>NC_057816.1:21055796-21680796 GCF_910594005.1 Cervus elaphus | reverse complement strand
AAAAAAATTGCTGCTTACCACCAGCATGCCACCCGGTGCTCATTAAATGTGTAAGCACCTCCACCGGAGGCCTGCGCCGTCTGGATGCTTCATCCTTTGCCCAATAACCGTTAATCAGCCCGCAGCAGCAGCACCAGCCCTGCGAGGGCTGGGTCTTGCCTGGCAACCACAATCTGTTCCTATTTCATCTAAAAATAAAATGGATCGGATGTTGTGTTTCTCCCCCACCCCCAGCATGAAAGAGTGAAGGATCAGAGCGTTCTCCCAATCCCCACCCCCACCCTTGATGAAAAATTAACCAGCTGTGCAGAGCGAATGAATCCCTAAAGGGGAATGAGGTCTCTGATGTGAGCGGGGCTGGGTTCCGGGAACTCCAAAAAATCCTCCTGGTTGTTAATTCTCTGGCCCCTGGATCTGCAGAGCAGCGCGGACAGGTGTATGTAGCATGCTAATCGCCCCTCTGCCCGCAGCCAGCTGTGCCAGCAACTGGTGGAGCCAAGGAGGCCCGGCCGGGGTTTTGATGTGATGTGAGTCCCTGCGTGCTTTAGGGGGAGATGGAGTCACTTGAAACTCACTGTTTGTTTATCTCAGCATCCTCCTTTTCTTCAGTGGGCTTCCTGATGGCTGAAGCTGAGAGTTACTTGCATCTGAACCCCAGTACCTAATGGAGACTGACACTTAGCAGTGATTGGAATAAATGAATGAATACATGAGTGAGGACTAAAGGCCTGCTCCACAGGCTCATTCAGTCCTGGGGATACCATTCATTCATTCACTCACTCATTAGGTCAGTCAACAAACATTCATCATGGCTACAAAGAGTGTGCAGTTCATTCATTCATTTACTTTCATTCATTTGCTCTTTCAGTAAACACTAGGCCCCAGGCCTTGTTTGTCCTGGGAATGCACAGATAAAATGCTCACTTCTCTGCGGGGGAGACACATCAGTAAGCTGAAAGCATCAGTGAGTGCATGATGACAGCCTTGAGAGTGGATTCCTGAGGTGCTGAGGAGCTCGGAGAGGGGTACCCAGCTCCACTGAGGAGATGGGGGCTTCCCCAGGGGCGGCAATACCTGAGCTGAGTCTGGAAGGGCGCATGGGAGTTAAACAGACAGCACTGCTGGACGAAGGGGTCTCTGAGAGCGAGCGGAGCCGGGCCCAGGACTGTGACCGCACACAGGTATCATGACGATGCCCCAGCCCAGAGCTGGCAGCTGGTACAGCGGGGAGAACAAGGGGGCCCAGGACAAGTGTTGGTGGAGTTGGGGGGCGGTCACTGTCTCAAACGTAGAGCAGGAGGCAGTGGGACACTGATTCGCTGTCTCCCACCCTGGGAATTTATAGTAGGCTCTCTCCCTGGAGCTGGGTGGGTACCTGGGGAGGGGCTTGGGGGGCCAGGCCCATCAGGCCCTACTCTGAAACCTCTAAGCTCTGGACTCTTCCCCTCTTCTCACCCTGGGCCACGCTGGCCAGGCGAGAGGAATGTGTGATCTCCAAGGCCGGAGTGCCCAGAACATACCTTCTAGAGCTGAACCGAGTCATCCCCTCAAGTCTTTGGCTAGGCACTGGGAAAAACAGTATGGCAGTTCCGCAAAAAGCTTGACATAGAGTCGCCACATACATAGCGCAGCAATCCCAGTCCTATGTCTACAATCTAGAGATTTGACCACTGAGACTGTAGCAGACATTTGTGTACCCACATTCACAGCAGTGTTATTCACAATGGCCAAAGGTGGAAAAGTGGCCGTTAACAGATGAATGGATAAACAAGATGCAGTATATACATACAGGTACAGGGGACGAGTGCCCAACCATTAAAGCGACTGATTCTGCTACAACTTGCATGAGCCTTAACATCATTAGGCTAAGTGAAAAAAAAATGAACAAACCAGACACAAAAGGACAAACGTCATGTGAACCCACTTTTTAAAAAAAAATTTTATCTACTTATTAATTTTTGGCTGTGCTGGGTCCTCCTTGCTCTCTGGGCTTTCTCTAGTTGCGGTACACGGGCTTCTCACTGCAGTGGCTTCTCTTGTTGCAGAGCACCAGCTCCAGGGCATGCTGGCATCAGGAGTTTCAGCTCCCGGGCTCTGGAGCACAGGCCCCATAGTTGTGGCACATGGGCAGAGTTGCTCCACCGCATATGGGATCTTCCCAGATGAGGGATCGAACCTGCATCTCTTGCATTGGCAGGCGGATTCTTTACCACTGGGTCACCTGGAAAATCCCTGCACCCACTTCTATGAACTGTCTAGAGCAGGCAAATTCATAAAGATATAAAGTAGATTAGAGGTTATCAGGGGCTGAGGGCATCACGGGGCTGGGGAGTTATTGCTTGAAAAAGAATACAGCAATTCTGTTTGGGATGATGGAGAAGTTTTGGAAATGGGTAGTGATCATGGTTGCATAGCACTGTGAATATAATCAATGTCACTGAATTGTGCACTTCAAAATAGTTAGAATGGCATATGTATGTTATATATGTGACCACCATTAAAAAAAAAAAAAGAGTCCTAGGCTGGCTTTTGCAGAAGATGAACGAACCAATCAATACTTGATCTCATGGACCCTCTCCGGCCCGCCTCCCCGGCAGGCTCTTCTCTCCCTTAGGATTTCTCTCAGCATTGAGTTCTGCCAGGCTGGCGTGTTTCATTTTTGTTTTTATTTCCTGCATCTGCGTCTGTTACCACCAGAATCTATTACTGCTCTCCGGGGCGCGTGCCCCTGACAGCGATTATTTGTACATGTAAATCAGAGCGCCCGGGACAAAGCTTTAATGACAGTCTCTGGTGGAGGCGGTGGCGGTTGCAGGATTGGAGTGAGTGCCAGCCTCCACCAGGTCCCCTTCGGTGCGTCAGGTTCAGGAACTGGGTAGGGGGCGAGGGGCTGAGCCCAGCTGGTTCGGGTTCAAGGAACCCTTGCCAGTGGTAACGTTGCTTTTGGATCCTGGGGGCACTGCCGTGGTGTCCTCGCAAGGCAGGCTTCATGTTTGACTCCCCAGACCCTACTACACCGCCAGGCACGTGATGAGTCCCCAGTTTAGGGTCCTCGGGACTTGGCGGGTCCAGTCATCTGCGGAAGATGGCTTCGATCCATGAGGCTGGCTGCGGTCACCCCTTCCTTTCCCCCCTCCTTTCTATCTATCAGTGACTTTGCAGCCCTAGAAGGCAGGCAGGGCTCCTTTCAGACCTGAGTCCAGGTTACTTTACACCTAGAACTGTCTGCCCTGAGAGAGAGAAAGTACAACAGGTCAAGACGGGAGACAGTAATCCACTCTCGACTTGCGTGTGAAATGTGGAAGCCAGAGAGGAGATGCGGGGTGAACAAGAACCCAGAGCGTGGGGCAGACTGAGGGTGTTACAAGCTTGCTTTGGGGAAAGGGGGCCAGTCACCATGGACCCACTAAGCTGTTTACAGGCTGATCAGGGACCTCCTACACTATTTACAGGCCAACACCAAAGGGAATAAACAAAGTGCAAAACAGCATCCCAGAGCATCTTGCTCTTTGTGTCAAAACAGACCTGTCTGGGTGTACACAGAACATCCCTGGGAGGGAGATCGAGAAATTGTGACACTAATCGCCTCTGGCTGTGAGGTGGAAGAATGAGGATTCAAGGTCAGAGGTAGGAGAAATGCTTAGGTTTTCATACTTAATGTTTTGTGCTCCTTAAATTCTTTACCTTCTTTGCTGTATGTTTTTAAAATTTAATTAAGAATTAATTGATTTTTGGTTGCACTGGGTTTCCCTTGCCGCTCGGACTTTTCTCTAGTTGCGCTGAACAGGGGCTACTCTCTGGTTGCAGCGTGAGGGCTTCCCACTGAAGTGGCTTCTCTTGTTGCGGTGCTTGGGCTTTGGTAGTCGTGGCACACGGGCTCAGTAGTTGTGGCCCAGGGGCTTAGTTGCTCTGCAGTATGTGGGATCCTCCCAGACCAGGGAAGGAACCCGTGTCCCCTGCATTGGCAGGTGGATTCTTATCCACCGAACCACCGGGGAAGTCCTGCCGTATGCTTTTAATCGCCTAATTAAAGAAACACATTTTAATTGTTTTTTTTTTTAGCCAAACCATGTGTTGTAAGTAGGCAGGTGGCTAATGGGCAAATGATGGAGAGGTCGCTATCCACCCACCCCTCTGTGTCCTTGCGGCCAGTGCTCTTCTAGGGATGGTGGACATGTGGGCAGAGAAGTGACCTTGGTTCCCCAGGGAACTCTTTCCAGGTGTTGGGTGTTCCTGGCATCTCTCTTTTAGGAAGAGAAATTTCTTGTTCAGAATTCATTTGCTTGTTATTTGTCCAGCCTCCTGGAGGAATACCTCTGCCCTTGTGTCTGAAAGACTCCTGCTCTCCCTCTCAGGGTTCTTTTGCAAATCTTTCTCTTTAAATTTTGGGGTGAATTAGGCCTTATCAATGAGTAGCCTCATGTTGAAGTTTTTGTTGAATAGTTGTAACACACACACACACACACACACACACACACGCACACATCCCTGGGGAAATACAATGTCTCCCTTTTCACTATAACCCTCTTACTCAAATGTCTTCGAAATGGCTGAGGATATTACCGTTAATCTCATTTCCCCAGACATTGATGGAGGGAGAAAAACACTCAGAGTGTTACAGAATATTCTGAGCAATGGAAAACTGTGTGCTGAGGAAGGAAGTTGTCTCCTGAGCTGAACTCTGTAGTTCACTGCCATTAATGTTGTCATAATATTTTTCTTAAATAACAAAGCTCCCTAACATGACTATCCCACTTAACTTGTAATTTCAGACAGTTATTTCCATGTTAACTGGAGGAAATTAAGACATTAAACTGAAACACAAATGATTCTTGCTTTAAGTTGTTTTGAATGTCCCTATGAAGGAACTAGTTGTTATTGTATTTTCATTATTTTCATTTCCACAAGTATTTATGGGCCCTGACAGAACTGTGGGATATTCAGGAGCCTGAGATAAGCCCCCCTCCCCAAACTTAGGAGCTGCCAGTCATCTTGGAGACATTCTCTGCCTAGGCGGCCAGCAGAGAAGTCCAGAAAATAACTGAAGTACGCATGAAAAGGAAGGAGAAAATCGAGCTGAGTAGAGAGTCTAGGAGAAATGGAATTGGATGGAGAAAGAGCCTTGGGAATTGGCCATGGAGGATGAAGGATAGAGGGGAGAGGAAAGGGTGGGTGGAGAGGTGGTGTGGTCAGCACTTGAGTGAGCTGGGAAATGAGATCCAGCTCTCCTGCGAAAAGATTCATGCGTGTCTAGGACCCCATGTGATTCTGACGGGAAAGGCATGGGCTTTAAAGTAAAAAAACCTGCACATCGATCCTGCATCTGCTATTCATCAGCTCCGTGGCATCCAGGATGTCACCCTACTAAGAATCCTTTTCTTCATCTACAAGTGAATACGGTGTCGGCACGTCATACAAGGCTGTCCTGAGATTCCATAAGCACATGCATGATGCTACTAGGTACCTGACAATCGCTAGCTGTCTCACTGCCTCTCGTGGAGTACTGGGGTCCAGTAAGAGGTAGGAAGGGGCTTCCCCGGTGGCTCGGCAGTAGAGTCCACTTGCAATGCAGAAGATGCAGGAGGCCTGGGTTCAGTCCCTGGGTGGAGAAGATCCTCTGGAGGAGGGAATGGCAACCCACTCCCGGCAAGTGTTCTTGCCTGGAGGATCCCATGGACAGAGGATCCTGGCAGTCTACAATCTACAGGGTCGCAAAGAGTCAGACACGGCTAAAACGCCTGAGCACTCTTGCACACATGTAAGAGGGAGGAGAGAGATGTGGTTACAGGGAGAAGTGAACACCAGGCTGAGGAATTGGAGCTCTGTCTTGCCAGGCGCAAAGACCCAGAGAAGTGGAGTAGTAAGGGTCATGCTTTAGTTGGATCCATCTCGTGGTGGCCTCTGTCTGAGAGGACTGGCCAGACAGGGGAACTAGAGGCTGGGCCACAGTATTGCAGGAATTCTGTCATGGGATATAAGGAGCATCTCCTAGAACATAGGGATCGGGCTCAAAGAATTCATGGATAAGAAGATGGGCGGAGGAACAAGCCAATGATGAACCTAGACCTTGGAGCCAGAGTGTGGAGACCGCCATGATGCTATGGACAGAAAGGAGCCAGGCACCCTGAAAAACCAATGGGGGGTCGGTACTGAGCACAGCTTGACTTGAGGTGACAGCCGGACATCCAGAGGAATCGTCAGGCTGAGAGGAAAGTCCTAGGGAGAGTGGTCAGCTCCAGAGGAATTTGTGAGGGTCAAGCCCTCCCACGGATCGAACCTGTGGGTGTGCACAGTTGTGCACGTGCATTTGTGTATGGTGCACATGTGTGCACGTGTGTGTGTGATCTGCATGTGTGCACCACTCGCAGAGCCAGAGAGCTTCGTGAGGGCTCGAGGTGGCCTTTGGGGGACGCCTGTGTCCACAGTGACCAGTGAGGGTGGGGCCACACTGAACAGGGAGGATCCTGGGGTCATATGGGACACCGAGTTAAAGGGAAATGAGGTCAAGACAAGGCCACTGGATTTCGTGAGAAGGTGGCTTTCAAAGAGAGGGCGGTTTCAGAGCCTGAGCCGACACAACTGCCCCCTTCCTGCCCAGCCATAACCTTTCTTGTCTAGACCGTGTTTGCATTTGGCTTCAGTTGTTTATTCTCTCCTAGATTGCTGGGTCCCCCTCTTCCCTCATCTGTACCCTGTGTGAGTCTCCCCCTGCCCGAAGTGTGCACAAGCATTTTGAGAATGTCCTTTTGCTCTCTCTACCTCCGCACACCTCGCCCTTGGGAGGCAGCTTCTCCATCCAGTGAAGGAAGAAGCCGTGCTCCCAGGTGCTCAGGAAAAATACCTCGGGGTCATCCCAGCCCCTCTCTTTCTCTCAGAGTTGACACCCGTGAATTCAGAAACCTGGTCGGACCAAACTCGTCACCACTGGTGTTCCCACCTTGGTCCGCGTCTCCATTGCCTCGCACCTGGGTTGTTGTAAAAGCCCCTGACCCATTGTCCTGCTTCACCCCTTCCCTCTTTGGTCTGCTGTCAATCCCGCAGCCAGAAACTCCAACATGATAAGCAGATCCCACCACTCCGCTGCCCCAAAGCCGCCAATGGCTTCCCATTTTGTCCAGAATGAAGATGCAAGCCTAGCCCAGCCCTGCCTAACCGGGTCTTGCCAGTTCAGCCACGTCTCCCAGAGCGGCCACACTGGCCTCCTCGCTGTCCCTCCAACATCCCCTCCCGCCTGGAACACTGTCCAGTCTCTGCTCTGCTGTCATCTAACCAGCAAGACACCTATAGGTTACCACCAATATGACCACCTCATAGAAAAGAGCAACCCCCTCCTGACTCCTGATACCCCATCCCTTTTGTTCTGGCTTATTTTTGTCTGTCTGGAATACTGTGCATTTGCTTGTTTATTTATTATCTAACCCAATCACGGTGTATTCTTTTTTTAAGATTTTTTTTATGCAGACCATTTTTAACATCTTTATTGAATTTGTAACAGATTTTTTCTTTTTTTTATATTTTGGTTTCTTGGCCTCAAGTCATGTGGGGTCTTAGCCCTTGGACCAGAGATTGAACCCATACCCGCTGTGTTGGAAGGCAAAGTCTTAACCCCTGGACCACCAGGGGAGTCCCTAAAAGTGTATTCTATGAAGACGGAGAGTTTGTTTTCTTTATTGCTGTGAATTCAGGGCCTAGAACAGTGCCTGGCACATAGTGGGTGGATAATAAACAGGAGTTGAATGAAGGAAAACTAACATTCACAGGATACTTAAGAGGTAGTGAGCTGTGTCTTGAACACTTTGACTAATGTCAAGTTATTACTCTAGAGTATATCAAATAATACTCTATGGATTCCTCAAAGCAATCTGTAGAGTATTATTATTCCCATTATATAGATGAGGAAACAGATAAATACAGATATAAATCAGTATTTATTATTCAAGCTGAGGATTCAGAATAGAGGCAGAGAGCAAGGTAGAGGGGATGAGGAGATCATTCAACTTCCATTTGCTCTCATTCATTCACCCATAAAATTTTCAGGAAGCACTTGAATATGTCAGGTCCTCTGCTAGTTTCTGGGGATCAGAAATCAAATAGAAAACTATTCTCAGTGTCCAGCCTGGTGGTGGAAACAGCTGTTTAAATAAAATCTTAGAGCAATAGGGTAGGTGCTATAAGAGATAGAAACTCATCATTCAGAAAGTGTGGGCAAGAAAGTGTTTCATTTAGAGAAGTCAGAGAGGGCTCCCTGGAGGAGGTGACATTGGAAGTGAATCTCTGAATGAGTGTTATATGTTCAAGAAAATCGGCTCTTCCTGGAAGGATATAGGCCAAGCTCTTTTTATTTTATTTTTTTTAAGATTTTTTTTTTAATGTGGGCTGTTTTTAAAGTCTTTATTGAATTTGTTACAACATTGCTTCTGTTTTATGTTTTTGGAGGGTTTTAGCCCCAAGGCATGTAGGATCTTAGCTCCCTGACCAGGGATCAAACCCTCATTCCCTGCACTGGAAGGCAAAGTCTTAACCACTGGACCATCAGGGATGTCCCTGGACCAAACTCTTGAGCCCGGCACGTGGGGCCACAGCCGAGTCTGCACTCAAGTCACAGCCTCGTCTCCTCCATAAACTTCTCATTGGTTCCTGGATCACGCTGCTATTTCCTACCCTTGCAAATGCTACTTCCTCTGCCTGGACCGCCCTCCTCCCCACCCCTCGGTGTCCCTTCCACCCCAGGATGGCCCTGCGCCCTCTTTTGAGCCCCATGTTACCCTCCTGACAGACTAGCTCACTGTCACAGTTGTGTGACCCCCCCCGAACCAGGACCTCTCTGAGGACAAACAGTCTAAATCACATCGTTCCTGCCGCTGTGTGACATCAGGGGACCTCTCACAGGGTGGACATTCAATGTATTTTTTATTTTTTGGTCAAACTGCACAACTTTTGAGATCTTAGTTCCCCGACTAGAGATCGAACTCATGCCTCCTGCAGGGGAAGCATGGGGTCCTAACTGCTGGAAGGGAAGGCCCTCGACATACTGCTGTTGGACTGAGCTGAGCCTGGGCTGGAGGGGAGAAGAGGGCTTCTGTGGCTTGGGAAGATCCACCAGCGTGAGAGAGGTTGGGAACAGCAGCTGAGCAAGCCTGGTGGAATGGGCTGCAGAATGAGTCCCTCAGGAGGCGGCGTCAAGGAAACAGGAGCTCCTGGGCTGTGGGGTGTGGGTGGGGCACACAGGGGCCCTGTACAGGGCACCCTTACAATGGGCTGTGAAGAAAAGCTGAGCCTGCTGAGGGACATGAGCCCTGGGGGCCACCTGTGCACGTGAGCGTCCTGGCCAGAGACCCACTTGGGGCGCCAAGGAGCAGGAATTGGTCACAGGGAACATCACTGTCTGCTCACTGCACACCTGGCCTGCCGATCGCCCAGCCTGGCCACCTGGTTGGAGGGCTCTTCCTAAATGAAGAGCCTGGAATGAAGCACTCCCTACCAGATTGATAATAACAAAAATAAAATAATAATATTAGCAGCAAGCGGTTTTGAACACTCTACACTAGGCACTGTGCTAAACACCTTGCATGTGTATCCTCTTCAGTCCTCTCTGGGGCAGGGGGCGGTTTATTAGTATTATCCCTATTTTACAGATACAGTCAGTGAGGCACAGAGGGTCCCCCAGCTGGTCAGAAGCAGAACCAAGAATCAAACCCTGGCATTGAGAATTACATGGAAAGGAGGGGTTTGTTTTTTGTGCTCACTCACTTCAGTCAGGTCCAACTTTCATAGCCCCATGGACTGTAGCCCGCCAGGCTCTTCTGCCCATGGAATTTTCCAGGCAAGAATACTGGAGTGGGTTGCCATTTCCTCCTCCAGGGGATCTTCCTGACCCAGGGATCGAACCCTCGTCTCTTGTGTCTCCTGCATTGGTAGGTGGGTTCTTCACCACTTGTGCCGCCTGGGCAGCCCAGAAAGGCAGGGATAGTCCGTTACTGTAGGAGAGTCGCCTGGGGGTGCTGAGTGTGCTTGAGGGTGTCTGGAGTGCATGGGGGTGAGTGTGTGTCAGTGTGTGCATTTGTGTGCATGGTTGAAAGAGAGAGAGAGGTGGGTGCAGAGGGAGGGGTTTTAGTGACTGCTGATGTCAGGTGTTATTTGTCTGGACAGGACACACCCAGATCCACACAGGCAGAGCCCCAGATTTCACCTCTGCAGGGAAACCTGAAAACAAAGGCTCCAGACCCAGGGAAAGCTTCCTGGGACCTAGACACAAGCCTGGCACAAGGCGGGCATCTGATATTTGTTTGATGACTCACAAAGATAGACACATTTCTGACCTCGGGGTGGGAAGATGAAATTTTGAGCTCTAGCAGATTGCAGCGTGTGGCCCTGGGCGAGTCTTGTCCTCGCTCTAGTCCCCGGCTCCCTCCTCCCGGAAATGAAGGTGATGGTAATAGATGCTTATTTCAGCCCCGGGCTGAAACTTGGCTGCACAAGTTGAGAGCCGGAGCTCAAAGATAGCAGCCTGCTCAGGCTTCCTCCGGGGCCCTGGCCTGGCTCTGGCCCACGAAGCTTTTGTTTGGAGTCAGATCAGATGCTGCCAGTCCACTGATGGGGGTGGGGGGACTGGAAAAAGACCAGAGACAGTGAGGACAGAGGGCAGAGAGAAAAATGTCTCAGCTCATGCTGGATACCTCAGGGATGCAAGACCCTCCAGCCCATATCCCCTGGGGAAAGGGGGGTGGCTAGGCCATCCTTCCTCTTGGGTCCATCAGACAAAAGGTCCTAAACCCTCATTGTCCAGGACCCTGGTGTAGGGACAGGGCCTCCAGAGCGGGACTGACTCCTGTGTGCGGGAAGGAACATGGCATCTGATTTCACTTCCCACAGCTGCTAGCATAAAGTCGATATTTTTTTGTGGTTGCAGACAGAGTAAAGAGAGAATAAAGTGTTGAATTGTTTGGCATTATCAAGGATTTCAGCTCCCCAGGACTCCTGCATAAAGAGATGGAAATAGAACCGCCGGAGCCAAGAAACACATAGAAGTATATGAATTTATTACATATTATCTTTCCTCCTTCCAAACAGCCCTGGAAATGTCAAAAGATCATCTATTGTTTCATTGCTGGGTTTGGGTTTGGGGGGCTCTGGGGCTGGGGCATGAGACAGGCACTAGGAGAAGAAGATACACATGTTTTCCCAGGGCCAGCTTTCTCATTCTTTCCTTTCTGGGTGTGAGTTTCACAGATGGATTGGCTGATATTTAGGCCAGGGGAAGCACAAGATCGCACATTTGCACGCTTGTAAATGTGTGAGTGCCTACTGTGTGCAAGGCTCTGAGTGTGGTGCTACTGGAGATCCCAGGGCTGGTGCGAGGGGCTCAGGGCCCAGTGCTGACGTTCCACTATGTGGTCGTGGCATCTTGGACACAGCTAACTCTGTCTGCCTGGAGAATCCAGAGAGGCTGTGATGCCTGGAGGAGATCCAGGAAGGCTTCCCAGAGAAGGTGACATCTGAGCTGGACCTTGAAGAAGGAGTAGGCTTTCTGCTGGCCCAGGAGAGGAGCACCAGCATCACAGGCACAGAGAAGATAGCAGGATGGCAGGAGCTGAAAGGCCGCACTCAGGCATCAGACCTAGAAGTTGGGCCTGGAGGGCTGAGGGTACCTGAGCCCAGAGCTGCCCCAGCCCCTGGCCACCCATTGAGTAACTGAAGCCTTGTCTGATAGGAGATATGCTTTGTTCTCTCCCTGATGCTGCTCTTGTTCAATCTCTCAGTCGTGTCTGACTCTGCGACCCCATGGACTGCAGCACTCCAGGCTTCTCTGTCCTTCACCTTCTCCAGGAGTTTGCTCAAACTCATGTTCATTGAGTCAGTGACTCCATCCAACCATCTCATCCTCTGTCATGCCCTTCTCCTCCTGCCCTCAGTCTTTCCCAGCATCAGGGTCTTTTCTCATGAGTCAGCTCTTCTCATCAAGTGGCCAAAGTATTGGAGCTTCAGCTTCAGCATCAGTCCTTCCAATGCATATTCAGGACTGATCTCCTTTAGGATGGATTGGTTTGATCTCCTTGCTTTCCAAGGTACTCTCAAGAGTCTTCTCCAGCACCACAGCTCGAAAACATCAATTCTTCAGCACTCAACCTTCTATATGGTCCATCTCTCACGTCTGTACATGACTACTGGAAAAACCGTGGCTTTGACCTTATGCACCTTTGTCGGCAAAGTGATGTCTCTGCTTTTCAGAGACTAGACACTGTCTAGCCGCTGATGCTGATATGGGTGTGATTCTCCACCTGTGGCGCTCCCACTGACCATCTGGCCGCACTGCCTTCAGCAGGCTGACCTTGCAGCTGGGCTCAGAGCCCTTCAGGAGGAAGCTGGCCTCTAACTCGCTCCCCAGCTGCCGTCCTCAGGCTGGAGAGAGGTCCACTGTTGGGGAGCTCTTGGCCACCCCGTGTACAGGGGTGCCACAGAGCAGAGGAGATTGGGTCAACCCTCCAGGGTCAAGGCCCTCAAGGCTCCCACTGGCAGCAGCCGTCAGTCTCGTGTACACGTGATGCCTGACGAGGACGCGGGGCAGGCAGGTGGGCCAGGTGCCCCCACCCCCAGCTTTTCCTCTTTGTCTGACGACACCCCCTCAGTGGGAGCTTCAGTATCCCCTCCTCCCGGCCCTCCTCACCTCTCTTTCCCCAGGAGGTCACAGAAGTCAGGGGATGTCTGAGTTGAGAGACCTTGGGGGCTGCAGAAGCCTCTGGTACAGTGTGGTTGTCCAGCTTCAACCTGAGCCCTAAGCTCTGACCCTGCTCCCCAGCCCACAAGGCGCCTTTTCAGGGCTGGTGGACTTTTCCTTTTGTCCACCTGAAGCCTTCCACCCATGGCTTCCTCCTGAACAGGGAGGTTTGTGAGCAGCCAGTTGCCCAGAGGTCAGGCCTTGTCAGCTCCAGGCTCTAGAAGGGACGGGCCGAGGGGGACACAGTGTCTGCCTGGTTTCCGTAGTAGCTAACTTATTGCTTCTGTGCTGGGTGCAGAGAGCTGGGCAGAAGACTCCATCCATCCAGATGGCTGCGTCTCCCATCTTCCAAAACCTTAATCCCAGTGGAGGTGCAGGGACCCCAAGCCCTGGAAATAAGCGTAACCTCAGTCCCTTATCTTTGGAGTCTGCTTTTCAGTTTTCATCTTCTGTTTGTAGTTGTTTCTCTTGTGAGCCTCAGACTCCCCTGAGGGGTAAGGAGAACAAGCGTTGCCTCACTCTCACTTTTATAGATGAGCACCTGGGAGTCCAGCCCGGGTGCCGTGTCTGAGTGCATAGAGCTCATTTGTGGAGAGCTGGCACTGGGCCCCAGCCTCTCTACTTCGTCCCCAGGGAGACCCCAAGCCCCGGGAAAGGGGCAGGTGCAGCCGTGGGTCCTTCCCTGCCCAGCGCCAGTCTGGAGACTCCACCCCTGGCCTCGGCCTCCCCCGCCCTGATTCAGGAAGTCCAGCGCCCGGGCCTCTGAGATGCCTCCCATCCTCAAGGCTCCTGCTTTATCAGAAAACTGCTGCTTAAACATTTCTCCTTCTGCTTTGGGAAAACGTTGGCAGAAGTGGAGGACAGAGCTGAATCAGCATCGCAGAACCGTGGGAGGAATTGGGCCTCCATGTAGGAACAGGCATTAGGAAGGTGACACAGAGAAAAACCCCATCTCTGCCCCTTACCACTGGAGGACATGGAGGCCAGTGGGTGAGAGCAGGTGCAGGGGTCCTCACCTGCATGATCACATGGTAACGTGTTCACTGCCTAACTCTCTACCCGTCCTCCATCCACACTCCCTCCCTGCTGCCTCAAGATGGACACGTGAAGCCTGTCTGAAGTAGGGGCTTTGTTGTCGTTCAGTTGCTCAGTCATGGCCATCTCTTTGAAACCCCATGGACCGCAGCACACCAGGCTTCCCTGTCCTTCACCATCTCCTGGAGCTTGCTCAGACTCATGTCCATTGAGTCAGTGATGCCATTCAACCATCTCATCTTCTGTTGTCCCCTTCTCCCCCTGCCTTCAATCTTTCCCAGCATCAGGATCTTTTCCAATGAGTCAGCTCTTCGCATCAGGTGGCCAAAGTATTGGAGCTTCAGCTTCAGCATCAGTCCTTCCAGTGAATATTCAGGGTTGATTTCCTTTAGGATAGACTGGTTTGATCTCCTTGCTGTCCAAGGGACTCTCAAGAGTCTTCTCCGGCACCATAGCTCGAAAGAATCAATTCTTCAGTGCTCAGCTTTCTTTAGGAGCTTAATGCATGCCAATCCCAACAGGCTTCCTGAAGAATGCAGGGAGGTTGCTGGACTCTGGGAATGGCAAGAGAAATGGTTGGAGGGGACCCTCATTACCCATGGAGAGCGAGTGTACCTATGGGAGCTTGGCAGCCTGATGGAGCCAGAGAATGACTCTGAATCTCCAGAGGGAGGGCTGCTCAGGTGGGGCCACTCAGAAACGGGTTCGTTTGGGTAGAGACCAGAAGAGTTGGTGCCCTGGACTGCGGCCCCAGCCCCAGGGACCCGTCTCGCCCAGCTCTGGCCCTGAAAGAAAGACTTTCCATTCCCCTTCCCAGGAAACCCCGTCGCTTACGGGAAACTGGGTGTTATCTTAAGGTCTGTAAACGGCCTGCCTGCTTTTCCAGCTGGAGCTGTTCATTCAGGACAATTAGCACGCAGTTTAATAGCTCAAATGGAACATATGGCAGGGGGTCCCCATGAACGAGAATGTGGCCGCCTGAGAAGACGGGGAGCGGCCTGGCTAGGAGCTGAGGGGTGTTTGGAAAGGGGGTGCTCTAAGCAGGTACCCCTGCTCTCTCTGTTGGAGGGAGCAGAAGTGTGGACTTGCACACACGCCTTCTGCATTCCAAAAGTCCGACTGCATCCGACGTCCCTTAAGCCGGCACTTTGTCAGGAGACTGGAACAGCCCCATGAGCCTGGGGGACGTCCTCCTCTAGGCAGCTTCAGGGTAGATGCCCAGGGTCTCTGTTGGGTAAAGGTGGGGATCCTGAGGAACTCCTATTTATCCAGACATCTCTGGATGTTCATTCATTCCCTAAATACTGCAAACACTGATGGCAGGGGCTACTCTGTGCCAGGAACCGTCCCAGGTGTTAGAGAGACCTTGTGGAGGTGATACACCAAGACCCCTGCCCTCGTGGAGTTTTCACTCTAACAGGGAACCTCAGACGTGGTGCAGCGGTCAATTGCAGATTTGCCTTCCCAACTGACAAGGTCGGCACTGTGATTGCCTTTTTACATGCAAGCAGATGGAAACTCAGAGTTTGTAAAAACCTGTTCAAGTTCTCCGAGCTAGGAAGTGGTGCGGTCTGGATCAAAACCCATTGGCCCCATGCCCATGGCGCTCACCTGGCCTCAGGGGCAGACAAGACGCCCCAGCCCACACGGCTGGCCTCCAGGTGGTCTGCACGCCGTAGGATCACTGACTCCAGTGCAGGGAGGTGTACGGACTGCTCTGGCTTCACTTTCCCAGAGGAAAAATGGCTCCTGGAGATTTAGTGACCTGCCTAAGGTCATGTCCAGTCACACTGTCATCCAACAGGAGCCTGGCAGTTTTTTCTAGGGAAGCATGCTAGCTTGTCAGTTCTCAGCACGCCCGCAGCTGTGTTCCCATTAAGATCCAGCCCCCTGCCAGCTCCGGAGGCCAGGCACCCCCCTATCGAGGTCCCCCTGCCCTGCCTGTCCAGGGTCAGAGGGACCCACGGGCTGGACAGGGACTGACTCCCCAGGGCCAGGATCTGGTGACTCCAGGGAGGGGGCCGCCAAGCAGTGTGGCTGCGCCACCCCCAGCCCAAGTTTGTGCTCGAAGGCATGACTGTAAACAGGTGTCAGGTGTCTTGCAGGGTCAGGAGCTAAATAGTACTCTGTCTGGAAGAAAAATTGCAGTAACAGCATCGGGGCAACTGCAGAGGTGAAGACGGGGGTGCAGGCGTGCGGGGGGAGAGGCAAGCTGACCGTTGCGCAGCAGTTATGAGGCTTAAATTGAAGCCCAGGGCAGGTAAAGAACAGAGCTATAAATCCAGCCTCCTGAAGGAAGATTCTGGAGATGGGAGACACGAGTTCACTTAAAATATGTCTGAGATGAGAACCAAAGATCGTTATTTTTGAGTAAGGATATAAAATGCTAAACACTGCCTTTATTAGTCCTTTCTAAAAGCCAGGTGTAAAATACTGCCATTCCCAAGATCGTGTTTTTCCTTTTTTTGTCTTTTAATGGCAGAAATTAAAATCTCCTTAAGTCATTAGCCGTCACTCCTCAAGGTGAGCCCGCAAAGCGGTTCTGCCAGGGACCCCTCCCCTCACCCAGGGGGCAAGCTGGCCGCCCCCCTAAGCCTCACACACCTTTCCCCAGCCCTCCCTGGCTGGCACCAAGTGCCCGCCTGGCAGCAGGTGGCTGAAAAGACCAAGAAGTTTTATGGGTCTGCCCCAGTAGACCCTGTCTCCCCCCAGTTGCCAATTTGGCCGGTTGCTTCCTGCTCACAAATACCTAATGCTGAAGATATTCGGCCCCTGGAGCGCAGCCAGGCGGGCCTTCCTGGGGGTGAGCAGCTCATTGGCTCAGTCCGGGGTACTCTCAGATGGCACTTCTGCTCCCCATGCCGGCTCTCTTTCTTCCTTCCCACCCTGTCTTTCTTCCTTTTCTTTTTCCTTTTCTTTCCATCAAAGGCTGATGCTTCCAGAGAAAAAGTTCATAAAAATGTTATGTCCACCATAAAACCCCTAATGTGGCATTCTGCATGATCCATGCATTAACATTAACATTTCCCAGACAGTTATTGTGAGATAATGGTCCCAGCCATAATTCAGCGGCAGCGTTCCTTCGAGCAAATGTTATGGAGGAATAAATGACTTGCCGAGTGTGCTGCTGCATTGGGGGTGGGGGGGTGGTGGTGAGCGGCTGGAAAATGCAGACTCTGGACCTTAGAGACCCCAGCATGGCTGCAGAGGGGTCTGGGGCTCATTCTAAGTCTGACCACGGACTCTCTATGGACCACGAGGCCAAGCCTTTTACATTCCATCCCTGTTCCCCACAGTCTCCATCCTTCTTCTCAGGGCTATATTAGGAGGATTGGCCAGGGAAAAGGATGCGAGGCTCCAGGCTCACATGCAGGGCTGAGAGGGTGATGAGTGGTTTCGGTACCTTGACCAGCAGCATCCTTCTTTCCTTCACTGCCCCTGTGGCCCCAGCACACCACCCTCACCTCTGGTATAGCACTTACCACCTTGGGTTTTCATTATCTGTTTTCATGGCTGTGTCCCCTGCTGTAACTGTGCCCTCCATATAAGCAGCAAACACATCTTAGTCTCTTTGGTGACCTAGCCCAAAGCAGATGCTCATTATGTGTTGGTTAAAAGTGGGGAAGCATGGATGATGGATAGGTAGATGGATGGATAGTTGGATGAGCGAGAGCAACAGAAAAAGATCCAGAAATGGAAGCAGGCCATAAGATGAACAGGATTTGACGTATGTGATAAAGGAGGAAATACCTAAAACAACATTTATGGAGCAAAATCATAAGTGTATGGGTTCAAATGGGCCTTCGGGGCTTGCCACTGTGCTTCTTTTACTCTTCCTGAACAGGATACCTAGAGGGTTGGGCTCCAGGCCAGGACTAGAACTCTGGACCACAGGTTCAGCACTCCATCACCTGTCATCTTGCCACTGACACGCAGGCTAGTCATATGCAAGAGAACCTTTCTCTATTCTCAGGGAGCTTGCTTCCTAGTGCAGGGGACACATGAGGCACAGAATCGACTTAGCGGGTGAGCCCGCAAAGTGGTTGTGCCAGGGACCCATCCTCTCACCCAGGGGTCAAGCTCACGGCGAGTGCCACAGTGGGAAACATCCTCAACTAGGAGACTAAAGGGCGGGACAAAGGATCCGGGCCTTGAAGGATGGAAGGCAAACCAGAAAAGGCAAACCTAGAGGCCAGGGAGAACATTTGAGAAGAGGGAGCCATGTGGGTGAAGGCACAGAGATGGCTGGAAATAAGGATCCTCGCAGATGCTTAATTCATACCCACGGGTGTTGAGTGCACGATCCGGAGAGACCATTTGACTCTTAGGTCGGCCTTCCTTAGAACCTGCCCCTTCTCTGCTCCTCGCTGCTCCCTCCTGACCAGTTATCAGCTTGTGGTCACGCTCTCAGCCGCGTGGCTGGCTCTCTGGCTTGTGCCCGGGCTGGGCCCTGCCGGCGCCACCAGCCCTCCCAGGTCCGTGGATGGCAGCTGCATCCTGGTCTTCTCTGCTACCTCTGCCCAGCCCTGCTCAGGCCCCGGGGGAAGGTCCAGCAGGAGCCCACCTTCCTTCCTGAAGTGCTGGGAGCGGGGGATCTCTGTGAGGAGCACAGAGGAGCATGAGGGCTCTCTTCCAAATGCCACACGTCCTGACGACTGTGATCTTTCCCAAGAGCAGTGCCCAGAATGCAGGACCAGATGTATTATGCCGGTGAAGGAGATGGCAACCTCTGCAATGCATTCAAGGGACCCTGGACAGGCTTGGCCCCAATCAGAAACACCTTCCTCGCTCAGGGATCTCATCATGTCCTAGAGCCGGTGGGGGCCTCGGAGGTCAATGGGTTTAACCTGCCATACCGTGAAGGCGCCTCCAGCAGCCGACTTTCGTCCCCTTCCTAATAACTCCTGGGGAGGGCGGCTCTTCCTGCTGGGGCAGCTCTTGCTGGTAGAACACCCTCCCGTGATGGGGAAATTTGTCTCTGTCACCTCCACCTCTCTATCTCAGTTCTGCTCTCCAGGCAGCCCAGTGTGAAACCAACACGTCCTCGGCACATGCTGCT
The DNA here is from genome assembly GCF_910594005.1 of Cervus elaphus. Taxonomy (NCBI): domain Eukaryota; kingdom Metazoa; phylum Chordata; class Mammalia; order Artiodactyla; family Cervidae; genus Cervus; species Cervus elaphus. The sequence continues at coordinate 21,661,987 of NC_057816.1, read as the reverse complement.
GCCGTGTTGGGTGTGTGTGCTCAGTCGTGTCTGACTCTTTGCAACCCCTTGGACTGTAGCCCACCAGGCTCCTCTGTCCATGGGATTCTCCAGGCAAGAATACTGGAGTGGGTGCCATTTCCTCCTCCAGGGGATCTTCTCGACCCAGGGATGGAACTCCTGTACTTTTGCATTGCAGGCAGATTCTTTGCCACTGGGCCCCTTTACCACATGGGAAGCCCCTCCTCTGCATAATGGTTCTTTAAATATTGAAGATAATACGCACGCCTCTCCCCATGTCTTCTGTTCTGCAGGTCTCTACCTTTCTCTGGCATCCTAGCCTCCCTCCCCAGATGCACTGCTGATGATCAGTGCTCCCCTTCGGACGTAAACACAACCCTCCAAAGTGGTCTGAGCCATTACCCCCTTCACCTGGACTCATAGGAGTGCAGCCTCAGATTGCAATTACCTTTTTATTGTTTTTGGAGCCACATGATAACACTGGTAACTACTGAATTTTTTTTCATATGTGATGCTTTTAAGCTCCATCTCCCTCACTTACACTGTCTGCATTTTACTCTCCCAGTATAACTTTATATTTCTCTCTGTTCGACATCATCACCTTGCTTTCAGCCTATGTTTCCTGCCTCACAAGCTTTCAATCTTAATTCTGTCTTTAAACACATTAAGTATCCCTTCAGTGTGTGGATGATAGACACACCTTCTACAGTGGTATGCAAATTGTTGGTAACGATGTTCAACAACCCAAGCTGGTTATTTCAACATGAAAGATCTCCCTTCATGCTGAAATCTACTAATCAATACTGATTAGGGACAATCACAATTCTAGCTAAAAGTTCACCTACCACCTTTCCCATCCAACTTACTCCTTTTTATTGAAACATAGTAGACATGCAATATTATGTTAGTTTCATGTGTACTGCCTAGTGATTTGATATTTGCATGTATTACAAAATGATTCCCACGGTAGGTCTAGTAACTATTTATTTGTCCCTATGCATCCAGCTTACTCTTCCATCTTATCCCATCTTATCCTATCCAGACAGATATTGTGGAAGATGTCACAGAGCTTGCTAAAATCAAGATAGGTCTTGGAATCTTCCTTATCTACCAGCCTAGGGATTCTAGGTGTTTTTTAAGGGCAATAAAGTTAGTTTGATGTGACTGTTTTTCAATGAAACTATTCTGGTTTTGGGTCATCATTTATTTCCTTCATAAATATTCCAATTTGGAATTTTTGTTAGCAATGAATATCAGACTTATTCTCATGTAGCTTCCAGAATCTAATGTTTACCACTTTAAGAAAATACAACTTATGGGACTTCCCTGGCAGTTCAGTGGTTAAGATTTCACTTTGCAATGCAGGGACTGCTGGTTCAATCTGTGGAACTAAGATCTCGCATACCTTGTGGAAAAAAAAAAAACACAAAAAACATAAAACAGAAGTAATATTGTAACAAATTCAATAAAGACTTTAAAAAATGATCCACATCAAAAATATCTTTTTTTAAAAAAGAAAGACAACACAACTTTTGCATCTTTCCATCTCTAAAAATGATTTCTTTCCATCAGTTCACAAATAGATAGCAGTGGTTCTACAGTTCGAAGTTCTTTCCTTACACTAAGATGTGATTTGCTGATGTCTGTAGCCTTGATTTTATTTAAAGCTATAAGATGCTCGTTTACCATCTCCTCACCTATCTCAAACTTGAAACCTTTATAAATCATTTTTCTGGTTTGATGATCACTGTCCTTGAAGAAAACAAAGCAAAGTGGAAGTTAAATCATTTGCTTTCCTTCTGTCATCTGTAACCTCCTCCGTCTGCCCCAGGCTGTAGCCGCCTTCATCCCTTATTTTTGTCTCTTTCCGTTTGCTTCAAGTATTGCTTTTTTTAAGAGAGAGAAGAGAGGGAGGGCGTGAGGGAGGGGGTGTAGGGAGGAGAGTGTTTTCAGTCTCCACCTCATTCTGGTCTTTGGCCTTCCCAGCGCACTTCTAACGGGTTCAGCCTACTCTGTGTCTTGTTTTCTGTTGATAAGCCCCTCCTTTCATCTTCTGTACATGTGCTTCTAAGCCATCATGGAGCTCAGAATTGAAAATGCAGGCAAAAGATGTGATGTCCATTACATTTCTTATTCCCCATTAGAAAGACATAGGTCAAACCCTCCTCTCTTAAAAACATAATTAGCAATGAAATTCAGCCCAACCAATATTTCCTCTTTTGCCCAAGGCATAGTTCTAAATATAGTGGGTGATACAGAGGTGAGCAAGAATGTCCCCACAATGGACGAGGCAGACACGCAAATTGCCATAGCCCTAGACAGGACGAGACGAAGATGACAGTGCTGACTTATACAAAGTGTTCCAGGAGTCCCAAAGGAAGAGGGACCATTTCTACCTGAGAAGATCAGGGCAAGATTCATGCAGGAGGTAGCATCTGAAGTGGTCATGGAAGGCTGGGAGTGTATCAGAAGTCAGAGATGGAGAGAAGGGTGTAAATTCCTTAGGGAGGCACAAAGGTGAAGAAACAAGATGCTGTTTGCATAACAGCAGATGACTTTATGTAGCTGGGCCACAGGGTGGACTGGGGTGGACTACAGCCCCAGACATGCATTCCAAGCTTTGTCCTCTACCGTGGTGCCCCATCCAAACACTGGGAGGGAAGTTTGGGGGAGAGTGGATGCATGTATATGTATGGCTGAATCCCTCCGCTGTTCATCTGAAACTATCATAACATTTTTTGTTAATCAGCCATACCTCAATACAAAAAACAAAAAGTTTAAGAAAAAAAAAAGAAACACATTGAGCACAACACACTCTCAAATAAACTCATCAACACCTCCTCTAAACCTATTCTTCCCCTGTTATCACTTCCCTCACCCACCTTTCTTGGTGACATCACCATCCTCCCAGCAAGTTGAACACTGAACTTAGAATCAAAAGATCTCCGCATGAATCTTGGCTCCGGCTCTTCACTTCTCTGAACCATTATTTCTTCTTTCTTTTCTTGCCCATTTTGGCCATGCTGGGTCTTCCTTGCAGCATGCAGGAGGTGCATTGGGTGTGTCAGCGTCTCGAGCTGTGGCTCTAGAACACACAGTCTCAGTAGCTGTGCGCGTGTTCTCTAATTGGGGCACTCAGACTCAGTTGCGGGATCTTAGTTTCCCGACCAGGGGTCGAACCTGGGCCCCCTGCATTGGGAGCACAGAGTCTTATGCACAGACCACCAGGGAAGTTCCTGAGCCTCTACTTCTTCATCTGTAAAGTGGGGAAACAGGGCCTGACTTCCCTCCTCACATAGGAGGGTCGTGAGGATGAGACGAGAAAACGTGGAAGGAACTGCTTTGTGAATGGTAGTGCTGTGGGCCCGCAAGGGCACCGTCACTCTGATGATGCTGGTCCCTCCCGGGGCGGGAGCCCAGGGCGGTAAGTTGTCATGAATGAATCTGTGGTTTCCTGTGGGTGGTGCCCAATGCTCCTGTCAGTGTAGAGACTTGTGAAGGGAACTGGGAAGGTGAGTGGGGCCGGGTGGGGCGGCCAGAGACAAAGGCAGAGGAAGTCGCAGACCCAAGCCCGTTGCAGTTGGGGCTGTTTTTGAGGCTCTTCCGAGCTGTGGGAGCTCACGCTGAGTGCCGGGCTCTGCGGGAGGTCACCCTGCCATGCCTCCGGAAAGCAGGTTGTGAGGCGAATCAGGAATGTTCTCAGCGCCTTCCTGCAAGACTCCTAATGCAGAAAGGCAGCGTGTTGGAGGCATGAAGGCAGGGCCAGAAGGTGCTTCAGGCCTCAGATAACTGCTGGTGCAGACACACCATGCCCGGCCTGCCCACCTCCCCACCAGGGACCGAACTTGGGCCCCCTGCATTGGGAGCAGAGTCCACCGCCCCACCCTGTGGGCCCTCTGGACATGGAGATGACAAAGCCACCGTCTCTGACCTCAGAGAAGGCCAGGGGAGATGCCAGAACTCTTAGCCCAAGATGGTTAAGTGCATAACAGAGGAGTGCTTGGGGGTCTCAGGAGCCACCCGCTGCCAGAGAGAAAGGATGCTCAGCAAAGCCTCCAGCGGAGAGAGTCCAGAGACATAGCGTGGTGTCCAAGTAAATGAGGCCAGCATGGGTGTTCCAGGAAGAGCGGACAGCAGACTCAGACGCACAGGGCACAAGGTATTGTGTTGAGAGCCTAGAAATGCCTGTTTACACCGTGTGGTCGGATCATGGAATGATGTGAGGGAGGGAAGAGACAGCAGAGCTGGGAGCATAGACTGCGGGCGGGAAGGAGAGAGCAAAGCACCTTTGCAGTGAAAGATCAGATGTGACAGAAAGAGGGTGAGAGAAGGGGAAGGAAGGAAGACGAGGAGGTGAGGGTGTCTCCAGGTTCTTTTCTTTCAAAAAAAATCTTATTTATTTATTTACTTGGCTGCACCGGGTCTTAGTTGTGGCAGGTAGACTCTTAGTTGCAGCATGTAGACTCTTAGTTGCGGCATGGAGAATCTTTGTTCCCTGACCAGGGATGGAAGCTGGACCCCCTGCATTGGGAGCGTGGAGTCTCAGCCACTGGACCACCAGGGAAGTCCCCAGGTTTCCCTCTTGAGTGCCTGCAGCAACAATGATGCCATTCATCCAGAGTGAGGAGCAAACGTGGGGAGCGTGGGCAGAGTGGAGACGGTGGGGCTCACAGCTGGGCATGGTTGAGTTTGGGGTACGGGGTGACATGGAATATGTGGACCACATCCTCCTTCCTTTAGTCGTGCACCTAAGTCCTGCTGCCCCGAGTAGAATCAGCTGCACTAGGGCCCTTGAGGGCAGAGACTGGATCCTACTCACCTCTGTACCCAGGGCTGGCATGTAGCATGAGGCCTCCACGGTTACACGCCATCTCTTTACCTTCTCTGCCTGAGTTTCTTCACACACTCGAGACTGCCTCAAAAGGCAGTACGGAAAAGCAGGCAAACCCAGTGATTCCAGGCTGTACCCCAACCAGGCTTGGGGTGTGGAGTGTGCTGCTCGACCCTTGTAAATCACAGGGTGCTCTCTGATGTCTGTGCTGTCTCCTTTGGTAACCACCAGACACATGTGTCTATTAAAATTAAAATGAAATGAAATTACAAATTCAGTTACTCAGTTGCAACAACCACAATGCAAGTGATTATTAGCCATGTGGTGTCTACGGTATTGGATACTATGAACAGAGGAGATCTCGCTGAACAGAGGAGATCTTGCCGCAGAGAGTTCTGTGGGGCGGTGCACGTGAGCATCACCTCACAGGGTCCCCGAAGGTCAACAAGGGTCATGTGTGTAAAGCTGGGTGAGACGGCTGGCTCACGGGAACCTTCAATAAACCTCGGCTGTAATATTCCCAGTGAATGGGGAGACAGTCCAAGATGCAAAGCCACAGGTGCCTGTGAGTGCCAATATGACAGTCCCTGGCTTTGGGAACAATAAATATTCATGTCAGGGAGAGCTGACAGGACCTCAACAGGCACTTTGAGAATTTTACGAGAGGCGGTTCCTCAGGAACCTCCGGAAAGAGGCACTTGGGGGACCTCAGATGATCTCGGGAAAACTGCAGGGCGGTGCCTACCGTGACATGATTTCCTTGTGAATCTGGGTGTGGGTCGGCTCTGGGTCCCGGACTGTAGCAGATGGGCTGGGACCTGGGGGTGGGAGGGGTGTGGGGCCCCTGGCTCCGAAGTCCATCTGCGGTGTAATAGAGGGAAAGGCATGGAGCACGCGTCCAGATGGCCCGGCGGTGTCTCTTCCTGAGTGCGTGCTGCCTCTCTGCAGGTTCCTGCCCCTCTTTTGTGCCCTGCGTGTCTGGGGCCAAATGAGCAGGATCTGTCACTGACCTGGGAGTCAGCAGGGAGGGTGGAGGGGTTGTGGCCGGAGGCCCCCTGGGCAGCTGGGACAGAGGAGGAGGGACGATGCTGGGAGGCTCCCATTCTCAGGGGCCATCACAGCAAGCCTCATCTTCCATCCCTGAGCTGAGCACTAGCCTGGACCAGAAGGCAGAGATTTCCCAACGAGGAGGTCCCAAGGTCCCCCGGCCCAGCAGACAGCCCTGGCTGACGGCCTCTGATAGATGGACACGGGCTAATCCCTGATCCGCTGCATCCCTGAAGGCAAAAGCAGACTATTCTCCTTGGCTGGACAGGAGGAGTGGGGGAGGGCATTCTGGTGCAGTGGGAAAGCCCCAGGCTGCCAGACTCCGGCCTGGACATGCGCTCTCACTGACCCTCCGTGTGGCCAGAGAGTCAAGCCCCTCCAATCCAGGGGCTGGACAGGTCATCTGGAAGTCCGTCCAGCTCTGTTCTACCACAGCGTGTGGATGTGGCGAGGAGGGGTTGGGAGTGGGCTGCGGTTTTCCTTGGGCTGAGACCTGCTCACAGACAGAGATTGTCTTCTCATCGAGGGGCCCTGAGCAGCCCTCCACCCCGCCGCCTCCCTCCTCTGCTTCCTAGCAGGATGGATTGAGGCAGTGTGGAGAAATCCGAATAACTAATCAGAGTCCTCATTAACCCCCTGCCAGGATGCTCAAACATTCACTTTGCTGTTTGTGAAGCAGAAAAAAAAAAAAAAATCCCTCTCCCTACATTAAAATTGATACGTTATTAATCCCCGTGCTCCTGACCTGGGGGCCTGCTCGCCCCAGCGGCTGGGTCGCTACCTCGGGCCACTTGCACTTTCTATTATTTATCGGCCCCGCGCAGAGAGGCCTCTCTTCACAGCAGCAGGCTTGGTGCCAGCTTGGAGGCAGCCGCTTTGTCTTCTCCCTGGTGGGCTGGGCCCCACCCCGGGGTGCAGCTGCCAGGCTGCTGGGGTGGATGGGTGGGTGAACGGAGGTGTGGACGTGTCTTTCTCTGACCTGGGAGGGTGCAGTGAGCCGCTCTATACTTCAGGTGAGCCAGCCCAGGGAGCAGGCAGCCTCTTGGTCTAGCACCGGGCTGAGAAGGTCTGAGGGTTGGTCTGGCCCTTTCTGCACATCTCGGCCCACAGTGCCCCATGGGCTCCCTGGCACCATCCACACCAGGCCTGAACGCCATCCTCTGGCTCTGCATCTAGGCAGGCAGCCCGCACACCCTGCACATCAGAACAAGAATCTACAAATATAAGTCCTGTGCTGCACCTTGAACCAGGAGCTATGGGGAACCAAAACCATCCAGGGCCCAGTTCCTGCCCTCCGGGAGATTGCCCTGCAGTGGGGTCAACATATACCCTCTGCCTCCCACCCCCCGGGCACAAAAGATCTTGGGGAAGGTCTGGAGGGAGGAAAGAGGAAACCTGAGCGGTACAAAGGGCTCCTCTGGCTTCTCTGAGCCCAAGATGCTGTGGAGGAGACAAGAACTGCTGGGAGGCCCTCATTCCGTCTGCCTGGTGCTGGTTCAGCCCTCCGACCACCAGCTGGCTGTCTGCTCTGTTAGGGTCTGCCCACATCCCTTGCCAGCCTTGACCGGTGAACTCACAGTCAGCATCTAGCCCCACATAAGCTCCACTTTGTGGTCCTCTGTATAATAGGTCCCTAAAGACAGCTCTGTCAGGAGAAGGAGTAAGAGCTGAAAGTGGAGGATGAGAAGAGAGAGGACTTTAACCCCCAGCTCTCACTTCCAACTGCTTTAATTTACATATGAGCGGTGGCCGCAGGTCACCTTCCTGATCTTTGGCTCAGGTTGGCGTGGATGATCATTCAACCAATGTCTGTGAGTGCCCTGTGTGCGAGGAGTCAAGGTGATCTGAGCAAACCTGAATCCATGCTAACAGGGTGCTTACAGCCTAGTGGAAAAAACAGGCATCCCCCCACCATTGCAGTTGAGTATGTAATTATAAACGGCAGTAAGTGGGACTGAAGCCTGGAAATGCAATATACAAAGGAGGCCTTCCTGGTCTGAGAGGTTGGTGTTGCTGCCCTGGAGGAAGCAGTTCCAGCTGAGACAGACTTGCTAGTGCCAGGTGGATGAGAGAACAGCAACTTGCAGGAAAATGGGGTGGCTGTGCAAAGGCCCTGTGGTGGGAAGAAGCATGTCCTGTTTGAGGACCAGAGGCCTGGATGGCTGGAGGGCCAAGAGCCAAGATGAAGCAGGAGAGGTGGGCAGGGCCAGACCACACCTGACCTTCTGAGCCAAGGTAAGAATTTTGGTCTTGATCTCAAGAAAAGTGGGAAACCAGTAGCTGAAACCAGCGAGAAGAAGGTGAGGGGTTAGAATGGAGTTTTCACTTCAAAGAGGTCTCCCAGCTGTTCAGTAGAGAACAGATGGCGAGCATCTATGTATTCAGTGGGTCATCTTAGTCCCTAGCTGTTTGTTTCCTAGCTCCCACTTTGGTGAGCTGAAGTCTGTAGAATGTGCTGGGGCTTTATTTATTTATTTAATATTTATTTATTGGGCTGCACCAGTTCTTAGTTGCAGCATTTGGGATCTTCAGTCTGCATTGCAGCATGTGGGATCTTTAGCTGCAGCATGTGAACTCTCAGTTGTGGCCTGTGGGATCTAGTTCCTTGACCAGGGATTGAACCCAGGGACCCTGCATTGGGAGCTCGGAATCTTAGCCATCGGCCCACCAGGAAAGTCCCCTGTGCTGGAACTTTATGAAGAGAGATATATATATACCTAAATGCTGATCACCCACTCTCACCCTTGAAGTGGCATGCCCCTTTTTCTAACTCTGCAGAGACTCATGTAGTTGTGACCACCTTCCTGGGAGGTGCCAGGAGGGGCAGCAGCTGAGTGGATGGATGGGGAGAGCAAGGAGGAAGAGGGTGGGGCCTGCAGAGGAGCAGGGAAGCTGAGGCGGGACTTCTGGAGGGTCAGGCACCATCCTGGCTCTTAAAAAAAATAAATATATAAATTTATTTATTTATTTTGGCTGTGCCAGGTCTTAGCTGTGGCACGTGAGATCACGTTCCCTCACCAGGGATTGAACCCAGGCTCCCTTGCCTGGGAGTGTAGAGTTTTAGCCACTGGACCACCAGGGAAGCCTTGTGCTGGGTATGCAGGCACGATGACACAGACACAGGCGTGCAGTCTTCATGGACAGCAAGTGCCTCTTCCCCGTTCCGGCTAATGGCTCCCCTGTCTCTGTTTTTCCAGCCGCTGCTCCTACAGAAACTGCTCTTGTTTAGGATGGAGCTCTTTCTCTTTCATTTCAATGGACATTCATTGATCTTGGACTTTAGATAAGGATGCTCTAAGGGCCAAAACCCCCACAGTTTCCTTGCCCTGGAGCAGCCTGCCTACTGGGGGAGCCAGGTATATAAACGATTGACCCATAGGAGGCAGAATGAATCAAGCACCAAGTGTAGGACCACTGGACAACCCAATGTGCCTGGGACTGTTTCAGCTGAAGCCTTGCAGTGTCAGTCATTCAGTCGTGTCCGACTCTTTGCAACCCCATGAACTGTAGCCTGCCAGGCTCCTCTGTCCTTGGAATTCTCCAGGCAAGAATACTGGAGTGGGTTGCCATTCCCTTCTTCAGGGGATCTTCCCAACCCGGGGATTGAACCTGGGTTTCCTGCATTGCAGGCTGATTCTTTACCATCTGAGCCTTGAAGCTTGTAGTGTCTGTGTAATTATTAATCGTGCTCTCCTCCCCTCTCAAAATTGTTCAGGTTTGGTGTTTCCTTGTACATGGTCACCCTAACCATGGGTCATGGCTGTACAAAAGTGTAATCCACTCTTTGCAGGAATCCAGGAGACATCACATGATGAATAATGTTTCACCTGAGCCCTTGAAGTGCAGGCCTCGCAGAGGCTGTGAGGAAATGAGCACAGCTTACCTGCAACCTAGACCAGCTCAGCAAACATTTTGTGGAATGTTTCAGACAGTAAATATTTCAGGTTTTATGTTGTGTTGTAGCTGCTCAACTGCCACTGGTGTGGAAAGTAGACCTAGGCCAGAATAAAGGAACAGTGGGGCTGTGTGCCAATAAAACTTTATTTACAAAAAACAGGCAGCCTCAGGATTTGGCTTGGGTGCAGTTTGCCAGCCCCGACCTAGAGGTTGTGAAGGAGAGTTATGAGACATACGCCTGGAAAGTTCGGCAGGACTTGAGAGGTCTCAAATAGCTGACTTATTTATGTCAATAATAAAAGTGTTTGTGAACACAGGAGTGACTCATCATAGGGCCTAGGGTTTGGAGGGCACTGGAGAGAAGCAGGGAGCAGTGAGGAAAGCAGACGGGCTGGGCCCACCAACAGCCCCCTGGAGGCAGGTCTGTGGATGTAACCCTGGACTCTGATCGTCCCCTGTAGGACCTTCCCTTTTGTTCTGACACACACACCCCTCCCACTGCCTGTCCTCAGGGGGCTCACACTCTTGTAGGCAGACACTGTGACAAGTGCCAGCCCCTCCTTTCCTGTGGAGCCAAGGCAATTGGAGACCACCCTCCCCTCGCCTTCTGGCTATGCAGGACGGCTGGTCAGGGTCTCATGACCAGGGGGTGCCTCGGGACTGCCCCCGCTCCATCCCCAGCACTCCCAAGGGATGGACTCTGGTGCCTTCACGGTTTAATTATTATGGCGGACTCCTGGCTTCAGAGCTGGAAGGGGGTGCAGTTAGCCATCTGATACCACCCATGTGTTCCCCAAGCCCCACCATTCCTGTGAACATCCCCACAGAACAAACCACCCATGTGTCCCCCAAGCCCACCATTCCAGTGAACATCCCCACAGAACAAACCACCCACGTGTCCCCCAAAACCACCGTTCTGTGAACATCCCCACAGAACAACTGGAGATGTCCTCCCACGCTGTGGAAGGCCCAGCTTCTCTGAAGTCCCAGAGAGAAGGGGCGTTAGGTTCTGCTGGTCTTGTTTTGCTTCAGGGTCTTGTCAAGCAGAAAGCCCTGCTCCCCTTCCTCCCTCGGTCCTGGGGTCCTAGGCATGCAGCCTCCTCGGCCCCCCAGCACAGCTCTCTCCACTGTGGGCAGGGCCCCTTCTCTTTCTTTCCTGTAACAAAGCTGCTGCCTGGGTACATTTTTCCTGGTACCAGGCTCACTCACCCCAGGTGGCAGATGGCTAACTGTGCCCTCTTCCAACTCTGCAGCCAGGGTCTAACCCCAGGCATAACTTTAAGTTGCTGTTGTTTAGTTTTTGCAACCCGCCAGGCTCCTCTGCCCATGGGATTCTCTAGGCAAAATACTGGATTGGGTCGCCATTTCCTTCTCCAGGGGATCTTCCTGACCCAGGGATCGAACTCAAGTCTCTTGCACTGGCACCCATGTGTCAGTAAAGCAGATTCTTTACCACTGAGCCACCTGGGAAACCCATAACTTTAAGGGGGTGCCCCCAAACTCAGCAATCAAGAGAAATCATATTTTAATGCAATATTTTTAGACCTCCAAATTAATGACAAAAATGCATGATAAACAAAGCACCAATATTTTCAACACTGGCAGAATCAGTATTACTGATTCTTCCTTTCAAGTTAAATTCAGATGTGTCTAAGCATGCTTATGGGTCCTGATTTCATCCCCATTACTGAGGTTCTGGGAGCACCCTTAAATTTTGTGCCCAAGGCAGGTACCAGTGGTCTCAGCCCCAGGAGATGCCAGAGGAGAGGGTATGGTTCTAGGGCAGGGGGCAGAACAAGTTAAACTTGATGTAGGAGATAATAAGTTCTTTAAATCCCTCTCCTATCCTCACAAAAGAAATTCCTCCTCACTGTCCATTTTCTCCTTCACGGCCTGGCTTGCCACCTTTTTACCTGTTCTCCCAACCAACACCTTCCTGCTCCTCCCTTCTGCTCTGAGTTTTATGCTCCTCTGTCTTTATAAGGCTCTGGCCTAGATTCGCCGGGAACTGAGTGGGGAATTTTCAATTCCCCATACTCCCTTTCGTTTACCTTTTCTCCTTTGCCCTTGTTATCTGACCCTGTGTATTTTATTTACTGCCTTGTTATCACGTGTCCACCACTCCCTTCTGGTCTTCTCCCAGACCAGAAAGTAAACCCCAAGAATGCTGAGATTTTTATCTGTTTTGTTAACAATTGTGAACAGTTCCTGGCACATAGCAGACACTCAATAAACATTTGTTGAATGAGTGAATAACAACTGAGTTCCCTTTTGTTTTCCTCTTTCCCCTCCTGGAGTAGGCCTGGCTTCCCCTTTAACAGCCAGAAGACCTTAAACCTTTTTCCTAAATGAAAGAACATCTGCCCTGGGCCTCCACCCTAAGCTGTGCAAAAAGGCAGCAGAAGCTTTGTAATCACAGTTTTTACTTAACAAGTCCAAGCTGGCCAAAAGAAACAAATATTTTCCAGAGCAAATTTCAGGGTTTCCAAGGTATGTTGTACACTTCTTTCCTTTTTAATAGAGTGATGTCCAAGAGAAGATTTAAACTTCTTGTAAGTTGAATGAATACTGATTCTTTTTGTGACCTTGGCCAAGATACTCTAAGTCTCAGTTTTGATTATTCCATCTGTAAAATGGGTGTATTGATTCCAGTACCTCCACAAAGTCACAAAGTCACTGTCTAGCTCAAGCAAAATGTTAAAAGCTAGCTGGACATGCTTTGGGATATATAATCATTGTGCGTACATAGAGGCGTTCGAGGTCTTATTAGCAGCTGGCCAAGCTTCCCAGGTGGCACAGTGGTAATGAGCCCATCTGGCAGTACAGAAGATGCGAGACACTCAGGTTCTATCCCTGGGTGGGGAAGATGCCCTGGAAGAGCAAATGGCAACGCACGCCAGTGTTCTTGGAAACCCCATGGACAGAGGAGCCTAGCGGGTGGTAGTCCATGGGACTGCAAAGAGTTGGACACGGCTGAGCACACATGCAGAGGACAGAACCACAGCTCACCTGATGGGACCGCACGGAAGTGACCACCCAGTCCTATCTTTCTTTCTTTACTTTTGGCTGTGCTGGGTCTTCATTGCTGGGCTGGGGCTTTCCCTAGTTGTGGCGAGCAGGGGCTACTCTCCAGTTGTTGTACTTGGGCTCCTCATTTTTGCAGACCATGAGCTCTAGGGCACGCAGGTTTCAGTAGTTGTGGCACACAGGCTGAGTTGCCCCACAGCACATGGAATCTTCCCAGACCAGGGATCGAACCCATGTCCCCTGCATTGGCAGGCAGATTCTTAACCACTGGATCACCAGGGATGTCCCCAGTCCTAAACTTCTTACTTTATAGATGGAGAAACGGAGGACCAGGTGGTGATGTACCCAGGGTCACATCCCGAGCTCAACCAGGAGGATGATGGACAGAAGCCAAGTGTCCTGATTTCTGGTGCAGTTCCTGGACTCTCTGAATTCCTCAGTTGCTGATTCCACAAGAACAGGGACCCTGGGTGCTGCTCTCAGCCCAGGTCAAAATCACCATGAATGGAGGGGAATTCTTGACTTTCAGCTTTCCTTTCAAATGCCAGCCCTTCCCAAGCAGTCTAGGGAGGGAGATGCTTTAAATAAAACTCCTTTCCCATCCCTTCCATATCTGAGATTCATTTCTGAGAGGCATCTGAATGAGAATTTTACAGACATTTCATTTCTTAGCCTTTTCCTGGTTCCTTTGTGGTCCTCCAGGCACTGGTTATGACCGAAGCCTTGGAGACGCAGGCGGTGTGAATCGAGTGGGGACTTGGTGCCTGGGGCGCAGGTCATCTGATCGGCAGCCTCTCCAGACGCTGTGTGATCATCACAGGAGGGAACAGGGCCCTGGGAAGGGCACGGAGGCACGGAGAGATTAATTTCTTCAATGTCAAGCTTCCTGTGCGTCCCTTAATGACTGAAATTTACATGTGTGGGGAAAATCGCAATTTCCCCTGGAAGGCACGGAGGGGAAGTCACAGCCATCAGACTGTTTTGCAAGTGGGTGTGTCCACAGGGCTCTGAATTGACCACACTTGCAATCTTTTGGTGTTTTACAGGGTGTGTGGCCACGGTCGTGACAGAGAACTGCAATTTATGCCTCTGCATGTCTGTGTCTCTGGGATTATTCATGTGTGTGTGTGTGTTGCCATCACTTCTATCTTTGTGACCATGTGTAGATCAATGTGTGTTTCTTCTTAAAAAAAATTATTTCTCATTTCCTGCATAAATTATTCCAAGTAAAAGGCCATCCGGAGCTCAGTTCCTTGCATCCTTTTTCAATAAAGCAATATTATCACAGCCTAGTCCCAAAACTGGTCCCAGGAGAGGCTTTTCCTAGATTCTTTGTCAAACGAAATGTCACCGACTCACCAAATGATGAGAAGAAGAATTCTTCTTGTTTATTTCCCAAGTGAGGCAGAGCAGCAGCAGCTCATCCTCTGTGCATCCTCTCCCTGGCTGGGCAGGGAGGGGGACAGGTGGGCAGGGGGGCAGAGGAGGCCAGCCTTGGACTCTGCCCTTTCCCTTCGCCCCTTAACCAGCTTTGTGACTATGCAAGTCACTGTTCTAACCTCAGTTCCCTCTTTCAAGGATAGGGACTAATAATACCTCCTTTACAGGGTTGTTGCAAGGATTAAGTCATAAACTGGGCGATGTAGTTCTTTCTAAGGGACATAGCATGTTGTGTGCCATACATTCTACATATCCTCTGCTGAATATGTGTGTGTGCCCGCTCAGTCTTGTCCGACTCTGTGACTGCATGGACTGTGGCCCACCAGGCTCCTCTCTCCATGGGATTTCCCAGGCAAGAACACTGGAGTGGGTTGCCATTTCCTACTCCAGGGGATCTTCTTGACCCAGGAATTGAACCCGAGGGATTTGCATCTCTTGCATTGTCAGGTGGGTTCTTTACCACTGCAACACCTGGGAAAGCCCCTCTGCTGAATAGATATATTTATTTACTTCTTTATTCCACCAAAATTTATTGAACACCTAATATGAACAAAACACACATTAGGCTCTAAACACATTCAGTTTAGGATGATATGATCTAGTGGGGTAGGCAAAGAGAGAATCACAATTTTGCAGGATAAGCACTAAGAGAATTGTGTACAAGGTGCTCTAAGCTGCTAGAAATATCCTGTGGCGGCCAAGTGGAGGAGGGGGTTAGTTCAATTCAGTTCAGTCACTTAGTCGTGTCCAACTCTTTGAGACCCCTTGGGCTGCAGCACTCCTTTCTTCCCTGTCCATCACCAACCCTTGGAGATTGCTCAAACTCATGTCCATCTAGTTGGTGATGCCATCCAATCATCTCATCCTCTATTGACCCCTTCTCCTCCTGTTTTCAATCTTTCCCAGCATCAAGGTCTTTTCCAATGAGTCAGTTCTTTGCATTAGGTGGCCAAAGTATTGGCATTTTAAGCTTCAGCATCAGTCCTTCCGATGAATATTCAGGACTGATCTCCTTTAGGATGGACTGATTGGATCTCCTTGCAGTCCAAGAGACTCTCAAGAGTCTTTTCCAACACCACAGTTCAAAAAGCATCAATTCTTCGGTGCTCAGCTTTCTTTATAGTCCAACTCTCACATTCATACATGACTACTGGAAAAACCATAGATTTGACCAGATGGACCTTTGTTGGCAAAGTAATGTCTCTGCTTTTTAATATGCTGTTTAGGTTGGTCATGGCTTTTCTTCCAAGGAGCAAGCGTCTTTTAATTTCATAGCTGCAGTTACTATCTGCCATGATTTTGGAGCCCAAGAAAACAGTCTGTCACTGTTTCCATTGTTTCCCTATTTGCCATGAAGTGATGGGACCAGATGCCATGATCTTCATTTTTTGAATGTTGAGTTTTAAGCCAGCATTTTCACTCTTCTCTTTCACTTATCAAGAGGCACTTTAGTTCCTCTTTATTTTCTGCCATAAAGGTGGTGTCATCTGCATATCTGAGGTTATTGAGATTTCTCCCGGCAATCTTGATTCCAGCTTGTGCTTCATCCAGTCCAGCATTTTACATGAGGTACTCTGCATGTAAGTTAAATAAGCAGCATGACAATACACAGCCTTGATGTACTCCTTTTCCAATCTGGAACCAGTCCATTGTTCCATGTTCAGTTCTAACTATTGCTTCTTGACCTGCATACAGATTTCTCAGGAGCCAGGTAAGGTGTTCTGGTATTCCCATCTCTTAAGAATTTTCCACAGTTTGTTGTGATCTTCACAGTCAAAGGCTTTGGCATAATCAATAAAGCAGAAGTTGATGTTTTTCTGGAACTCTGTTGTTTTTTCAATGATCCACTGGATGTTGGCAATTTGATCTCTGGTTCCTCTGTCTTTTCTAAATCCAGCTTGAGCATCTGGAATTTCATGGTTCACATACTGTTGAAACCTGGTTTGGAGAATTTTGAGCATTACTTTGCTAGCATGAGAGATGAGTGTAATTGTGCAGTAGTTTGAACATTCTTTGGCATTGCCCTTCTTTAGGATTGGAATGAAAACTGACCTTTTCCAGTCCTGTGGCCACTGCTGAGTTTTCCAAATTTGCTGACATATTGAGTGCAACACTTTCACAGCATCAGCTTTTAGGATTTTAAATAGTTCAACTGGAATTCCATCACCTCCACTAGGTTTGTTCATAGTGATGCTTCCTAATGCCCACTTGACTTCACATTCTAGGATGTCTGACTCTAGGTGAGTGATCACACCATCGTGGTTATATGGGTCATGAAGATCTTTTTTGCATAGTTCTGTGTATTCTTGCCACCTTGTCTTAATATCTTCTGCTTCTGTTAGGTCCATACTGTTTCTGTCCTTTATTATGCCCAGTCTTTGCATGAGATATTCCCTTTGTACATCTAATTTTCTTGATGAGATCTCTAGTCTTTCCCAGTCTATTGTTTCCCTCTGTTTCTTTGCATCTATCACTGAGGAAGTCTTTCTTATTTCTCCTTGCTATTCTTTGGATATCTGCATTCAAATGGGGAGGAGGGAGTAGGCCTTAGGAAAACTGATTAGGAGGCTGTTGCTGAGCCAGATGTGGCAGAGGTGATGGAGAGGAGGAAAATGCAGCTTGCTTTGCGTGGGGGCAAAAGACAGTGGTTAGCTTGTGTCAGGACACACTGACCTTTTCCCATTCCTGGATTGGGAAGGCAGTCCTAGAACCCAGGGTCATTCGGCAGGCTTGGGGGAGGGGGCGGGGTGTGAGGGAACAGCGGCTTCAAGGCTGGAGGTCTGACCACTGGGGAGAGGAATAGTGGGGAGCAGCAGGAGAAGGATGGAGCCCAGCTGAGGAAAAGGAGGCTGCAGACAGGAAGAGTTTGCAGAGATGGTCAAAGGGCTTGTGAGGGAGCTGCTGGCTTCCCCAAGAAGGTTAATCCTGTTGGAAAAGTTGAGCAACTTCTTTAAAGTTGGGGCTGATCTTAGGTGAGTTTAAAGGGCCACTTTCTAGGGACTTCCCTGGTGGCCTAGTGGTTAAGACTTTGCCTTCCAATGCAGAGGGTGTGGGTTCAATCCTTGGTCAGGAAACCAAGATCCCACATGTCTCATGGCCAAAAAACCAAAACATGAAACAGAAGCACTGTTGTAACAAGTTCAATGAAGACTAAAAATGGTCTGCATCAGCACCATCTTTCCAGATTCCATACACATGCATTAATATGCAATATTTGTGTCTCTCCATCTGACTTACTTCACTCTGTACCATAGGCTCTAGATTCATCCACCTCGTTAGGACTGACTCAAATGCCTTCTTTTTTATAGCTGAGTGATATTCCATTGTACATATGTACCACAGTTTCTGTATCCATTCATCTGTCGACGGACATCTAGGTTGCTTCCATGTCCTAGCTATTGTAAATATGCTGCAGTGAACACTGGGGCACATGTGTCTCTTTCAGTTATGGTCTCCTGCATTGCAGGCAGATTCTTTACCTTCTGAGCCACCAGGAAAGCCCCCTTCAATTATGATTTTCTATTGCAGAAACCAACACAATATTGTAAAACAATTATCCTCCAATTAAAATTTAAAAATAAACTTTAGAAATGGTCCACATCAAAAAAAAAAAATCTTAAAAAAATAAAGGGACACTTGCTTTCCATGCTGGATTCCCTATCACCAGGCTCACCTTTGTGTCTGGTCAAATTCTGCCCGGGTCTCTTGACTGCTCTTGGCCTTCCTGCTCATCTGTTCATCCCCTCATTTAACAAACACACATTGAGCCTGATGCTAGGCCAGAGCTGGAAACATAAAAGGTGAGGATGTCCTTGTTCAGCTCAGAGTTGAATGAGAGGGACCCCTCTAGTGACACATAATAATAATTTGGTGAGATTCAGCCTGGAGTTCATAGCTAAGAACTTTGGGCTTTATCTTATAGGAGAAACAGTCCCAGTTATCAGGGGAGCGGGAAGGAGGGAATGACTTGTCTTGTAGGGGGTAGAGGAGCATTGAGAGATAACTTCACAGAGCTGAATCTTGAAGGATGAGTGTGATTTTGCCAAACAAGATCTAAACAAACCACCCTACTGTCATTGTCTTAACAACGATAGTCACCATTTATTACAGGCTTTGTCTATGTCAAGGCTGAGTCCTTTATTATCCACTGAGCACATCTTATGTCTAATGTAAAACCACTCAGTTCAGTCCCAGTGAACACCTTGTTGTTGAGTTTGGTGATCACAGAGCTAGGAAAGGGGCTTCCCCAGTGGTTCAGGGGTAAAGAATCAGCCTGCAATGCAGGAGACGTGGGTTTGATCCCTGGGTCAGGAAGATCCCCTGGAAGAGGAAACAGCAACCCACTCCAATACTCTTACTGGGAAAATCCCATGGACAGAGGAGCCTGGCAAGCTATGGTCCATGTGGTTGCAAAGACTTGGACACAACTGAAATGACTGAGCATACCACACACAACTAGGAAAAGGGAGATCTAGGATCTGAATTCAGTTTTTCCCACTGTACTATGTCTCCCCCATCAACTTATTAATATTAAGAGACATGTGTAAGGAGCATGTGAAACAACCCACTGTTTTCTTCAAATCTTTCAATTCAGAGACACACCGAGGCATAGAGAATTGTGATGCCTTTGACAATGAGTAATAATGACTAAACAGGCAAAGTCTAGCTGAACTGGTTAAGCACTAATCTGATTAAGCATTTTCCAGTAGTGATTGCCCTTCCTATGATAAGAATGATCCTGTTGATGATCTACATAGGCACACCACTAACCTAGTTATACATGGGAGACATAAGAGACATGGAAGACTCTAGCCTCTCTCTCTCTTTTTTCTTTTTTTAATATTTATTTCTTTTACTGCACTGGGTCTTAGTCATGGCACTCAGGATCTTCAGTCTTTGTTGCAGCATGTGAGATCTAACTCCCTGGCCAGGGGCTGAACCTGGGCCCCCTGGAGCTCAGAGTCATAACCACTGGACCACCAGGCAAGTCCCAAAGACACAGTCTTGTCCTCAAACATCTATGATGCCACTGAGATTTAAACAAACATGGAAAGCAGAAGTTCACAAAATAAGGGCCAAAATAAAGTAAGATTCAGGGCCAATCATAGGATAGAGGAGCAAGAATTTGACTTCACTCAGCTGCAGAAATTCAGAGAAAGGGAAGACTTGAGGGTTGGCTAGGACCTGGGTGTCGCAGAGGAAGGAGGGCCACCAGGCCCTCCAGGCAGCCCTGGTGGGCTGAGAAAGGAGGGAAGAGGGCCCAGACATGGCATGTGCTCAGTTGGGAGATAGGGCAGGCTAGTATGGCTGGAGCAAAGGCTCAGGCTTGAAAAACCAAGGGATTAAGTAAGATAAGTAGGTTGGGGTTGATGATGAAAGACAAGAAAAGAGGCTATGAGATTTGAATTGTGTCTTCATAGACCTTGGCAAGTCATTGCAGGCTTCTGGGTAGGGGAGAAGCAGTATAAACAAGCCTGTAAACTATTTTAGCCTCCAAGGAGGCCCTCTCTTCCTAAAGGATTGGAGTCCGGTCTCTTTGAGATGGTCCTCACAGCTCTGGTGAACTCTTGAGTCTTCTGCTGGGATGTTTGAGTTCGATAGTTGCTCAAGAGCAGTCAGAGAATGGGGTCATGTGAGAACGGGGTCACGGTGTCAGGTCCCACCTCTTGCATGCAGACAGCAGTGATGAAGAGTGATGGGGATGGGGATGAACTGGAATTCAGAGGTGGAGGGTTTTGTGCCACATCGCAGAGCAAGCTCCTGGCAGAGCTGGAACCACCCACCCCAGCGGCAAGGTGGGAGGAACCTCTATCTTTGGGGAAATGCCCGAGGGTCCTAGTAAGCAAATCATAAGGCTGCACTATGCAAAAACAGGCCCTGGGAGGGTCTCCAGACAGAATGGATTCTCTCAAGGCTCTTGGGCCAATGAGGACAAAGACTCCAGTGTTTCTGCTCATGGGACAGATACCAGGCTGGGGCAGCTCGCTAAAGTGGACAGAGGGCAGGCCTTTGGTTTGGGTGTCTGGCCAGAATTCCAGAGGCTCGATCCTCAGCGCTGCCCTGTTCATCTGCAAAGTGTAAATCAGACCCACTGAACAGGCAAAGGTGCTCTCCAGGGAAGCCTGCCATCCATCAGAGGTCAGAGGGCACCCTGGTTAAATGCCTCAGGGAGGCAGGGAGGGGCCTGACCAGAGCTAAAAATCCGGGGTAGGGCCACTGCTTTCCTTGGGGGAACTTGTGGGGACAGAGGGACTTTTTTCAAGATGAAGGTCCTGGTTCCTCCTGTCCCTTAAGTATCTGGGCCAGTGGGTCACATGGGCCCATGTCTCCCCATCTGTCTGTCTGTCTCTCTGTCCACCTCCTATCCAGCTGCCCGTCCGTGCCTATCCAGCTGCCCGTTAAGCGGACCCCAGCCCAGCCCCGGGGTCAGGGCAGCGGTATTGCAGACTGCCTGCAAGCCTCTAGAGGCGGAATTTGTACGGTGACAAAACAAAGGGGAGTGGGTTTTCTCTGGAAAGAGCTAAAAAGGCACACGCGGGACCCCCCTCGGGGCAAGGTGTGTATAAGCATGGGGGAGGATGGCCGTGACCGTGGGCAGTCTCCTTGCCCCCTGGCCCAGACTGTCTTTCATTCTCCTCGGGCCTTTCTGCCCTGTGAGTTGCCCTGTTATGCTCAGAGGAAGAGATGGCAGTGACAGAAAAAGATGACAGGCTCTCCTTCTGCCTTGAAGCTTTCTCCAGGCTGGTGAGAACCAGGCAGTTGCCAGTTCTGGGAAAGGGGAAATCTGTGTGTATTGTAGCCCTGAAGCAGTGCCCTGTGTGGGACACACAGGCATCACTGGGGACCGTCCTTCCCCTCTCGGCTGTGTATTTATTAGTCCCTGAGTGGGGCAGGGTTGGCATCTCTTTCCTAAACTGGTGTGAGTCCCCTCTGAGGAGTCCACTCCTCGGTACTGTGTTAGGGGTGAGGGCAGGGGCAGAGGTACAGCTGGAGCAGAAAGACAGACAAGCAAGCACTGCAGCGAGATGCAGAGAGGGAGCTCTGGCCCTGAGGGGCCAGAAAGGATTGCAATTAAGAGGAGGGGCTGCCGGACACCCTGGGCAGGCAGGTCAGCCTCCTTCTGCAGCCCTGACTCCGGCCCTGTCCTCTGCCCCTGGCAATGAGGGCTTTGCAGAGGAGGGGCCGTGGGGCCAGCAGCCAGCAGCAGCAGCAGCGTCCACGCTCGACAAGCTATGCCCTCTGAGATATGGAGGGCTTCGGTGTGGGTGTGCATGCTTCATCTTTGCAAGCTCAGGCCCCAGCACATGGTAGGTTCTCAATACGTGGCATCTACACTGAAGCAGTTTGCATCTGCCCAGAAGAAGGGAGGAGGCAATAGTTAAAAGTCTACCTAAGAACAGAGCTGTCCTCTGCCAAAATAGGTCTCAGACCCCTGGGACACGAGGCAGGGGAGGCTGACATGAGCTGAGCCCCCAGGAATGGCCCACCCCACTACTCAGGACACATCACCTTGCCTCGTCCTTCAGGACGCCCAGCGTTTACTTAGCACTTGCGCTGCAGGCTTTCCCTCTGTGCTGGGAAGAAATGTAGGAACAAAGAGAAATGGGGAGGCTGGAAGAGCGAAATATCTGGAGCTAGAAGACATGCTGTTTGCCGGCTTGTCTTCTTAGGCAAGTCTGATGTTCGACTTTCCTCAGCCTCGATATCCACCTTGATAAGATGAGATCAACTACCCAACAGGCAAAAAGGCATCTCGTATAAATTGCAGATGTGATGTAAATATGTGTGACCTTCTGCAAGTTATTAGTTGATAGTCTTTCAAATGAATATGCCCTTAGATCTGGCAACTCCACATCTATAAACTTCTCCTAAGACAATAATCAAGTCTGGAGCAAAACTCAGTCATAAGAATGGGCTTTATGGGACTTCCCTGGCGGTTCAGTGGTTAAGACGACACCTTCCAATGCAGGGGTTGTGAGTTTGATCCCTGGGTCGCAGAGCTGAGATCCCACAGGCCTCATGGCCAAAAAATGTATATATATATATAAAACAGGAACAATATTGTAACAAATTCAGTGGAGGCTTTAAAAAATGGTCCACATTATTAAAAAAGGAATGGGTATTATTTGTTTATAGTAGCAAAAACTGGAAATGATAGACAATTGGTTGGGTAATTGTAGTACACCTGTAAATGGAATACCACACAGTCACTAAGATCATATGCAAAGGTGTTTATTGTATGCTGCTAAATATAAACAACTGCTTCCGGAACAAACAATATGTATGATGCTGTTTTGAAGAAAGAAAGGTTTTACCCTTCATATTAACTGTGGTTATCTTTGTATGATAGGATCACAACTCACTTTAAAATTTCTGGGAGTTCCCTGGAGGTCCAGAGGTTAGGAGTTAGTACTTTCACTGCCAGCACCTGGCTACAATCCCTGGCTAGGTAACTAGATCCCACAAGCTGTGACTCACCCAAAAAAAAAAAAAAATTCTGTCTTCTTTGTCTATTTTGTGCAGTAAACATATATTATTTTGTAAAGGTAATAAAAATTGTTATTATATTGAAATGCATGCATGCTCAGTCACTCAGTTGTGTCTGACTCTTTGCAAGTCCATGGACTAGAACCCGCCAGGCTCATCTGTCCATGGGATTTTCCAGGCAAGAAATACTGGAGTGGGTTAACATTTCTTTCTCCAGGGGATCTTCCTGACCAAGGAATCCAATGTGAGTTCCTGCGTTGGCAGGTGGATTCTTTACCACTGCCCCATGTGGGAAGCCATTATATTGAAATATTGCCCTCTAAAGATTGTTTTAAGAGTTAAAGAAGATATTACATATGAAAGTACTTTGTAAACTGAACAACTACGTGGATGTAAGACAGGGTCTCTGCCTATGAGGAGCCTCCAGTTTGGAAAGAGATGAGAGACATGTAAGATAACTAGAGCATGATACGGAATGTGGTGAGAACTTTCAGAAGATGACAAGCAGCATGTTCCTAGGAAACACAGAGGAGATACAATGACGGCTGGCTCTAGGGGAAAAAGCCAGAATGTTCACGTTGAACAATGAAGAATGGTGAGGGTCTTTTCAGGTAGAAATGTAGAACTGGGGCATTGAGAAGAGTGGGCGGTTGTGGGGCAGATTGGGGAGTGGAAGCTGTTGTGAGTGGATGGAGGGTAGACAGTCTGCGGGCAAAGGGCAGAAGCTGAGCCCAGAAGGCAGAGTGGTTCCCAGCCAGGCTGAACACCTTTGGTGCCTGTGAGCAGAGAGTCACTGAGGATTGTGGAGTGGGAGGTGACACAGCTGTGCACCCATCCTGGGCAGGGTCTGGATGGATGCAGGATGCGACTGGCTGCCTGGGAAGCGTAGCCTGGAGGTGGCTCACGAGCTGGAGGGACTTGGCCTGCATGACCAGGAAGGAGGGCCCTTTCTAGGAATGTCCCTGAGAGTGGAAAGGCTGGAGACCGTCTTCCGTCTGAACTGGAAAGGGGTGGGAAATGGGGAAGTGAGAGGAGGGGAACATGAGATGGGGCTTAGGGAGGGAGGAAGTGGGCTTGTCCCCCAGGTTTGTTGCCTGAAGGTGGGGGCAGAGAACTGGGAGTCACTCACAGAAGTCACAGTCAAGGCCAGTGGAGAAGTGGGCTGGGGTGGGAGTACCTTGGTGCTCACGGCATCCTCTCTGGGCAGTGGCCAGGGGGCCTGAGCCTCCTGCTGCTTTGAATGTCTCATATACACCATCTCTTCTCCGGAGAAATCTGAGTCCAGGGTGGGGAAGAGGGTTGGTTCAACCCAGATTTTGCTCATGGAAATTCATTGACCTCCCTGCCTGTTCTTGGAGCTCTTCTCAGCTCATCCTAGCTCCCAGCTCCCCAGCTTCCTTGGCCTGCAGCTGGAATCCATGCACCCTCAGGACCCAGGATGCTGCGCTTCTGCCATCCTCACCTCCCAGCAATGCGAGCGTGTGTGCGCACACACACACACACACACACACACACACACACACACCCCTCCCAGGAAGAAAGTGCTGAAGTCTTGTTCAGGCAAATGTCTGAATTTTCATTTCCAACTGCAGCTCCCAGCCCGGCCACTGTTTAGCTCCTCCTGTTGTCATGTCACTAGTTAATTACATTCTTTACTGAGGTGCAAATGTGTTTTTACAGGGAGACTAAGGTGGTGTTAACTGGGAAGGAATTATCAATGTTAAAGACACACTTACCTCTGGTTGCAGGGCTAGGGCTCTTGGCCAGAGGTGGTCCCTGAGGCTTCCCTGAAAACAAAACTCAGGTATAGCAGCGCCCCCTCCCAAACACCCCCATCCCACGACCCCCTGTCATCCTTGCCCCAAGCACAGCCTCATTTGGAGTCAAATGAGCAACTCAATCCACAAGGAGAAATTGATGTGTTTGGGAACTGTCAGGCCAGGCCTTATACCAGTGCTGAC
This sequence comes from Cervus elaphus, assembly GCF_910594005.1. Taxonomy (NCBI): domain Eukaryota; kingdom Metazoa; phylum Chordata; class Mammalia; order Artiodactyla; family Cervidae; genus Cervus; species Cervus elaphus. Next base: position 21,637,297 of record NC_057816.1, on the reverse strand, counting down.
CACCAAACTCATTTTTGGACATTTGGGTCCATTTCAAATGTTGAGAAACAAAATTAATCCACTTTAGTCTAATTATTTAGAAAAGGCAGAGGAACCAGAGATCAATTTGCCAGTATCCGTTGGATCACAGAAAAAGCAAGAGAGTTCCAGAAAAATATTTACTTCTGCTTTATTGACTATGCCTAAGTCTTTAAATGAGTGGATCACAACAAACTAGAGAATTCTTAAAGAAATGGGAATACCAGACCATCTTACCTGCCTCCTGAGAAATCTGTATGCAGGTCAAAAAATCACAGTTAGAACCAGACATGGAAAAACAGACTGGTTCCAAATTGGGAAAGGAGTATGTCAAGGCTGTATATTGTCACCCTGCTTGTTTAACTTATATGCAGACTGCATCATGCCAATTGCTAATCTGGATGAAGCACAAGCTGGAGTCAAGACTGCCAGGAGACATATCAATAACCTCAGATACGCAGATGACACCACCCATATGGCAGAATCTTAAGAGGAACTAAAGAGCCTCTTGATGAAAGTAAAAGAGGAGAGTGAAAAAGCTGGCTTAAAACCCAACATTCAAAAAAACTAAGATCATGGCATCCGGTCCCATCACTTCATGGCAAATAGATGGGGAAACAATGGAAACAGTGACAGATTTTATTTTCTTGGGCTCCAAAATCACTGCAGATGGTGACTGCAGCCATGAAATCAAAAGACACTTGCTCCTTGGAAGAAAAGCTATGACCAACGTAGACAGCATATTAAAAAACAGAGACATTACTTTGCCAACAAAGGTTCATCTAGTCAAAGCTATGGTTTTTCCAGTAGTCATGTACAGATGTGAGAGTTGGACTATAAAGAAAGCTGAGTGCCGAAGAATTGCTTTTGAACTGTGGTGTTGAAGACTCTTGAGAGTCCCTTGGACTGAAAGGAGATCCAATCAGTCCATCCTAAAGGAGATCAGTCCTAAATATTCATTGGAAGGACTGATGCTGAAGCTGAAACTCCAATACTTTGGCCACCTGATGCGAAGAACTGACTCATTGGAAAAGACCCTGATGCTGGGAAAGATTGAAGGCAGAGAGAGAGGGGGCCAACAGAGGATGAGATCGTTGGATGGCATCACCAACTCAATGGACATAAGTCTGAGCAAGCTCTGGGAGTTAGTGATAGACAGAGAAGCCTGGCCTGCTGCAGTCCATGGGGTCGCAAAGTGTCGGACATGACTGAGCGACTGAACTGAACTGAATCTAATGGTCTTCCCTGGTGGCTCAGATGGTAAAAAGTCCTTTCACAATGCAGGAGACCCAGGTTCGATCCCTGGGTTGGGAAGATCCCCTAGAGAAGGGCATGGCAACCCACTCCAGCATCCTTGCCTGGAGAATTCCATGGACAGAGAAGCCTGGTGGGCTACAGTCCATAGGATCACATGGAAAAGACCCTGATGCTGGGAAAGATTGAGGGCAGAAGGAGAAGGGGGCAGCACAGGATGAAATGGTTGGATGGCATCACCAATTCAATGGACATGAGTTTGAGCAAACTGCAGGAGATGGTGAAGGACAGGGAAGTCTGCCATGCTGCAGTCCATGGGGTCGCAAAGAGTTGGACACGACTGAGTGACTGAACAACAATGAATCTAATAACAAATAGATAAGTCATGCAGCTGAAGCCCCCTTTAGGTCAAGGCTGTTCATCGCTGCTTTGGGTCCTTTGCCCTCCTGCTTCTTCCTTCCTGCTGCCCACCAGTGCCCTCCCCCCACCCATCAGTGTTCAGACCCCCAGATGAAACCTGTCCGCTGGGAAAGCATCTGAAACTCCTCCACTCATCTGAGCAGGTGGCACCTGCCACTCTTTCTCTGAGTTCCCTACAGTTTAAAGCAAGAAGCTGGCTGTGGTTCCCCAGGCTTCACAAATCACTCAGTGATCTGACCACACTTGGGGCAGAGGGGCTGTCTGGTGCCAAGAGACCAGATGGGCAACCACAGGCCATTTCCCGCCGAGACAAGGGCTAGGCTCTAACGTGGCTTGGTGGGTCTGAACACCCAACGAGGAGAGGGGCTTGAATGATCATGTAGTAGGAGGTCTGCAGAGCACACAGAATGTATCCTTCACCACCAGCCTGGGAGGAGGGGGCACAGAGCGGGGTCCCCCTTTATCCCTGCACCTCTAGCCTTCCCTTCTGAGCGCTGCTCTGCCCTTTCTCACAGGTGCGCTGGTTCTGGTCAACAGGAAGGATTGCTGGCCCAGCTGGAAGTGAGGAGAGGGCTGTGTGCCCTAAGGGCCATCCTAGAGGCCGCCGGGATCACCGAACAGTAAGAACGTTCTCCATCCTTTAACACGTGGTTAAACCCTCCAGGCTTCCCTGGTGACTCAGATGGTAAAGAATCCACCTGCAATGCAGGACACCCAGGTTTGATCCTGGGTTGGGAAGATCACTCCAGTATTCTTGCTTGGAGAATCCATCCCATGGATGGAGGAGCCTGAAGGGCTACCGACCATGGACTCGCAAAGAATCAGACACAACTGAGTGACTGATACTTAGCAAACCCTCCAGGCAGATTGTCTTTTCTTCTGAAAACCTTGAGAACCGGCCCATAACGTTAGCTGACACTTATTGCACATGACCTCAGAACACAGAACCCTGTATTGTTTCTCCTTGGCTCCTGGAGGATGGGACGAGAGCTAGGCCTTGTCCCTGTGTACCTCTATTTTCCTCTTCATATTCCATGAACAATAATAAACTCTTGTTGCTATGGAGGGATGGGCTGTTGCTCATTCCCATGACGGTAATACTTGTCCAGCCCTCTGAAGCAAGCCTTGTCTCCAGGGGTGTTTGTGAGAAACTCAGTTCCTGGACCTCACACCAGAGATCCCGAATTGTGAGTCTAGGTTTAGACTGAGAATCTGCACCCTGCCCCCAGTATTTCTGATGAACACAGAGGAAACTGCATCCAAGATGTGTGTGATGAACTATGAGAACTAGTTCCTTAGAGAGTATAAAGCAGAGAATCTCACTTAATCCTCTTATCAGATAGGGTTTTTTAAATCCCCTTAAGTAACCTGATGATCTCACAGACCTAAGTAGCAGTATAGGCAGGGGTTTAGAAATCCAGTTCTCCAAAACAAGTCTTTTCTCTTTCCAGTATGTCATGATAAGGGCTGGATCTGTTACAGCGAGATGGGCTCCACCCACCCCCCACCCCAAATCCACAGGACCCTGCTGGGGTGTTTGTAAGTTTCCCTGATGTGTTAGGGCCCCCGTGATCTTCTAGTTTCCCAGTCTTTGTGATCCAATATGTGCTCAGTACTCAGTCATGTCAGACTCTTTGCAACCCCATGGACTGTGGCCCACCAGGCTCCTCTGTCCATAGGATTTCTCAGGCAAGAACAGTGGGGTGGGTTGCCATTTCCTTCTCCAGAGGATCTGCCTGACCCAGGGATCAAATCCACGTCTCTCGAGTCTCCTGTATTGGCAGGCAGATTCTTTACTAGTTTCACCTGGGATCCAGTCTTTGTTTGGGGGGCAGTAATCATTGCCAGATTCCTCACAAAAGCTTGTTTCCCGCAAGAGAAGAAGGAGAGAGGCAGGTAATTAGAAATGTCATGTATATTGAAGAGGACCACACACACACACTGACCACTGAACCATCTTGCCAAGGGAGCGCCAGTCTGTTCTGTTCTGGGACTCAATACAGTTGACACCGTTGCTTGGGTGGGTGCAGTCGGCAAGGACAATTTTTGCAGCTAATGCTGGAAGTGTGGCAATCAGGGAGCCGCCAGCTGTCTCACTTAAATTCTTAGCTCTCTCGCTCTCTTTTTTTAAAATCATTTTGCTTACATAATCCACCCCCTTTTTATTTTCTAATTCTCTCCTTGCAAAGCTGGCACCAGAGGGGAAGGGCTGGGGTGGAGGGGGTAGCAATTACAGATCAGTTTGGGGAGCATTTACATTTTGCAATTACAATTTAAAAATAAGCCTCGTTAATGATCTCCACGTGTCAACGACAACCCCTAACTGACATACATACTCTCATGGGCCTGCCTGCCTGCCTCCTGCTGAAGTCAGAGGTTCCGTGGGGGCGGAGGTGCCTAGGGAGATGTGGGGGAGCCAAACAGCATCTGGGGGTGGGGGCAAGGGCAATGAGGTGCCCTGGCGGTTGTAGGAGGGCAGGTATGGAGCTGAGCACCAAAAACCAAGGGTCCCGGCTTCCAGCTTCTCTTCTCCATTCTGTGCTTATACTCCATCCCAGTGCATCTCCTTCCACGGCCGACATAGCAGGCTCTGCCAGGGCAGACATCTCAGAAGCAATGTCAGGGCTCGTGGCTGGGAGAAAGGGAACCCCAACTCCTGTTCTCCTCCGAGGTGGGAATTTTCAGGGTCCTACTGGGCCAGTGAATCCTAGTCCCCCAAAGCCAGCCATTGTGTCTGGGTGTCATGGATTGGGCAGACAGTCTGAATCCATATACAGGATTTAGGAAGTGAGAAAGGTTAGTTTATCCCAATTGGGCAAAGACACTCCTTCTAGCAGTGAGTGGCCACACATTGATTGATGCCCTCTGATTCCTTGAGCAGGGACTTTGGGACAAAGCAGCCCAGCTTCAGATTCCAGCTCTGTCATTTGCTGGCTACAGGATTCGGGGCAAGTTACATGACTTAGGTTTTCTAACCATCATTGTCTTGATGGGCTGGGACAACCGCGTTTACCCTGCAGGGCTTGTGTGCAGATGAAATGCCAGAACTACTGTAGGGCACCTCACGTACATCTGGCACGCGATGGATACTCCCAGCCCCTCCCCAACGTGTCCCCTCCTGCCCACATCGAAGCTGCTTCCTTCCAGCTTCTGTGGACACTAAGGAAGTGTGATCCTGTTTGATTTCCCCTGGTCTTCCCCAAAGTCAAGCCACCTGCTCCATGAGCAGCTCCTGAAGTGGACCCCAGCCCTACACACCACACCCCCCACCGTCTCCCTATGGGCTCCGCTGCAGGGCCCTGGCATCAGGCCCCTGCTCCAGCTTCAGCATCTCTTGGCTTCTTTCCTGCCTCTGGCTGGTAACAAGCCCAGCTCCCCCTCTTCTGGGCACTAATTCAATACAGTGACCTTCCATCACGCCCCACGTATGTTCTTTATCTGTGAATGAGAAACACGGATGGGAGCTCTGTGAGATGCCTTTAACCTTGGCTTCTGTAATTCTCAGATTTCCCTTCCCCACTTGGCTTCCCCCTGGCCAGTTACTTGTGTGTGAAGCTTTCATCTCCTGGGCGGCTGCATCCAGGTCCATCTTTGAACTTATGACTTGTAGTCAAGAACTTGAATTTGTGACTTGAAGTGTACATAAAACAGCTCTCTCTTAGGATAGAAAGAGATTTGCATCTTGCAAACTACTGAGCAAGGGAGATGTTCCAGAAGCAGAAGCCGGTGGGGTAGAGCAGAGGAACAGAGATGGGCTACAGAGGGGGGTTCCTTGAGGACACGGACTGCGTCTTATCGATTTGGGTGTTTGATTGAACACAGTGAAATTTATGTTTCAAATGCTGTCCTAAAAACTTGCCTTGTTAAACTAGGCTATATAATGGAGAGTTTTCCAGGTCAAGATAAATCGATCTAGTCTTGTTTTTTACTGCTGCATAGTATTCTAAAAAGCCTCCCTTCTTTCCCCCACCTCTACCCACTAGTTCACCATCCAGTCAACCCCAAGAAACAGTTTCTGATTTAGCTGATTTTGTGGCCATTTATTGGGCTTCCCAGGTGGCTCCGTGGTAAAGAATCCACCTGCAATGCAGGAGACACAGGTTCAATCCCTGGGTCGGGAAGATCCCCTGGAGGAAAAAATGACAACCCACTCCAGTTATTCTTGCTTGGAGAATCCCATGGACAGAGGAGCCTGGTGGGCTACAGTCATAAGGTCACAAAGAGTCACATAACTGAGCATATGTACGCACGTGGTTGCTTTTTATGTCATAAAATATGTGTCAGTCTCTCTCTTTTTTAAGATATTTAATTTATTTATTTGGCCTCTCTGTGCAGCATGGGAAACTTAGTTCCCCGACCAGGGATTGAACACATGCCTCCTACAGTGGAAACTTGGAGTCTTATCCACTGGACCACCAGGAAATTCCCTCAGTTCCTATTTTTAACGTATGTGTTTATTTATGAATGATCTGCTGTGGAAGTTGAGGGAATGAGCACACATTCTTCTCCTTCCAATTTATATTAGTTTGATCAAACTATATTTGATATTATCTATTTTTAGTCAATAGTGTTATATATAATACAGAACATATATATTACAGACTGTATAGTGTTATACTATTTAGTATAGTTTATGTGCTATCTTTACAAGATTTAGAAGATTTTTTATTCTGTTAAATAACTGTGGTTACCTCCGCATGCTGACTATAGGTTGGTAGTGAAGTGAAAGTCGCTCAGTTGTGTCCAACACTTTGTGACCCTGTGGACTATACAGTCTGTGGAATTCTCCAGGCCAGAAATACTGGAGTGGGTAGCCTTTCCCTTCTCCAGGGCATCTTCCCAACTCAGAGAGCGAACCCAGGTCTCCTGCATTGCGGGCGGATTCTTTACCAGCTGAGCCACAAGGAAAGCCCAAGAATATTGGAGTGGGTAACCTTTCCCTTCTCCGGGGGATCTTCCCGACCCAGGAATAGAACCAGGGTCTCCTGCATTGCGGGCGGATTCTTTACCAACTGAGCCATCAGGGAAGCCCCAAAGTGAAAGTGAAAGTCACTCAGTTGTGTCTCCTTGCAACCCCAGGGACTATACAGTCCATGGAATTCTCCAGGCCTTGTCTATTGGTTGATAACAAGGTAGAAATGTTATTCAGCCACGGAACTTACTCTTGGGATTTGACCCCAGGAAAAGGAATGGAATCCTGTCCTCACCACTTGGCCACTGCCTAGAGTCTCCTGAGCCCCAGGGTGACGCCCACCCCTCAGTCCTTCCAGCTGCCTTCCTCCTGTGGGGCTGCAGCTCTGTTTGGTTTTCCACTGTCTTCTTCCTCCAGCCTCCTTGTTTTCTGAAATAGCACCTCTAGTTATTTTTATATTGATGGGAGGGGAGTAAATTGAGTCCTCATGTATCCAAAACAGACTTTATCTTCTCTTTGAACCTGACTGACAGAACTCAGAGCAACGTTCCACACCGTTTTCTCATAGATCCTGAAGGTGCTGCTTCGCTATCTTATTTCCAGTCTGGCAGTGAGAATCCACTTTTAGTTTTCTTTTCTTTTTAAAGCTCTGAATTTCCACCACTGTGTGCTGAGGCTTGAGATTTGGTTTTCTCCTTTTTTATTTCTCTTACTCAGCCCTTGGGATCCCTTGAAATCTGAAGTCATCTATCTTGCTTCATTTCATATCTTTATTCCACTCATCTCTGTTTTCTCCTTCTGGGACGTCCATGGCCCAGTGCAGAGCCTGGCACATAGCAGGTGCTCAATAAATGACTGTTGGTTTCTGGGTAGGACCCCCGCTCAACTTGCCTGTGTCCTCAGATGGGATCTCTGGATCTCTCTCTCCTCCCTACCTCTCCTCTAGGCAGCAGTCAGACCCACCATGGCTCTGCCAGCCCTCCGGCAAACTGCTGTGAACAGTCTGCTTTGGAGTCTTGCGTCCAACACTGCTCCTGGGCTTGAGGAAGAAGCTAAGAGTAAGGAGTGAGGACAATGCTCAGCTCAAGCTAGGGCAGCCATAGTGGCCAGTCTCCAATGACAGACACGTCTCTGAAACCTCAGATCTCATCAGCATCCCCTGAACATTGATCCTATTGGGGACCTCTCTCCTTGACCTTCCTGATCATTCTTACATGGGCCTCCTTCTCTCTTCATCTCCCTCTGCCCACCCCCCCTACTCCCCAGACTGTCTCAGCTCACATACACACACAGCTCCTGTTCGTGAAATAACCCTGACCACGGCAAGGGCCTCATTAGGTGAGATCCTTTTTTACACTTTTATGAATTCCAGAACAAAGAAACAGCAGACTTCTCTTCCCAGGGCTGCAGAGCAGATGCTCTGACCTGAGACAGCCAGGCCCTAAAAAGGAGAGCAGAGAGGCTTGTGGATAGCCGGGATCCCAGCCTGAGGCCACCTGTGCCCTTGGGGAGACATCTTGGCTGAGAATTCCCACTTTTTCCTCCTCCCTTCCCCAGGGATGGGCTCTAGGAGCAGACACCTCACACCCCTCTCTCCTGCCCTGCCCAGGCCACTCTGCTCTGGATAGAATCTCTACACTGGGAGTTGACATGCTTCCCTCCTTCTCCCTGAATGGGCCAGACCCCGGAACACCTAGATCAACAAGCACTCAGATCCCAGAGGTCATTCTCTGTTCTAATCGAAGTACCCTAATTGGTACCCCAGGTCGAGAGTCCACTGTGTGAATCTGTCTCCACCTCCCCGCCTCCCCGCTCTGTCCTTGCCCTCCATGGGGTCTGTCTTAACTGGCACAAGCAGAAGCACAACTTGAACTTTGAGTCCACAAAGTTTCTCTATTGAAGACAGGATTTCTTTTCGCCAAAACCACAATGATAGGGAATGAGTCGTCACTGCAAAGGGCAGCATTTGAGGCAAGTTAAAATTTTCAGACAAGCAGCTAGCGTTCAAAGACACCCGCTGCTAATATGGAACACTTCTTGGTTGAGTGCAGTAGAAAGGGCCAGCATATGACTCAAGTTTTCCCTGTTAGAAACCCAAGAACTATTGACCCCTTTCCAAAGCTGGAGGTTGAAGGGATGGAGCTTGGCAGGGGCCAGGGGGATGCAGAACAGAGCTCTAGCCCCCTGCACTTTTGTTTAATTGCTTCCTGCTTTGGAGGCTGTGGGTAATAATCCCATTGCTGGCCAGCAAACATGTCTTTGCTGGTCACCCCTTCAGAAGCTGCCTGAAACCTCTCTGGGCTGAGAGAGGAAGGAGGCAGGTCTGAAAGGAAGGTTTGCGGGAAGGGGCTTTTGCAAGGGGATAAAGTTAGAACTCAGAGAGCTATGTCAAGGGATGCTCTCTGAGAATGGGGTGCCCCTAACCTGAATAAAAGCCAGTCCTGTTCCATCAGACAGACTTTCTGTAGATAGAGCCAGGTGCCTCTTAGCCTGTGAGTCACGGCATATTTCCCTCCAGAACAGGGACTTCTTTGCAGCTGTGGGTGGTCCTTGGAAAACCATGGGTCGGTTGGAGAAAGAAGGCCAAGCAGAGACACTTCATAGGGAGCAAGTAGATTATAGGCCCCCTCCCTCCCTCCCCACCCCACCCCACCTGGGCCACCACAACACAGAAGGGAGACATTGCTGGCATTCCAGCCGACGTGAGTCAGAACCTGGCCCTGAACTGCCTGCGTGGTAAGGGGTCAGGGCACAGGCAGCCCCCGCTCCCACCTGGCACCAGCTCCCAGGGTTCTGAGCCCACGGCTGAGACACGTGATCGCCTGTTACATGCAGTCTTCAACCACGTATTCTGTCATTTCATAGTCATTCTCAAATCTTGTTCTTTCCCTTCATAATTGAACCCACAGCCCAGTGAGTTCCCGACAGAGGCTCAAACCTGCCTCTCTGTCTTGGAAGCATCTTTGTCTTGGTTGCCTCGTGTTTGTGAGGCCCCGACTTCTCATGGCTGTTATCAGCATTTTGTTTCCCGTCTTCCACTCATTTTTATACAATGATAAGAGCAAATGCAGTACAGTATTTAAATGAATTTGCACACACCCTGCTGTCCAGAGAAGACAGGACAGAAGTGAACAGTTGCTTTTTAAGAGGTCTCACCATCCACAGGCATAAAGTATGTGCCTGTTAGTGAGGTGCAAAAGCCCAAGTTTGGCAGACAGGTTACATTTAGATGTGCCGATACAATATGACCCTTTGAAATTCAGGGCATGTGGAAGTGAGGGACCACCTGTGTTGGGCGTCCTGACTCCTGAGGGTAGTGTCTGCACAGTCAGCTTTGTCTCTCCTGTTCCGTTTCCAGGGCTCCGCTAGGGTTCCCCGCCTCCACGCCAGACTTCTAGGTTAAACGTTCAGACTCTGAAATCAGGCCTTGTGTCACTTTTGAAAACTCTCTCCACCACTCCAAACCTCAGTGTTCACATCCTTGAAAGGGGACAGCTATCACACCTAGACCTTATGGTTGCTGGGAAGAATAAATAGGGTTCTCTGTGATAGTAGCTTAGCATAATGCCTGGTGCATGGCAATGGCTCAGTGCTTTGAAGTTGTTAATAATTCTGGATTATCATCTCACCCTAGGGCAAAACTGGCTCCAGGGAAACAAGCTCATTCTCACTAAGGTGTAAATGACTGCTGGGACTTAAAGATTTATCCTTTCTTTAAGTCCTAGTATCTAATATCCTTAGATTTATTGGTCTGTTTGACATTTCAACAATAAACCAATGGAAGTTTTATGTCTATCCAGGCTCTGTAAGGAGGTTGTTATTGTTGTTTAATCGCTCAGTCATGTCCAATTCTTTTTTGACCCCATGAACTGTAGCCTGCCAGGCTTCTCTGTCCTTGGGATTTCCCAGGCAGGAATTCTGGAGTTGTTGCCATTCCCTTCTCTAAGGGATATCTTCCTGACCCAGGGATCGAACCCATGTCTCCTGCCTTGGCAGGCGTATTCTTTACCACTGAGCAGCCTGGGAAGCCCTCTGTAAGGAGATAGATCTTATAAAATCACATTGCACAGACCTTTTTCCCCAGAAGGAAAAGCAAGTTAAGGCCATGATCTTGTCTGCTGAGGACATAGAGATCAATGGGCAAGATGAGACCTTACTGGGAAGTAGGCTTTCCAAGACATAGAAACACACGTAGCACTAAATCATGCTACATGCCCTCCCTCTCCCCAACGGCAGGGCTCCCACTGAGAGGATGGTCCTGGAGTAGAAAGTGAAGAAAGGCTTCATGGAAGAGAAGGCTTTGAGCAAAGTTTTGATGCAGGCAGAGGTGTGGTCGTGTAACATAGAGGACCTTGCCAGCAGAGAAGCACAGCAGAGGAACCATTTCTTGGGAGGTAGACGGGGCTTGTCTGCTAGCTGGGGCTTGGATGCCGATACCCAGGGATGACTGCCCAGCATCACCCCCTTCCACATGGAAGATGCCATCCTCCCTTCCCTTATCCCCCAGGGCTGCCTTTCTGACAGATCAGGAACATGGAGCCAGTGTACCTGCTCTAGTTCCAAACAGCCATGAGGACCAAGGCACCCGGCTGGTGCCCTTTCCTCCCACAAGCTGACCACATTGCTGTGGACTCTACCTGGTCCCCCTGCCTCTTCTCATGGGCTCACCGAGGGCCCAGAGTGAGGACAGCTATGGGCTGAGTCAGGAAGTATCGGGGATGAGTGGCTTTTCAATGATAAACTGAGCCCAAAGGACTACTTGCTTTCATAGCCCTGATTCTTGACCCCTATTTTTTCCCTCTGGAGGCAGTTTTTAAAAATGAAACCAGATATCATCCAGCCAGATAACATGGTGCAGTCCTTCTCAGAGAGAAAGGGGGCCTGGCTGACCCTCTTAGCATCCTCTGCTTCCAGGAGAATCTGAGAGCATCTCAGGTGCCATGCCTGATAGGTGCCTGGGTCCCTTAGTTCTGGGAGCTCCCCCAATTAGACCCCTCCTGCACCCCCATCCCAGCCCCTTACTTCTATTCTCCTTCTTTCTGGCTCCCAGGGAGGGCCGGCCTCCCAGGTGACTGCCTCCAAGAAGGCAGTTGACTGATAGGAAGAAGCTGGCAGGTAGGACAGCAGAAACTCTCCTTCCATCTGGGGTCCCCAGCGTCTGAGCTGTTGGTCTGTCTCTGCTGAGTTGCAAGCCTCAGGGGCCCAGCCCGTGTTGTTTTCTCAGCTCAGTTCCTGAGCAGCGGCTGCTGTCAGCTCTCGACCAATAATAATAAACCTGGGATTCGGGTTTGTCGAGGGGGATTTCAGTCCCTGGGTTCATTTTTAGATTTGTTTCTCTCTTTGTATGTGTGCAGACAGGGAGCACATGACGGGGTCCCGGGGGAGCTGGCCGGGGCTCCCAGCTGCCCTGGCAATCCACCCCGGCTGCTCCCACGGAAGAGCTGCAGGGCCCTCCTCTGCCCCAGACCCCTAGGACTGCCTGCACGTTTGAGGGAGAAGAAAAATAATTGAATGAAAGGCCTCAAGCTCTCTCCTGTCTCCATTCCTCCCCACCTCTCCCACTCATGCTGTTTGGATAGAGATGAAGAGGGCTGGAGATGAAAAAGAGAGGGCAGCCTCCCATCTCTAGGCTTGAGAGTTGCCCAAGGGATGGGCGGGAACCTGGTCGCGGGCCTGGGGAGAGGCTTCCGTGCCTAGAACCAGCGATGGCCTCCTCTGACCCTCTTTCCTGGGATGCAGAGACAGGGCGGGAGAGAAAGAGAAACTATGTTCTAAGTCGAGCACCACTGGCAAAAGCAGGACCCAGCTGTGGGTGAAATTTAGGACCAGACCAATGGGGCCTCTGGGGCAAAGCAGCACTTGCTTGAAGGCAGATTGGAGGTGACCCTTGGAGGTCATTGCTGCCAACCCCCTGCCTTCCAGCAGGAGAAAGTACATACCACTTCTCTGTAAGAAGAATGCAGGGCTGTGCTTACCCTTATAGCTAACATGCTTCCCACCACCCCCCCACCTTTCTGCTTTTTTGTTTTATTTTGTTTAAAGGAACCAAAGGGGGAAAAAATCACCAAGTTGTAAAGTGCTTAAAGAGGAGATGAGAATCTTCATCAAAATGCTAAAAGCTGGAGGGGGAGAGTAATGTGAAGACTCTCGCCTGCTATTTATGGGATTGATTCTCAGATCAAGAAGAAGCAAGCAGTTGGATGAAAGGAATTATTGTTAAGCTCCTCGGTAGGAAGATCTAATGGACAATTGCCGCTATCAGGGGGAATTAAATTGCTGTTTCAGTTTGTAAAATATATCAGCGGCTTTTTGAAGCCAGAAAAGGTGTGACAGCCAAGGCAGGGAGGAAAGCAGGGGCCTGTCACTTCCTGGTCCCTGTGTGCGAAGCAGGAGCAGGCAGGAGAGATGCTGGGGCCACAGTAAAGGCTGCTCTCCTAACTCTGACCCTGGTCCATATTTTTTTGAAAGCAAGTTGAACAGTAAAGGGAACTGGGTGCATAAAGGAGAGAAAGCTACAGCCCTGACTCTGGGCGCTGAGGTGCCAGGAGCCCCCGTGAGTCAGAGACAATGGAGCAGGATGGGTCTCTTCCCCTGGAAACCCGATCAGGGGTGAGGAGAGCCACTGACCAGGGTCAGCGATTCCCAGCAGCCCTGCCTACACCCAGGGAATGTCACAAGCCCCACCAATGCCCCCCGCTCCCCCAGCACACACACACACACACACACACACACACACACACACAATACACTGTGTGCACAGAGGGGTCCAGAGTGGATTATAAGCCCCTTCCCCCCAGAACTGGGTCTCCAGCAAGCTGTAGCCCATCCCCAGACTGGGGTCCCTGAGCACAGAAATGACTCCTAGACCCGGCCCTAGAGGGGGACATATTGTCATTCCAGCACAAAGAGCAAAATGGCCTTGGAGTGGGAAAAGGGGAGGAGGGGGAGGCCCCTGGGGGGAGGACCACAGGCCACTGAGGGGACCTCACTGCTGGGACGGTTCACAGATGGTTCCTACCTCTTCCAAAGACCAAAGGGAGGTTACAGGCTACAGGAGGAGAGAGAGGTGGAGACAGGGAGATTTCCCATCTCCCAGGGAGACTGAAGCTGGCCGGGCTGGTCAAACTCAGGCTGGATGCACTGGCTCCTCTGTTCCTTGGAGACCAGGACCATCACAAGAGGTCATGACCTGGCTCCACCTCCCAAGTGGGCTGCCCAGAAAGGTGGCGAAGGGCAGTCAGAGCAGAAGGCCTTGGTTGACCATGGGGTCTGGAGCTGCCTACTGTCCTGGTTGTCACCTCTGCTGCGTCTCACGTCAATAGAGAATCATTCCCCACTGAGAGTTCCAAGCAGGATCCAGAGGGGTGCCAGGGAGGTGGCCCTCCTGGCTGAGACGTTCTGCCAGGATTTGGGCTCTGTGCTGGAGGCAGTGACCCCCTGGGACCCAGGTGATGGGGGAGGTGTGGCCTCTCGGCCAGCCTTCAGCTCAGTGAGTGAGCCCGGGGAGTCTGATCCCAGTCCTTCCTCCAGTGTAGACACAATTGCCCTTCTGACTCCCACACTGATCCTGGCCTCATCAGATTGAGAGGATTCTATCTGCCCCTAGGACCCCAAAGTCAGAAAGATGGCGGGGGGTGGGGTGGGGTGGCGAGCATCAGTCACTAAGCCACAGCATTCCTGTCACCCCAGGCCCTGAGGTTCCTCCTGGCTCCTGAGCACCTGGGGTGAACAGGCAAACCCAGATCCAGCGCTTGCTGTGCTGGTCAGGGGCAGCTCCTGGGGGCTGGCTCTTTCCCATTATTCTACAGGGACCCTTCACCTCTCCGTCACTCTGAAACACCTCCACCAGACCTGCTTACACTTCGAAGCTTCCCACCCATGGGTACGTCCTCTCTCTCACCTCTGTCCTTCCCACCATCTATCCCCACACTGGCCTAAGCCTTGTCACCCCGGTGCTGACTCCAAGCACCAAGGATCGGGGACCATCCAGTTCCTCTAGCCACTCAGCTTTCCACTTGTGGTTTCTAACCCTTACTGGGTTTTGCGAAAGAGACCTGGTGTGTATGTGTGTGTGTGTGTGTGAGCGTGTGAGTGTGTGTGTGCACGCGCATGCTTGCATTTCTTTAGATAAATCCACAGAGTCACATGAAATCAGTGACAGGTTGACACCGTTATTTCAAGATTCATCGCTCCGAGTTGCCAGCATAGGAGACGTAGCCAACTCCTTCCCACCACCAACACGTTTTTTTTCCCCAGGCATAATTTATAGCAGCGGGGTGAATTTGTTTCCAAAAGATGAATATCACACTATCAGCAACAGCTGCCTCTCATTTTTATTTGTTTTTAAATTTGACTCAAAGTCCAATTCTCTATACACATCCGAAGCTGTAAATCCTAAACCGACTGATTACATGATTTAGTAAACAGGTTATATTATATAATGCAATTAAAGCGGGGGCTCCGCGGCGCCACCTACAGGCCACTTCTGGAAAGGGAGCTGGGCCGGAGACTCCTTTTGGACCAGGCTCTCCGCGCAAGGAAAATAAAGGGAACTGCCTACGGTTGAGCCAGCCAGGTTACTAATGCAGCCTTTCGGGCCCTCCTGCTGAGTTCACTGTGTTATTTCAGCCTCCTGCAAATCTGTCTAGACGTCAGAACCCTGGCCTGGGCAGCTGCTCAGAGGGGCGGGCCTGGGGCTGGGGGAGGGGGCGGGAACCACCTGGGGGCCCCTGGGCTGGGGGCCTGGAGGAGGCTTCCTGCCTCCCTTAGACTCTGGGGCCCCCTTGCTTCACTCTCAAATGAGGGAGGCTTTAGAACGAAGCTACCAGCTTCAACTGTTTCCATTCTATTCAGCAAAGCTTGTGTGGTGTGCTAACCCTGGGCAGAGGCTTTGGGAATATTCTAGTGAATTCCCTCGTTTTGCAGACCAAGAGGGAAAGGGACTCCTGCAGTCACAGAGAGTGGCAGAGTTGGGTGTGGAACCCAGACTTTTCTGACCCTAAGCTCAGCCTCCATCTGATCTTTGGGGATTTACAGATGAGGAAATGGAGGCCCAGACTTCCACAGCCTCTTCTTGGAGCAGGGAAAGGAAAATGATAAAATACTACCAGTGTGTGGGGGGACAGAAGAGGAGGGCTCCTGGGCCAGGGGGTGCCTCACTGCTGCCTCTTTGATGCCTTTATGTGGAGGGAGAGAAGAAGGGAGGGAAAATGGGAACAGGGAGGGAGGGAGGGTGATGGGGGGTGGGGGTGGGGTGGGGAGGAAAGGGGGCAGGGCCAGAGCTCCCTCCCACCCCTCCCCACTCCTCTTCAGGCCCTGGGCTCTCAAAGATCCTAGCTTCTCCAAAGAGGTTCTGTAAGAGAGGGCAATATTACTGAAAAGCTCTCCAAAAGAGGAGAGTTACTTCCCAGGGCTAATACAGAACCCTTCCCCTCGTCCAGAGGGTTTAGGGGAAGGGGGGAAGAAGGGTAGGCGTCCCAGAGGGTGGAAACGCCAGCCACCTACCCAGCCTCCAGTCGGGGGGGGGGGGGGGTGTGACAGTGGGGAGCACAGGGAAGCCAGTCCTTTTTGCCCCTCTCCCACATCAGGCCCTCCAGGAGAGGGTCAGCCAGGGTCAGGGAGCTTGTTCCTGATGCTGTGGGGCCGGCTGGCCGGAGAGTTCCCAATTAGACTTAGTTTCTCATCCTTAAGGCCCTGAGCCCCCAACCCAGGCACCCCAGCCCAATTACTGCTGGGCAGCGTTAACCCCTTGGTGCCCCCCGGCCGTTAATGGAATGTTAATTGGTCTAATGGGTTTCTTGTCAACAAGTCCTAATGAGCTCCTTCCTAACAAGCTTGGGTCTTTTTTCTCAGTCTGTTTGTCAACAAGCTGGAGTTTGGGCTCCAGTCGAGCCTCACCTTGTGGGGCTGGGGAGCTGGAGCTGAGGAGGCAGAGGGAGTGCTCCCGGGCTGCTCCTCCCTAATTCCTAAGGGGTGTCCTCCACGTCCCTCAGCCACCCCCAACCTGTGCGCACAGCCTCCCTCGGGCCCCAAGCTCTGTAAAATGGCAGTTTTAGCTCCTTCGGATGATAATATTAGTGGCAAATGATTTCTTCCTGGATATCACTGTGGGGTTGAGTGTTGCATTAGGGTTTTTTTTTTTTTTCCTTACTAGCTGCCCCTTAATAAAGGTGCTCAGTGTTGAAAACAATCCTGTGATGTGGGAAACGTCTTGATGGTAAACTATTCCTCGTGTGTCCTCCATTTGCAGTCTTGGCTGTGTCCCTCCAGAGCCCTGGTGTCCGGTGACAGAGGGCTGGGGCCTCTGGACAGGGCAGAGCAGCCTCCCGGCAGCTGGCCACAAACAAATACTCCGAGGCCTCTGCGCCCTCCAGCCTCCCAAACAAAGCACCAGAAAGGCAGGGTTCCCCAAAGGGCTTGGCACCCAGTGATGGCTCAAGGAGTTCCCCCACACCCCCGCTGTGGAGCCTCGCTGTCAGACCCCCCACATTCCTCTCCGGGATGCTCCCCTGTGGACCCTCTGCACCCCAAGCCCAGCTGGTGGGAGGAAGGGGCACCTGTGCAGGTGAAGAAAAGCTAGAGCTTCCGGATGTGGTGGTGGGCTCCCGGTCTCCCCCAGAGTCAGGTTACCTGAGGCTCTGTGCTTGAGCACATAGGGAAGGAAACTTAAGCCCGCGATGAAAAGGCCTCCTGTTTTTTGCAGGAGAAGCCCCCAGAGGGCAGTAGGGCAGTGGCTTAGTGGCCTGTGGTGACCCCAGAGAGGAAGAGAGGAGGGGCAGAGGCCATCTGGGTCCTCAGAAAATTGTTCCCGTGGCCTCTAGACCCTGCTCCATAGCCCAGCAGGCTCCAGACGGAAAAATCTCCTCTCAGCCTGGATGGTGCTGGCTTCTGGGTGCAGACTACTCTTGTGTGTGTGTGTGAGTCGCTCAGTTATGTCCGACTCTGTGCAATCCCATGGACTGTAGCTCGCCAGGCTCCTCTGTCCATGGAATTCTCCAGGCAAGGATACAGGAATGAATTGCCATTCCCTTCTCCAGGAGATCTTCCTGACCCAGGGATCGAAACCAGGTCTCCCACACTGCAGGCAGATTCTTTACCATCTGAGCCACCAGGGAAGTCCTAGACTACTCTTGCCATCTCTCTTTAACCCCCAGGTAGGGCAGTTCACCAGCTGTTGCAAACATTTCTAAAGTGACCCTACTTCCCATCCATTGGACAGTGAACAAAAGAATGTGGACTAAAGAGTCCTCTTTTTAGCCTCAGTCTTCCTCCTTTTGAGCTTCTTGTGCTTTGCCTTCATGATGACTTTCTCATCTGTGGAATAAGGTGTGTGTATACATATATATAAACCCAAACGCGAGGTGGAAGGGAACTGTGGGTAGGCTCAGGCAAATGCAGCCCACAAGGCTCCTCTGTCCATCCTGGAGTGGGTTAGCCATTTCCTCCTCCATGGGATCTTCCTGACCCAGGGATCAAACCCATGTCTCCTGCATTGGCAAGCAGATTCTTTACCACTGAGTCACCTGGGAAGCCCAGGAGGGAACTAGTTACCCCTAAAAGGGGAGGAAAATCTGCCACCAAACTCTGCCCCCAGGCTCCCCCTTCTGGAGGCTGCTGGCCCTCCAGCCCCACAGAGGTTTGCTTTTTTCTGGGCAAGGACCATTTAAGATTGATGCTCCCCGGAAGAGATCCTGCCTTCAGGACCCGTACGACCTATCCAAAATTACCCTATCTGCCAGAGTCCCCAGAAAAGCTGAACCTAGCACACCCCTGAAATGCCCGTATTTCCTTTATTCCCTCCAACTTTTCCGAAAAAGAGCGATTCCATGCCCCTTTTAATATCTCAGAGGTCTTCATTCTTCAGGTTCTTTCTGATGTCTCAAGGAGTGTATATCCTATGCCCTGCCCCCCAACCCTTTTCACTCCGCTCTTGCCTTTCTGGGATGTTTTTCACCTTCTGGACAAGACCCAGCCATGAAAGAGGCATTGGTTTCTCCGCCTGCAGAGTTAGGCTCCACTTGGGGCTTCCTTCCGAGCCTCTTTGCAGAAGTAGAGCCTGGGTCTCAGTGCCTAGTGCGTGTGAGATGGGGTGACCTTGGGTGCTTTGTCTGCAAAGATGACCTGGCGGTCCGTCTCAGAAGTGAGGCCAGGGTGGATGGGGTACAAGTTCAGTGAGGCCAAGAGGCATTCCCTGCAGTCTTGGGTTTTCAGCACAGGAAGTCATCCTTCCCTCTGCCTTCTCCAAGGGAACCTCGATTCACTGCTCCATCACCTCCCTCCCTGGGGAGAAGGCCTTGCCTCTTTTCATCTGTCCCCTCATCCCCAGCACAGGTCTTTGCAGGTAGTTGACTCTTGATAAACCTCTGCTGAATGAATGCCTGGATTTCCAGGACTTTCACATGTGAACTTTGGGTCAAACCACACCTGGGAGTTTGGAGACTTGGGTCAGCGGAAGCTGATCTTTCCTCCACTTCCTGAAAAAGAACTAATACAACAAGACATACATACACACACACACTCACTCACTCACTCCATGTAGGGAGAATTCAGGGATGTGAACATTTTGGAAGGCCTTGCAGAGGGGGTGTTAGGAGGACATCAGGGAGGAAGAGGATGGAGCCCTGAGGTCCCCAGGGAGAGGGAGGAAGCGGAGGGAGGGTCTGACTGTCACGCTCTCCAAGATCGCCTGCTCCTGAGCGCCCTCTGCCGAGGAGGAGGCCAGGCCCTGCACTTGGCGGATGTTCTCAGGAACCCCCGTGTCCCTCGATGGACAGGCCTGTACTGGGCAATGAGCCGTGGTTTCCAGCTCTAAATATTTCAGGGCCTCTCCTGCAACTGAACAGCTCTCTGAGCATTCTGTTTCCTTGGGTGGTACAGCCAGGCTGGCTCCGCTTACGGCACCACCTAGTGATTGAAGAAGAGACCTGGAGGCCAATGGGGGCAGCTCGCTTTTGGGGGATGGGATTGGGGGGTGGTAGAGGAGAGCAGTCCCCACTGGGGGAAATCTACAGATCTTGGTTCCACCCTGCTTCCCAAGCACCACCCCCTCCCCTAAACACACACACACACACACACACACACACACACACACACGTCTGTCCTCTCTGCCTCTGCTTCCTCCTCTGTAAGAGGACCCTTGGCTCCGCGGCTCTTCCGGCCCAATGTACGGTTGAACTCAGAGTTGAACACAGGGTGAGGAAAGTCTTCTTAGTAGTGTGCAGGTGCGTTCATGCGGCTGTGGCCCCTGTTCCCTTGCCTCTGTCCCTTCCTGGAACGCCTCCAAGTGGTCACCTGGGGCTACCCGCTCCACCCTCCAGCTGGGGTGGGGTCGGCGCCCCAGGTCCCTTTCCATCATTAGTGGGTGTGGTGAGCACAACCCCGGGGTTACTGTGGTGCTGGGAGACTCCTGGGGCAGGGAGAGGGGATCTGGAAATCTGGAACCGTGAGGGCTGAGGCTGCTGCTTCTTTTATTTTCTACGGAGAAAAAGTTAAGAGTGGCTTTATTACTTTGCCAGGCAAAGGGGGAACACAGTAAGCTAGAGCCTCAAGAACTGGGCCCCCGTCTCAGGTGAACAGGGAGAGGTCATACAGTCAGGCAAGTGTATATGATGAGGACCAGCGCTGAGGTTTCTGCCCTGAGGGTATAGGGCGGCTCCGGGAGGCCCGGGAAGGGAAAGCACCCTTGACCATGGCGTGCCCACGTGGCCTCCAATTCCCCCTACCCCCCCCCCCCCCCCCCCCGCCCCAGTGCTGCCCCGGCCCAGGCCCCCTCCCGACTCCCGCCTCTCCCCGGGCCCCCACCAGGCCGGAGCTGGTGCTGAACAAAAGCAGGGCTGCCGGCTGCCCAGGTTGTTTTACATGTGATTTGAATATTGTTTCTTCCAAGTCCGAACTGCACTGGCAAGCCCTTCCCTCTCTAGGCTTCTCCCCTTAACTCTCATGCACGCCCCAAGGGCTTCCAGCCTTCGCTGTATCTGGTCAGTCCCCGGGGGCCCGGCCTGGGCACACACCCAGTGGCTGGTCCCCAGGGCTCCCTGCGCTCAGCGATTAACGGTGCGGCCCCCTCTCTCCTGCCACAGGTCCCCCATGTGAATCCATCCCATGATGCAACATGCCTCCCCAGCCCCCGCTCTGACGATGATGGCCACGCAGAATGTCCCGCCCCCAGCCTACCAGGACAGCCCACAGGTGAGTGACTGACAGGCGGCGGGGATGGGGGGCTAGGGGGCCCGGAGGCCTTCCCGGGGCGCAGGGCAGGGCCAGGCCTCCCTCAGCTCTCCCCCTGCCCAGCCTGGGAGCCTCTCTTCCCAGACTTCCTGAGAGGAGTCTTGCACTTGGCAAAGCACCTGGGCAGCTGTCACCTGCATCAAGGATCCGGCACCCCAAAGTGCAGCACCCACTCATGGTCCAGTGCCCCTCCCCACCCCGATTCCCGCTCAGAGCACAGATCAGACAAATGCACCCAACCCCTCACTCTGGGAGACCCAGCTCCAAGTACATCGAGTCTGTCTTTGAGTGTTTAGGGAAACCGTTGAATAGAGGGTCCCTCTACCAGATCCCTCATTCACTGGTCTCTGCCTGCCTATGGGAGGAATCTCCCTTCTCTCCAGGACTTCACTCAGTTTCTATCCAGAAAAGGGCCAGGACTATTTCTCTACACCCTCCCATCCTTTCCTCTGGTTCCCAGTCTCCAAAACCGCAACTCGGACACAGCAGCCCTAAGTCCTTCTGAGACGCCCTCCTGCAGGAGGCACCGGCCTCGCCCTGTATTCCTGTTCTCTCCTCCCCATCCTCTGGATACCTGGCCCAGCTTCTGTGCGTCAGGCTCCCCAAGTCCTTGAGACCAGTCCCTTCTGATCTTTAGTCCCCTGTGTGTGCCTCCCTCCACTCTGGGTTCTTTGAGACTCAGAGTTCCTGAGGCTGTGTGTTCACAGGAGTCTCCACCTTCACACTCTCCTGTTTTCTCAATTATTACTGATCGAGTCCCTGTAATGTGAAATGCAGCCAGCTAGAACTGAACTGAATTCCTTCTTTCATTTCACGAAAGTGCAGCGAGCCCCTACTGTGTGCCAGGTCGTCATTCCCATTCTGTCTTGATCGCTGGTCTTTGCCCTGCGCGGCCGTCCCTCACTCGTTGGCATTTCGGACACAGCCCTTCTCCTGACCACAGGAGACATCTGTGCTGCATGGGCAGGCTGCAGAGATGCAGGTGCAGAGGGCATCGCCTTATGTCCCAAGGCCCTGCCACCCCAGCCTGGTGTGAGCCTGTGGGGCTGCCCTGTCCACCCTGTCTCCCCCACCCACAAAACGACCACTTGGTCCAGCACATGGACCACCTCTGACTCCTCCCCTTGTGTAAGTCTGGAAGCGCTGACCTCCAAGTGCACGTCCCACCCCTGCTCCTGCTCGTCATCTCTGTGCTCCTTCCCAGGCTCACCCTGCCCTGACCTCGGCTTCAGCCGACCCTCTGCTCGTGTCATTAGCTTCCCATGAACGACTGTGGGCTGGGCTTGGCCTTTGCACGGTCCCCCTGTTTGAAAGTCTCCAGGTGTGTAGCTGTGTCAGGGCCTTTCCCGCTGTGGTCAGAACTAAGCATAGAAGGAGGCCTGAACCGGCCTTACGGGGGCGAGACACCATCCGTCCTCCATAGACCAGACCCATCCCCTGTCTGCTCAGGGCGTGCCGGGTACTAATGGGTACTGATACCTGAGGGTATTAATGAAGAGGCAGGAACATCAGCTCCGTTTCTTTTGTAGCTGGATGATGCTCTCTAAGCTCCACAGTGGGATCCGGGAATGACAATCAAGACACTGCTTGTGTTTAGCAGGTGGTGGGTGCCAGGGCTCCCATCCCCATCCCCAAGATTCAGGGACAGACCAGAGTTGGGCGGAGAGGTCAGGGAGCACCAGATTGGCCCAGCTGCCTCCCTGCCTCCAGCCCCGCCCCCTGGTTTGCCTTCCCAGGCAGCTGGGAGAAGTTTGAGTTTGGTGGAGGAATAGCAGGAGAGCTGCAGCAAGGGCCTGTGTTGTTCGGGAATGCTGATCCCGGTGGAGTGAGGTAGAGGGTACAGCTGAGAAGTCATCCATCCCAGGTGCTGAGGGGGGTGGGGGAGGTGAGGCTGCAGCCCTATAGTGCTCAGCCCCCCGCCTCCCGAAGCCACCACCAAGCTGCTGTAGCCTTTTAGTGGGGGAAGGGAGGCTCCAGCGCTCATCTGAGGCCTCAGAGCAGAAACCCAATGAGGGGGCTGTCCCAGGGCTCTCTTCTCCAGGAGCCACTGGAATCTCGCCATCAAAAATACTCACATTTACAGCAGAGGAATAATTTTCCACAGCAAAGCCATATCTTATTGTAACCACAGAAGTCCAGGGATGAAGTCTCAGTGTTCATGGTAAAGTGACCAGGCCAAGGCCTGGGGTCTTTATGGCCTTGGTTAGGCCACTAGGCTGTGGCTAGATTCCCATGGGTCCTCTCTGAGCCAAACTGGTTCCCAAGGAAACTGACCAGGATGAGTGATCACAGGGAGAACTTAGGGCATGGATGGAACGGGTGGGATAGAGGAGGTGGGTGAAGACTGCAGGGAAGAGTCTCTGGCTCACAGGGAGGGGCTGCTCTCCCCAGTGTGCTAGACTTTGAGGCCAGTTGGCTTTCGGGGGGCCCTTCTCCCCACTCTTCGGGGCTTCTCAGAGTGGCTATCATGTGAGCATGTCTTCCATGTTGGGTTTTCAAGCATGGGGAACTTTCTCTGGTCCTCCTGCCTTCTTCCCTTTGTGCAACCAGGGGCTGAGCCCTGCTTCCCAGAAGAAGCCTGCTCCATTGCCCTCATCATGCTCTTCATCCTGGCAAACCAGCTGCTTTCTGACACTCCATGTCCTCAGGAAAGCCCAGCCAAATAGCATGGGCCAGGCCCACAGGCTATCACTTCCAGAACAGGGTCTCTCTGGAAAGGGTCCCACACTTCTCCATTCCTTCAGGTCTAATCTCATTACCTTTGGACCCGATATGACTTGCCTTTTCAAGGCCTAGACCTCTGAGTGCATCTCTTTATCACCTCTTCAGAAACCCAGTTTCTTCCATGGGCAGAAATGGACAGTCTTTGCTACAAAGTTCCCAAAATGAAAAAGGAAGCGAGAAAGCAGGGCCCGTCCTCTGAGACCCATGCAGTCGTTTTAATAATGTTCCCGTTGTGCTAAGGGCTAGCAATACCGAGCATAATCTATTCAAATGCACAGGAGAATCTCGCTTTGGAAAATTAGGAATCTGCATTAAAAAATTCCCAAGCCCCGGACCTTCTTTATAATAAATTAGGAAAAATTTTTTCAAGGCAAATTCTTAACTTGGCAATTTCATTTTTGAAGTTTGGGGAATAAAGTTATTAAAAATGAGGGAGGCTTTTTTTTCTTCTTCTTCCCATTTTAGTCCAGAAACATTCATGGTTATGGCTCTGTGCTATTTGGGCACAAGCCAAGTGGTATAACAGTTAAGCAGCTTCTGGTCCCTCAGTTCTGTTCCCGTCCATCCTAGAAAACCCCGTGATTACTTGTAAGAATGTCCCTCTGTGTTCATTGTGCGCTGAAGACTGACCCTGAGTTTAGAGAGTACAAAAGCAACAACCCACTGGGACCCTTCCTGTGGCCTGCTTCCTCCTTCCTGTGGCTCCCTGTTGAATTCTATCAGAGCCACAGCGCCCTCTGCTGTCCACCTCCAGTACCTCAGTTCTGGCGTGATAACACCTGAGTCCTGGATGCAGATTCTCACTTTATGCCCCAAGACGTAGGGCAAGTCACAGGTCTGTGGAATTCTCCGATAACTTTAATGAGGACATTGTCTCCAGAGAGACCTACCTGGATGCAAACAAGGTGTGTGGTCCCTCCATTCGGGGCCCACATCACTCTTCATCCTTTCACGTCTCTGCTTCTGCCTGCCCATCTGTCACCTGGACTTTCCTACCCCACTGCCCCAGCACCCCTACGGATACCTAAGGGATCCTCAAAGTCATGTTCTCTGCTGTTACTCCCCTCTCCCGGCAAGCGCCAGTCCAGTCTTCCTCCCAGAATTTTCCTGGTAACATAAGCTCCCTCTCACCCATCCAGACACATACCCTCCATCCAAGCACTCTTTCCACCTCTGAAATGTCATTCAAGTTCTCCCATTTCCTGTAACACCCCGTGGGCAACACCACCCACCCACCAGAGTTCTCGCTCTGTGGCTCCATCAGCAATTTTAGGAAACTGACAGCTTTACTGGAGAGGCAGCAGCTTCCCCACCCTCCACCATAACACCCTCCTCCCAAACTCCTGCGGTCAATAACCTCCCCCCACCCTTCCTCAAACACAGACACATACCTACCGTTCTACAAATACCTTTGCCCTTGGCTTATAGGCAAGACAAATATTTTATCTGGTCTATTTGTGTGTGTGTATTCAGCGTTTAGTACTCCTCTGCGTGTCCCCAGCTTGTCAGCTGCGTGAGCATTTGAGTACAAAGCAGAAATCCCGGTGGCCAGTCTGACCCACTAGGCACAGTGGCAATGGATGGGGGCACTCTTGCAGTTTGGATTAGGAGCCAATTGCTCTGCAGGTAGCTAGGTGCTTACATAGTGTGATGTCATGATAGGGGGTATTGAAAGAGTTCTGGCAATTCACCAGGGATGCAGCCTTGTTATTGACCAGAGGCAGGCAAGACAGACAAAGTCAGAACTCTCAGCTCAGGACCCGGATGGGAAGCTCACTTCAGAAGGGAGTCAAACCCTTGTTTGAGACTCCTTCCCCGGCCCCCTCCATCCTCCTGCCACCCTCAGAACCAGGAGAATGGTGTTCAGCACGCTGTGCTGGGAGATGAGGGGTCCAGATCATGCTACCTGCCCCCCCCCCCCGCCATGCTGCACCAGAAAGGCTAAGGCTGGGCCAGCCATGTCGGGGGAGACCAGACCTGTCTCTCTTGCCCTCTGAGTAACTTCTTTCCCTCCCTGACCAGGCATCCTGCCCTCTCTGGGCAGGGGCCAGGGGAGCAGATATCTGGGGGAGCTGGAAGGGCTTTGATCAGTCATTAGTATCCCCACGCTGGTTTCATTAGGTGGAGGGGGATGGGAAGTGGTCAGGGCCCCTGGCTGTGAATGCCCTCCTCCATCCAGGCCATGCAGCTGGGCCGGGCAGAAGCGGGTTCAGTTGTTTTCACACTTTACATTCCTCTCATCCCTTTATGGGTTGGAGCCCCCTGCCACGCAGGGCCTTCTGCTCAGCTGCCGGTGAGGCACTCTGCAGCTTTAGAGTTAATTCCACAGCTTTGAAAGCCTCTTCTGTGGCTGTGATTGACATCTCCCTTTGCCCCTGGGGCCAGTACCAGAGGGACCATATGGGTGACCTGCCTTCCCTCGCTTTGACTCATCAAAACGGACTCTTCTCTTTCTTTTTTATTTTCTGCTGGGCCTTTCTTCTCACTGTGCACAGTGACCTCTCTCCGTGGCCTGCTTGGGCCACCCATGTCTTTCAACAGGACATGTTCCTGAACTCCAGCTCACTCCAGGCCTGGATTCCTCATTGTGGCAAAGGCGAAAACAGCCTTCAGGTCCGACCATGGGGCCTTAAGTCTCACTTAGGAGACAGTGGCCTAGCAACAGGATTTTGCTAGAAGACACCCATGCTCTCATGGCCTTATCTAGGGTTTTTATTTGACAAACTTCCTACCTGAATTCTTATATTTACCAAAAAAAAAAAAAAAACCCTCAGATATTTTATTGTCTATCCTCTTGCCTACAAGCAGGATGAGCGTTCTCAACAGTGACAAAAATAGTTGATGGCCGAAGTACACAAAGCTTAAAATAAATCAGGGAACAGGTGATCCGTCAGCAGAGGGCCTAGGGAGCTGGAACCTGCCTTCCCTCCCCACCCCCCTTTTCCAGTTGATCTTCTAGGAGCTCGGATATCTGTGGAGCTGAGTGGGATGGGGGTGGGTGAGCACAGCTCTGAGGTCTGTGCTGTCCTTGGAGTTTGTGGTCTGGAGGAAGAAGAGTGAGCCGACTCAAGTCAGCGTGGTAAAGTAGGAATTCATCATCCTAGGCCAGTCCCACTCCACTGCTGATGAATTATACAAAGTTGGACAAGAAGTTTCAATCTTGTTTCTGGCATTCACTCAACCATTTAATAAATACCAGGGGCTTTCCATGGGTCGTGCAGACCCTGTGCTATGTGCCAGGGACACATGTCCCTGCCCTAATGGGGCTTATGGTTTACTGGGGGCCTTTCTGCATCAGTAAAATGGGAATAACTTCTGCCTTCCCTGCCTAACAGGGCAGCTGGGAGTGTGGGTGTGAAGGGTAGCATGCTGTTTTCCAGCTTTCTTTCGGCCATGACCCTGACATTGATTTTTTTTTTTACTTGATCTCTGTACGTCTCTAGTAGACAAGACTGGATTGAACTTTAATCACTCTCCTTTTTATTGGGAACACAGTAGGGATATCAAGTATGTGTCTCTAGCTGTAAACACACTCCCTCACACACACACATACACACGTACCCTCAAGGGCCTAACTGAATTCACTGTTGTGGAACCATTATACAAGCAAAGGGTCCTCCAGGGATGGAGGGAAAGATGGGGAGAAGACAGTGCCTGTGAAAGTACATGAAGCTGGGAAGTGAAAGACTTGGATCCCAGTGCATGGCCTTCCTCCCTCTAGCCACATGTCCAGTCACCTCAGCAGTTGCAGTCAGGGTAGCAAACACTTTCAAGTTTCATTTTGTAAACCACTGCCTACAAACCCTTTTAAAATTAATTAATTGCTGAAGACCTCCATTTTACACCACAAAGTAACTTCTTTCCGTGGCTTGTTCTATCTGGTCGGTCCTGGGATCAGAAGGCAGGTACCCCAGGCCTGCTGTTGCAGGAGCCTCTTTGAGCCAAATGGGCTACCCTCCTGTCCTCCAGCCCTTCCTCTCCTCGAGCTGATTGAGTTGGGGCATATTTGGAGGAACCAGGCTTGACTCCTCCTGGCTTGGATCCCTAAGCCTTTTAACACGCCACTCTCTCATTTTCTGGGCTTCTCTGGTGGCTCAGTGGTAAAGAATCAGCTTGCAATGCAGGAGATGCAGGTTTGATCGCTGGGTCAGGAAGATCCCCAGAAAGATCCTTCAAGAATCTACAAGAATACTCCAGTATTCTCACTTGGGAAATTCCATGGATAGGGAGCCTGGTGGGCTACAGTCCATGGGGTTACAAAAGAGTCAGACACGATTGAGCATGCATGCTCTCATATCCTCATTCAGTCAGTGATTCAGTCATTTCACAAACATGCCAAGACCCCATGGGAGCCAGGGCTGGTGATGGAAGCTGGACTCCAGTCCACTCGGGGAGATGGATAGAAGAGGGCCTGAAGTGTTATGGAGTTTAAGGTCCATCACCCTATGTGCAGAGGAGGCGGGGGATGGGGCTACCTGGTCAGGGCTTAGTTGCTCAATCATGTCCCACCCT
Organism: Cervus elaphus; assembly: GCF_910594005.1. Lineage (NCBI taxonomy): Eukaryota > Metazoa > Chordata > Mammalia > Artiodactyla > Cervidae > Cervus > Cervus elaphus. The sequence continues at coordinate 21,609,231 of NC_057816.1, read as the reverse complement.
TTTTGACCTCATGGACGGTAGCCTGCCAGGCTCCTCTGTCCATGGGATTTTCCAGGCGAGAATACTGGAGTGGGCTGCCATTTCCTTCTCCACATAGACAGGGATGTGGAGAATTGGGACAGGCTTCCCGAGAGGGCTGACGCTTCCTCCAGTTGAGTCATGAAAGAGAGGTGTGTTCACACGTGGTCAGGGGGGATCCTGGAGGGCAGGGAACACGTCTGTTCTGTTCACTGTTGTAGCCCCAGTGTCTCAGGCAGAGTGTCCACAGCATTGATGGCATGCAGGGGTGACCGGTATGGGGCGGGTGACACCAGGCGGGGAAGCTTGGACCTTTTCTGCTGAGGAAGCCATGGGGGTGGGGGCATGTCTGGGCACCCCCACCCAGGAGGGTCTGCTGGGGGGTGGGGTGGGGGAGGGTTGCCATACCTGAGATGAGGCTGGGCCAGTGAGCAGGTCCAGTCCTGAGCACCCTGTGGGCTGTGCCCTCCCCCCAAAACCACCCATTGTACCCTCTTCTGCCTCCCCACTGCTCAGGCCAAACCTGATATTTACTAAATGGCTTCAAGCCCTGACCTCACAGGTCCTTGGACTCCATCTAGGTTACCAGGAAACCAGATCTGGCCTTTTGTTTGTCTTTAGTCACTCAGTCGTGTCTGACCCTTTCTGACCCCATGTTCTGTAGCCTGCCAAGATCCTCTGTCCGTGGGGATTTCCAGGGAAGGATACTAGAGTGGGTTGCCATTTCCTTCTCCAAGGGATCTTCCCGATCCAGGGATCAAACCCTGGTTTCCTGCAAGTCTTCTGCGTTGCAGGAGGGTTCTTTACCGCTGAGCCACTTGGGAAGCCAGATCTGGCCCTCCTGCCCGCCCGCCCCCCCTCCCAAACCAACCCAGCCCTGCTGGAGCCTCAGCGGCCCCTAGTGGCCGGGCCTGTATTCTCAGAACACAAGGCTTCCCTGGCCTGGTGGGATGGGCAACCCTACCTTGCCAGGTCAGACGAGGGGGCGTCCCCCAGGAGTGCTGTCTGGGCTGAGTCGTGGTGGGGAGGTGCAGACCTTGGTGGCCCAGCATTTGCAGAAAGCACCTGTAGGAGGTCCCCGGGTATATTTATCCAGTCCGGTGTCAGTGAGCACCTCTGGATTGGGCAGGGGAGCACCTCGTAAGCCATGCCAGCGTCCTCTGTTCGTATTCGTGGCAGACTAGACTGTTGAGGGGCTGGATCTCTAAGCCCCTCCAGATTCTGCCTTCCTGCCTTCCTACACACACACAGCGTACACCCCCAACTCTTCCCTTGGTGTTTTAGGACTGGGGCTGGGGCATCAGGAACTTTCATCTCACCGTGTCACAAATGGAGAATCTGGGCAGGGACCTTTAGCTGGATCAGGATCAATGCAGGGCTGGGTCGGAGCTGGTTGATAGAGGAGAGTCTAGCGAGTCAGAACATCTGTGGGATGCTAGGAGAGGCGATGGGGACTGTGGAAGCCTGTGTGTAGGTTCTGGGCTCAGTGGTGCAGCTCACCATGGGCAGACCTCTGGAGAATGCTGTCACCCATCCCCATCCGCTCTTTGTATCCAAATCTCTTCCTCTTTTTAAAAAATATTTATTTATTTGGCTGTGTTGGGTCTTAGTTGCAGCGTGCGGGACCTTTCACTGCGGCTTGTGGTCTTGGTAGTTGTGGCGCATGGGCTTAGCTGCCCTTCGGCATGTGGGAATCTCAGTTCCCCAACCAGGGATGGAACCCACGTCCCCTACATTGGAAGGCAGATTCTTAACCCCTGAGCCACCAGGGAAGTCCCCTGCTTTCTTAATCAAGGCTCACAGCCTGTCTGGGTAGGATGTCCAGGGCTTTCCTTGGAGGAGGGCTCCTAGGCTGAAGTGGCCATTTCTGGGACCCGCTGGGGACATACCAAGTGGCCTCAGAGAGTGTAGTCTCTTCACTACAGAACAAGAGAAACTTACCTGGAGAGAAACTCTGATGTTAGGGATGTGCTGGTAAATATTTAACAACCGGCTCTCAGGGTGGGGTTTAGGGAAAGGGTTTGATTTGCAACATTTGTCAGTTTCCATGGTGTGATTGCTCCCACCATGGCCACTGTCAAGCTGTTAATGTGATTATCAAACTTGCAAAATTCCCGAAAAATTATCATTTGGCCTTTGTTTACCAGAGCAAGGGATCTCTGCCCTCCATCCGTGCAATCTCTCCCAACAGCTTCTCTTTTTTAGGGCCAGAACCTCCTGCCAAAATCTCACCACCCAACACCCTCTTCCCCCTGCTCCCGGGCCCTGAGACAGCTATGGGCCTCTTCCTCTGCGCTCTGGTTCTTGAGAAATGGGTGTCTCTGGCTAGAAAAAGAAATCTATTTGGAGATAAACACTCATTCTCCAAACCTGGAGGAAATGTCAAAAGTTTGCTGACTTGACCCCCAGGAGCTAAATAAATCTGAATCATCGTCCTCCTCAGGCCAGCTCCCCGGCTCTCTGAACCCCAACAACAGCCTCTCAACTAGAGCCTCTTGGGATGCTGGCAATGACTGCTTTTGATTTACACTTTCCTCTAGACCCCAGCAGGCCTTTCTGCCCCATTTTTCCCTGAAGTCCTGCCTAGAAATGGGAGGTCAGAGGAAAAGGAGCCCCTCCCCTCAGCCCTCACGCTCCTAGAAGCTCATCTGCATAGGGGCCCCTTGTGGATTCCTTCAAGGACACAAGGAAATTCACCCTTAGAGGACCAAGCCGAGCAGAATACACCAGTCCACGTGTATTTTGCTCTTGAACGAGCCGTGCCTTGCTTTTTACAAGATACATGTTCTGGAAATCTTGTGTTTAATAACTACAACCACCCTCCATGTGGGAAAAACTTTAGAGTTTCCAAAGCACTTTTACACACTGTACATCATCTAATGGGAGCCACGTGCCATTGCTGGGGGTGGGTAGTGATGGTATAAGCATCATCATGGCATCCAAGCCTCTCACCGCTATTAATAGAAGGGGCTTCCGGACTTCCCTGATGGTCCAGGGGTTGGGAATCTGCCTGCCGATGCAGGGGATATGGGTTTAGTCTCTGGTCCAGGAAGATCCTGCGTGCAGTGGGGCAACTAAGCCCGTGTGCCGAAACTACTGAAAGCCCAGGCAGCACAACTACTGAGTCCGCACCCTAGAGCCCATGCTCCGCAACAAGAGAAGCCACCGCAATGAGAAACCTTCACACAACTAGAGAGCTGCCCCTGCTAGCCACGACAAGAGAAAGCCCCTGCACAGCAAGACCCAGTGCAGGCAAAAATAAATACATAAATTTTTTTAAAAAGAAGGTGCTTTTTCAGATAGCACCTAAGCCAGCCCAGCCAGTTAGGGAGTTTCCACCATCTCCAGGTGAGTCTCTGCTTGGCCCCTGTGCCAGTGGAAGCAACTTCCTGGAGGCAGTGCCTCCCAGCCTTGGAGGGCTCAGAGGCTTGGAAACTTAACTATTTGGGTCGAGCCCAAATGTGCTTTATGTTTTGCAGGTTTGATGCATCGGTTGTAGTTTGACACTTTTGAGCACACAGTACAGAACTTACACAATCTAACCCCTGGTTCAGGGGTTCAAAGGGGTCTCACATGTCCCTCCATCTCCCGCCCATTCCCCCTGATCTTTCTTAGCATTGCAGATGCCTGCAAATATTCCTCAGAATCCCTTCAGCAGCCTGGTCCACTCCCCGCTGAGTATACCTTCATGCACCCTCTCAGTTTAGTGTGCAGGGCTGGAAGCTCTGCATGAGCCACGCCTCTGCTCATGGGTCCTCACAGAGCATCAGTATAATGGTTTGTTTGTTTGACAGACATGTTACACTTTGGATAGACTGAGCCTGCTGTCAACTGAAGCATGCTGCTAAACCACATCTCCCCTGTTCTGTACTTATATTATCGATCTTTTTTTTTGGCCAAAGTGTTAGAAGTTTAAATTCCAACTTATTTAGATGAGAATTAATCTTATTAGAATTAGTACATTGCCAAAATCTGTAAAAATTGTTTGGATCCAGGTTTCATGTCACCCATAAATTTGTCAAGTGTTTTTTTCAGACCTCTTCTAAGTCACTGATTAAAATATTGAGGAAGAGGGTCGAGGAGAAAGAATGTAGCATTTCCCAGAAGCCTTTCTCCTACTGACATCTCTCCTTTCATTATCATCCTTTGGGTGTAGCTTCCTAATAATCCACACAGTTGTCCACCAGGCCATGTCTCCACGTTTTCCATGAGGAAATCACGGGAGGTCATTTACAGCATCTCTGTCTACTACATCCTCCTTCTCTTTAGCATGTTAAACCCAGTAAGTGGGCACTATTGTATCAGGCATTCATCCTAGCCACCCCAGTGCCTAGTACCCAGTGGGGACTCAAAAAGTATTGGGAAAATAATCAGTTGCATTAGTGAGTGAAAAAAAATGATCCGAGTCAATGTGAAGTTTAGAAGTATTTAGCATTTCTGATTCCACCTTATTTCTGTATTTTGAAGATTAGAACAGCGTTTGTTTCTACTTTCTCCCTTGTTGTGCATGCTCAATCACCCAGTTGTGTCTGACTGTTTGTGGCCCCATAGACTGCAGCCCTAATACCCGTGAATCCTCAAAGGACACCGGTTTGCTTACAGATGAGAAAGTAGGAGCTTAGGAAAGCTGAGGGATTTGCTCTAAGTCAAAAAGCTATTAGCAGGAGACAGTAGGAGTCAAGTGTGGTACCTCGCTGGCCTCAAGGTACTGTGATGTTCTTGTCTAGCCTGTTAGCACTGAGTTTGAGAAAGCTCCCCCAGCTCAGCCAACAGAGACAAGACTATCTCTACCTAACAAAAAATGATGAGGAGACAGTATATTTCTTTTATAGTCTCAATTTTATTTACCATCAGTCACTCATTCATTCAAAAAATATTTGTTGAACATCAGTTAGTGCTAGGCTGTTCTAGGCCCTGCAAACGCAACTGTTAATCAGCCCTCTTTGAGCTTAAATTTGAGTTGGAGGTGGGAGAGAAAATAGCAAGTAGTGTAGTGTCTAGTCCAAGGGTTGTGAAATACAGGGTCATGATAAGGGCTGTGAAATGAGGCAGAGCCAGGGGAGAGAAAGGGGCAGAGCGACTCTATTTTACTCTGAAGATGTGGCATCTGACAGATCTAATGAAGAAGCTGAGACAGCGAGTGTTTGGGGGCCGCTGGCACCACCAATAATGAATTCGTGGAAATACCATACTCTCTTTTAGAAAGCAGGGACCTAGATCATATGATGAGCTTTCCAGCTGTAAAACATCTGATTCTTTCAAGGTGTGTTCACTCTTTATTCCCTCATTCATCTTCTCAACACATACCAAGCATTCACTCTGTGCCAATTGCATGCTGGGGATGAAGGGGTGAACAAAGTGTTATCTCGAGAGGCAGACAAGGATGTCAAGTCCCAAGAGCAGAGGGGGTGAGAGCTGTGAGGCACTGTAGATGGGCTGGAGGAAGGGAACAGTTGAGGCTTGTCACCACACATGATGTTTCAGGGATCCATTTAATCAGAGAAAATAAAAGCATTAAGTTCTGTAATGATGGTTGCCAAAAAATTTAAAGCCATTTAATCATTTCTTCAAATGAGATCTTATACAGAAAGTCCAATATATTTTTAAAAGGTGCTCTGATTGACATAAACTTGGGACACCTTCCAAGGCATGTAACATAGGAGGAAAAGTACTACTCTAAATATTCGTTAGAGTTGAGAACAGAAATCTGCTCATTGTCCACTAAAACCTGCTTATCTTCAAGTGCCCAGGTAAACCAAAATTTGCAGAACACTCAGTTATCAATCAAAACCATTAAAACAGTTACCTCTGGCTTACGTTAAATGGAATAAATCTTTGCCCAATTGAGAACTGACTCAGCTAATTTTTTCCTGCCCTCCAAAATCATAGAATCAAACGCAGCACTGCTCAGTTCAGCCCAAGTGACTCGTAAGCGAAATTTAAAGGGCTCATCATTCAGTTTTTTTTTTTTCCCCCCAGCTTCTGGGCAGAGGCCACCACCTTACTTTGCATTAAGAGCTATGGCTTTTAAAGTGAGCTCACTTCAGCATCACTTGGTTTTGGATGGTCCAGAACTTTTCATTCTCCAGAACTTTCTGCGTTGAAGAAACGCCCTCTCTCTGCCCACGGTGGCACATGGACACATGGGTGCTCCTTATAAGCTCACATTACTCTGTACACTTTCTCTTATCCACACACACAACACGGGATGAGGTAGACCTCACGGCTCCAGCCGGGGAACCAGTGGTCCTGGTCCACTAACCCACACCTCCTCTCTCTTGTCTCTGCAGATGACGGCGACCGCTCAAGCCCCCTCTAAGGCCCAGGCTGTCCACATCTCCACGCCCTCGGCTGCTGCCAGCACGCCCGTGCCCACTGCCCCCATTGACCCCCAGGCCCAGCTGGAGGCCGACAAGCGCGCTGTGTACAGGTAGGAGACACTCCGGCCAGACCACACTCAGAAGCCCCCAGGTAGCCTCAGGCCCAGCTCAGCCTGAGAGATGAGAGTGCTGGCCCGAGGGTGGGCTCATGGAAGCCAGTAGCCAGGGCTGTTCTCTCCCCGCTTCCCTCTGAAATCACCCCAGAGAGCCCTCAGCTGCCCATGCAGGGTGGGCTCCAGATTCCTGGAATCATCCAGGGAGGGAAATGCTGCCTGGGCTCTGTCTTCCAGGAGGGGCCCTCCCCCACCAGCTGGGGAGATGAGTCCCGATGAGCATCAGAACGCCCCCACCCCCACCGCCGCTCAGAGCTGCCTCAGGACTGCCCCGGCCCCAGTGCCCATTGTCACCTTCACTCCCACACGCACCATCCAGGACTCGGTCGTGAGCAAACTTGAGTCCACCTGAAAGCCGCTGGGAGGCTTGTTAGAACACACATAGCTGGACTCTGTGCTCGGAAATGCTGAATCAGTAGGTCAAGCTGTAGGAAGAGGACATGAATTTTTAATAAGCATTCCAGGTGAATCTAATGCAGCTACCGCTTGGCCCATGCTGTGATTCACGGTCGACTTTGGTTTTCAGCAGTAGAGGTTGTACGTGATGGTAGAGGTTCTGACATCCTCCCCGAGAGGGGCCGTTTGCAGGGAGCAGGCCGCTTGTCTCGTTTCAGTCTGCATTAGCCCCTGGCACCCAGGGCTGGGCCCTGATTGTTGCACAGGGTGGGAGGGGCTCAGGGACTTTCCGGCCTGTCTTAGGTACGTGGGTGAGGTGAAGATGCGGCCCTCGGAAGGCAGATCTGATGAGGCCCTGGCAGGGATTTCAGTCATCATTTATCCATGGGGAGCCCACATCACTAAGAAAAGATGCCCAAGTATGGAGGCATCAGTACGGAGGTCAAACCCGTGTCGCATTCACTTGTGTGGGCACATACAGCCATGAGCAGCAGCACCATTGACCTCCACTGGGCGAGCCCTGCAGTGCACGCTAAGACCACCCACACTCGGACCGGCCCACCCAGGGGGAATCGGAGGACTGAGTCCTTCCTTACCACCCCCCACCCCACTCCCTGTCCCCAGTCCTGACAGTGGCTGTATGGTGATGGTCGTAATTTTTGCTGTTATCATAATTATCCGTGGCTCTACCTGTACTCCCTCAGATGGGCTGAATGCCTTTAATGCCAACAGTTGGGAGTCCAGAGCAATGGGCCCTGATCCCTAGATCCTGACTCGAGGTTCTTACTAGGCCTGGATAACACAGTGCCTGCCCCCCAAGGACCACCCCCCTACCCCCAGACACACACACACAGGCCAGGCCCAGCTCCTGTGCATAGAGACCTCTGCCTTGGGCTCTGAAGAATGCCTGGATCTGGTGTCACGGGGCCAGTCAGAGACCCTGAGAAGGACCCCAGCTCCCCCTCCCCCAACACAGACCAGTAAGTGCTCCTGTCCTCCCATCACCTTGGCTTTGAATCCTTGCTGTTACTAGTGCTGTGCTGGGCGCAGGGGAAAGAGGGTGAATGATAAAGGTAACGTGTGGGCTCTTGTCAGACTCTCTGAAAACAAGAACAAGAAACCAGCACAGAGTGGTCAGAGCTTTAACAGAGACAGCTTCAACGGGGAGGCAGTATTCAAGCTTGATCTTGAAACCTGAGTAAGACTGCCTAGCAGGAGGAGAAATGGGAGGACTGGGGGCTTCCAGGCAGAGGAGAGCCTGGTGAGTTCCCAGCACGGCCGGGGGCCAGAGCAGCTGGGTGTGGGGACCCCAGGCTGCACGGGGTCTGTAAGTTCACCTGTGTGGTGGGCTTGTGCCTTGTGGGGAACAGAAGCAGGGACAGGAGAGTGACATGGCCTCTGAAATGCGATGGGGCACAGTCATCACACCTCACTTAGATAGTGATCGACATGCTCCAAGTGCGGTCCGAACTGGCAGCATCGCAGCCCCTGGGAGCTGTTTGGAGACACTGACTCTCAGGCCTCGCTCGACCTCAGGATTCCTGTTCTGCTCTTTGACGAGATCCCGGGTGATTCACATGCCCACTGCAGATGGGTCCCCGACCCCTTCCCAGACTCCAGGGGGCAGGGGCATGTAGCGAGCACCGATCCTAGTCTAGAAAGACCCCCAATTACTGGTGTGTTGTAAAGCTTCTGGAAACCTAGACTCGAGTCCTCCCTCCTCCTGGTACTCATCTCAGCATCAGTTTCATGATAGAACCTAATCACTGGTTCAGCAAGAATAATGAGACAACTCGTGTCCGCACCCAGCTCCACATCTGGCACAAAGCAGATGGTTCTCTATGTCCCACCAATGGGACCCACGTGCTCCATAACCCTTCCCAAGACCCCAGGGTCATGCACTACCCAGGCCCAGCCAGGAAGTGGGCTGCCTCCCACTGTCCATCATGGCATCACCTGACGGACGGAGGCCCAGATGGTCCTTCAACCAACACGTCTCACCTTTGTGGGGCCGGTCCCCTCACAGCCCATGGCATTTGCACAATAATCTCTGCAACTGTCCGAAGGTGAAGAAGAAACCCGAAGCTGATGCCACCAAAGAACCAGCCAAACATGGCCGCCCAGCCTCTCAGGATGACCGAGCAGACGGACGTCAGCATCCTTGCCTGGTTCTTTCCTCTGCAGCCCTGCCTGCCCCAGGGCCCCAGGGTGTCTGTCTCCCACAACCACACCTCTCCCATTAGTGCCAGTCGCCCCCTCTATAGCCCTTGTTGGGGGCGGGGCAGGGAGGAGGAGGGGGCCCCCCGCCTCCTGCAGGGTCGGGTAATTCTAATTAGATTTGCCTGCCTGGGGCAGCCGGCCGCTCCAGAGCACATCAGGAAGTCGGCATTTCATGTCAATAAATGTAACCAGACCCTTTCCACGGAGATTAGTGCCCGGCTCTGACTTTTGGGAGCCCCCTCCGAGGCCCCTCCCAGGTCCATAGAAGAATGGAGGTGTGGGGGAGGCCCCTCCCTGGCCAGGTCTTCTGGGTGGCAGTGCCAGGAGAGGGAGGGAGCCGGTCAGTGCCCTGACGCTTTATTTGTGTGTGAGGATGTGTTAATGAAATGTACTGGTTCCTTCTGATGTGGAAGGTGGGTGTGTGTATGTGTGTGTGTGTGTGCGTGAGTGTGTGTGTGTGTGGCAGGGGAGAGGGGAGGCAGAGCCTGTCTTTAATTGGATCATACCAGAGCATCATCTGGGCTAATCAGCAAGGCAACCAGGAGCTCAGGCTCAGATTAATGATTGCAGTCTAATCCAAGCAGATCCCATGATTAGATGCACATCGTGGGTAATTGTGTTTGTGGCCCGTGAGCAATGCCGAGCCTGGGTCTGTGGAGGGGAGGCCCCGTGGAGTGGGGACCACAGGTTTGGACCCAGCTCAAAAATCTCCTTCCCCAGGCCCGCCTCACAAGAAGTTAAAATGTAGCTTGGACCACACGTCCCCACCCCCTCCTCCAGTGTGGGCTGTGGGCTGCATGGTGTTAGGTGGTTGGGAACCTGGGGCTTGGCTTGCCAGCAGCCACAGAGATGGGCCAAGAGGGTGAGGTTAATCCGGCCTTCACTCTCCCTCCTCCCCTGCAGTCTCCTTGGTTCCCCTTTGAAGTGAGTGGGTTCCCATGGAAACCATGATGTCCTGGGGAGCAGAAGAGTGGCAGGAGCTGGGCCTGGCCAGGTGCAGTGGGGAGGAGGGGGACTCTGCTAAGACCATTCTGCTAAGGCTGGGTTCCTGCCGCTTAGGCTGAAATCCTGTCTGAGGACCGGGGAAGAGGCCCTCCAGGCACAGCAGAAGTTACCTGCTAGTGACAGGAAGTGCTGGGCTAGAGGTAGGAACAGTGAGAGAAGAGTGGGGGCAATTCCACCATGAAAAATGCCAGGGAACTGAGTTGCGAATCAGATGGGCAGGGAGAGGGGGCTGCAGGGCCCTATATTTCTCCTTTGTGGCATTACTCGCAACTGAATGGATTGTGTTAATATTAGTTCTGTTTCCACTGCTAGATCGTTACCTCCATGAAGACAGGGTCTATGTGTTTTCATTGATTTATCCCCAGTGCCTCACACAGCACCTTAGAGCCTGCAGCCTGGACAAGCGTGTACTAAATCAGAGCTGGTTGGGTGGATTCCTTAAACAGGCAAGGAAGGACTGGACATATTTCAGGGTTCTAGGTTGGGGTGCTGGCAAACTGGTCCTGGGGGAAGAGGGACTGGGAGAGCCCTCACTATAACATCCATCAATCTCCATGGCGTGACTGCATCCACCACGGCCCTTTTCAAGCTACGGTGTGATGGTGCATGACATCGCTGGGAAGAGAAACATACAGATGGCTCCCACCAGCCTCAAGTACAAACCCCACACAGGAGCCAAGTTACAGGTACCCAGTTTTACCAGCTCCTTAATAACTGATTGTACGGGATGGATTAGCCACAGTTCTGCACTCCTAGGTCCTATCTGGTCCACTCCTCAGTTTCAAATCTGAAATGGTCTCTCTTAACAAATTAATCCTTAGAACAAGACCTAGCAGAGAATGAATGCTTCCTGTGTGTGTGTGTTAAATCACTTCAGTCGTCTCTGACTCTTTGCAATCGTATGGACTGTAGCCCACCAGGCTCCTCCGTCCATGGGATTCTCCAGGCAAGAATACTGGAGTGGGTTGCCATTTCCTCCTGCAGGGGATCTTCCAGACCCAGGGATCGAACTTGTATCTCTAATGTCTCCTACATTGGCAGGCAGGTTCTTTACCACTGGCACCACCTGGGAAGTCCTGGAATGCCTTCTAAGTGTCTGCAATTGTGATCTTTCCCCTCAACCCCAACGCAGTGAGTCTTCTCCTTCATAGAATCTATCCAGCTCCATCCAGCTCTCAGCATCTGCTTGAGCAAAGCCCCAACTTTCCCATATTCCCCAAGGAGATTCCGAACGTTTCCTGGTCTCTCCGTTAATGAGCTCCTTTGCTGCAGCTCCAGAAACCTGTCATCAAGACCAGTCTTCTGCCTCCTCTTGAGTGTCTCAGCCATCAGGCTTGACCTGTCCATGTAGTGTTTTTCGTTCTTCCTGTCAGTCTCATCTCTCTGTAAACCACGCTCAGAGTTTCTGCCCACGTGGGACCTTGCCCTAGACAGCTCATACTGAAGTCCACTTCTAGTGCAGTGAAAGCAATACTCATTCCTAAAGCCTTGTTTTTAATCCTTTTGTCCTGTCACACGCAGACTAGATCACTCTAGACTCCACTTTTGTTTAGGGAAAGATCAGAATAGGGCAGTGGGCAGGTCATTCCCTTGAGACTGTCCCTTGAAAGGTCACTGAAGTTCAGGGTTGGTCCTAATGGTCCTGTAGCTAGAGGGGCAAAGGTCATAGAACAACCATGCTGGGTGGCAGGACGAGCTCTAGAAATGGATGTAGCGGTGATTAATTTGGTCAGCTTGTGCTAGTTAGTTTCTCTGGGCCTGATTTCTCAACCATAAAAAAGGACATAGTCATAGCTAGACTAAAATGAGATGATGTTATGATATCTAACACACAGATCAGTGTTGGCTGCATGGGATGGAGGGAAGGTGGGTTGTTTCTTTTTTTAATGGTGAAACTACTTCTTTTTAAAACATTTTTTATTATTTATTTATTTTTGCTGCGCTGGGTCTTTGTTGCTGGGCACAGACTTTCTCTAGTTGCGGCTATAGTTTCGGCACTTGGGCTTCTCATCACAGTGGTTCCTCTTGTTGCAGAACATGGGCTCGAGGCGTGCAGGCTCAAGAGTTGTGGCTCATGGCCTTAGTTGCTCCTTGGCATGTGGGACCTTCCAGGACCAGGGATTGAACTTGTGTCCCTGCATTGGCAGGCAGACTCTTAACTGCTGGACCACCAGGGAAGTCCCAAGAGAGGGTGTTTTAAACAGAGGGGCCAGCGTGGTCCACTTGGCCCTTTCAGTACGTGAGACGTCTTGTGTGTATAGGGAGGTGAAATGCAGGCATCAGAATAGGGCCTGGGGACCTCGATTGCCTGGGTTTCCATTCTGTCTCCACCACTGGCCTCTAAACCTTTCCGGGCCTTTCCTCATGTGTAAAATGGGACTGAAAATAGTGCCCTCTCCTCATTAGGCTGGTCATGAGGATTAGATGAGATAATACCATAAAGTGCTGGAAGTGTGCTGCAGGCATTAGCTGCTATTAGATGTTTGAGGAAATGAAACAGGGGTTGGTAGGGCTAGAAGGTGACTGCTGAGAGGCGAGACAGCAAGAGGCAAGGCAGGAAAGAGCTCCCAGTTGAGAGCTGTTCGCACCGCAATTTGGTTAAACATTTATTGAGCTCCGCCATGTGTAAGCATCGTGTCAAGTTCCAAGAGGGATTCTGAATTAGAATAGATCGGTCCAGGGAGTGGGAGGAAAATAGGCGTAGGAAGTAGCTAGAGTATAAACTTGGCACATGGTACGGGCTAGAAAAAGTATTTGTGGAATTGACTGCAAGGCCCCTGGCCCATGGTGCAGTGTGGGAGTGTTGGACTGCTTTCCCAAGGGAGATGAAGCCCAAGGGAAATGGTAGGCAAGAGGCCTCTCCTGGGACTGGGTCCATGATGGGATGAGAGGAGCCCCCCAGGGCTTGAGGCTGGGCAGGGGGGCTGGCTGCTGTGTGACCGTCCTCTTCAGCAGCTGCCTGGCTAGGACCCTGGGAACTGGCACTTCCCGCTGAAGTGTCTTTGAGGGAACTCTTCCACCTTGTGACCAAAGGGTGTTTTGTCTCCAGGGAGTTGACCCTGGGGCTTAACCCTGTGCCTTCCCTGGCAGAGGGCTGGGTCATTCCTGGAACGTGCTGGGTGAGGTGGCCTGAGGATGGAGGCGGGGTAGAAGTTCAGCCATTCCAAACCGAAGAGTCAGGACCAGATGCTTCCGGACGAGTTGCTGGGAGCAGATGTTCCAGGCGGGGTTTTATGGGCTGGGGCTCTAGCAGACACTCCTTGCTTTTGGAAGCAGTTGGATTCACTGGCATCCGAGAAAACATCTCAGCTGTTGACTACAGTCAGGGGAGTGATCCTGCCGGAGCCGTAAGCTGAAAGTCAAACCTCGCTCAGTTCTCCCCCAGGCGCCAGGTATCGCCTGCTCCCTGCCCTTCCTGCCAGCATCTTGAAGGCCCCCGCCCCGAGCCCAGCCTCCGCACATGCTGCTGGCAGGCACAGGGACGCCGGCTGCCTGGCCCCGGGAGCAGGTGTGTTCAGAGGCAGCAGCTCTGGCTGCTTCCACAGCTCACCACCTGGACTAGGTAGAGTTGAGAAGTCCAAATACTCCCCGAGACCAGGCACATGGATGAGAGCTCCAGAAGCCCCGAATCCCAGTGACGTATTCTCACAAGGTTTTGTTAGGATTAAAGGAGATAACCAATGCTCAGAGCTGACAGTGCTTGGCACAGGCAAGGCTCCCAATGAATGGTGGCCACAGTTGTGAGTAGTGACTGTGGATCAGGCCCCCTTCAGTGACTGGGCCTCCTGCTGGTGCAAATGGGGTGGGATGGGAGCCAGCAAGCTGGGGCTTTGAGGGCTCGTGTGGCCCATGGCTTCTTACCAGGGATGGGCTAAGCTAATATAACCCTTCCTTTTTTTAAAAAAAAAAAAATTGTGTATTCATTTATTTTTGGCTGCTCTGTGTATAAATTCCTATGTGTGGGCTTTTCTCTAGTTTTGGTGAGCGGGGGCTACTCTCTGATTGTGGTGCACAGGCTTCTCATTGTGGGGGCTTCTCTTATTGCAGAGCATGGGTTCTAGGCATGCAGGCTTAATTGCTGCGCAGCATGTGGGATCTTGCTGGACCAGGGCCCGAACCCTTGTCCCCTGCACTGGCAGGCGGGTTCTTAACTTCTGGACTGCCAGGGAAGTCCCTAGCCCTTCTTTTAACTAAGCCCCACTTTCTGATTTTCCCAAGCCACTGGACCATTTTGCGGTCAAGTGAAAAGAACGTAAGACTAAGACTTCAGACTAAGTTCTGACTCTACCACTGAGCAACCCATTTAACCTCCTCAGATAAGCTTCCCTACTCCATAGAGTAGGCATCAAATGAGAAAATGAAAGATCTATAAAAATGTCAAAGCCTTCTTCAACACACAAAAGTATTACTATGGGAAAAGGTTCTTTTTGGAACTCATTTGATGAGGCACCCTTGTGCTGCAAAGGTCCTAATGCTCAAAGGGTAAGTCTGACAGCACAGTTCTGTGACCCTAGAACACTCAAGACTCAAGGACAGTATAGAAAAAAGGGGAGGACGATGAAATGATTCTAATAATGGTTCAAAAATGGTACCTGGGAGAGGGGAGAAAGCACAAAGTTTAGGGTTTGGATCAGTACAGTTCAGTCGCTCAGTCGTGTCCGACTCTTTGCGACCCCATGAATCACAGCACGCCAGGCCTCCCTGTCCATCACCAACTCCTGGAGTTTACTCAAACTCATTCCCATCAAGTCAGTGATGCCATCCAGCCATCTCATCCTCTGTCGTCCCCTTCTCCTCCTGCCCCCCATCCCTCCCAGCATCAGGGTCTTTTCCAATGAGTCAACTCTTCGCATGAGGTGGCCAAAGTACTGGAGTTTCAGCTTCAGCATTAGTTCTTCCAATGAACACCCAGGACTGATCTCCTTTAGGATGGACTGGTTGGATCTCCTTGTAGTCCAAGGGACTCTCAAGAGTCTTCTCCAACACCATAGCTCAAAAGCATCAATTTTTCAGTGCTCAGCTTTCCTCACAGTCCAACTCTCACAACCATACATGACCACTGGAAAAACCATAGCCTTGACCAGACAGACCTTTGTTGGCAAAGTAATGTCTCTGCTTTTTAATATGCTAACTAGGTTGGTCATAACTTTCCTTCCAAGGAGTAAGCGTCTTTTAATTTCATGGCTGCAGTCACCATCTGCAGTGATTTTGGAGTCCAGAAAAATAAAGTCTGACACTGTTTCCACTGTCTCCCCATCTATTTCCCATGAGGTGATGGGACCAGATGCCATGATCTTAGTTTTCTGAATGTTGAGCTTTAAGCCAACTTTTTCACTCTCCTCTTTCACTTTCATCAAGAGGCTTTTTAGTTCCTCTTCACTTTCTGCCATAAGGGTGGTGTCATCTGCATATCTGAGATTTAAATCTCAACTCAATCACTTATTAGCCTGATGATGTAATTATTTAACCACATGGCACCTCAGTTTGCGAATCAGTAAAGTGGGAATAATAAAAAAGAATTGAATGTTTCAGTGCAATAAGCACATGAAATGTGACTTACCAATTGCCATCAAATGTGCATGGGTGTATCACTACCAGTGACCAAAGCAGAGTTCCCCTTCCCACAGCATCTCTTTCCTCAGGGCTTTTTTGCTGGGGACTGGTTGAATCTCTGGAGACTTGGATAGAAGTTGCCTCTTAGTAGCTGCCTAACTGTGGGAAAGATACTTCTATTTTTTTCTCTTCCTGAGTTTCCTCCCCTTAAAATGAAGGGGCTGAACATGAAAAAGGAGATAACAAGGATTAATAATAGTAAGGATTGGAGAAAAGGGAATCCTTATGAACTGTTGTTGGGATTGTAGATTGGCATAGCCACTATAGAAAATAGTATGGAGGATCCTCAAAAAAATTAAAAGTAGAATGACCATAAGATCCAGTAATCCCACTTTGGGGATCCAAAGGAAATGAAAACACTAACTTGAGAAGATATCTGCACCCCCCATCAGGTTCAGAGCAGCATTGTTTATAATAGACAAGGCACAGAAATAACCAAGGTATCCAGTGATGGATGAGTGGGTAAAGCAGTTGTGGCATATATACACACAATGGGATATTATTCAGTCATTTAAAAAAGAACAACAACAAGAAGGAAATCCTGCCATTTGTGATAACATGGAGGGATCTTGAAGGCATTATACTAAGTAAAATACATCACCAAAGAGGACAAATTCTGTGTGATCTCACTTATATGTGAAAACCAAAAAATAAATAAAAAATAGCTTAGAGCAAAAGAGATCAGATTCGTGGTTACCAGAGGCGGAAAGTAGAGGTAGGGGGGAATCCTGGAGGGTAGTTGAAAGGCACAAACTTCCATTTATAAAATAAATAAGTACTAACGATGTTAACATGGGACTTCCCAGGTGGCACAGTGGTAAAGAATCCGGCTGCCAATGCAGAAGACACAAGAGACATGGGTTCAATCCCCGGGTCAAGAGAATCCCCTGGAGGAGGAAATGGCAGCCCACTCCAGTGTTCTTGCCTGGGAAATCCCATGGACAGAGGAGCCTGGCGGGCTACACTCCGTGGGGTCGCAAGGAGTCCGACACGACTGAGCACGCACACAGCAACTATGAGGGATGTGATGTACAACACCATGACTATGGTTAACACTGCTGTATCATATACAGCGAGGTTAGGAGAGTAAATCCTAAGAGTTCTCATCACCAGGAGAAATGTTTTCCCTTTTCTCTTTTTATCTATCTGAGAAGATGTGTGTGAGCTGAACCTATTGTGATGATCATTTCACAATCTGTATAAATCAAACCATCATGCTGTATAGCTTAAGTTTATACAGTGATACAGTCGGTTATTTCTCAATAAAATGGGTGGGGGGACAGGTGCCGGGAATGAAGGGACTGTGACATCAGATCCTAACAGGTTTCAAGTTTTAGGTTCTTTGTATTCTTGCCCTTGTAGACTAGCCTTAACAATTTGTGGAGATTTCACTTTTTTTTTTTTTTTTTACTGTGTCAGGAGGGAGGAGTGAGTGTGTGTGTGTGTGTGTGTGTGTGTATGTGTGTGTGAAGGGTTGGAGACACAGCAGACTCTGGCCTGCCCCGGGCCCCACCCTCTGCAGGGACGGACCTGTCCGCCCACCTGCGGGGAGGAGAGCTGGTTGGAGCCCAGGAACCCAGCAGATGCAATTCCAATTTAGCAACACGAAGAAGTCCTCTCCAAGGCAACACAGGCGAACACACCGCCCACTGGGCAGCACTAAAAATACACCCGCATGGTTTCCACGTCACACCTGAAGTAAAAATACATCCAACCGGGAGCTGCTGGCTTGGTCTCCCCCACCCCGCTCTGCTCTCTCCATCTGGTCCTTCGAGGGGAAGAGAGGGGAGGAGAGGAGGCGGGCTGGCTAAGCTCTTCCTTCACACTGGCTCCTCTGCCTCCGGGACCCTGGCAGCCCCCACCCCGCGCACCCCGCCGGCAGAGCCCAGAGGAGGCGGGTCCCTTTGTAGCAGCTAGAAACTGCCAGATGGCCGTAGCTGGTCTGGGTACCTCAGAGGAGTGAGTGGATTCTGAGCCCAAAGAGCACTTTAGGCTTGTGTCTCAGAACCCCCACTTGCTGCCTGTGGTCACTTCATTCATTCATTCGTCCCCATGCATTGATTCATCAAAGATTTATCCACCTTCTGCTGTGTGCCAGGCAGTGTGCTTGACCCTGGGGAATTCAGAGAGAAAACGAGATTGTGGATCAGAGGAGCTCCCCATGGAGTGAGGAAGAAGGCTGAGCACAAACAACTGTAGTCAGTCGAGTTTAACAATCGTCCTAAGGGAAAGAAAAATAAATGCTTACCAGCAGTGTTTTTTGGTTTAAAAAGAGGGTTTCGAGTTCTGATGAGTTACACTTTGCCTCTCCTCCTCCTCCTCTTTCTCTGCCTCTATTTGAATTGATACGTGGGCTTGTTTCCCTGCCAAATGAGTCAGTGGAGATGGAATTATACATTTATTGGAGCGGATAGCATCGACGTTGCTCTGAATTAAAAAAAGGTGCCCCCACGCCATTCCAGGGAAGTGGAACAAGTGTTAATTGACAGCTTCCTAAGTGCCAGCCACTCTGCACTATCCTTCCTTTTCTCCTTTTCTCCTTGCGATAACCTCTGTGGTAGGTGGTATCATCCCCCTTCTATAAAAGAGGAAACTGAGGCTCAGAGACATTCAGTCACTTGCCCCAGAGTCATACAGTTAATTATCCATCTCCAGAGACTGTGCTGGTTTCAGACCATCCAGCCCACTGAATTTGTGAGGTCAAAGTAGAACTCCCACCCCCAAGCACGTCTCGGTGGCAACTCAGAGGAGGCAATGACTTCTCTTGCCGGAGAGACCAGTCAGGTAGCCTTGGTACTAGGGCTGGCACTCTGAGCTAGGCTACTAGGAGAGACCTAGGCACAGGCATTTCAGGTGGAAGGAACAGCAGGGGCACGAACGGCCTGCTTTGCCTGAGCTGGTGAAGGGCATGATACAAGTACAGGGGGCCGGGGGCCACCTGCTATCATCTGTCCAACCACCGCGTATTCCTCTGAGTCTTCAGTTAGTGCTGAAAAGAAACCTGAGGAAACGCTGTGAAGCGCCTCATCTGATGATGCTTATTCTACTTCATCAATACCCAGGAGCGACGTCTCTCTACTTCTCAGACTGACTACTGGTAATGGGCCTTCTGGCTGTGAGAGGGAAAGGGGCGGGGCCCGGGAAAGGGGCGGGCCCTCCGGCAAAGTGGCTCCAGGCTATTGACTCTGATTCTGTGGTCTCAGCGACCTCTGACATGGGGCACTAGAAATAAAAGGTCACGATGCCAGCCCCTGGGTAGAGTTTCCAGGGTGGTGGGCCTTCGGCAGCTTGAGACCCCCACTGTGTGGGAGACTAGGTTGGGTGGCTGGTGAGCCGGTCATGTCACTGCTTGCCCTCCTTCACCCCACCTCTCTGGCCAGTGACTCATGTCCTCTGCAGAGGTCTGACCCTGACCAGGCTCTAGTCCCACTGCATCATCTCTATAAGCCTCCACATTTCGGGACTCCCCCAGCGGTCCAGTAGCTAAGACTCTGAGCTCCCAATGCAGGGGCTCAAGGTTCGATCCCTGGTTGGGGAATTAGATCCCATTTACCATAACTAAAGATCCCGAATGCCGCAGCAAAGACCCAGTGCAGCCAAATAAATAAATAAATATTTTTTAGAAAATAAAAAAATAGAATAAAAATAAAAACCTCCACCTGGAAATTTTTCCTCTCCTGCTCTACATTGCCTCCTCTGGACCGTCCAGTCTTAGGAGGTGCCTGGGGGCTCTGACATCCCGCCCCATCCCCATCGGAGGCGGCAGCCGAGGCTCCGGGAGGGTGAGCGCTGAGACGGGGCTGGGAAGGAGCTGCAGGACAGGCCTGGGGGCTCCAAGGTCAGTGACGGGGAGTGGACAGCCGGGCAGGCTGCCGCACACATGGCTGGACCCATAATTGAGGTCTGCAGTTCTGGCCAAGGTCACAAGGGGAGGGATGGCTGAGAGGCTCAGAAGTGACGGAGTGGCATGACTGTGAATCACAAAGTTTATCACCCAGAAAGGGAGCTCAATGCTAATGTCTGCCCCTGCATGTGACCATCATCTCCCCTCCCCCAGCCTATGGGGCTCTGTTTCTCTCTACCTATCTGCTCTCTGTCTCTTGTGCTCTTTACATTGTAGCCTCTGTAAAGTGCTATTCAAAAAAACTTTTTAAACTGAAGCATAGTTGACTTATAATGTATGTGTTAGTTTCAGCTGTACAGCATAATGATTAAGTTTTATATATATATTCTTTTTCAGATTCTTTCCTCTTATAGGTTATTACAAAATATTGAGTATAGTTCCCCATGCTGTCCTGTAGGTCCCTGTTGGTTATCTACTGAAGCTCGATATTTTTGCATTCTTTCTTTTCCTATCTCTGCTTCTCTGTTTATGGTCCTCTGAGTAAGAAAGAAATGTTAAAAAAAAAAAAACTTTTAAAAATCCAGGTTGTCCAAGGAGGAAGGAAGGGAAGCAGAAAAAGGTCTATTTGTCTTTCCTTGAGTCCTTTAACAAAAGGCAATGAACTTCAGCCTTAGAAGGGAACTTTCAGTTAGATGTGAGTGTAAAAATTACCAAGGAGCTTGGGGTCTCCATCCCAAAAGGTCTTTGGAAATATTAGTGATATCTATCGGGCCATCTACATTATGAACATCTGTCTTGAGATAGGAAGGAATAAAATGCACAGCTGCCCAAGGATGTGATCAGAAGATTCATCAGAAATGTGTGTCCAGTGCGGGGGAGTGGGGGAAGGACCTGGATCACTTTGGTCTCAAGAAAATCTGGGGCTTTGCCGAGGGGGTCTCGGCCTCTCTGCTGCTGGAGAAAGGGTCACATTCCATTCTGCAAAGGACTCAGCCAAGATCCTGCCCAGTTTATGGCAGGTGGGGTGTCCCCCAGGGGCAACCCCACACATCCTGGCCACAAACTGGGCATTCTAGACTGGCGAATTTGGGTGATGTAGAAAAAACAAGAAGACAGAAATGTCAGAAGTAATTAAACCAAATGATGGCTTAAACCCCCGTAGAAATCAACACATCCGGTTTAATCACCTTCTTAAGCTAGCACAAGACTGAGGGTCTGTGGAGAGGGGTTCTTTATTTCTTTGGATCGTTAACAAGAAGTACGTATCTTGAGCTTGCTTTTGGTTCAGATCCTCCTGGGGAGAGGTCTGATGTGGGTGGAGGTGGGGTGGGGGTGGGAGGTGGGGTGAGGACTCAGAAAAGAGAAAAGAAATAATAAAATCTTATTTGAGATCATCTCTCGTCCCCCGTGCCCGGCTCTGTCGGCACTCGGGGCGTCCCGCCCTCCCGGCACCCAGGCAGAGGCACAGTGCTGAATGTGCTAAATCAGGCCATTAGAGAAATTCATTTCTCTTTATTAGTCTGTGTCAAATCCTTTTTATTAGTGGCTGGAAACGACCTCTCTTCTGCAGTAAAATGTCATGCCGGTTCACTCCTTTTATTTGTTCTGCACCGACGAGGCTCAAACTCTCCCTGAATTAGTGCAGTGAGATTTATTTCCTCCAAATTTTGAACGGCTTAAGAGAGATTGGGGTGGAGGGGGCGGCCAGGCAGGAGGCAACGCGGGGAGAAGAGTGGAGAGGGATCAGGGAGGGGGAAGGTGAGCTCTTCTGGAGGTCAGGTGTCCTCAGCTCTTTGGAAAGAAAGCCTAATGGCCATCTTTCACATCTCGATCATCAGCATCTGGGCACTGGAGACCAAGTCTCCACGTTTCTGCTGCCAGCCTCTCAAGGGTACTGATCCACAGTGGGCGAGATCTGGACAGTGGGAGGTGAAACTCCTTAAAACTCATTTTCTAGTTGGAGAGGGTGAAGCTCAGGAAATGTCAAGAATGGCAGCATCAGTATCCCACCCGTAACTGGAAATCCCCCTTCCCCATCCACGCCTGGATCAGATTGGCCATTCATGTCCTGGGTGGCTAATGTGTCCAGCTCCCATGGTCCTTGCCCTAGCCACTGTGTCCTCCACACCAGGGCCAAGATAAGGCTACTGGAAAGGACTCCTGGAGGGTGGCTTCTAGCCTTTTCCCCAACTTTATGGGGTGACATTGGAGGGTAACTTAGAGATAGAAATCAATGCTTAGGCAGGTGTAGGATGGGCCACTGGGGAAGGGGCTGCGAAGTGGGCTGGGAACAGCCTTCAAGACGCCCATAGCATCAGTGCAGCCATGGAACAAACAGCTGAGTCATTGGGAAACTGAGCTTGCTTCTTGGGGCCCAGAGTGTCTCAGCAGCCCCCACACTTGGGGTTAGCAGGTAGCCATCCGGGTGATGGAAATATCCAGATGGATAAGCAGAGGAGCCACAGGCAGCCCCACCAACCCTGCCCAGGGGTCATGTGAGAAGCTGTGGGTTAGCACAGGTGTCATCCAAGCTCCTAGGCTCAGGGATCCTGGCAACAGGGTGGGTGTTCCACCCAGAGGTGGGAGGGTGGGATATGAAGGGAGGATTTGGGAGCTGAAAGTGCTGCTCAGGCCAGGAGGGGCTGGGGAGAGGGGCCATGGCAGCCACCAGGAAGCCTGCTCTGGGCTCCACGGTGCTCACTTCACTTGTAGGACCAGGATGGAAAGCAGGTTTTCTTCTACTGAAACCTTACAGAAGTCATAGAAAACACTTCCGGGTATGCCTTCATCTCTCTCCCTCTCTCTCTCTCACACACACACACAAACACACCCCACAGCAGGGAGATCTGACCCCTCCTGGTGAGAGGTTTGTAAGATGGAACAGTGCTAGAGCTCTGCCTTGAAGGTGCACACTGTCCCCCAGTGGAAGGGACAGAACTTCCACCCCAGTCCCTGAAAGCCCACTTCACTGCGAGCCCTGTGATCTGCAAGTTCACCTCTTGGACTTCATCTCCTTCCATTCGCCTACCTTACTGTAGCCACACACAAGCCTGGACTTTGTTCCAGACACACGCCACACTCATTTCTATCCCACATGCTTTGGTCCTCTCTTGCTTGGAACGCCCCTCCCTCAGACCTTTGCCTGAGTGCCTCTTCATCGTTGGAGGCTTCACCCAAATGCCACATCCTCAGAGAGGCCCTCCCTGACCACTCTCCTCTCTGAAGGGGCCAGGACAGCAGCCGAGGAGCCCGCCTCCTGCCCCCACCCCAGCCCCAAGGCTGGTGGCAGGGAGATGTAGCCACCAACAGCTCCCTCTTCCCCACCCCACATGCCACACTTACTGTGTACACAGAACACATGATGCTCGCACACACACTGCATACAAATAACATGTAGCGCACACACACACACACACTGCATATAATACAGGGCACATGCACAGTGTATTCACAGCACACGATCCCTGCACCCCAGCTTCATGCACACAACACATACGTGCATAGTCCCTCAGAGACATAACATCATGTGTGCACACAAATAAAAGTGCCCAGGACAGTCCACTGACACGCCACTCACACTTGCTCTCACTGACAGCCTACATTCAACCCAGGTGCACATGCATGCACAGACACCCACACCCACCCACACACACACACCCCATCCCCTCCCCTTCCAGCAGCTGCCCACCCTCCTTCCAACCCGTGAGAAAGGAACGTGCAGTGACCAGCGGCTGCCATGGGGATGGGGGGGCGGGCTGCACCCCCACCACCTGGCACGATGCTGCGGATTATTAGTTCCTGGTAATTTAGTGCCCTTGTACAGAGTCGATTTGTGCCTTTCATTCCTAATTGATCTAGTGGCTGTTTAAATGGCAGCAGGCATCTGTTGAGAGTAGGAAGGTTCATAAGGCGCAATAATTCATAACACCGTCTGGAATTTGCCTTTCATGTCCCTCAGCTAAACCACTGCAGGGCTCTGCTTAAATCACAGCCGCGGAGGCTTTCTTTGGTATTCCACTCAGGGCCAGGAGAATCTTGCATTAAACTGGGATCAGGTTAGATTAGACTATAATATGCTGCGGTATTAGTGGCTGCAAATGAAGACTTAGACTGGAGTTTAACCCCTTCACCTGCTTTTCTCTTTGTCTTCAGCGGCTGGCTGAGCGAACCCATTGTCTTCCCACCAGCTTCCTGAGGGGGCCAAATAGATCTTCCAGCAATCTGGAGGCTGCAGACAGGCTAGCCTCAGATAGTGACCCTTTTTCTCTTCATGCTACCACCCATCCTGCAGCCTTGGAGCCCAGCTGTTTATGCATCAGCTCCCAAACCCAGGGTCAGGGCGGCAGTGTCCAGGCGCAGCTCTGCCAAGCCAGGCAGCTCATCAGAGACAGGAGGTCACCTCCCCTCCGTGCCCCCTGCCCGCAAGCTTGGGTAGAATGACCAGCAGGTATGGGTTTGGGTGTGAATGGGTCTCAGCACTGTCTGCCTTTCTGTCCAGAATTATTAGAATCCCAGGATGGGACAGGCTCATCGGGGTTCCCCATCTGCCTACGAACACTCTGTAGGCTGGCTGTTCATTCCTTCTTGGTGTGGTTAATCACAGCGTTCCTGCTGGAAGAAGTGTGGTGGGTTTTCCTCTTCAAGATTTCTTGTGCTTTCCAATATGGCAGCCACTAGCCACATGTTGCTACTTAAATTAAAATTAGAGTTAAAAATTCAAGGTCCTAGGCAAAATAGCCATTTGTTTAAACTTTTTGTTTAGTATTTGAGTATTATAGCCAATGTAACAAGTTGTGATAGTTTCAAGTGGACAGCAAAGGGATGCATCCATCCATGTACATGTATCCATTCTCCCCCAAACTTCCCTCCCATTCAGACTGCCACATAACACTGAGCAGAGTCCCCAGTGTTCTACATTAGGTCCTTGTTGGTCATGCATTTTCAGCACAGCAGTGTGTACCTGTCCATCCCAAACTCCCTAACTATCCTTCCTCCCATTCTGCCCCCGCCGGCAGTCAGAAGTTCATTCTCTGTGAGTCTGTTTCTGCTTTGTAAGTCAGTTCATTCGTATCATCACAACAGCCGTGTTTTAAGTGTCCTCTGGCCTCAGTTAGTTGGTGGAGATTGTAGAACCTTTTCATCTTTGCAGGAAGTTCTGCTGGGCAGTGCTGGCTACAGCAGCCCCGTTGGCAGGAGCCTGGGGACCAGGCCTGACACATGCTTTCTCCTCTCCTAGCAAACAGATTTTCATCAAAAAGAAAGGAGCCAGATGTCGTGGCCCCAGGGGACTTCAGTGACAAGCCAGAGAGGGATGTGCATATGCTTTTGGGAACCCCAGTGAAGGGAATAGGGCTCCAGAGCCCAGTGTCAACACCCATGTAAGCACACGCACAGGTGCTGGGTGTGAAGACAGAGCTGTTCACTCAGGCTGCAGAGAAATGAGACTGAGATACACTTACATAAGCAAATGACATCTCACACATAACATACATATGTATTCAACAAATGTTTATTTGGATCACGTTCCACTGCTAGACTCAGCAGAGAGTGAAGAATACGATGGGCTTGCTTCCTGCCCTCATGGAGCTGACAGTCTAGTGAGGAAGGCAGGTGGCAAGGCAAACAAGCCAGGTCTGTGTAGGTTTCGGGGTGGGGCAGTCAGGGCAGCTTCCCAGAGCTGGTGATGTGGAAGCCAAGACCCGGAGAGCGGCCAGGTCAGCACTTCAGCTTACATCCATCCATCACAGAACCACCCGTGTCGCCAAACACGCTCACGCTCACATAGTCTTCATTCATCAGTTCATTGTCAGTCACCAAATATGTGTTAAGTGTCTGCTGTGAGCGTCAGGGCAAGGTCCTAAGGATACAGTGATCATTGAGACAGGGACAGTCTTGGGGAAAAACAGTGGCCAAGTAATGATGCGTATTATTATTTAATTGCAGTTGCGCTAAGTGGGTGTTGACGGAAGTGTGTAGGGAGGTGTCACCTGTAAGTGGGGTGTCTGACCTAAACTGAGTCAGCCAGCAGAGGCAGGATGGATGAGGACATCTGCCCACCATGTGTGATGAGTAGCCAGGTCCACACACCTTCCTCCCCGCTCTCCCCCCACCTCCCCAACCCCCATCGACACTTGCTAACACACAGGTACTGCCCTTGGCTGAGTCTACGTAGCCAAGTGTGGATCTGTGACCTGTGATGAATGTTTACATCCAGGGCTTTTCTGCACACTTCCCATATTTCCTTCCAGTGTTGACCTTGAGCCCGAAATGGACACCTACCTCTCTGAAGGGTTATACCCAGCATCTCTCATCAAATATCCACACAATTTATCTAGACAAAGAGAACAGTTAGGTTCCCAGTAGGGGAGGAACAGAAGCCACTGAGGCCCCAGGAATGAGGAGGTTGGATCCTCCGTGCCAGGGTATGAAATGCTGCTGTCCTGACGGACCGTGGGGACCAGGACCTTCCTCCAGTAGTGGGACCCTGGGAGAAGAGGTGACAGGAAGGTGGGATGGGCCTCTGAAGGCTTCTGAGCCCTGATGGCAGCAGGTCTCTGAGTGCGCATGTGTGAGCTCTTGCTGTCCCCACAGGCATCCTCTTTTCCCGCTCCTGACGCTGCTGTTTGAGAAATGTGAACAGGCCACCCAGGGCTCTGAGTGCATCACATCCGCCAGCTTCGACGTGGACATCGAGAACTTTGTCCACCAGCAGGAGCAGGAACACAAGCCCTTCTTCAGCGATGACCCGGAACTGGACAATCTGGTAAAGACCCTCCAACCCCAACCCTGGCTAGGGTCGTCCTGCCCTCTGATCCCCTCCAAATGCCCCAAAAGCAATCCTTTCATTCATTCATTCAGCAAAGAAATGTGCTTCCCCCCTGTGGGCAGGCCTTGGTGTTCCAGCAGCTGAGAACCTTTAACCAAGAGTTGCACACGCTGGTGATGCTGCCAAAGCTCTCCCTTCCTCCTCCCCCGCAGCACCAGCGTCACCTCCCACCCTCTTGCAGTGCAGACGAGAGAAGGGGAGGGCCGTGGCATCCAGAATGTTCTGAGGGCTGGAATCCTGGCCTGTTGGGAAATCCGTCTTGGGCTGCCAGAAAGAGAGGAGCTGATGGCCATGTGCTACATTGTGAAGGAGGAGGGTGACATGCATATTCAAGCACGTCAGTGGATAGGAAGACTGGAAGCAACAGATGAGAAGACCAGCTTCTCTACTGAGAAGGCCAGCAGATGTCCTGCCCATTTAGGATACAATAGATCAGGCTCCCAAGCCTAGCTTGTCATCCAGATCATCACTACAGCTTTAAAAAGTACATGCTCCTGGGCCCCTCCACCTGGAAACCAGGATTCAATAAGTTTAGTGGGACTTACACATGTACATTTTTAAAGGGTTCCCAGACAACTTCAATAAAGCTTGGGAGCCACTAGATTAGATGATACTCTAACTCTTCATCTAGCCCTGGGAATCCTGCTGAGAAAAGAGCTGTGGAGAGACCGCTCTGTTTGTTCATCATGACAACAGTTATCCTGGGATTATTAACCACGATTCTTGATTTTGCTGTGGGTGGATTATCCAGATCGTGCACAGTGAATTTGGAAACTGAAAATATGTCTTCCATAAGTTGATTGATTATAGTGCTGACCTCCATCCAGAATTTAGTTAGTACCTACTCCCTAAAGGGAAACAGATTTAGAAAAGCCAATGTGACGCCAGGAAGGAAGGAAGAAACACACACACACACACACAGAGTGCATCTGCAGAGCAGACTTAAATGACTTGGGTATTATTCTGTGTTGTGAATGACCCACCCCTCTGCTTCTCTCAGGAGTTGAATATGATACTTTATGGAGTCCAGGAGAGCTACCAGGAGAGGCCCCCCTCCTTGGCCTGGAAATCTATGAAGTGTTATGGTGCATTATGATACAGGACACAGGATACGCACATGGTCAAGGTCAGGAGCATTGGTGCAGGTTTCTGGGAGCCCCAGACGCACCTCTGCTCTACTCCTGGCTGTGACTGAGCTGACATCCTTCCCGGTGACACAGTCCCCTATCTCTCAGGTACCCTGGGACAGCAGTCCCCGTGCACGTTCTCCATTTGGTTGGGTAGTTAGTGCAGGCAGACTTGCCCCTGCCCTGCTGTTCATCTGATCAGAATCTCAAAACCACAATTGTGAATCAGGTCTTTAGAAGCTACCCCCGCAGCAGGCATGGGGCCAGGAGGTGAGGCAGCCGTTTGTGTGGGAGCTGGAATGAACACTCCCTTCACTTGACCCCCCAAAAGAAGCTGAGGCCTCAACTGGCAGGAAATGCCTAAAATAGGCTGACTAATATGAAAGAATATAACCCTTCTTCAGAAGTAGGAGTCCTGGCGAAACAAACCTTGCAAACTTGCCCGCTGCCATCTGCCAGGTGAGCTCTGGAAGACATCTCCCCCTCCCAGCCCCAGGACAGCCTCTTAGTCTACTGAGTTGGCCAGAAAGTTCATTTGGATTTTTCCATAAGATGTAGTGGAAAAACCTGGAAAACAAACTTTTTAGCCAACCCAAGAGTACAGCCTGGAAATACCAAAAAGTGACCATCTCCATGCTCTCTCCTGGCCCACACTACCTGGGTCTCTCAGGGGTCTGTTCACTCAAAGACTCAGATTTCTTCATCTAATCCAGCAAAACGTGGTAGTGTCCACCATGTGCCTTGCCTGATCTGAGGGTGGGGTTGCCATAGGAGCTGCCCCAGTGGCCCCAGACCCCTGGTGGAGACACCAGGTGGAGCACCTGGGCTTCTATCCCAAGTGATGGGCTGGGAGTGGTCCACTCATGGAGCAGGCTTTGCACAGCCCACCCCCTCACATGGACCCGGAGGAGTTTACCTGGGGGAGTTGGCCACAGTCAATGACTGATGGATGGATCGATTATTTAAATGGAGGTGGTTGAAGGAGCCAAGGACCTGAGGCCAAGCTCACCCTCTGGGTGGCTTTGACGACAGCTCCTTTGAAGCTCGGTTTCCCCATCTGTAGAGCCAGTACACCTGTCTCCTGTGACATAAAAAATTAACGCCATGACTAGTGGAACTAAATGGCCTTTGAAAATGCATGGCATCCAGAAGATTAAGGTCAAATGCAGTATCATTAAGGCCAGGCATTCCAGCCGCCTCACCTCACCTCCAGGCCATCAAGAGACATGTGGCTGAGGGCCTGAAATCTTCCGGGGGTTGGGGGGGAGTGGGGGTGCTGGGATCAGGCAGTGCCCTTTGCCATCCCACGTGTGGTCCTGTGTCGGGAGCGGGGAGGTGAGGAGGCCGACCACAGGAGCCATCATTAGAACAAGAGTCGTGCAGCCGGCACTGCCGAGATGCACATAATTAGAAATTAGAAAAAGGTCAGATCGCGTCATTATCAGCTCAATCAGCTGCCGAGTGCCACAGCCAGTTAATTTGGCATCTGTATTTTTTACAACCCCGCACACGTAGCCCAGCGGACTGTAACTCTTTATCCGGACAGATATACTGCGCAGCGGAGCAGGGACATAAAATGAGACCCCAAGCAAATGAGCTGAGATAATTGAGAGATTTATTTTTTATATATATGTGTGTCAGGGCGGCTTTCCTTTGCCCTTGAATGTTGACTTTCACAGATGGGCTTGTAACGAGGACACTGGGATCCCCCCGAACTGTCCCACCCTGGATCCTGGAGTGGGGCTCAGATCCTGCCTCCTCCCCAGCCCCACCAGGCCTACCACCCCCCAGGATTCGGGTCTTCCCCCCTCCTGCTGGTCCCTCTCCTCGCATCCAAGCAAATTGCTATGTCCACCTCCCCAGCTCCCGCGATCTCCTGGACAGGTTCCCATGGGAACCACAGCTGACGAAGCCCTCCCAGAGCCGCTCAGAGACCAGAGAGATTCCTAGAGCATAGGTTTCTGAGTAAACTTCCCTTCCCAGTTAGCCAGCTGCCAGAATAGAAATTTAGAATCATAAAACACTGGGGGAAAACCCCAAGCGTAGAGAGCAGCGTGTCCATTTTACGAATGGGGACACTGGAGTCCGGAGAAGGGCGGTGACTTGTTAGCGCCCAGGTCTGCTGACTCCTTCCACTCCATCACCCACTTCTCTGCTTCCTTGGGGGCAGTAGAGCCCTCATTTATAAATAAGCATCTCACAAAAAATAAGCCTGATAAGAAAGGTGAAGAGGAGTGCAAGTCTGAGTAATGAAAGCATATAACATTAATTATAAAAAATTTAAAAAATTAAATAAGCATCTCTCCTGCTGGTACACGCACTCCCTGACCCTCTCCACCTCCCCATTTCAGTACCATGGGGGTGACTTTCCCCTGGTCAGCTCCCCCAGGGACACCCTCCCCCCGCCCTGGCTCCAATTCCCACACACACACACACCCCAGCACTCACCAGCCCTCTGTCACCTGGCCCATTGATCCCCTATTTGGGCCCAGCAGCCTCTGACTGGCAGTTGGTACAGTTTGTAAAATTTGCAAGTTCCCCAAACCCCTTTGAAAGGCAAAAGCTTTTTGTTTTATAAAATCTGATTTACGGGCCCCCAGTGCAGGGCCGAGGTTTTATATATTATGCAAGATTTCAAACCGAGGCTGTAAAACGTACGGTTTCAGTTTCATGCATGGAATTTTTTTATGTGTAAATTTTTTAACATTTATGGGGCACGTTTTAATGAGACTCTGGTGGGGCTCACGGGACAGATTAGAGCTGCCTGATCGCAAAGCCAGCTCCAACATGGGGCCCCCCAGGCCCCTGGGCCCTCTCTGAAGGGGGTGGGGCGCAGAGGCCAGAGGTTGCAAATATGGAGACACGTGAAGGAGGCAGGCTGGAGTCGTGGGTCCACAGGGACCCCAGGCGGCACCCCTTCAGAGAGTCATTCCCTCCTGCCTTCTATCCAGACCTTCTTCACCTCGACGGGAACAGAAAATCCCACAAGACCCCAGAACAGGGAAAGGAAATAATAATCAAAGCCAGTAATAAATAACATTTATAGCATACTTACTGGGTGCCAGGTGCCGTCGTCCTAAACACTACACCTGTATTATCTTATTTAATCCTCTTTTCAGACCCACAAGGCACAGATTATTACTATCCCTATTTTAAGATGAGGGGGCTTAAAGATGAGAGAAGCCCGGTGGCTCAGACGGTAAAGATTCTACCCGCAACACAGGAGAACCAAGTTCAATCCCTGGGTCAGAAAGATGCCCTGGAGAAGGGAATGGCTACCCACTTCAGTATTCTTGCCTGGAGAATTCCATGGACAGGGGAGCCTGGCGGGCTGCAGTCCACGGGGTCGCAAAGAGTTGGGCAGGACTTTCACTAAGAAAAGGATCTTGTGACATGAGGTGAAATCATAGCTCAAGATCACACAGCTCGTACATGAGTCAAACACAGGCGCGGAGCCCTGGCCCACGCTCAGCAATTATGCGGCCCTAGACTCCAGCTTTTCTTAGTACTCCCTCTGCATTCATCTTTAGTTCCTTTCTGGCCAAATCTCCTTCCATCCTCAGTATGATGTTGAGGGAGTTGCTGTTGTTATCCCATTTTTCAGATGAGAACAAGGAAATGCAGAGATCATGTGAATCCTGCAGAGCATCCCAGAAGGTGGAGGGCCCCAGACTCAGACTCCAAAATCCACTATTTCCTAGCACCCAGCTCTGCTATTTAATTCTCGAGATAGCCCTGGGAAGTGTTATCATTATAACCACTTTACAGAAGGGAGAATCCAAGACTGAGAACCCTGTAGTCACTAAGTTTACAGAGCTGGGATTTGTCTAGCTCCTGAAGCCCACCTCTTTTTCCTGAACCACAAGGCCTCTCCAAAGTCTGAGGACGAGGCAGGGGAAGTGCCACATTGTGGCTTAAAAGTATTTAACGTGTTCTGCGTGGCAGCCTCCCTAAGAACTTGTCCTGTCCCCAAGTCATCTGGCAGTCTCCAGCCCCTGGTCTTCACCTTTCTCCCATGTTCCAGGCCTTGTTCCAGGGACCCCACCCTTCCAACTGCTCAGGCCGGGCTGGGCTGGCCTGGAAAAATTCCCAATTAGATTTTAGCTTTGGCTGCCCTAGTGACATGCAGGAAGCACTTCAGAGCACTTCAAGGAATGCATGTTTACCAATTCCTTCATCTGTACGTGAAGCAGACTATTCCAGCTTCCCAAATTGCAGAAGGAGAGGGAGAAAGGAGTCTGCCCTCCAGGGCAGAACTACTCCCTAATTGCTGCCTGGAATTTCACAGGTTACCTAATCCCTGAGTCTTGATCTCCTGTTCCCCAGGAGAATGATAACCTTGCCTGTGGGTCCCCAAGTTTATGCTACTCAAATGAGGTAATGGAGAGAGAAGCGTTTTGCATATTGTAAAGTGCTATGTACATAAATGCTTTGAAAGGCAAGGATTTATTATTATCAAAGGAAGAGGTCTTTATCAAATGAAGAGGTCGCAATCTTACAAGAGAGGCCACTTTTCAGAAAAGTGCTTGATGGAGGAGGGAGGGGCACGTTTGTGCAAATAATCGACATACAACACAGTTACCATGTGCCCAGCATACGTGTGTACAGGGTCTCATTCAGTGTTCACAACAGCTCTTCAGTGTAAGTATTATTGATCAGCTTACATGTTACAGATGAAGTGAAAGGTCTGGTTCAAAATACTCAGACAGGAAATAATAGATTTAGGACATTACCCCATGGGATGTTCCAGAAAAAGAGAGGCCCTCATCCTGTGGACTTGGCTGACTTGTGAGGCCATGCAGGTTTCCCAGGTGGCCCTTGTGGTAAAGAATTCACCTGCCAATGCAGGAGACCTAAGTGATGCAGGTTCAGACTTTAGCGATCCCTGGTTCAGGAAGATCCCTTGGAGGAGGAAATGGCAACCCACTCCAGGATCCTTGCCTGGAGAATCCCATGGACAGAGGAGCCTGGTGGGCTACAGTCCATGGGGTCACAAAGAGTCAGACACAACTAAAGTGACTTAGCATACAGGCATGTGGGGCCCATGTGCTGTGATATGAGACTAACATGTAAGATTGCATCTTGTTTTGCTTTAGTGAAGGATGCTACTTAGAAGAAGAGGGCTGTTTTTTTAATTAGTATTTTGAAAGAGAAGGGTGGGGAGAGAAGCTAAAAGATGAAGCCAAACTGGGAGAAAAGGAATTAAGGATACATTCATCACAGTTGATGATGATATTAAATTAAATGGAACTGTTCATTGCACTAGAAGATTTGGAATAACCTTTTACATGACATTGATCACTTAGGGAAATAGTTTAATACGTCAGAGTTTTATTCTGATTTAGAGGCAAAAACCCAAAACTGCATTAGAAATAAGCTAGAGGATGATTCACAAAACGTAAATATAGAAGAAAAAACTGGGGATGATTATTTTTCCACTCTCTGAAAATGGAATAGCAATAGAAAAGCCAACAGGATATTAGAAATCATTAAAAGAGGTTGCAAAAATGTATATGCCTTTGGTTCCCTGTGGTTTATAAAGCACTTTCACATTATTATCTCTTTTAGCCCTTATCAAATCCTGTGAGTCAGGGATGAGGAAGACTGAGGCTAAGGGAAGTCATGGAATTAGCCCAATGTCACTCAATCTGTAAACAGTAGTCCTGGACTCAAATCTGGGCTGACGGTAAATCCCACAGGCTTTGTGCTATGCCAGGCAGCTGCCCCATATTAATGGCATTGCCCACTTTTTTCTCTAATGCTGAATAGATCCTACATATTCATTGCCTTGGAATACCATTGTGATTTACTCTATGTTCTTAAATCTTTAAACCAAGTCTGTTATCTCATAAAAAAGTAATCCTTCACCTGTGCTTTATTAAACCAAAAGGTAGGTCCACTTTCAGCCACTGTGCATCAGATCTGATTTAAACACATTGCACGCGTATTTCATCTGAGCAAAGCTATTTTGGATAGTTTTTACTTTTTATTTTGTTCTATTTAATTGTATTTTCTGATTCTTTTTGCATAAGAAGTATTTAATGACTATAGGTATGTGTACTTTCCTCTGTGTGTGTGTATGTATGTGTGTGTATTCACAAAAGTGAGTAAATGTTGATTGAAAAGGAAAAATAGTCCAGTTAAGGAAAGCTCGGAGAAAGAGGAAAGAAGAAATGAAAGGATGGAAGGAAGAAGGAACAGAGGAAGGGAAAAAAGAAGAAAGGTTTAAGGAATTAGGATTATTTTGGCTGGAGGAGACAAAGCTGACTGGCTTCTTATTCGAGTGAGAGGTCTTGTGCAGCGTTTGGCATTTAATGAGACTTCTATTTGTCGAAAGAATAATGTTAAATTAAGGGAGGTTGTGGGGCCTTCCCTGCTGGTCCAGCGGCTAAGACTCCACCCTCCCGATTCCCTGCTGGTCCAGCGGCTAAGACTCCACCCTCCCGATGCAGGGGACCTAGGTTTGATCCCTGGTCGGGGAACCAGATCCCACATGGTGCAACTAAGACCTGGCTCAGACAAATACATAAGTATTTTTTTTTTTTAATTTTTTTATTAGTTGGAGGCTAATTACTTCACAACATTTCAGTGGGTTTTGTCATACATTGATATGAATCAGCCATAGATTTACACTTATTCCCCATCCCGATCCCCCCTCCCATCTCCCTCTCCACCCGATTCTACATAAGTATTTTTAAAAATTACGAGAGATTGTACTGCTGGAGGCGCTAGATGTTCTTGGTGCCTATAGAGAGCCGCTGTTCAGTCGCTCAGTCGTGTCCAGCTCTTGGCGACCCCATGGACAGCAGCACACCAGGCTTCCCTGTCCTTCACCATCTCCCAGAGCTTGCTCAAACTCTTGTCCATTGAGCCGGTGATGCCATCCAACCATCTCATCTTCTGTCATCCCCTTCTCCTCCTGCTTTCAATCTTTCCCAGCATCAGGGTCTTTTCTAATGAGTCAGCTCTTTGCATCAGGTGGTCAAAATATTGAAGCGTCAGCTTCAGCATCAGTCCTTCCAATGAATATTCAGGACTGATTTCCTTTAGGATTGACTGGTTGGATCTCCTTGCAGTCCAAGGGACTCTCAAGAGTCTTTTCCAACACCACAGTTCAAGAAACATCAGTTCTTCAATGCTCAGCTTTCTTTATAGTCCAACTCTCACATCTGTACATGACTACTGGAAAAACCATAGCTTTGACTAGATGGACCTTTGTCAGCAAAGTGTCTCTGCTTTTTAATATTCTGTCTAAGTTTGTCATAGCTTTTCTTCCAAGGAGCAAGTGCCTTTTAATTTCATGGCTGCAGTTACCATCTGCAGGGATTTTAGAGCCCAAGAAAATGAAGTCTGTCACTGTTTCCATTGTTTCCCCATCTGTTTGCCATGAAGTGATAGGATCAGATGCCATAATCTTCATTTTTTGAATGTTGAATTTTAAGCCAGCATTTTCACTTTCCTCTTTCACTTTCATCAAGAGGCTCTTTAGTACCTCTTCACGTTCTACAATAAGGGTGATGTCATCTGTATATCTGAAGTTATTGATATTTCTCCTGACAATCTTGATTCCAGCTTGTGCTTCATCCAGTCCAGCATTTCACATGATGTACTCTGCATATAAGCTAAATAAGCAGGGTGTCAATATACAGCCTTGACATACTCCTTTCCCAATTTGGAACCAGTCTGTTGTTCCATGTTCGGTTCTAACTGTTGCTTCTTGACCTGCATACATGTCAGGTAAGGTGGTAGGTAAGGTAAGATGGTCTGGTATTCTCATTTCTTGAAGAATTTTCCACAGTTTGTTGTGATCCACACAGTTAAAGGCTTTAACATAGTCAATGAAGCAGAAGTAAATGTTTTTCTGGAACTCTCTTGCTTTTTCTATGATCCAATAGATGCTGGCAATTTGATCTCTGGTTCCTCTGCCTTTTCTAAATCCAGCTTGAAAGTTCTGGTTCACGTACTGTTGAAGCTATACTTGGAGAATTCTGAGCATTATTTTGCCCACTTATGAAATGAGTGCAATTGTGCAGTAGTTTGAGCATTCTTTGGCATTGCCTTTCTTTGGGATTGGAATGAAAACTGACTTTTTCCAGTCCTGTGGCCACTGCTGAGTTTTCCAAATTTGCTGGCATATTGAGTGCAGCACTTTCACAGCATCATCTTTTAGGATTTGAAATATTCAGCTGGAATTCCATCATCTCCACTAGCTTTGTTCATAATGATGCTTCCCAAGGCCCACTTAACTTCACACTCCAGGATGTCTGGCTCTAGGTAAGTGATCACACCATCGTTGTTATCTGGTTATTAAAATCTTTTTTTTTTTTTATAGTTCTTCTATGTATTCTTGCCACCTCTTCTTAATATCTTCTGCTTCTGTTAGGTCCATACCATTTCTGTCTTTTATTGTGCCCATCTTTGCATGAAATGTTCCCTTGGTATCTCTAATTTTCTTGAAGAGATCTCTAGTCTTTCCCATTCTATTGTTTTCCTCTCTTTCTTTACATTGATCACTAAGGAAAATATACAGTTGTCAGTTTCTGCCTCTGAGTGACACTTCATCTAATTCTCCAAGAGCCTTTAATTAGCCAAGCACAATCCCTGTCCCTATAAAGAAAGCTGATCACTGAAGAATTGGTACCTTTGAACTGGGTGTTGGAGAAGACTCTTGAGAGTCCCTTGGACTGCAAGGAGATCCAACCAGTCCATCCTAAAGGAAATCAGTTCTGAATATTAACTGGAAGGACTGATGCTGAAGCTGAAGCTTCAACACTTTGGCCACCTGATGTGAAGAACTGCCTCATTAGAAAAGACCCTGATGCTGGGAAAAATTGAAGGTGGGAGGAGAAGGGACGTCAGAGGATGAGATAGTTGGATGTCATCACCGACTCAATGGACATGAGTTTGAGTAAACTCTGCGAGTTGGTGATGGACAGGGTGGTCTGGCGTGCTGCAGTCCATAGGGTGGCAAAGAGTCGGACACGACTGAGCAACTGAACTGAACTGAATCCCTACCTATCAGACAATCCAGATGAGAGTCTGGGGGTTCCTCTGTCACTCTCCACTTGAAATGCTGATGAAGCTCAGAGAGGGTGTGGCCATGGCTTCTAGTCACACAGCTTACCGCTCAACACACGTGACCATAGGAGTCTCGGGGAGCGATGCCCTTGCTAGTCTTCCTGGGCATCAAAATGTTGGCCAAAAGTTAGGAGGGTGGGATTAAAGAAAGACGCCTCTACATGGCTTATGTCAGCATAAATCATCTTGGAAGGCAAGCATCCACTCTTTTCTTTTTGCTTTTTATTTTGATGTAACAGTAGATTCACATGCAGCTGTAAGAATTAGTATAGAGAAGTCCTGATTCCCTTTCTGCATGGCTAGAAAACAATTTCACAGCCAGGAAATGACAATGGTATGACCACCAAACTTACTCAGATTTCACTAGTTTTACATATAATCATAGCAATATGTGTGTGTGTGTGTTTAGTTTGTGCCACTTTATCATATTTGTATTCATGGAGACACTATGATTGTCAAGATACAGAGCAGTTCCTCCCTCCCTCCCCCACCTTACCCCCTAGCAATCACTGCTCTGTTCTCTATCTCTAAAATTTAGTCATTTAAAGAATGTTCTATATATAAAAAAAGAAGAAAAGAATGTTATATAAATGGCATTATGTATGTAGCCTGAGACTGGCTTTTTTTCTCAGCATCACTCCCTTTAAATCCATCCAAGCAGTTGAGTATATCGGTTGTTTGTTTTTGTTGCTAAGTATGATTTCATGATACAGATGTCCCATAGTTTCTCTATCCATTCACCTGTTGAAGTATATTTTGGTTGTTTCCAGCTTGGGGGTTATTAAAAATAAGATTTCTTTGAATATACAAGTTTTGAGGTGAACACCAGTTTTTATTTCTCTGGGACAAATGCCCAAGAGTGCAACTGCTGAGCTGGATGGTATATATTCAGTTTTGTAAGAAACTATTCTGCTGTTTTCCAGAGTGGCTGGACCATTTTTCATATCCGCCAGTTACACATGAGTGATCCAGTTTCTAATTCCTTGCCAATATTTAGCATTATCTCTATTTTTAATGTTAACCACTCTGATAGGTGTGTGGTGACATCTTACTATGGTTTTAAGTTGCATTTCCCTGATGATGCATGCATGTTGCTAAGTCACTTCAGTCGTATCTCTTTGTGACCCCATGGACTGTAGCCCGCCAGGCTTCTCTGTCTGTGGGATTCTCCAGGCAAGAATACTGGAGTGGGTTGCCATCCCCTCCTCCTGGGGATCTTTCCGACTCAGGAATAGAACCTGGGTCTCCTGCTTTGCAGGAAGATTCTTTACCGTTTGAGCCGCCAGAGAAGACCCTTCTCTGATAATTCTAAACATCTTTTTGTGTGGCTATTTGCCATCTATGTATCCTCTTCAGTGAAATGTCTGATGTTGTCTTTTGCCCATGTTCTAATTGGATTGCTTGTTATTTTACTGGTTTTGAGAGTTCTTTATATATTCTAGATATAAGTCCTTTGTCAGATATGTGTTTTTCAGATATTTTCTCCTGTTCTGTAGTTTGTCTTTTCATCTTCTTCACAGGGTCTTTTGAAGAGCAAACATTTTACACTTTGATAAGGTTCAATTCATCAAGTTTCCCTTTTCTGGGTCATGTTTTTGGTGTCAAATCTAAGACTTCTTTGCCTAGCCCTCTGTCCTGATTATTTTCTCTTGTGTTTTATTTTTTTCTTAAAAATTTTACAGTTTTATGCCTTACATTTTGGTCTTTGAGTTAATTTTTGTGTAAGATGTGAAAATCACTGTTTTGCTTGTGGATGTCCAATTGCTCCAACATCTTTATTTGAAAAGTGATTTGGCCATATCTACCATGAGCAGGGAGGCCTGGCGTGCTGCGATTCATGGGGTCACAAAGAGTCAGACACGACTGAGTGACTGAACTGAACTGAACTGAACCATAAGCCAAAAGAATGTCCATAGATTTTTTTTTTTTCTGATCACTTTTGGGATCTTGTCCTAAGGAAATAATGAAGAAGCATTAATAAGCTGTAAAGTTGGAAAATAGCCACTTAACATTTTTTATAAAGTTGAAAAATTGGAATTAACCTAAATTCCCAACAATAAGGAATTGGCTAAGTAGGGCACATACATGGAATGATATGTTATTGCTGTGTTAGTCACTCAGTCGTGTCTGACTCTTTGTGACCCCATGGACTGAAGCCCACCAGGCTCCTCTGTCCATGGAATTCTCCAGGCAGCAATACTGGAGTGGGTTGCCATTCCCTTATCCAGAGGATCTTTCTGACCCAGGGATTGAACCCATGTCTCCTGCATTGCAGGCAGATTCTTTACCATCTGAGTCACAGGGAAGTCCCATGGAATTTTTATTATGTTTTTCATTATTTTATTATATTATTATCTTTATTATTGCATGGAATGGTATGCAATAATTTAAAATATATTTACTCAATAACTTTTACCCATTCGAGAACTATATACTCAGTATCCACATGTGTTAATAACCATGATAATAGGATGAGCATATTAGACGCCACTTCTCCCTTCTAGAAGCCCATAGGCTAGAAGCAAGAATAGAGAAAACAATGTTGCCACTTAGAAAAATACATGCGGTAAACTAAGGGGAAACACAGGAAACAAAATTGCATGTACAAAGTGACTGAAACTATGTTGACATATGTGCATGTGAAACCCCTCCAAAAAACTCATCATTTTTTAGGGTGATTGGATCAGGGCAGCCTTTTTCATCCTCTATGTTCCTTACCTCCCACAGTGCTTTCTTTTTATAATAATAGCAACAGTAAAAAGAAAAGCTTCAATTGAGAAATAGCCTCTTGCCTTGAAAGGTTAGGAAGGTCCATTTGAAGAGGCGGCAGGCTCACGTACAACCTCCCGAAGGGCATGGAAAAAGCCACCGCAGACAGTTGAGTATCCCAGCACCCAGCTCAGTCACGCTGGATGATGCGGTCAGTCAACAGGCATTGATGGGGTGTCTGCACGGTGACTGGCGTCACATGAGGCACTCAGACCACGCCTTTAAGAATAGCCGGTCCCTGACCTCTTGGGGCTCTTACAAGGAGCTCGGATCTCTGCCTTCCTCCTGCCTGTTCAGGGCCACACCCCTCGCATCATGTGCCTTCCCTCAGATGCTCCTTTCTGCAAACCTGCAAGCTGTCAGGAAGGGCGTCATTGCCCCCAGCTGTCAGACAGTGAGGTGCAGAACTTACGCACTTGACCAAGGCCACACAGACAGGCAGGCGCAGAGCTGGAGATGTGGCCTTGCATCTCTAAGGCTGTTCTCAGAATAGCACATCTGCCTTCAGGACAGCTATGATAACAGGAGGCTCAAAAAAGTAAACAGGGGCTTCCTTGGTGGTCCAGTGGATAAGACTCTGCCTGCCAATGCAGGGCATATGGGTTCAATCCCAGGCCTAGAAAGATTCCACATGCCTCGGGGCAACTAAGCCCGTACACCATAACTGCTGAAGCCCAAGTGCCTGGAGCCTGCGCTCCGCAGCAAGAGAAGCCACTGCAATGAGAAGCCTGTGCACCACAGCTAGAGAGTAGCCCCCTCTCACCGGAACTAGAGAAAGCCTGCGTGCAGCGACAAAGACCCAGGGTAGCTGTGTATAGATTTTTTTTTAAGTTAAAAAAAACACCAAAACTGTGTATTTAAAAATACAAGCTAACAATCAGCATGTACCCACAGAGAGAATTTAAATCCTTCATCGCCAGAGCAGGAACGGGCTTCTCTCTTCTGGTGTGCTTGGGGTTTGAGGGTCAAGGCAGTGAGGGGACTGGAATCTGGACACACCTGGGCTCACCTGTCCTCCCTCTCCGCAGATGGTGAAGGCGATCCAGGTGCTAAGAATCCACCTGCTGGAGCTGGAGAAAGTCAATGAACTCTGCAAGGACTTTTGTAACCGGTACATCACCTGCCTCAAAACCAAGATGCACAGTGATAATCTGCTCAGGAACGACCTCGGGGGGCCCTACTCCCCCAACCAGCCCTCCATAAACCTTCACTCACAGGTAACACAGAGCACTCGGTCCTCTCTCCTAGCCAGGCTCCAAAGCCAGGTATCAGAAGGTCCCATGGAGACCTAGGAAAATGGTTTACAGTCACTGGATCCTTTCCTCATGAGATCTATCCTCTGGTCCATTCCTCCTGCTATTTTCAGGCAGCCAGACTCTCTAAAGCCCAGGGCTCACCATGCCAGGGCATCAATATTCCCTAGAAAATGACTAGGTCTGAGAGGGACAATGTTCAAAGTGATTCCTGGCTTCCGGGTCCAAGAGATCCCAGGAAATGAGCACAAAAGTTAAGGAGATGGAGAGTTTTGCTAGAGGATGAGGCAGGACAGAGCTGGGAATGGAATCAGAGTTGCCAGCACCACCCCTGGGCTTCTCCAGGGGCTTTGGTTTGATGAGTTCTTGTGTTCTGGGCTGGAGGGTTTGGGGGAAGTGGTCCTCTCCTGAATTCCGCTCACTTAATAGAAGAAGACAGAAGCTTCCCAAGGGACAGCTTTTCCCCGATCATTCTCTAGTTGCTCACCCCACTCTGGCACATCTGTCTCCTTGTGGTTCAGGGCCACTGTATAAGTCACCTAAAGTCACCCCCTCCTCTCAAGATTCACCTGCCACCTTCATCCTGAGGACCAGGAACTGTGGAAACAGTAACTCTGTGCTCTAGGAAAGAATGGGTTCTCTCCAGGGCAGAATATTTCCCCCAAACCTATAAACTGTGAAAGCTTCCTGGCGATAACCTTTCCAACTCACTGGTGTCTGTGTAGGCCCTAGGCTCACCACCTTCTTCTCCCACTGAGCTCTGAGTCCAGGACAGGCACATGGAGACCCCACAGGAGGCTTGCAGTAGCCTTCTACCCATGAGACAATCAGGCTTGGGGAGACAGGTGAACTTTCTAAGAGTGATTGGTGAGATGTGCTGGAAAGAGTGCCAAAGAAAGGTGAAGCCATTTTTAACCTGTAAATTTTAAGCACCAATACATAATCTGTTTCTCTAGGTTGGCAGAGGCAGGGGAAGGGACAGGGTGACCTCTAGAAGGCCTGCCAGGCCTTGTACTTGTTGACCACAAAAGTCACATCGAACCCACCCCCAGGGAATCTCTGAGGGACTCAGTAGTGAGTACTGCAGGAGACATGAGGCAGGAAGTTTATTTCCTCTTCCCTTTGCTTGAAATCACCAAATCACTTTATTACAGATCTAAACTCCGCCGCCCAGGCTTCTGCTTGCTAATATTCTCTTGAAATAGACTCATTCCTTCAGAGTCTTATTGTACTTTCCCTTATGATCAAAATTAGCAAGAAACTTGCATAAAAGAGGACAATAATTGCTCAACGAGCATCTCGTTTGTAATTTATTAGTTTCTATTATTGTGGGTTACCATGGCGACGCTGCGCAGCCCCGGTGACGGGAGAGATGCAAGATAGGAGCCGAGGAGGCTGTGAGGCTCACCAAATGGAGATGCACATTTTTATCAGTAATTTTCATGAAAATAATAAGTGAGGAGTTAATGAGATGGAAAGCCATCCTGTGGCTATTGTGAATTTGTTTTAAGTGTTGATCTAATTAGAATGCATCGGTCAGGAAAAGTAATGAGGATTTAGTGCCTCACAGAGATGTGAGGATCATATCAGAAAATTAGCACAAGTCTTTGGAAATAATCAGGTCCTTGGAGAGGCACCAGGTTTCCCCTTCTGGGCCCTCTAACCCCAACTCGAGCTCTGGCATTGGGGGTGTACCAGGGTAGAGGGGAAAAAAAGGAGGGCCAGGGGGCTTAGTAGCCACAGGGGCCCCCGAAAGGTTGGAGTCCCGCAGCTGACAGGTTCATCCTGCAGGAAGCAGGGTCACTGGGAGACACTAGTAGAGAAGGATAACGTGGGTGCTGGGTGAACCAGGCATGGGAGATGCTGTCTGCAGAAGTCAGTCCTCCTGGGGGATCCCAGCATCCAGTGCCTCTGAGCTTAGAGAGGAGAGGAAGGAACTTTGATCTCTATCACTGCAAGCATCACGTGGGTGCCTGACAGTGAAGCTGGCCCTGGGGTGACCGCTGCAGAAAGGCCTCTGATTCGCTTAGAAAGAGGAGCTCAGACAATCCAACAAAAACAAAGACACTGAAAAAGAGAGAAGACACTCAGCGAGGTGGTCCTGTTTGCCGCTTTTCAGACTGGCCCCTTCATTTCCTGCCTCTGCCTCCACCTCCTTGGTTCAGGCTTCAGTGGGTAAATAAGGTAATTACACACGAGCTACTACCATAGCTTCCTATTCTGCTCTTCTGTGGCTACCTCGAGGCCCTCCTACACACACACACACACACACACACACACACACACACTTTCACACCCGCACACCTCTTAGGCTTCTGCGGCTGGCTTTATCATCGAAAGCACTGTTCAAGCCCTTCTCCTGCTCAAAAACTCTGATTACCAGCCCCTCCCCCCAGGGTTTTCACATCCTTTCTCCGGACATTCAAGGCCCTCCTCCGTCACTGTTCTTCCACACCCGTGTATTTGATGTCCCCGCACCTCTGCAGGACCAAACCCAGCCTCTTCACCAAGGGCAGTAAGAAGGCTGCTCTCCCCTTAGAGGCCTCCTGGGCACCCCACCCCAAAGCTGGACTTTCCTTTCTCTCAGCTAACTCCTGGGCATGTCGGGACATTTATGTGGTAAATATCACACGTGACTTTGCATCATCATCACTGTGTAAGCCTTGTTTTCCTCTCCTGGATAACAAACATTTTTTGAGCAGAGTCAGGATTTCATATATTATTATACCTATACCTGACGATAACCACACAGAGTCTGGTGCGTGGTAGTTAACCAATAATTTTCTGTTGAAAGACGTAATAAGATGAGAAAGATGGAGAGAGAAAAATCAGAGAGGCAAGAAGAAGGCTGAGGAGGGGAGGAGAAATAAGGAGAAAGAGGGAAAGAAAGGCAGATATCAAGGATCATGCTTTGCTTTTCTGTCTATATTATTTTTTCAGACTTTTAATGTTTATATTGGAGTATAGTTGATTAGCAATGTTGTGATAGCTTAAGGTGAACAGTGAAGGGACTCAGCCATAGATATACATGTATCCGTTCTTCCCCACAGTCCTCTCCCATCCAAAGCTGCCACATAACATTAAGCAGAGTTCCCTGTGCTATACAGTAGGTCTCAAGGGTCATGTTTGAGAGGGAGGTGTGGAGAGGATGAAGACTGGAGGAAAAGAGCAACACAGACAAAGAGACACAGACAAGGAAGAGGGAAGTGAGGCTGGAGACAGACAGAGGCAGAAGAGAGATAGAAAGAGAGATGGTGACCGCAGTCGAGGAGAGGGGCTGGGGTGGGGTCAGTGCAATGTCCTGGGGGTGTGCAGAGGAGAAGCTGGTCAGGATGCCTTGTGTGTGTCGCCCCGTCCTCATTCCCAGACTCCAATCTCTGCCTCACTAGGGTGGGTGCAGGCTGGCCCTGGGCCTCCCCAGGAAGGAGAGCCCCATGGGGCTGAGAGACTTAGAGCAGGAGGGAGGCCTGGGGTCTGGGCATGGGAGTCAGCACCAGAAAGGAGAGAGAAGGAGCGTGTGTGTGTGTGTGTGTGTGTGTGTGTGTGTGTGTGTGTGTATCTGCACACACATTCGTCATGGTTCGACCTTAATCCCCCCCAGCCTGAAATAGCCGCAGTGAGCGCCAGCCTGGCCTGGGGAGGGGTGTCTCCCCTCCGGAACATGATCCACAGGATCAACATTCCGGCCACCAGCTAGCTTTGTTGCAAACTGCTGGCTCATGCTTTTGCCCGTGTGCTGATCATCCAGTCTTGTGTTGCAACGTGAGAGATATTTTTTATTATGTACATTGGTCCCCCTCCCTCAGATGCCGTACTCTGTCCCCACCTGGCACTTTGGGGTCTGGGCATACTCCCACTTGGCCTTCTATTTCGATGCGTGAGCTTTCTCTTAGGGGGTGGAATGGGGTTCCAAGTGGAGGAGTCTGCTTCTCCCAAGCAGGAGAGCTAAACCGGGGTTTCCAAGGACTTGGGCCACAGCCTGGTCTTCCCCCTCCCCAGAAAGCCACCCTGCCCTGC
The DNA here is from genome assembly GCF_910594005.1 of Cervus elaphus. NCBI lineage: Eukaryota > Metazoa > Chordata > Mammalia > Artiodactyla > Cervidae > Cervus > Cervus elaphus. Next base: position 21,564,572 of record NC_057816.1, on the reverse strand, counting down.
CTGTGTCTAATGATACCCTGGCTCAGCAGAGCCCAGGCTTCCTGTGTGGGTTGATCCTTAGCAAGGAAGCTCTTCCTTGATTCCAGGGGCTTCATTGGTGGTTCAGACTGTAAAGAATCTGCCTGCAATGAGGGAAACCTAGGTTCGATCCCTGAGTTGGGAAGATCCCCTGGAGGAGGGCATGGCAACCCACTCCAGTGTTCTTGCCTGGAAAATCCCATGGACAGAGGAGTCTGGCAGGCTACAGTTCTTGGGGTCTCAAAGAGTCGGACACGACTGAGCGAATAACACTTTCCCTTTCCTTGATTCCACTGAAGAGACCCTCACGCCGGCCTTGCCCAAGCTTGCATTTAACCTAAAACCGTCTTTCCCCTTGGAGATTAAACCTCAGCTCTCTTCCAGGGCTGATCGGGCTGAGCCATAGTTCTCACTCAGTTGCCAGGCACTGGGGGGACACTTACTGTATGTGCTGCACTAGGTCCTGAGAGAACACTGTGAATTTTCCTGGATGAGCACTCAGCCTCGGTGGGAGGGAGCTTGTGTCCCACCTGAAGATCTAGATAAGTTCTGTGAGCATAGAGTGCTCAGGGGCAAGAGGGCCCTGAGGAAGGGCGGGAAAGCAGCCGCTGGAAGGGGTCTGGATTGAGCGAAGCACGTGTGTGGCCTGAGGTTGCCCAGTCACCTCTCAGCATCCTTCTTCCTCCTACTGGGAAAGCCCAGGCCCCACCTCAAGGCCCGTGTCTGTTCCTGCCCAGAGACAGATTGAGCCAGCCTCAGGAGGGATCAGATAGGTTGGCAGGAGAATTTTCAAAGCTAATGTGATTGGAGAAGCTGTAGCTTCACTGGCTTTAGGAGGACTTCTTGAGGGAGGGAGCATTTCAGGCAGGCTTGGGTCAGTGGGAGCTTGGGCTATTTAGGCTTCTAGTTTCCTTGGTGGCTCAGACAGTAAAGAATCTGCCTGCAGAGCAGGAGACACCGGGTTCAATTCCTGGGTCAAGAAGATCCCCTGGAGAAGGGAATGGCAACCCACTCCAGTATTCTTGCCTGGAAAATCCATGGACGGAGGAGCCTGGTGGCCTACAGTCCATGGAGTTGCAAAGAGTTGGACACGACTGAGCAACTAAAGCTTTCATTTTCACTTTTTCTTTTCAATCAGGTGAGTGAAGGGCGGTTAGTAGATGATCTGGGAGCCCTCGGTATGAGTGTTCCCAGTGTAAAGAGAAGTCTGGAGTAGGGGGAGGAACAGAGAACAGTCCCTGGAGCAAAGAGGCCAGGGTTTAGGGGGAAACTCTTGCCTCAAACATCTGTTCAGGTATCTACCGAACCTGCTCGGTTCCAAGGGCATAAAAACCACTGCAACACCATCTCTAACTGCAAATAGAGTATCTTGCAGCCAGATCTGTGGGGGCTATGCTTTGAGTCTGATTATCATAAATTGCCAAAGACTTCCATCCTTCAGGGGAGAATGTGGGCAATGGGGTAAGGCTTGACGATGCATTGGAGATAAATGAACTAAGTTGCTACCTCTTGAGCCGCTCAAGGGAGAACTGGCAGAGAAAAGGGAGAAAACGTCCATGTTTATTGAGCTCCCTGGTCTCAGACACTGTGTGTACTCGGTGCTTGACATAGATCCTCTCACTTACTCCTCACAACCAGCCTGCAAAGTACACATTCTTTTCTCCACTTTATATTCAAGAAAAGGGAAACTCGGGGCAGTTAAGGCTCAAGGCCCCATGCCTAATAAGCAGCAGAGTTAGGGATGGATTCCTCCAGAGTCCATTTTCATTTCCTAGGTCCTTTTACTTTTTCAGTGACGTGTAGGAAGGAGAACCAGGGTTCCTGGACCCTGAGTGGAGAGCCATGACCCTGTCTAGCTGTCAATCAGGGATTCAGAGATGAGAGAGAGAGTGAGAAACCAATTGTGGAGAAGAAAGAATTTGGATTCGCTAATTGACTGAGAGTAGGGAGGGGAGTGGCCACAAAGAGAGCCGAGTTCTGAGATACCCGGCTTGGCCCACCAGATGTCACTCTGCAGGTGGGCTGCTCTCTAAAAATACAGGAAGGGCATTATCACTGCACCCCCGCCTGGGGAAGGGGACTTGCCAGTTGACCAACAGGGAGTTGGTCATTTTCAGGATTAGCAGGAAGCCAAGGGGGTAGAGGGCCAGCACCTCAGGCCAGCCCCTGGAAGTTCTGCCTTGTGGCCGAGCGTGGGAGTGGTGGTCCACTCTGCAGGTCACTACTGAGATGGAAAAGGGGATACCCCCGACCCAGGTGACAGGAAACTGAGTTCCACTGCCTTCCTCCTCCACGGGTGTTAAGGCTGTCCCTTCTGGGTCCCTAGCCCCACCCCACGACCCCACCCACCCTCCAGCTCAGGGGCCAGGACCCCCGCCGAGTGCGGGCACGCCAGACTCAGAAACTGGAGCGGCTCCCTCCTTCCCAGGGAGTGTTCCTTAAGAGCAACAGCTGCTGCGTGTCCCTGCAGGCCAGAAGCTGCCTTTCCCTTGAGATGTCAGCTCCCACCAGGAGAGGAACAGGAACAGGGTTAGGTGGCTTGTTTACATGTGACTGGCTTCCCGGGTTTGGGAACCCAACTCTTCCCAGCCCGAGACAGGACAGGACGCTGGCTTTGCCAGAAATGGAGGGACGCTGCCAGGAACGGGGTGCCTGGGGACAACGGTAACCTCCTCACCAGGTCCAGACCTCAGCTCAGGCAGGCCACTCACCTACCGAGCATCTCTCAGGCACCCAATGCTTTGCTGGGTAGTTTGAGGGAATTGAAAGACCCCTGTTTCCCTAAAAGAAAAAAAGAAAAGAAAAACCCTGCAACCAAGCAGGGGGAAAAGACATATGTATAAGAAAGATCCCTTGTGTGCCCAGCGTACCAAGCCAACAGGAAGCGTCAAAAAGGATTTGAGAGGATGGGCCAAGGGCATGCCCGAGTGGGTCAAGACAAGCTTCCCAGCAGAACCCAGGCTCTCAGAACTGGCTCCCCACCCCCAGCCCAGGCAAGTTAGGCACAAGCCGGTCCTGCTAGGAGGCTGGGGAGGCTTTGGGAGTAACGTCTGGGCTGGTGGATCAGCAGAGACCCCTAGTGGCCTGGGGGTGGATGGCAGACAGCTGGGGCCGCCCGCTCCCGCTGTACCCCCGCTCCAACCCATACCCTCCACCCACTCACATCTCAGGGAGTGGTGGTGTTTTTTTCTAAAATCCCCAACTGGAAGGGCCTTTGCAAGTTCATCCAATTCACTCCCCTGTTTCGCAGGCATCCTAACACGATAAAAAAAATTCCAGCTATTGCAAAACAACTTAAAGGAAAACTTCTCCAATCAGTCCTTTTCTTCACTCTTCGTTTCTTCCTCCCGTCACAGTTTGTTCCAGGAATTTCTTCCATGAGTGGAAGTTAAGTCTCCCCAGGCAGCACAAGCCCTCCCCCTAATAACAGTGAGGAAAGGCGGTCCGAGGAGCTGCCACACCTCCTCCTGGGCTGACATCAGACCACAGTGTCAGACTTCACAGTCAATGCCAGCTCATTTCCAACCCCCAACCCCACCCTCTGCTTTTAAAAGTAATCATGGAGGCTTTCACTTTTTCATAGTTCAAAAGGACTTCCTTTTGAACAAGTCATCTTTTTTTTGTTCCAGAAATGAAATGTGGAGTAGAACTCACCCAGTGACCACTGTGGGTCAGAAAGAATGACCAGTGGCCCCAGGGACCGAGGGCCCGGCAGCTGGCCCATGGGTGGTGTCAAGGAATACAAGTTCTCAGCTGTCCTAAAGCTGCTCTCCTGCCTCCCTCTGCCCCCCCTCCACCTCCCCAAGGGGCTTTCAGCCTGTGTCTCTGAGAAACAGCACTCGAGGAGCAGGAGAGGGATGAGGCCTGTGGAGGCCAGCTCATTGGTTTCCATCTGACCTCTTGGTCATCTGGTCCACACCCCAAAGGATGTCCTTCCTGGGAAACTCTAAGCTTTCAGCTTTTTGGCCCATTTCCTACTAGAAAGTAAGAGACCCAATGGAACAGCTCCAGCAGAGAAGCCAGGAAGAATGCCTGTGATTCCTAGGTTTCTGGCAGTTTCCAGAGGATTGGGAACACCCCTGCCATGCTCCTGAACACGGCAAAGAACTCCTGGGCTGGATAACCAACTTTCAGCCCCTGGTTCCTGGACAACCCAAGGGATGTGAGACATGGGATGTTGGGATGTCACTGAAACTACCAAATGTGCTTCTCACCTCTTCACGGGGCCAAGGAACCTGGCAGGAAACAGCTCTGTCTGGGTCTAGAAGGGGTAGCATCCACCTGGTTTGGAGTGTGATGAGCCCCAGGAGGAAGCTGTCAAGAAGATGATAACACTGTGTGCGTAGCCAACATCTTCTCTCCAGGGGCCTCCCGCTGCTGCCATAGTAGCTCCTCCTTCAGAAAAGACCAGGAGATGGTCCCCAGAGACCCAGTCCCTTTGTCTCCATAGAGACAAGGCTCTAGCAGGCTGGAGATGAAGGCAGAACCAGAAATAGCTGCAAAGTCAAGTCACGGGGCTCGTCTGGGACAGAGACTGCAGCTTCGAGTTCTGTGGCTTGGCCTTGTCCCAGGAACACTGTTTGGGCAGGGAGGCTGGCACTGACCCCCATGGCTAGGTGTGCAACTCTGGGTGAAGCTCTGCTGTTGCTAAGTAAGGAACCCACAAGGCTCTACGACTTCTAGGACAGGTTTTAAACGCTGGCTGTGCCATTCCCTAGTGGAGTGACCTTAGCCGGAGGAAGTGGGAAATGATTTACTAGGTGCCTAAATGTGCCAGACACCATGCTTACCTTGGAGCCTGGCTGACTGACTCCAAAGCTCATCTCCCCACCGCAGCATCCGTGCCATGCTTGGGACTGGAAGACCTGGGTTTGAGAGCTATGTGACTTAAGAATGTCACTTCCATTCTCGGGACCTCGACTCCTCCTCAGGCAAACAGAATCGACGATATTTGGGAATTCTCTCCTCTGCTGACCCCATAGGTAGTGGTGAGGTTAAAATGAAATAGCACAGTGAGAGAGTGTTCTCTAACATTCAATATGTATAATAAAAATATAGTGTTCAAACCCAGCTGATCTTTGGGACCATCTGAGAGGGGTTTTTTAAAAACACAGATTGCTAGAACTTCCCTCGTGGTCCAGCGGCTAAGACTCTGGGCTCCCAAGGCAGGGAGCCTCGGTTCAATCCCTGGTCAGGGAACTAGATCCCACATGCCAACAACTAAAAAAAGAAAAGAAAAGAAAAAAACCCAAGATGGCTGATGGTCTCATTCAATGGCCCTGAGAATCTGTGTCTTTAAAAACACCCCAGTGCTCAGGCAGGTTTGTGAAACAGCTCATGTTTACAAATGTAAGAGACTGACAGCAACAGGAGAAGGGGACAGCAGAGGATGAGATGGTTAGATAGCATCACCTACTTAACAGACTTGATTCTGAGCAGACTCCGGGAGACAGTGGAAGACAGAGGAGCCTGCCAGGCTACCCTCCATATGGTCGCAAAGAGTCGGACATGACTGAGCGACTGAACAACGACACCAACAACGAGATGAAGACCCCTTCCCTAGACCCCAGAGATGCCAAGATTTCGCTTCTTCTCTTTGTCCTAGCTAAGATGTGGTCAGCACAGTCCCCTGCCCACAGTTTCCACCCCTGAGGTTCTCTGTTCCGTTCCTTTACTGATGTAACTCAGCTGCCTCTTAGCACCTCCCAGCAAAGACCCAGAGTAGGAGGAGAGGGTAGGAAAGTGAAGGGTCTGATCCAAATAGTAAATTGCCTTTAGTTACCCAAACCAGGGAAGCTGGTGCGGAAGCTAACCAAGCCACAAGGCTGAGAACCAGTCAGAGTGTGAATAAGCCAGGGAAGATCCAAGTGATAACTCACTCTCTTGCCTCTGGCTGGTAAAGATGTGCTGGTTGAATCCCAAGTCATACATCTTGTATTTATTTTACTGGCTTTGCTTGTGTTTTCCTAACCTTGCTAGATTTATTTTGGGGATGGAAGAAGGTCTGGAACAAGTTTTTATGTTGGAAATTCCCAAATATCCTTATTCAATGATGAGCACCGTGGTATGGATGGTTCCAAACCAGAGGTCATTGAAAAGTCATTTGCCATGAGTTTTATGGTGAGTGTCAATGGAGTGGCTGTCCCCAGCTATTAAATTTACCTTCCAGAGACTTCCTTGGTGATCCAGTGACTAAGACTCCATTTTCCCAATGCAAGGGGCCTGGGATTGATCCCTGGTCAGGGAATTAGATCCCACATGCCTCAACTGAAGATCCTGCATGCCGCAGCTAACACCTGGCACAGTCAAAAAATAAATAAGTAGTTTTTTTTTTTAATTTTCAAGTTTGTCCCAGCTTTTCATAATCTCAGTGCTGGTTTACACCCTGGGAGAAAGGTTGGCTGGGAGGCTGGATCGAGGGGAGCTCAAGTTCGGAGCAGACTCAAGCTGAAGAGTCAGGCTTCAAGGATTCCTGGATGTGAACACAGGGCCAGACACATCTTATAAATAACGAGCCCACTGAAAAGCCATGCTTTCGTGCTAAGTCGCTTCAGTTGTTTCCGACTCTTTGCAACCCCGTGGACTGTAGCCCATCAGGCTCCTCTGTCCATGGGATTCTCCAGGCAAGAATCCTGGGGTGGGTTGCCATGGGATCAAAGAGCCATGATGTGCTAACTCCTGATCCACCATCCTTTCCTCGGGTGCCCATGCTGCCTCTGTATGTCCGGATTTGGGTTGTTTTTATCTGCTCACCTGCTCATGTTCATTGAACCCCTGTGATTCCAGGAACACCTTGCCGCCCAGTTCTTGACCCGAGGTGGGGGTACAGTGTTTGTGGGTGAAGGAGGGCTGTGAGGAGGCTGTGTACCCACCTAGGGCACCTTGAGCAAGTGGTTTGGGTTTCTTAGCCTCAGTTCCTCGTTTGTACCCCAGGGAGCTGGAATACTCAGACTGTGAGGGCCCTTCCAGTTTCTAGGTTTCTGCAGGTCAGACAGCGTTATACTTGAGCTGTGCAAATGGAAAGGCTGAGAGTCCTGCTCAAAGAATAAACTTCACTGGCGGGGAGGCCCTCACAGATCCCAGAAAGGAAAAAGCGAGGCAGGAGCTGGCCCCTCCTCCCTTCCCCAAGGTCACAGCCGCAGAGGTGAGCCCAGTGGGGAAGCAAGGCCTCCTCCCCCACCCCACCCCATCAGAAGCCAGATGGGAGGTCCAGGCGTGGAGGAGGGGGAGCCAGACTCCAGTCCCACGACTGCTTATTTATAGCTTAATCTCCTCAGCCCTGGGCCGGACAGTCCAGGAGGGTAAAAAAGGCAGTTCTGGAGAAGATGCCAAGGGTGGGTAAGCAGCTGAATCAAGTGAGACTGTCCGTACCAACTGCCTCCACCTGCAAGGCTCAGCCAGCTCCTGGGAGCCAGGGTCCGGGAAGTGACGTGCCACAGCTGTCCCCCAGCCCCTGACATGTCTTCTTGGTCTGTGGCTCCAGGTTTGCAGTCACTGGCTCCAGGTTTTGCTCCAGACACACACTTCTTGCTCCACCCTCTTGATCTTCCTGCAGCTGATGGTCCAAGCTCGTCAGGTCCTAAAACCAAAGCTAGGGAGCTGGGGGCTTTCTTTTCCCCCCAACTTTCTTAACCACGGTCAGGTTCAGTCACGTCTGACTCTTTGTGACTCCATAGACTGCATGCAGCACGCCAGGCTTCCTTATCTTTCACTGTCTCCCGGAGTTTGCTCACACTCCTGCAACTGAGTCGATGATGCCTTCCAACCATCTCATCCTCTGTCACCTCCTTCTCCTCCTACCTTTAATCTTTCCCAGCATCAGGGTCTTTTCTAATGAGTTGGCTCTTCACATTAGGTGGCCAAAATATTGGAGCTTCAGCTTCAGCATCAGTCCTTCCAATGAATATTCAGGGTTGATTTCCTTTAGGATTGACTGGTTTGATCACCTTGCTGTCCCTTTTCTTAACCATTTTCCTGTCTAAATCCTAAAAGCTTCAGGCCTGTGATTCCAGGCCTTGGGCATGGGAATGCCCATACTAGCCAGCAGGTTACTGGTGTAAGTATTGTTTTCACAGGAAGAACTGTGGTTGGGGGGTGCTCAGTGACCCCAGTGGGTCTTCTCAGGCTCACTTACTTTCCCCCATCCATGCCTGCCTTGCTTTCTCCAAATGAAACCTAGAGACCCCAACCCCCACACCCAGTTCCTTCCTCACAAACCCTCCCTAGCGGAGCAGGGCGCCCGGTGGCCAAGGAGGGAGGCTTCACTGCCCCTTCCTGGAGGCCCTCAGCTGAGCCTGCTTCCTGTCCATCTATGTCAGAGTCTAAGCACTCTTTGCCCGGCTCTTAGGTGGCAATGATGAGGGTGCCAGAAAAAAAAAAAGGCCCCCTTAGCTGCTTTGGATTGTCTGCAGGAAAGGGGCCAGCAGGTGACAGTGTGGGGAGTGAGCCTCCTCAGGGGGCTCTGTGCTGGGGGCCTAAGGGGGGCGGGAGGAGCCGATGAGATGTGCCCCCAGCTGAGGGAACGCTCCTATGGGATGCCCTGGAAGACGGGTGATGAAGAGGACAGGTGGCTATTTTTATTATTATTCAGCAAATATTTTAGTAGCCATGATACGGCAGATCTGAGCTAAGTACAGGTAGTACGTTGGAGGCTGATTTGTGTGGAGCTTTTTGTCATAAATGCTGTGATACGGGCACTGAGCAGCAAGGCTCTTGGTGGCAGGAGGCTTCTGGAGATAGCTGAGGGTGAAGGATGAGTGCGTGCTGAGCAGGTAAAGCCCGGTTCCCAGCCCTGGCTTGACATCCGAGTCACCCGGAGCTTTCAACATGCACTTTCCCCGCAGAGCCCTGGTCACACCCCTGACCAATTAAGTTAGAATGTCTGGGGATGGAACCCAGGCATCAATATTGGAGCTTCCACGGTGAAGCCAAGGCAGGCACCACTGGTGTGGGGGATAATTTCTGTCTCAAGTTCGCAGGGGAGTGGAATAGGTCAGCGGATGACTCTTGTCGGTTGGTCGTTTGTAAGGCTGAGTCTCCTTATTCACACTTTCTAGGGAGAATCGCCTTTTGGCTTAGGGTCTGGGAGGAGCGGGAGGTGGGAAGGCAGGAAGTGGGAGGGGAGAGGAGGAATTTGGGGCTGTGGCAGCTAGGCGCTTAGTGACACTGTCACAAACCACGCCTCCCTTGCTGCCAGGACCTCCTGCAGAATTCCCCCAATTCCATGTCTGGAGTCTCCAATAACCCCCAGGGGATTGTGGTCCCAGCCTCAGCGCTCCAGCAGGGCAACATCGCCATGACAACCGTCAACTCACAAGTGGTGTCAGGTCTGTGCAGGGGATTCTGGGGAACACCCCTGGGAGGAGAGTGGGTGGCCCTGAGGGAATTCCAGGGTTGGTGGGGGGCAAGACACTGAACAAAGTGTCCTAGGATGTGGGAGGGGGTGCCCCCTGCCAAGGGAGGGGCTCCCAACTGAGTTTCTTGCCTAAAGTGTTCCGTAAGCTTACAGATCATTAGCAAGACCTGATGATGGTGGTTTGGAACAAATTTGGGTCGTAGTCTCATGAACCCCACCCTAAGACCCTTCCCCCCCAAACACACACAGAGACTCTCTTCTCTGCACCCCACCCCCTCCCACCCCTCCCCCACAGGGGTTGAAGGCCTCCAGAGTAGAGAGTGTTTACACATGAGTGCCAAGTGGATTGGGAGCCCTGCTTGCCCTCACTCCTACCCATCCCTATGGCAGGGGACCCCAAAACTGGTTGTCTCCTCAGGTGGAGCCTTATACCAGCCGGTTACCATGGTAACCTCCCAGGGTCAGGTGGTCACCCAGGCAATCCCCCAGGGAGCCATCCAGATCCAGAACACACAGGTGAGTGTGTGTGTGTGTGCAGTGCAGGTGTGTGCACATGTGCATGGTGTGGGGAGGGCTCCGTGCCCGGTCACCGTCTGCTAGGCGCTTTCCGCCACTAGCTCCCTCGCCTCCCATTACTTCCCAGAGACGTATCATCACCCCCATCTGACGGGCAAGAAGGTGGGCATTGAAAGGTTCTACCAGCTCCTGAGATCTCAGTGCCTCTCAGGGTCACATGGAGGGATCCTACACTTGCCCCTCCTGCTCTGCACTCCACGCCAGTCTGTAGCTCAGTGGGGTGGAGGGCACACACAGAGGCCAGGCTGGGATGGGAAGATCTGAAGGCAGAGGCTGGAGAGCTGACGTTGGCTCCGCCATCTTGGATAGGTCAGCTGAGCCCTCTGAGCCTCTGAGTTCTTCTCCATAGAAGAGGGACTCACATCAGCTGCCCACGGCCCTACCAGCCTACAGAGCTGATGTGAGGGCTGACCGTGCTAACGGATAGGAAAGCCCTCCAAAAAAGCTCACGTACCCCAGAAATGCTAACAACCTCTGGATGGTTTACGGCGAACCTCTCTCCTATACCTTCTGCATGTGCCTGTTTCCTCTGTCTCCTCTCTCATCCCCCTACCCCTCCTCCCCTCTTCCTCCTTCTCCTCTTTCTCCTTCTTCCCTTCTCCCATTCCCTGAGGGGCTGGTGCCAGATGACAGGAGAGGTGACCTCCCCGGACCCTCAGAATGAGTTGGGACAGGGGATTGGCGGCGAGAGCCTGCCGTCTCTATGGCAACAGGTCCCTAGCTGCTGGCCCGCCAGGCTGCTGATGCTGATTTTTTCTCCACGTGCCCTGAAGGTTAACCTTGACCTCACCTCCCTCCTGGACAATGAGGATAAGAAGTCCAAGAACAAACGAGGAGTCTTGCCCAAGCATGCCACCAATATAATGCGTTCTTGGCTCTTCCAGCATCTCATGGTGAGTGTGTGTGTGTTGGGGTGTGGAGTTGCAGTGTGGGGTATGAATAAGCCCTGGGACACCAGCCCGTGATTCCCACATCTCCAGAGGGCTTGGCCTCAGAGAGAGGCTCTCCTGTAGGGATACCATCTTCCAGAGGCCAGGGTAGCGGGAGGCTTGAATGGGACCTAAAGCTGGAGATTCCTCCAGTGCTTGTGGCTACTGCCTCAAAAGAATATGACGTCCATGAGGGAATGGGGATGGACATGTTCTGAAGAGCGTAAAGCTGTGGGCAAGTGGACAGTGTTTCGTGAACAGAGTGGGATTCTGTGGGGCGGGGCTGTGGCTACTTCTCCTGGGGCAGCCACACTCACCCCTGTCTTCTCCCGTGGAAGAAAATGCTGATTCTCCAGTCAAACCCTCCTGTTTCCTGAGTCCTTGGTGCTGGGGGCAGAGCAGAGGGTGTGCATCCCTTTCCTTCTGATCAGAGCAGCCAGAGGAAGTGTGGACTGCCGAGCCATGGTTAAGCCCGCCCCTACCCCGGGGTGGGCAGCCTAGGCTGAAATCCTAGCATCAGATAGCCAGCTCAGCTCAGAGAGGTGGAGCAGTTGTTTTCTTGGGTCTCTTTCATGAGATGATGATGCAGCCTAAGCTTTATGGGGGACTTCTCTGATGGCCCAGTGGTTAAGGAACTGTGTTTCCAAGGCAGGTGGCTTAGGTTCAGTCTTTGGTCGGGGAACTAGTCCCACAGACCATGGGACGCAGCCAAAAAAAATTTTTTTCACTAAAAAAAAAAAAGAGTAATGTTTATAGGGGCTTCCCCAGTGGCCCAGCAGTTAAGACTCTGAGCTTCCACTGCAGGGGGCGTGGGTTTGTAAAGCGCCTGCTGTGTGCATCTAGCATGACGGTGGCTGTGTTTGTGTGCACGGTAAGTTGCAACAGATAAGCCTTGGGTTGAGTATCAGGAGTGACTTCAAAACTGTGTCCTTCTTGCATCATACAAGGGTTGGAGCAATAAAGCTGGTGACTCTGTCTGGGCTGTGTGTGTGTGTGTATGTGTGTCTGGGATGGGGAGGCAGAATCTTCAAGCACAGGCAGGCTCCCGGTGGTCTGCAAGCTCTTGGCCTGGCATGGCAGTAATAGACACACAGACAGAAGATAAATACCAGGCTTAGGGCTGTAGACATATTGGCTGGCAAAGTGTGGAGAAGAACCAGAAGTTAGGGAGGCTCTTTGTTCAGAGAGAAGAGAAAGTCAGTGGATCTTGGGAACTAATTAATTAATCATCAGCCCTTTATTTGAAATGGGAGAGCCTCCAAAAGCCATGGAGCCAAGGCCCAGGATTTGGGGATCTTTGGCCACCTGATGCGAAGAGCTGACTCATTTGAAAAGACCCTGATGCTGGGAAAGATTGAGGGCAGGAGGAGAAGGGGATGACAGAGGATGAGATGGTTGGATGGCTTCACCAACTCAACAGACATGAGTTTGGGTAAACTCCGGGAGTTGGTGATGGACAGGGAGGCCTGGCATGCAGCAGTCCATGAGGTCCCAAAGAGTCAGACACGACCGAGTGACTGAACTGAACTGAACTGAGGATCCCTGCCCCGGAAGCGGGGGGCCTGCCCACCCAGCAGATGGCCAGCATCGCTCTGTGGTGCTGGATACGACCAGAGCTCTGCATCTACCACCAGTAGCCACATCCTCCCCCAGACTCTGGGGACTTGGGGTCGCCCCAGCACTTTGCTGAGGAAGCCCATTTGAAAGCACCACCTTGGGCACAGACGATAACCAAGTTTGGAGAGAAGGAGCTGGAAGGCTGAAGGTTAAGGTGAGGAGAGGAGGTTGGAGAGATGCCTGGAGCCTAGTGAAGAAGCCAGGGAGCCAGGGCCAGGCCCAGCCTCTTCCTCTAACTCAGGACCTAGAGCTCGTGGTGGGGGTGCCCAGGTCCCCTGCCTGCTGTCTTTTCCACGCGGGCAGAGAGCAGAGGGCTGTGGTGGCCCTGAGACCCCGGAGTCTGTGCTGAGCTCCAGCTCCCCCACCTCCCCGGGGAAGAGGGCTTCTGTCGGGGAGGTTTTATGTCCATGTGCTGACCTATCACACCCATGTCTGCAGCACCCAGGCTACCCCCCGGCCATAGCAGGAGCCCCCTGTGTCAAGCTGTGAGAATGTGTAGGGCAGTGGGGATGGTGGGAACATGTGGGCTTTTGGGGCAACCAAACCTGGCTTCGTATCTAGGCTTTCCCTCAATCCTCTGCAGTCTGGCCACACTCATCTCTTGTGGAGATCATGATGCAGGAATGAAATGAGTGCGGAGGCCCTGGTGTCCTGGGTCTTAAAAAGTGTTAGCTGACTTCTCTCCCCTGTCCCCAGCCCCCAGTGAATTTTGAAGACTGTGAACACATCTACAACTTTGCTTTTCAGGGGAGAAAACGCAAGTGTAGTAGGGAGAGGAGGCTGCAAGACAAGTCCCCACCCCACTGCCCAGGAGCCCAGCATCCAGGCCAGCACCCCCACTGATTCCCATCACCTCAGCTGCCTCCCACCCCCAGATGGCAGCTCCCCCACCCACCGAGTTAAGCCTTCGGCCTGAGACAGAAGGTCACAGCATCCATCCCTCCTGGCTGTGCCTGCCCGCTGACCTTGGGCTTCAGGTCAATGTCCCGCCTCTCACCCCTTCCTGCCCAGCCCCTTCCATAGCTCAGGGTCCTTGCCTTCCACTCCACGGCCATCTCCAGCCAGACAGGGGAGAGAGAGCAGAGCAAGAGCAGCTGAGCGCAAAACAGAGGGGAAGGAAGGCCCCAGGTCAGAGCTGCAGAAGGACCTGGGACGATGGGGGGCACCTGCTGAGCTGCTAGAGTGAGGTTGTCACCCGCCCCAGGCCCTCTGCAGCTCAGAGTGCACTCAGAGTGGACACTGTGGATAAAGCACTTGACATTGGCAAGTCCTCCCCCCAGAGGTCATGGAGACAGGACAAGGGAGTGACCCTTCTGCCTTTAAAGTCAGAACTCAGAACTTCTGGATGAGGGGGAGGAAGAGGGTGGGGAGAAGTCTGGGCTCTAGTAACTCAGCATGCAAGCTGTCCTCTTCAGGCCCAAGGCTGGCTCTGCTGATACAGGCCGACACACAGCCCCCGCTAAACACCAGCTCAGGAAAGGCACTGTGAAAGCTCTTGGTCACAGGGCACAGTGAAAAGAAGACAGGCTTTGAAGCCAGACAGACAGAGGTGTGAATTGAGGCCCTTCCACTAGCTGTGCAATCATTCTATTTCTTTGAAAAAGGAGATAGTAACTCATTTCCCACAGTTGTGAAGATTAAATGAAGTAACATATATAAAGAGCCATGCCTGACACACAATCGCACTTAAGAAATGTGAGTTCTCTTTGAACTTTCTAGAAGAGTAGACCATGAGCAGGGTTTTTAGGCTAAGACTCAACATTTGTGAAAGTTATTTAGAGGTAGCTGACTGATCTGTTCTCATCTGTGATGCCTACTGATTCTCACTTGATCCTAAGAATGCATTGACTAACTCTGTTACTTACTTGTTCGGTATATATATGTGTGGGTCCAGTCTACATGTTTCATGTCTGACTCAGTAGTAAATTCCTCAAGAATAGGGATCACATATGATACCTCTTCTATGGGCCCCAAAGCATTGATCGATCCCAAAGTGTGTATCTTACAGGATATTATAGGTGTTGCTCCCAAGAAAGGGTAGCGTGATGAAATAGGTTTAGGAAAATCTGGGTTATACGAAGTTTAGCTTATTTCTTTACCCTTAGTGTACTAGAGGGCTTCATGAATTTGCAAGAGGGGGCATGGCTTGAAGCTTTCCCCAGACATTTGATCACTCTGAGTCATACTCGTTTTCATTGTCGCTTTGAGGAACAACTCTATACAGTTGCTGGGGAATACGGCTCTGTGGCAGTGTTGTGCTAGGCTCATAGTAGCTGCCCAGTTTTAGGAAGGAAGGATAGAAAAGGTATGAATAAGGGCAGATCTCAATATCAGTAGGTGTTCTCATATCCAATGCAAGACAACTAATTTGTTGATTGGTTATTTGGAAAGTTTGTTGAAGAAAGGAACAACCATTACATAGATACATTTTCATTTTCATTTTATTTGATTGAAGTATGGTTGATTTACAATGTTGTTAATTTCTGCTGTACAACAGAGTGATTCAGTTATACATATATTTATTCTTTTTCATATTCTTTCCCACTGTCGTTTACAGGATATTGAATATAGTTCCCTGTGCCATACAGTGCGACCTTGTTGTTTATCCATTCGATGTTTGCCTCTGCTGATTCCAAACTCCCAACCCATCCCTCCTGCATCCCCACTTCCCCTTGGCAACCACAAGTATGTCCTCTAGGTCTGCGAGTCTGCTTCTGTTTTGTAGACAAGTTCATTTGTGTCCTATTTTAGATTCCATGTATAAATGATATCACATGGTATTTGTCTCTCTCTGACTTACTTTACTCAGTATGACAATCTCTGGGTCCAACCATGCTGCTACAGATGGCGTTATTTCATTTTTATGGCTAAGTAGTATTCCACTGTGGGCTTCCCAGGTGAGTTACTGGTAAAGAACTCACCTGTCAGTGTAGGAGATGCAGGAGATGTGGGTTCAATCCCTGGGTTGGGAAGATCCCCTGGAGGAGGAAATGGCAGCCTGCTCCAGTATTCTTGCCTGGGAAATCCCATGGACACAGGAGCCTGGGGAGGTACAGTCCATGGGGTCACAAAGAGACATCACTGAGCACACATGCATGCAAGGCAAGGAAAGATACATTTTACTTTGATTTAAAAGACATATAATATATTTGTTTGCTAATGTTTTGATATAGGAACAAAGTCATTTTCTGATTGAAGTCTGTCATTTTATTTGCACATATTTATCCTATAATACAGCGTCTATAAATTTTACCTTTATTTAAAATGGAATAAGAACTTTGGCTTTGGGGAAGTAACCTGACTGTAGGGTCTTTTTAGATTTTTACTGTATATCTCAGTCTCTTTCACTTGTCTCACCTGATCTCACTTTTAAGCGAATTTGACTCTGGAGTCTTTCCAAAGCACTCCACTTAGTTTTCCTAGCAACAACTCTTGTTTTTTGCACTCATATTTCATGGTTTACAGAATAGTTAATTAAGTTCCATAATTACAGTAACACACAGAAGTAGCATAAACTAGTCAATGCAAAACTGCTGTCTTCCTGATAAGCAGATAAATTGGCTAATAAACATTCTACAAAGTAAGCTATTCATCCTAAGCTTTCAGGATGTAAACAGCAGTTCTAATGGTTGACAGCAGAAAGGGAGAGCATGGTATAACATGCAGACTTGTTTAATAGATATCAATTAGAACTTCTTCTGTAGGTGCTGGTTTTCTGTTTTCTTCTCTCCTTCAGGCAGAAGTTAGTATTCTTTCATTCCTTTCACCCTGTGTCCGAGACTTCTTGTCCTTTCCACTGTGCTGTGGCACTTGCAACTCCAGAAATATGTTCAGATGACAGCGTGCTCCTGAGATAGAGGCTCAACCCCCGAGCCTTTTTGCTGTTAGGCTGCTGTGAGATTGGGATGGTTCCATCCATTGGTTCCTTGCTTCTGGGTCCCCAAAGAATCCCGTGAGATTTTCTTGCTATTGCATTTTGGCTGAAAGCAGCTAAATTCCTGCTAGAAGCAATCATTCCATTGCAAATTCAGATCCAGTGAGAAACCCTGGCAGAGGGTGCCCTCTGTGGAGGAGGGAGGGAGGGGTGCTGCTCTTCCCAGCCTCCCCAGTCCCCACTTCTGCCCTCATCCCCTCTGGTCCAGATCACAGCTTCCCCCCACCATCCTTCCGCATTTCCATCAAAAATGTGACAGCTCTCTGCTGCTGCCATCCAGGCACAGGAGCCACTTTACAGAATGTTTTGTGTAATCCTAGAGAGGAAACCTCCAGGGGAGGATCCTGGAGAGGAAGCCAAGCCCCAGCGGCCCCACCACCACCAAAGGAGCCCCCCTACCCCAGTAGCCTCTGCAGCTTGCCGGGTGCGGGCCAAGCTTCTCTCTGCGTCGTCTCATTTCACCTGCCCAGCCAGCCTAGGATGTAGTACTGCTACCATCCTCCTTTTACCAATTACAAAACCAGGCTACAAAAGGTGACCGCACTTGAAACCAGGTCTGCGTGGCTCTAGTTTCTTCCCACTAGGATGTACCGCCTCTCCACTGGCTCAAGAAATAGCAGCATCTCTTGGCTCCCACACAAAGTCTGGGTAAAGTAAAGTGAGTGAAGTCGTTCAGTCGTGTCCAGCTCTTTGCAACCCCATGGACTGGAGGAGCCTGCCATGCTCCTCTAGTCCATGGGATGTTCCAGGCAAGAGTCCTGGAGTGGGTTGCTGTTTCCTTCTCCAGCGGATCTTCCTGACCCAGGGATCGAACCCGGGGCTCCTGCATTGTAGGCAGATGCTTTACCATCTGAGCCACCAGGGCAGTCAAAGGGGAGCTAAAGTAAATGGGGATCCCAACTCTCAGTCGAGGTGCAGAGCCCCATCCTGGAACAGGTGTGGGGTTTGTTAGCCCGACT
Organism: Cervus elaphus; assembly: GCF_910594005.1. Taxonomy (NCBI): domain Eukaryota; kingdom Metazoa; phylum Chordata; class Mammalia; order Artiodactyla; family Cervidae; genus Cervus; species Cervus elaphus. Next base: position 21,547,184 of record NC_057816.1, on the reverse strand, counting down.
CTAGTTTCCAGATACAGTGAGGCTGCCTGACTATCTCATCCGTTCCTCTTCCTTTGGCCTCCACATTCACCAGCCTGGCATACATCTCGCCAGGGTTGCCCTCTGCTTGCTGCCACCTCGGCCCCACCCCACGGAGCTGACGACCTTGCTCCAGGGCCCTCAGATACACTTGGCTACAGTCACAAAAACTGAATGCACTAAAGCGCCAAGGGCCTTCTCTGCTTGATTCTTTTGGTATTGAAATGTAATTACCATAAAATCCACTCTTTTTAGCTGTACAGTTCAGAGGCCTTAGGTATATTTACAAAATTGTGTAATCATCACCACTGTCTAATTCCAGAACATTTCATCATCCTGGAAAGAAACCCTGTACCCATTAGCCATCACTTGCCCACCCCTAGAAGCCAGTGGTCTACTTTCTGTCTCGAGGGGTTTGCCGATTCCAGATATTTCACATGAATGGAATTGTATGATATGGAATCTTTCATGATTGGCTTCTTTCACTTAGCATGATGTTTTCAGGGTTCACCCTCTTGTAATATATGGCAGTGCTTCATTTCTGTGTATGAATATCCCATTGTGTAGATAGACCACATTTTGTTTATCCATTCATCACTTTATGAACATTTGGGTTTCACCTTCTTGGCTGTGAGTGATGCTGCTACACACATCGGTGTATACCTCATGATTCTTGTCTCTGAGACTCTTTGTCTGGTTCCCAGCTGTTCTCACCCGCAGGGCTGGAGCCTCACATGCTGGGCTCATCCCTACTGGAGGTCGCCCAGGTACAGCATGTGCCCTGCACGCAGGCTCCCGGCCAAGGAGGACTTGTGAAGGAGAGAGTCAGTCGGTTGCCTCTGCACCTCAGTGTTGCCGTCAGTTACTCAGCAAACATCCTTGCCTGCTTCCCTGTGCCTAGCGTGGCATTAAGTCTAAAGGAAGAGGGCATCTACCCCTGTCAGACACCCACCTACAGGCTGCATCGACAGCTGACTTAGAATGGTGGTGCCTCTTACAGCATATAAAACAGTTTATGCAAAAGGCATGCTACTTGGAGACAAGATCTGGATTTAAGTCTCACTGACCCCTCAGTGGTAAAGAATTTTACCACGTGGCTCAGTGGTCGGCCTGTCAGGCAGGAGACCCGGGTTTGATCCCTGGGTCAGGGAAGATCCCCTGGAGGAGGAAATGGCAACCCACTCCAGTATTCTTGCCTGGGAAACCCCATGAACAGAGGAGCCTGGCCGGCTCCAGTCCACGGGGTCACAAATAGTCGGACACGACTGAGCATGCTCGCACGCACACGTGCCCCCTGTACCTAGCCAGCAGAACTGCAGTGAATTACTTGACCTCATCAAGCCTCAGTTTCCTCTGCTGTAAAATGGGAGCTACAATAGCCAGCTCGTAGTACTGTTGTGAGGATAGAATAAGATGATGGATGCGGAGGTCCTTCATCCTGAAACAGACACAGCTGCTGCTACAAATACGTGCAGTCTACCTCTGAAAGGCCCCATAATCTGCTCTGCCTTGGAAAACTCAGAGAGAAACCTCGACACTTCTAGGGAAACTGTGGAGTTAAAAAACATCAAAAAGCAAGAAAATAGCTTAGGGAGGCTGAACCATTCTTGCTCCAGCATATATTATCTACTACTTTTTCCTTTAATTTCATCACCTTATCTGAAATCTCACTCATCAGAGAAGCATTTAAAATTATCCTATCCCTGTCAGAATGCCCACAGTGAGGCCATCACTCCTTCATAGCTTAGGTATGAATTAGTCCAAAAGGTTGGTTTTCTACACCCACTCCACTAGGATCAGATTCAGGGAAAGAGAGCCAGTGTTTATTCGTGGTGGAAGATGAAAATCAGAGCATCTGTAAGCACAGCATTTTGAGGAGGTAGGCCAGAATGGGGTGCCAGAGGAAAGGCTCCTAGCAATTGTCTTCAACCTCTCCTGACCCTTTTGAGAATCTGATGAAAGCTTTATCTTCATCATCATGAACATCACTGCGGGGGATTTGACCGTAAAGTCCTAAAGGCTGGAAGCCTCCGATTCAGGAAGCAGATGGGAGGATAACATAAGGATCCAGGGATTTGTCACAGGAGGGACTGGGAAGAGTCAATGGAGCGCAAAAAGGGAGAAGCTGAGTAAGTCTATGTTCACCAGTCTCAGCGTTTACCTGGGTCTAGTTCTGTTTCCTGAAAGCAGAGGAAGATCTCTCATTTTTTCTTCCTGAATCCTGGGGGCATCTCTCTACCAGAACACAGATCTTCAACCAAATCGGTCTTTAAGGCTAGCCCAGAAAACTACCTATTTAAAAAAACTTGTTTCTAAGGAGAAAGGTGATCTAAGTTCCAAATAATGCATCTGTCCACTAATACCTGAGCTTCAGGTGAGAGAGGTGATTTCAGCACTCCTAGGACTGGTCATTTAATTGAGGGAATAAATCATATACATCCTCTGAATGGTCAGCCCATGATGGAACCAAGCGCTCTCACACAAACACTCTTGCAGGGGGTTGGCAACTCAATAGAGGGGAGGGGGTTTGCCCATCTTGCTGGCCAGACATGTCCAGCATAGTGTATCCAGGACTGGGCATCAGATTCCAAAAGGTCCTTTGACAAGTCATGTCCAGAGAAGGGCAGCCAGGATGGGGACACATCTGTTCAGGTTACTCCTACGGGAAGCACGTCACATGATAAGGGCTGAGGGCTGGAGAGTGTTGGTCTGTGGGCCCTTTGGGGCAGCCTGTGCAGCAGAAAGAAAGACTGCGGAGGCAGACAGACCTGAGATTGAGCCCTGCTCCATTTTTACTTACTATATGACCTTGAGTGGGTCAATTAACTTCTCTAATGTCAATTTCCTTTTCATAAAGTGAAGGCAATAATACATATGTATGGTGAAGATCAATAATACGTTAAAAAACTCAGTGGCTTACAGAGGTGACGTGGACATGGTTAAAGATATAGGAGGAAGAAAAAGATGCAGGGGTTTGGACGTCCCTGGTGGTCCAGAGGTTAAGTATCCGCCTGCCAATGCAGGAAATATGGGCTCAGTCCTTGGTCCGGGAAGATTCCACATGCTGCAGGGCAACTGAGCCCAAGAGCCACAACTACTGAGCCTGTGTGCTGCAATTAATGAAACCCACGCACCTAAAGCTTGTGCTCGGCAACAAGAGAAGCCACTGCAATGGGAAGCCCTTGCACGGCAACTAGAGAAAGCCCACACACAGCAATGATGACCCAAGGCAGCGGGGGAAAAAAAGAGACCCAGGGAGTGTGGGTCCCAACTCAGCCACGTACACCTGTGTAACTGGAGCCAGTTTTTAACCCTCTGGGCTGAGTTTTCTCGTGTATAAAATGGGAATAATGATGCCTACTTCATAGATGCCTTGAGATTCAATCAGAATACATGTCAAGTACTCTTACAGGGTACTCTATGCTCTCTAAGTGTTCAGAGTTCTCCAAAAAGCTGTCCGCTTCCAGGAAGTGGCGGCAAGCCCTGTTAGGAGGTGAGGGCAGGTGCTTCAGACCCTGTGTGGCTCTGGAAGACAGTCTCTGCTCTCTGGTTGGACAATAGAGAGGCAGATGAGTTCAACAGAGAAATCCCTGGTCGGGGAACTAAGATCTCACATGCCACATGGTGCTGCCAAACACTAAAAAATAAAAATAAAATAAAGATTACACCTGAAAATGGCCAGGGGAGATGTACACCTCCATAGCATCCCCCAAGGAGCCTGAAGGCAGGTTAGCAGAAAATGCCCCATCATATACCCAGGGGCTGGTGCAGTCCCAGCGTCAGGGAAATAAACCTATTTGAAAAGAAAGCACATTTGTACATGCGCACAGGGGCTGCTGGGGGGTCTTGCCCTCAGAAAAACAAGCTGTGGCTTTCCCGGAGAGAGAGCTGCTTGCGCTGAGCAGCAGGTTTATTTTATGTTACTGATTTACTTAACAAACACTCATGGAGTGCGCTAGGCTTCCCAGGTGGCTCAGTGGTAAAGAATCCACCTGTCAAACAGGAGACGTGGGTTCGATCCTTGGGTCGGGCAGATCCCCTGGAGGGAAAAATGGCAACCCGCTCCAGTATCTTTGCCTGGGAAATCCCATGGACAGAGGATCTTGGCAGGCTACAGTTCAAGGGGTCACAGAGCGTCGGACGTGACTTAGAGTCTAAACAGCAGCAACACGGAGCACTCCAGGCACCCTTCTAAGCACCTTTCAAATATTAACATGCTGATTGCTATTAAACAACCTTTGGAAGGTGTATTTGCTCTCCCCACTTTACAGAAGAGGAAGCTGACATGAGAGCCCAGGGTCTCGAGCTGGTGAGAGACCAGGGTTCAAAGCCGGGCAGTCTGATTCTAGAGCCCCTGCTCTTTTTCTTCTTTGGGGTGCCCCAGGGCTTAGTTGTGGCATGCAGCATCTTTAGTTGCGGCACACAGACTCTTGGGGCTTGCGGGATCTAGTTCCCTGACGCGGGATCTAGTTCCCTGACCCGGGATCCAACCCAGGCCCCCTGCGCTGTACCTCCAGGGAAGTCCCTAGAGGCCCTCTTCTTTGTCCTTGCCTACTGCTACAATGCTGCCTCCAAGACCCTTCTAGAGAAGAAGCCAGTGTGGTCAGTGGACTCCTAAGGACCCCCTTCTCCTTCTCATCCCCCCCCAAATATGTTTGAAACCATCAGTTGTAAGAACAGCACTGTTAATAAGCAGCTGGCCCGGGGAGCCTGAATCACGGACGCCCCCCACCCCCATCCCACTCATCTTCACACCCACAGACACGCACAAAGGGAATGGTGCAGGTACCACTTACCCCCGGGATCCTATGATCATTCAGCGAAGATGTACTCAAGACTTGGCTCAAACCTGGCATTTTCCTCAGCACCGATGAGGTGGGGGTGAAAAGAACGGTGTGGACCCTTTTCTCAAAAACTGCAGCCTGTCTGGTTGGGGTGAAAAACAGATCATCCGTGTAGTGTGTGGAATTCTGGATAGGGTGAGGGCTCAGACCTCATGGCAGTGGGCGGGGTGGGGAGGGGGTGATGTTCCAAATGGATTTAAGGGGCTGGGCGTAGGTTAAGGACCAAAATTTTACTACTCTGTGGAGGATCGATTGAAATAGAAGCCAGGAGGGAGGGTGAAGAACAGGAAGGGCTTCCCAGGTGGCTCAGTGGTAAAGAATCCGCCTGCCAATGCAGGAGACGAGGGTTCGATCCCTGGATCAGGAAGATCCCCTGAAGAAGGAAATGGCAACTCACTCCAGTATTCTTGCCTGGAGAATTCCATGGACAGAGGAGCCTGGCAGGCTATGGTCCATGGGGCCGCACAGAGTCGGACACAACTTAGTGACTGGAGGAACAAATGAAGAGTAGTAAGGCGGTAGATTATGACAACGAAAAACTATATAGCAATGAACATGAAGGTGATTGCTACATAGAACAACCATGGAAGGATCTCACAACTATACTATGGAGTGAAATGCTACAAGCTGCTAAGTTGCTTCAGTCGTGTCCGACTGTGTGTGACCCCATAGACGGCAGCCCTCCAGGCTCCTCCGTCCCTGGGATTCTCCAGGCAAGAATACTGGAGTGGTTTGCCATTTCCTTCTCCAATGCACGAAAGTGAAAAGTGGAAGTGAAGTCACTCAGTCGTGTCCGACTCTTTGCGACCCCGTGGACTGCAGCCTACCAGGCTCCTCCGTCCATGGGATTTCCCAGGCAAGAGTACTGGAGTGGGTTTCCATTGCTTTCTCCATACTACATGCTATATGATTGCTTTTATATAGGATCCAAAAACTAAGCAAAACTAAACCATATTGATTAAGAATGTAACATAGATTGTAAAAGTATAAAGAAAAGCAAAAAAAGGAATTACAAGGAACATCGGGTTATGTTGGGGGAGGATATCTTTGGAAGTGGTGATTGGCAGGGGACAGAAAAGGGGCTTCTGGGGTACCAGTAGAAATCTCTTTTGTTGACCTGGGTGATGGTCACATGGGTGTTGGTGACGCTACACCAGGCTATGTGTCCCTCAGTCCTCTGTGATTTTCTGTGTGTTCAGTCACTCAGCCATGTCCGACTCTTTGCAATCCCATGAACTGTAACCCACCAGGCTCCTCTGTCCATGAAATTTTTCAGACAAGAATACTGGAGCGGGTTGCCACTTCCTCCTCCAGGGGATCTTCCCAACCCAAGGATCAAACCCGCATCTCTTGTCTCCTGCATTGGCAGGCGGGTTCTTTACCACTGAGCCACCTGGGAAGCTGCCATGCTTGCCTGTGTCTGCACAGTTGTAAGTGGGGAGGTGAGTGGAAAAGAGAAAGGAATGGAAAAGTGGGACGTCTGAGTCGGGACAGCTGTAGCAGGAAAGGGAGGGTCCCTGGGTACCTTCTGTACCCCTCTCCATTCTAAACTGCTCGTCTCTCCTGCTTTAGCGTCTCTGAGGTCAGGGTGTGCCTTGCCATCAATGGCATCTTCTGTGTGATGCAGTGTGGCTGTTGCAGGGCCCCTCACCATCCCAGCTGCCTCCCTCTGGCTGATTTCTGGCCCTGCTAGAGCAGTGGTCACATTAGGAAGTTTTGTAGCCACAACAGGCTACATGCACACAGTTGACCAGGGAGAAGGGAAGGAGGGTGAGGCTGACCCCAGTGTGGGAAAGTGGGCCAGGATGGCAGCTTCAAGCTCTGCTCCAGTGGCAGCTCCATCTCACACCTGCAGGCTGCTGCTTCCAATGCACCATGTCCCTCAGGGATCTGGCCAGCCTCCTGCTTGTCTGCCTGGGTGAGGAGGTGGGTGCTCCCTATTGGGTGGGCTTTGAATGAAAGAAGTGGCCAAGGGCCCAGGTACCAGCCTGGTTTAGCTACTTTCAGACCCAGGACCCTAGGGGGAAACCGGTGGTTCAAACCGAAAGATGCCTTCAGCTTCACTTTAGCCCAGATGAGACTTGAGTCATGGGGCCCAAAGGGAGGTGTCAGCAAAGAGTTGGGTTCAGTGTCAGAGGAGCTTCCTGATGGCAACTGTGGTATCGTGAAATGCCTCTTCAGCTTAAATCTGGCACTTCCCTTCCCTAGAAACTGAATATTCAACTGGACGGTGAAGTCTGGCAGATATCACCATGTGGTCCGGAATAAGTTAGCACAGCATGTTCTCATTCAATCATCCTCAAAGTCCAAGGAGTAGGCCCTATCTTGTCATTTCCATCTGAAGCCCAGAAACTGAGGATGGCAATGAATACATTGCCAAGGTCCTGTGTCTGGTTAAGTGGTAGGTGCAGGACTTGACCTCTGCAAAAGGTGGTACAGGTGGTGGTGTAGTCGCTAAGTCATGTCCCAGTCTTTGTGACCCCATGGACTATAGCCCACCGGGCTCCTCTGTCCATGGGGTTTCCAGGGCAAGAATACTGGAGTGAGTGGCCTCTGCAGAGGCCATGCTCTTAACCAGCAGGCAGCACTGCCCAGTCACATGGGGCTCCCTGCTCGCCTGAGAAGGAGCTGTCATTGTCTGGTCCATCCATGTCTCTTCTAGAGGGCCTCTGTCTTCGCCCTTCCCTCCTGGCTGCGGAGGAGAAGTTCATCCAAACAGTGAGCCGAGGCCCGAGGGCTCACCACCATCACACTGGATACCTCTCCCTGCCCCTGGCCCCCAGCCTTTCCGATGGTGCTAAAAGTAGTGCTGACCAAATCAAGGGCTGTCCAGGGGCCAGGGCTATTTTGACTCTGTCCTCAGGAATCATCTGGTCTGAGGCATGGACAAGCTGGACCGCTCCCACGAGCACTCAGATGGGGTGCCAGGAATATTCTGGCAACACACCTGTCCCCAAGGCCATGCCAAACCCTGCACTCACCCCCAGCCCCCAGCCTCCCCCACCTCTGCCACATGCTTCCTGAGATACCCATCCCGGGAGCCCTGGGGGAGGGGGGACGTGCACTGAAGGAGGATCAGGGCTTTGTGTCTGTATTTGTAAGAGAATAACCAGCCACTTTGGGGGACCCCGCCTCTCATCCCTTCCCATTAACTTAATCCATGGATTTGTGACATCCACTGAGAATGGAGGCCCGCGCTGGAAGTCTCCTTAGAGACAGCAAACTTGATCTGTGGGAGGCTTAAGGATTTCCTTCTCTGGAGATCTTAATAGTGGAAGAAATTTGCCTCTGACAATAAGTCCTAGTGCAAAGCCCCTGCCTGGAAAGCCCGTACCCTCCATGACTAAGATGTCTTGGCCATTCTTCAAAGTCCAGCTGAAGCCCAGCTCCCCAGAGAAGGCTCCCCTGACTGCTCTGACCATCCAGTGTGTCCAGAAACACACTGCTTCCTTTTTTCTTTTTGGTTGCCCTGGGTCTTCACTGCTGCGGTGGGCTTTCTCTAGTTGCCGCGAGTGGGGGCTGCTCTTTGCTGCGGTGCACGGGCTTCTCACGGTGGCTTCTCTTGTTGCGGAGCACGGGCTCTGGGGCGTGGGCTTGAGGAGCTGCAGCACCCGGGCTCTAGAGCTCGGGCTCAGTAGTTGTGGCAACTGGACTTAGCTGCTCTGTGGCCTGTGGGATCCTCCCAGCCTAGAGATCGAACCCATGCGCCCTGCGTTGGCAGGCAGATTCTTGTCCACTGCACCACCAGGGAAGTCCCCTACACACGCCTCTTTAATAGAGGCGTTCTTCTTTGGTTGAAGCCTTTCCCTCTTGGCTGTGGGCTCCACGGGCAGGTGTCTGTCACTTGGGCCGTAGCGGCTTCCCTGAGTTTGTGGTTGATGCGCCGGCATGGTTGGCAAGGCTCGGGGAACAAGTCAACCAGCTCCTTCCCTTACTGGTTCACTCATCTGTCTCATACACAAACACCGCATCTCCACGCCACCTGCTACCGGTCTGGACACTGGAGATGCGGTGTCTGATAAGACAGGTCCGTGCCTGAGCAAACTCCCAGAATAGGGGAGAGATCTGTCACGGTAGAGTGGGCTGAAGGCAGTTATTCAAGGGCCGCAGTGACTGACTTGCCCCGGGGAGCTGGGAGAGACCTCACAAAGGACTTGACCTGGGAGTGGTCTTTTGCAGAAGCTCAGAAAGGGGGGAGATGGAGTATTCCAGCAGGCGGACAGCATGTGCGAAGGTGTGAAGACATGAAGGAGCTAGTAGGGCCCGGAAAGGCCAAAACGTCGCTCGGGTTTTTGCTGTATCCTCAGACCAGCTGCCGTGGATGACGCGGAGGCTGCTCGGCTTCTAATGAGGGCCACGGAGATTGAAACTCCACGGGGCAGGGGAGGAGGGCTCAGCCACCACCCCTCCACGGAGGGGGTCAGAGGACACGGAGTTCCTCCTCCTTTGCCGCTGAGGGCTACAGTCTCGTCCCCACCTCCCCCTGCTCCTTCCCTTTTAGATGGAATTGGCTCCTGCGACACCGCTGCGCTTTCCTTGTTAGAATCTTAACATTATGTGGCTCACAAGCCCCAGCTGCCCTGGCGAGGCAGACAGGGTCAGAGGTGTGAGTTAAAACAACACACGATACTGATTGCTCCAGCCGGGGGATGCTGAGGCCACCGAAGAGGTTGCTTTCCTTTGTCACTGATAATGAGCATTCCACCGAGGCTGTTGATCTCAAGCTCATCCCTCAGACAGCTTTAAGCACCTTGCCAGCATCATCCAGTAATAGGATGAAGAGCCATCTCTTGTTGAGCACTTTACAAGTACAATTTCATTTAATCATGACATGACTTTTTGATGTAGGGTAAAGCAATGGTCTGAAGATCTCACTGGTTGTCATGATAGAGCAAAACTCTGAGTCCTGGTCTTCGGGACTTTGGAAGGCCCAAGCTCCAGTATCTCATACCACCTCAGTAAGGGGATGTTTCCAACCTGAGGACAGCTGGGCCCTCTACCCTAAGAGCCCCCAAACCTCTCCTAGCTGCCTGGGCAAGGCTTCAACCCATTCAGACTCTCATCACATTTATTGCCAGCCTGCCAGGTACCAGGTGGCATGCAGAAGCCTGAGAAAGACCAAAGACACACAGAACTGGTCATCCTGGGGCTCACCACCCTAACCCACGGCCACCCCCAAATTTCCCAGTCTTTAATGTGACCTGTTAAGCCTTCCCAATGCTCTGGCCAGCACCCCACTTCTCCTTCTAAGCTTCTCTGGTGCTCGTCACCCAAATCCCAGCATCTACTGCCTTGTGTCTGCTTCCTTTCACTGGGTGTAATTGTACGTCATTGACATCACAACGTCATTTGTGCATTATGTACATGTAGAGGGCACTGGGAATACATTAATAAGATGAATTAATAAGAGCTGGTCTTTGCCCTCATGAAGCACAGGTTGCGATACAGACAAGCATGGAATCAGCACAGGGACTGAAGGCCCTGGCCCCTGTCCTCACTCACTCACCCCCCTCCAAAGACACTGGCTGCATGTCGCAAAGTGGCAGTGTGCAGTGATGGGGGGAGCCCGGGCCACAGTCAGGAGAACCAAGTTCCAACTGATGCCACCATCTGGGGGGACAGTGGAGCTGGTTCTTCAGTTTCCTCATCTGTAAAGTGGGAAGAACAACCCCTAACCTGCCCCCTACTGAGTTTTAGTGAGGTGCTTTTATTAAGTGAAATTAGTGCATGAAAGCATGTCACAGGCTGTAAAATATTATACAAGTTGTAGCTGTCCTTATATTTGTCTTCTGTCTCCTAGGATGCCTACAGGAATCTGTGCACAGAGCAGATATTCAGTAAATGTCAGTTAGTGTAAATTAAACGGATTCATTCACCCCATTTTCCACCTTCTGAGAGTCCCCTGGGCTTTTGAGGCCACTGTAAATCCTGATACTGATGATGCTTGACCTACTTGCTTGGGGGTGGTCTGGAGGATGTGACGGTGCTGTGGAAGAGATCACTATTGAAATGTGCCAGCTCCTGGGGAACCACTTGGTCCCCCACCAAAGGGGGGCTGGGCTGAGGGTGGGTGGCCCTCCTTAGGCACAGAGCAGCCTCCTTCTTTCAGGGATACAAATGTTACCCTTTCACCTGTTTGGGCTTCCAAACCACTGAGGCTGCCTGCCTGGGACACTGCCTATGTCATGGGTATGGTCTCTAAGGGGACCAGGTTACCATGTGCCCACCCCTCACTAGCTCTTTGCCTCTCATTTCAGCACCCCTACCCCACGGAGGATGAGAAGAGGCAGATTGCAGCCCAGACAAACCTCACCCTCTTGCAAGTGAATAACTGGTGAGTTAGCATCACCCGCCCAGAGGCTCTCAAACCCAGGGGCCACTTGCTCGGCAGGGGGATGCACAGCAGGGGAAAAGGTGGGAGTGCCCAGCTCACTTCAGTCTCGGCCCAGCCACCGCACCAGCCTTTCCATGTTGGCTGGAAACAGAAAAGCTGAAATCCACACCTATAGCTTCATCTGCAGCTTCTCAGCGCCCTCTGCTGGGAAACTGTGTCAAGAACATCACGGAAAACTTGATGAATAGACACACAGGCCTGGCTGCATCCCAGACCCCAAAAGCCTCCAGGGGTTATCTGGTCTCCTCACCACCTATGTAAACAGAGCTCAAGCTAAAACATTCTGCGGAGCTGGGAGCAGGAAGGAGGGAGGAGGCAACAGTCCTGACCCACAGGGCTCCCCGTGCTCCCTCCTCTGTGGCTGGCCGGGGTGTCACGGGAATCTCAGAGGGCAAGGTCTGGTGGGCGGGAGTGGACCCTTGGCTCCCCAGAGAGAGGTCAGAGGTTAGTGCTTTTGACTAAGGAGCTCTTCCTTCACGGTTCAGTCCTGACGGCTCTGCAGCAGATTCCCAGGCCTTCTCACACACATGTGCACCTGCACACAAGCTCACATGTACACATCCATGGGTGTGCACATGCACACACGGACACATACATGCATGTGCATACCCATATGTGCCCACGCATGCACAGACCTGCACGTGCAAAAATATGCTCACACCTGCACACATGTACACACACGTGTGTGTCCAGGACATGTGCACATGTGTGTATGTGCATTCACACACATGCATGCATGTGTGCGCATGCATATGCACATGTGTACTCACATGTGCACACATATGCTCACACCTGCGCACACACATTCCCGCCCCCCAGTGGTGGCTAACCTGTCTCCATCTGACCCCCGGGGCAGGTTCATCAATGCCCGAAGACGCATCCTGCAGCCTATGCTTGATGCCAGCAACCCCGACCCTGCCCCCAAAGCCAAGAAAATCAAGTCGCAGCACCGGCCCACCCAAAGATTTTGGCCCAACTCCATCGCCGCAGGGGTGCTGCAGCAGCAGGGCGGTGCCCCAGGGACAAACCCTGATGGTAAGGACTGGGCTGAGGGTACTCTAGACCCGGGGGTGGGGGGATGGCAGGGGGGCTCCTGAAGCTCCTACGGGTGCGGCTGCCCAGAGTCAAGGGTTGAACATCTACTCACTTGAGTGGCGGTGTCAGCTCTGTCACAATAGTTAACCCTCCTGGTCCCCACCGAAGGATGTACGTAAGCCTGAAAGAAGGGGATTTTTTTGGTATATATTTTAACAAGTCCAAAGCAATCTCACCAGGATGAGTGGGAGTCCACTGGTGGGCATCTGAGTCCACGGCTGCTCAGCAGAGCCCCTCTCCTCACTCCCACACCCACCCGAAGTCTCTTAGCACCAATCACTGTCTTCACAGTCCCCCAGGAGCCAGGGCCATCTATAAATACCGAGGCAGGCAGCTGGCTTGTGAACGGAGGCCAGGAAGAGTTTTGTTTTCCCAGCTTCTCCATCACACCCTCCGTATACACTTTTCTAATTGCCGGTCGCCTGGTGCACAATGAATAATTCAATGAGCCATGAGCCAGGCATTTTATAGCTTGGCATGTGAAGCTAGCTCTGTGTGGGAAGTGGAGTGGAGGTGTACACGTGTGCGTGCATACCTTCATGTATGCATGCATGTATATGGCTGTGAACCAGTTTCTATGTGGTGGGCAACAGTCTTATGAGGTAGAGTGGAAATCAATAGATTCTGAGCCAGACTCACCAGGGAGAGAAGCTCAGCAATATCATGCCTGACTGTGTTGCTTTGAGCTAATGACTCAACTGTCTGAGACTATTTTCTCCTCTTTCGAGTGGGGATGACAATACCTACTTACAGAATTCTTCGAAAGGCAACAGTGTCTGCCACACTTGCACCGAAGATGGCAGGAAGTGGTAACCAGGAGTGCTGCTGCCTGGGATGGGGCAAGGGGTGGCTGACAGGTGAATGGACGGGAAACTTCACACCAGGGAACTGTCCAGCGTAGGTGCTCACCACAACACCCACCGGGGCTCCTGGGCCTGATCCCGGCCTTCTTCTCTCCCGTAGGGTCCATCAACCTGGACAACCTGCAGTCCTTATCCTCCGACAACGCCACCATGGCCATGCAACAGGCTATGATGGCGGCACATGACGATTCACTGGACGGGACGGAAGAAGAGGAGGAGGATGAGATGGAAGAGGAGGAGGAAGAGGAACTGGAGGAGGAGGCGGACGAGCTGCAGACAACGAATGTCAGCGACCTGGGCTTGGAACACAGTGACTCCCTGGAGTAGCCGAGCCGCCCAGATGGCACTGGTCACCGAGAGGGAGAGGAGCGTCATCAGGAGGGCTTCGGAGTGGGGGGGAAGGGGACGGGGCGGGCAGCACAGAGGAAGTTGGGCCCTGGCTTCCCGGAATCAGTAGCTGGAGGAAATGCACAGGAAACACCCGCTCCTTCCCAACCACCAAGCTTCACCGAGAACCCCGGCCCCACTTCCCTAGGACTGCAGAGGACTCGGCGTGGCAGGGCCGGTCGAGCAGCCTGGACGGAGGGGCAGGAGTGAGATCTGGACTCACCGCATCCCTGAGGACAGAGGGCACCCACGGCGCCCCCCCACTGAAGGACCTGAGTCATTTACAAGCCCCGCGCTGGGACATGGGTCAGTGCTGTTCATGGAGTGAGCCTCTGCCAGGGAACCGAGTCAGGAGGAAAAGAGACAAAGTGGGTCTGGGCTCCACCTCCACGGGGTCCTCAGCTCTTTGAGAGACATTCAAGGGCAGGAGGGAACCGGAATGCATGACCCACGGCTGGAGGGAGAGGGGGCCAAGGCCTTACATCCTGTAGAATAAGATGGGACCTGGATCCTCTAGGGCTCCCCTCGGTCCTCCAAGGCCCATGGACTTGGTGGGGGGGACGAGAGCCATTAGAGTCTTCTCTCTCTCTCTCTCTCTGTCTCCTGGAAATCAGTGGTAAGCTGGTGAGCTCAAATTATAGGAGGTTAAATGGAGGCCCTTCACCTGGGTTGGCTCCAGGACACAAGGAGATGGCAAGACCTGGGCTAGGAGCCATATCAAGGTGACTTTGGGGACCACAGCCGTCCCCAGGTGGTCAGTGGTGTCTTAGCCCAGATGTCCCAGCCCTGGGATGGAGCTCTCCAGACGTTCCACGCCTTCCATGGGCTGTTGGAGAGGGTGGAGCCAGGTTAGCTTGGCAGCCGTCCACCCCTCCCGCCCCTCGCCGTTGTCCCTCTGCCCCCAGGCTGGCTCCACCAGCCTTCATCCTCTCTTCTTCGCTCTATCCTTCCGAGAAGGCAGAAGAAACTTTGGAAAGAAGCATCCAGCCCAGGGGGAAGCCAGGGGTTGGAGAAGGTGCTAGCTACATCCCCCTTCCCATCAATATCCAAAGTGTGGGGGAGGTGCCCACCCACCCGCCTCACTGTTCCACACACCATCCCTACCACAGCCCTGGAGGAACCTGGGCTCTGCAAGGAGGAGGAGTCTTCCCACCATCTGCCCGGACACACAGCCCCCACCCCAACCCCCAGGCCCCCAGGATTGGCACCCCGCCCTCCTGTTCCCTCCCACCCCTACGGCTGTGAACCACAGGACTGATCACACGTGTGTTTTCCGTTGAATTTAATTTAATGGACTTGCAGCTTCATTTGTCAGTTGTGCGTTGGCCATCTCCGGCAGCGGCAGGATGTGAGTTGGCTGCTGGGCTCAACTCGAGGGCCCCCTGCAGGGCCCTGTAAGGTGGAGCAAAAGGATGGTGGCTTTCCTGAGGTCTCCCTGAAATGAATGTATTTCTTCCCCCAAAAGAGCTGATATTTAATGTTTTAATAGGGATTTTTGAGAAACAAATAACCTTATTTATAATCTGGGTGATCCAATCATTTTTTTACTCCCTTTTGATGCCATAGGTAGAGGAAAGTCTAGCTTTTTTGGCGTGAGACTTTTGCAACGTGCAGTGGGATAAATTACATTTCCTGTTCTGCTTCATTTTTCTTGTTCATACACACACGCGCGTGCACACACACACACACATACACCCTTCCACTTATCACTTTGGACAGGCATCCCACCCCACACACTTGCACACACGTGCCCACACATCCTCCTCCCAGCCCCCCTCCACCTGCCTAATGTTATGCAACCTCTTCTGATGTATCCACCAAACCAGTACTGAATGTGGCCGAGTTTTCAGTAAACCTTATTACCTACTGTAATTCTGGTGCGTGATTCTCTTTTCATGTGGTTAAGGGTTAGGGGGACCCTGGACCAGAGGAAATTTGGAGGCGTCAGCATAACCCTTGTTCACTCGACTACCCATGAAAGGGACCAAGGAAGAGGGCTTTCTGGGTGTCCTCAGTTTGCCAATCTGGGGAGGAAGATGGCCAACTTTGGCACAATCACCGCAGAGGTATCTGCTCTAAGACAGAGAGCAGAAGACAGGCGGAGGCTCTGCACTGCCCTCTCCTGGCAGTCTGCTGTCACAGCAGGGGAGCTCAGAACTTGGTCCCCTCTTCCACCTCGCCCAGCCCTCAAAGACCCTTGCTTATCCCACCTCCATCCAAGCTGGTGCCACCACTGCCCATCCCCCCGCCTCACATGCCCCCCTCGCCCTATCCCCATGTGAAAGGCCCCAGGGATCAGGAAGGATGGGCAGTCTTGACTGCCACATTGAATCCAGGAGCTGTGTTCGGAAGGGAGCCTGCCCTTTGAACCCCAGAGTTCAGCGCTGTATTCCCTGGGGCAGGAAGAATTTGAGAGGCAGCTAATCTCCCTGACTGAGAGGCAGTCTTGTTACTTTCATCCTAGAGGTTTCCTTACCTGGGCCCTGTGCTGAGATGTCCCGGCATGGGTTTAGAATTCTTCGTTCCCATTGGCAAAGGCTGGCGAGTTCATGCTTAACTGTGGACACCCTCTGGCCAGGATGAAGATGGGAAAGGGGGAGATTCCAGAGGTGAAAGAGCAGGCAGCCGTTCCCTGGGTCCCCGCCCTCCCAGAACCGAAACCCTGGCCACATCTGGAAAGTGCCACACAGACCCCACCTCTGGGCAGCAGAAAAAGCCTCCAAAGCCACAGGAAAATGACAGCTGGAACCTCACCCCTGAGAGCCAGGAAGATGGCTTTCAAAGCAGTGATTTCCAAGGAGCAAACTTTTTTCCCTCGTTCTGGTTAGTTTTTTAAATTATGAAAGTATGATAACACATTTACAGGAGACTTGGAAAATACAGAGCAAAGTTACATATAGTTCCACTGTATATGACAACTATTTTTTGAAGGAGATAAATTAAGATTTTTTTTAGTTGGAGTTAAGGAACTCACTCTTAAGATATAGCCAGCTTAGTCTAGGATGAACTCCATATTATACTTTGTTAAAATGGTTTCATAATGTGAATTAGTATATAAAAGCCTCTGAAAGGTCCTACAGGAAAGAAACCTGTTTAACATGTTCTCCAAATGTATTTATCTTTTGTTTTTCAAGTAATAGCTAATCAATCGTACTAGCATTGCACAAAATGCACTTTAGGAAACACACCGCTGAGAAATTATGTAATAGCCTGAGCCCAGCCTCTCCCACCCCTTCCTAAGTTTTTCTCTCAAGTTCTACCATCTTTTATACAAAGCAGCTAACTAAAAAGTCATCTCCTAAATCATCTGAGACGTGGGTGGTTGTGTTGTGACAAGGCAGCAACCTCTGTCTGCACCAAACCCCAACCCTATCCAACCCACGGAGATGTCTCGAAGTCCATGTGGAAAGAAGAGAGATGGGACAACGTGGGGTGGGGATGAGGAAGATCTCCTTTATCCTCAAGACGGAGCTGTGATATCCAGGCCCTGGGAAACGTTCAGACTGACTTCTGGCACCAACCCCCCAAACCCATCAGGGATGACCTGATTGGAGCTTCCTGCCCAAGGAAGTTCATGACTAGAGCGTAACTTCCTGGACCGTGTGACCTCTCTGCTGCCTTGCATGTGACCAGATGAGGGCAGTGACTGTCACAACACAGCCAGCACGGACTCATTCAATCAAGTATTAACTGGGCACCACTCTGTCCCAGGCAGTTTTAGATACTGAGACTACCGCTGAGATCAACGAAGACACAGTTCTTGCCTTCAGGGAATTCACACTCTAGGGGAAGATTGAGACTGAAAGAGAACTCATCATAACCTCATAATGGTTGAGCTATGACCATATCCTAGACAACAACCTCCAACTTGATCATTCAGAGCCGCAAACAGGAGACACTTAGGTCAAATCCAGCTTACAGTCCTGTTTTGTTTGGACCATGCATTGTTTTGGAAAATTTGGGGGCCAACATTTAAGTCAGAAGTTTGCACGTAAAATGCAGATTCCTGATTTCTCTCGAAAAATCGAGCAAACAGGCAACTTAGGACCTAGATTCCCACCCAGCCACAGCTGACGGTAGTTGAGTCACTGCAGCCCCTGACAGTGTGGCCTCCAGGCTGTCGTGACATTGGCCACTCCTGGGGTCTCCCAATGCGGAGCTTGAGGGTCAGCTGTTAGCTATTGGGCTGCCATTCTTTGGTTGGCTCATTGGCTAATTATGTTTTCTCCTCTCTTTTTTCCTTTTTTTTGCCTTTCCCTCCAATATTTGAGCAGTTGTCTTTGAAAAGGAAAATCGGGGCTTCCCTGGTGGTCCAGTGGTTAAGACTCTGAGCTTCCAATGCAGGGGGTATACGTTCCATCCCTGCTTGGGGATCTAAGATCCCACATGACCTGCAGCCAAAAAAATGACAACAATAAATTTTTTAGTTAAAAAATAAATAAAAAGGAAAACATATCTCTATACCCATTGTTCCATCCAGAGTGAGAAAGCAAGATAATCCAAGAGGGCGCTGCATTAAGAAAAAAAAAATGGGAAGAATATATTTGCCTATGGAAGAGAAGAATCTCCTCCCTTTAACTGCAGAGGTACCTGTGTCTTATAACCAAATGCCTTCAGTACTGTGACCTGTTTGCCTGACCTACAGAGGGAGTCGTGAGCCTTGGGGCATAAAAGCTACCAGGGTTGCTTGTGCTATATGCAGAACAGGTTGCACAACAACTGGATCGTTCCCAGATTCTGATCAAGATGCTGAAGACTGAGAAACACCGCTCTCAGAAAATCGCTCTCAGTTGTCTTTTAGGAGTGCCTTGCTTTATAGCTGCTCCCATGAATTTCCTTCTGCTAAACACACTACAACCCCCGAGCCTGTTACATCATTCAGTGAGCATTCAAGGATGGCTACTATGTGCCTGGCATCGAATGAGGGACAGAGGGTGATTCAACTCTGCAGAGCATCCCGGGGCAAGGGTCACAGGGGACTGGTAGAAAGAAGGCCGATAGCATCAGACTCCACACGTTTTTATGTGCTCAGTCGCTCAGTCACATCTGATTCTTTGCAACCCCATGGACTGTAGCCCTCTAGGCTCCTCTGTCCATGGGATGTCCCAGGCAAGAATATGGGAGTGGGATGCCATTTCCTTCTCCAGGGCATCTTCCCGACCCAGGGATCAAATCTGCATCTCTTGCGTCTTCTGCATTGGCAGGCGGATTCTTAACCACTGGGCCACCTGGGAAGCCTCATATGTTTCCATATTTCTATGGTGGTGTCTTATTTTTATCCCTCAGACCAGGCAGATTTTTTTTTTTTTGGCTGCACCATGAAGCTTGGGAATCTTAGTTCCCCCTTCAGGGATCAGAACCCCGAGTCCCCTGCAGGGGAAGCATGAAGTCTTAACCACTGGATGGCCAGGGAAGTCCCCAGGCCAATTTTATTATACCACTGTCAAGTATACCTTACACTTTTATATTTCTCAGCCTCTCTCTGGGCCAATCTCATTTAGCCCCTTCACAAATTAAATGCATCTCATTAAACCAAACCCATTTAGGACAATGCCCTTCAGGTGTGTGCATCTTAGTACATCTTTCATTTTAAGACAAGTGTTTGATTTATTTTTCATCTCATTACACTCTTTAAAATTATGTGCATCTCATTACTCAGTGCACTGAGACGACTTATTTCAGGTGTAGACATTACACCCAGTATTATCAGGCAAGAATTTTTTTTTTTCATTTCATTACAAGCCTGACAATTTATGTACATCTCATTACAATCAGCCGTTTAAGACAATTCCCTTCAGTTGTGTACATCTCATTATACCTTTTCATTTTCAGATTTTTTTTTTCATCTTATTACACCCAAGCATTATCCAGAGCACTCACATCAGGTATGTAGTTTTCTCATCCACCTGTTCTTTTGTGAATTTCTGGGTGGTTGTTCCCCCAATGGTACTGCAACATTTTTATGACATCAGACTCATGGAAGGCCAGCTCTGCCCACCTGAGGGCCTCCCATGGCTCCTCTGCAGCCAAGGAAGAACACTGGATTTCCCAGGATTCGGGGGAGACCCTGGCAATACCCGCCTTCACACACAGGGACCATCTAAACTCACTTCCTCACTGGTACAGAGAGAAAGCGAGAAGGGACGGTCGCTATGTTCGCCTTCAGTGGATCTTCTATACTGTCTTACAGACAACAGTACCTCGGGTCCCCAGCGTCTCCTGGGGGTGCTGCTCCTCTGTCGGGAGCCCCCACCCTGCCAGAGAAGCTGAGACCACATCACCACCCAGGCCCCCAGCAGCCAGGCTTCTCCATACTTCCTGCTGCCCTTTTGACTGTATGGTGCTCCGTATCCACATGGGGTCAACATTTTGGAAGGAAATGAAATAACCCAGCACTCTTGGGATGAAATTCCCTAGTACCTCCCAGCCCAAGGCCATCTTCATCTCTGACCCCCTCAACTCCCACCCTTGGGCTACTCCGCTGAGTAGTAGAATTGCTGAGGGGGCACCTTAGAATTGCTGAGCAGGTTTTTGGAGGTGTAGGCACCCCTGTTCTATTCTCGATCTGCTAGAGCAGACCCTCCAACGGTGGGGCCGAGGTCAGTGCATTTTCAATAGCAACCCAGAGATGCCGAATCACTGTCTCACCCAAGCCTGGTTTCAGAAAAAGTTCAGTGGCCAGTCGCTCTGAGCTTGAAAGAGCCTTGTGACCCTCAGAACCGTCCCCTCCAGGGGTCTTTGCAGGTGACAAGGATCCAAGCCTAGAGTGAAAACAATCGTTTCTCAGTCCTGGAAAGGGAACTAAAGGTCATTAAACCCAACTTTCTCACCCTCTGTGGGAACCCCATCCACAGCATTGTAAATTGTCATCCACCTTTACCATCCACATCCAGCGAGGGAACCCAGTGTCTCCCAGTGATCCCGGTAACCTCCACCCTGCTAGCTGAGAGCTGCCCTCTGGCGGCAGGGGGAGGAAGCGGCGGTCTCCAGGCTTACCTCCTATGAGAGAGATTGCAATGCCTCTCCCCAACCTCTAGAGTGAAAGTTGTGTCGGACTCTTTGCGGCCGCGTGGACTATACAGTCCTTGGAATTCTCCAGGCAAAAATACGGGAGTGGGTTACCATTGCCTTCTCCAGGGGATCTTCCCAACCCAGGATCGAATCCAAGTCTCCCTCATTGCAGATGATTCTTTACCAGCTGAGTCACCAAGGAAGCCCAAGAATCTGCCACAATGCAGGAGACACTGGTTCCATCCCCAGGTGGGGAAGATCCGCTGGAGAAGGGATAAGCTACCCACTCCTGTATTCTTGAGAAATCAGAACATGATCCAGCTCTTTGCTTGTCTCCTTATGCAGGAGAGCTCGGAGGCCACAGGTTCTAGAATCAGATGGGCCACCACTAAGCAGGATTTAGGGAGCATAAAGGTTGAGGTGGGGCTGATTTTGGGGGAACAGGCCACACCCTGTATTGTTTTGGTCTTGTTTTCAGGTCTTCTGTGACCACTGGATTGAAAAAATAATGAGGCTCAAGAGGCCCTAGGGCTCAGTTCTTTCTCTTACGTTTCTTGAAGTTTACCAGCAAAAATAAAAGTCACAATTTATCCAGCACTTTGCCTATATGCTATATACTGTAAATGATTCAAAACAACCCTGAGAGAATTACTGGGATTATTGCTAATATTAATATTCCCATTTCTAAAATAAGGAGATGTGTGCATGCTAAATCACTTCAGTCATGTCCGACTCATTGCAACTCCATGAACTGTAGCCCGCCAGGCTCCTCTGTCCATGGGATTCTCCAGGCAAGAATACTGGAGTGGGTTGCCATGCCCTCCTCCAGGGGATCTTCCTGACCCAGGGATCAAACCCATGTCTCTTATGTCTCCTGCATTGGCAGATGGGTTCTTTACCACCAGCACCACCTGGGAAGCCCCAAAATAAGGAGATAGAGAAATTAAATTTCTCAAAAATTATTCAAAAAATATGTAGTAGAGCTGGATTTGACCCCAACCCTCAAACCCACACTCCTTGATTGAGATAATTTGCCTCCTGAGATTTGGCCTGACCAGGGCTGAGCTTCAAGGCCAAGGGAGGAGACTCCTCTGGTCCCTGAATTCCTTGGAGGTCCATGTATCCCTGCATCTGCCTTTGCTTTCCTCCTCTTGGTTTCCAAGATGAAACAGCCTTCAAAGACATGGGGTCCAGGACTTCCCTGGTAGTCCAGTGGTTAAGACTCTGTGCTTCCAATGCAGGAGGCGCTGGTTCAATCCCTGGTTGGGGAACTAAGATTTCACATGGTGCACAGTGCAGCCAAAGAAGTTTAAAGAAGTAGGATCCAAACCTTAGCTGCTTCTCCTGCAACAGATCATCTGCCCACTAGTCCACTGGCTCCCACTGGAACCATTTACATTTGGGAGGAGGGGCAGGACATAAACCCTTAAGAAATTTCTCTGCACACTTTTCTAGTAGAGATGGATGCGCAAGATCAGTGATCTGAGTGATGACCGCAGACCTCCCTCCCTCACTTCCAGCCTCTGTAGATAATGCCCCCCTCCCCTGCCCCTGTTCTGTTCAGAGGGCAAGGCCAGACTCCTGGGTTTTTTAGGCTGGAATACCGAGGGCTTCCCTGCTGGCTCGTCAGTCAAGAATCCACCTGCAATGCAGGAGACCCAGGTACGATCCCTGAATCTAGAAGATCCCCTGAAGGAGGAAATGGCAACCCACTCCAGTATTCTTGCCTGGGAAATCCCATGGACAGAGGAGCCTGGTGGGCTACAGTCCATGGCGTTGCAAAGAGTCAGACACAACCGAGGGGCCGAGCATGCACGCACTGAGGGTAAAACCAGGTTGAAAGATGGAAGAAGGACAAAGAGACAGGAGCTTGTCTCTGGGACAGAGAATGGAGCACGGAGCCTAGACGAAGTGGGGGAGGCTGCCGAGAGCAGAGGGCAGGCCCGGGGACCCCAACATGGTCAGGTCTGGAATGCTCTAATCGGAAAAACAAAATGGTTCTGTTCAAGGAGGAGAGGAGAGAGAAGTGGAAATACATGGGACTGGAGGACAGACCCCTGGCCTTTCACTGACTCCCCTCTCTGGTTCTGTGATTCATTTTCCTGTTCTCCGGCAGTTGGAGAGTGAAGAGAGAACCAAGACGGGGACTTAGGATAGAGGAAGGAGAGAGAGGGAGGGAAGGGGAGAGAGATGGGGACTAGATGTGCTTGTGTCTCTGGGGTTTTTCAGACAAAGCTATTATCAAAATGCCAACCAGCTCCTGCCTGGCCTATTTGCATATTCCATGCTGTGCTCTTTGAAGCAGGATGAATATGCATGAGGGCCTGGGTGGGGGTGTGGAGCTGCAGGGCTGTGAGCTAAGGTGGCTCATTGTTCTTTTAAAAGAAAGGCATTAATATGAAGCCAAGCACCTTCCTGGTCAGCAGAGTGGCCTCTGCATCCGCCTCTCTGGTGAAGAGAGGAAGAGAGCAAAGCTGAGGCTCAGACAGAAAGCCTAAGGACTCTCCTCTCATCCTCCCAAGAAAAGAAATAATCAGGCCCCAACAAGAATGAGAGTGTATCTTCTCCAAGAGCAGCATCTAATTATTCTCCCCTCCACGCATACTAATCATGGAGGCTGGCCCTGGTGAGAGTCACCTCTCCTGGCTCTCTTAGAGATGAGGCCCCCCATCTCCCAATTCAGGCTTCTGCTGAAGAAGGGTGGGCCCCGGTGCCCCCTGCTCCTGGCCTTCGGTGAGACGAAGTGCTCTGCATAACAGGGCCTTAGGAGGAGTCCCTAGGACACAGTGGTACTCAAAGGCCACAGAACAGACTCATCACATCCATTGGGACTTGGCTCATCATTCATCCTAAGACATCCAGAGGAGCGCACCTTCTTGGATTTTTTGCATCTCTTGCCTGACCTCTAAGTGAAGACAGTTCTAGTCCAGATAATACTCCAGTGCATAGGCAAAAGGTTTATTTCATTTAAAAAATCCAATTTATCCCACAAAACATATTGCCCCAACACCCTTCCCTTTGGGTTTTCTTTCTGAGATACCCCATCTGTCTCCCACACTGAAGCAGAGGCACAAGATGAGGGAGTGTGTGGACAGTCCATGTGGACAATAGCTTGTCCTCACAGGGTCATTGTGGCTCAGCTGGTAAAGAATCCACCTGCAATGCAGGAGACCTAGGTTCGATTCCTGGGTTTGCAAGAACCTCTGGGGAAGGGAAAGGCTACCCACTCCAGTATTGTGGCCTGGAGAATTCCATGGACTGTATAGTCCATGGGGTCACAAAAAGTTGGACACGACTGAGCAAATTTCACTTTCACAGGATCATTTGTTTCAACTCTACACAACTGAAGGCTGGGGTCAGGCCCCACAGGGACATTTCCTCACCAAGGCTGGATCAGATTAGGCTTCGCAAACCCACATGGAGGCCTTTAGTTGATGGAGACAAGCCTTGGTAAAGGAGCCCGCTGGCCAGACCAAGTCCTACCTGCCCAGGAGGGCACTCTGCAGGACTTGGCTGCCCAGTGCCCTGGCTGAGTGTGGACACCCTAGGTGGACTTGAGTTTTGCCGTCCAAACTGACTGGGGCCTGAAGAATCATCTGCCCTGGGACGACTCCTGAAAGATAAGGAGAGGAGAAGTGGTCACATGTGCAGTCACGTGTTAATCACACTGTTCACACTTTCCGGGTTCAGTCTTTGAGAGTCAGGGTTCCAGCAACTCTGAAAGTGTCTCTGAACTTAACACAAACACCAACTGCCTGGAAATCGCACTAAACTGCAGCTTCCAGGGACTTTCCTGGCAGTCCAGGGATTAAGACTCCAGGCTTCCACGGCTGAGGGGACGGGTTTGATCCCTGGTCAGGGAAACTAAGACCCCATGTACCTCCTGGCATGGTGAAAAGGAAAAAACCTGCAGCTTCTGACGGGGGTAGAGGATGGGTGGGTGGGGGATTGGGATCTGAGTTCTTTACATTTGTAATAAATTCCTAGACGTTGTCTCTGCTGCTGGGCTGGGCCCCACGTGTTGAGGAGCAAGGACAGAGGAAAGAGTGATGCAAAACCAGAGGCCATGAATCTACCTTCCCGCTCAGCTCCTGATGTGGACCACAGGCGAGAAACGGCAGTCACTGCTCCCACCCCTCCTCCTAGACTCACCTCCTCGGAGATGGAGCATCTCCTTGACACTTGAGATTTATTTTTAACTGCCAGCAGCTTTGATTAGCTTGTCACTGCTGCCTCAGACACCTGCTGGCAGGATAAATTGGGGGAAAGGAGTGGCTGACCCAGATATGACAAATCCTAGGCGGGAAGGCAGGCTCCGGGGGAATTCACTGCTCCCTCAGAGCTGGCCATGCGTGCACGGTGCTAAGGACCTCACCCTGCCCGTGGCCTTTGCCCCGTGACCTTGGCACCAGGGGACGCAGAGCCGCAGGTGTCCCTTTTGTCAGAGCTGAGCCTGAGCATCTGTACAACTACCTCATGCTGTTTCCATTTTCCTACCTCATGCTGTGGCCAGGGCGCTGTCCACGTGGAAGCCCTGCTCTGTGTGGATGCCTGAGTTGGAGAGCTGCCGGCAGTGGGGCGGTTTCCCCGGTGGGTCCCCCCTCACCCCCAGGGGAGATTGCTACTGCTCTGTAGCAGAGCTCCTAGAGAAGCTGAGCCCCATGGAATGAGAGATAGAGTACCAAGGATGCCCTCTATTGTCACCTGCGTCCATCTGTGACCTTCTGTGGAGATGCCCGTGTGATGAAGCACAGCTTTCCGTGTGGCATACAAACGCCAACTCCTAAGGAGGGGTGGAGATCTAGGTACACAAGAGGCCGAGGTACCGAGCTGACTCCACCACTTTGAGCGTCTCTGCTTCTTGGTCTCTCATCCGTCTCTCAGGGCAATGCTGAGACGCAAGATAATTTGTCAAGGTGATTATGGCAGGTACATAGCAAGTACTTGAGGAAAGTTTTTAAAGACAGAAATGAAATTGTGCAATTTGCAGAGAGGTGGATGGACCTAGGGATTGTCATACAGAGAGAAGTCAGAAAAACAAGTATCTTACATTAATGCATACATGTGGAATCTAGGGAAAATGGTGCAGATGAACCTATTCATTGCAAAGCAGAAATGGAGACGCAGATGTAGAGAACCAATGGATGGACACCAATGGGGGAGAAGGGTTGGGAAGGACTGGGAGGTTAGGGTTGACATATATACACTGCTGTGTATGAAGCGGATGGCTGGTAAGGACCTACTGTATAGCACGGGGTGGGGGTAAAAGTCCTGTTTGTAGGACATATATTAAGTTAGCCTTAAAAATGCATTCCAATACATATTAGGTACAAATGCTGTTTGATTCCACTTATACGAGGTACCTTGAATAGTCAAATTCATGGAGTCAGAAAGTACACCAGTAGAAGCCAGGGGGCAGGGGCTGGGAAGGGGGGGGCGGAATGAGGAGTTGTGTTTAATGGGGACAATTTCAGTTTAGGAAGGTGAAAACACTGGGGAGTTGGATGACGTTGGTGAGAGCCGCACAACAACATATTGAACTATAGTAGGTTTTATATGACACGACTTTTACCACAATAAAAAAGGATTTTTTTTTAAAAGATGGGGCTGGGGGAATCCACAGAATTAGGACCATTCAAACCAGAAGATGGAAGCCGGCAGTTCAGGTTGTGCCGAAGTGGAGCCCCTTCCAGACACAAGGACAGCTTTCACCTGCCGGCAGGTCGTGGCTGGCAGCTGCCTGTCACCGATGCCGGGGATAGCATGTGGGAGGCGAGGGCCGCGGGGAGGTGGGGAGGACACAGACAGCCAGAGGACACCAGGGATCATAAGGGGCGGTCAGGAAGGCAGCCGCAGCCGCCCGCACCGAGAGAGCCAGCAGAGCTCAAGCCCTCCAGCCCTCAGACCTCGGGGTGTCCACCCGGCCATCCCAACAGGAGGCATCAGAGCCGCCCTGCTTCCCGCTAAGCCTCACTCTCCATCTGCTAACTTCCCAGTCTCCTCCCCAACCAGTACTTCGCATAGCACCTTGTGGGGCTCCCTCTGGAACTGTCAAGCAACGACATCTTAGGAGTCTGTGGACGGCCTCCTCCCTGTCTGGACAATGGCAGCCCCATCACGACCCACCAAAGCGCACAACAGGTACCACCCCATCCCCTAACGCCCCACCGCTGCCGTGGACCAGAAGCCTCGCCTGGAGGCAGCGACAG
Organism: Cervus elaphus; assembly: GCF_910594005.1. Classification (NCBI taxonomy): domain Eukaryota; kingdom Metazoa; phylum Chordata; class Mammalia; order Artiodactyla; family Cervidae; genus Cervus; species Cervus elaphus. Next base: position 21,520,363 of record NC_057816.1, on the reverse strand, counting down.
GTCCGTTCTCTGGAGGTTTGTACCAGAGCGCCGAGGGATACCACACGCCAAAGCACATGAAGCATACTAATTAAATGAAGGTTTATTTCAAAATTAGTCTTAGGGTGGAAGCTGTTTTTGAGGGCTGGAGCCAGACTACATCATGAGCGGTGACAGCATCTGCCTCCCTCCGACACGGGCGGAGAAGAGGCGACATCACCAGCCCTGCCCGACGGTCATGCATCCAATGGTTACTAGGACTAGAAGCCAACAGCAAAGGACCCCGCGCGTTTGCTCATGTTTAATCCGGGTTAAGCTATACATGTTTAAATACACGGCGGAGGCTACGTGGTGTCATGCAGTCCCTGCGGTGGGATGACGCTTGCTCAGTGACCTCCGCAGCAAGGCTGCCCCCGAGGGCAAGGTTAGGTGGGACAGAGCACTGGAAAGAGAAGAGAGAGGGCTCGTCAGAGCAAGTGTGGGGCCGGACCTCCCGGCCCAGGGTGGCCCTGACCTCTCGCTGGTGTCCTGAGCAGAGAACCACCCGCCCCCTTAGGACCAGGGAAGGATGGCAATCACGTGTCTTCCTTTCAGAAGGAGAACGAGCCACTGGTAGGTGGTGGTAGTGTAGTGATGAAGTGGGTCTTCTCTGCTGTCCAACCGCACTGGTTCGAATCCCGGGACTGGCTGTTATTAACTACAACCTTCGGGAAATAACTTCTAGCACCTGTGTCTGTTTTCCTTCATGTATACACTAGCCTCTGCCTCTGCCCAGCCCACAGGGTTGCTCAGAGGCAAACAGAAAGTGCTCACAAATGTTAACGAGTTTTATACTTTCACTGACATTTCAGCGGATCGTGAGGGGTAAAGTCTAGCCTTTGGGCTCCCAGACTTATAGAACCCATTGCCACAAACCTCCTTTGAGAAATGGGATGCTCTTTTAAAACCTTTTAAGGGTCAGAAAGAAAGAAAAGAAAGTGAAGTAGCTCAGTCATGTCCGACTCTTTGTAACCCCATGGACTGTAGCCCACCAGGCTCCTCTGTCCATGGGATTCTCCAGGCAAGAATACTGGAGTGGATTGCCATTTCCTTCTCTGGGGGATCTTCCCGACCCAGGTATCGAACTCGGGTCTCCCACATTGCAGGTAGATGCTTTAACCTCTGAGCCACCAGGGAAGCCCTGTTGAGCCTAAATTCATCCTGCCAAAATTTAAGATTCATCTTTCTGATCCTTACAGAACAGTACAGCTTAGAGCTTCTAAACTGAGGTCCACAAGCCTTCAGAAACTGCACCCAAGGTTGTCTGTGCCTATGGAGTAAAATCTAATCAGAAAAAGGATCTGGACCATGAATGACCATCAGTGGAGAGCATTACAGGGTTGATGTTTGTGCCCCGCACCCAAGAATTCATGGTGAAGCCCTAACCCTCAGCTATACTTGGAGATGGAGCCTCTGAGAAAGAAGGGTTAAAATGAGGTCATGTGGGTGGGGTGCCGATCTGCTAGGATTAGTGTCCTTGTAAGAAGCAGCACAGAGGCTCTGGCACTTTCTCATCAACAGAAGAAGGGCCATGTGAGGACACAGCAAGAAGGTAGCTGCTTGCAAGCTGAGAAGAGAGCCCTCACTAGAAACCCAATTTACTGGCCCCTTAATCATGGACTTCTACTCTCCAGAACTGTGAGAAAATTAATTTCTGATGTTTAAGCCACCTGGTGGTATTCTGTTTTATCAGCCTGAGCACACTAATATAGATATTAACATCCCCCAAAAGAAAGACAACCAGATGGTAGGTGTCTCTTAATGGAAGTTCCCAACCACTGATAAACTAATGCTTTCCAAAAAACTGTGGATTCGAGGGTACTGAGTCCTCTGGCCCTGCCCCGTCTGGTCTGGTGTGGATCCTCTGAATGTGTTCAGCCCTCTGGCTCCACTGGACAACAGGAAATGCAAAAGGTAGAAGAACATTAAATGAAACCATGAGAATGAAACTACCAAGTAAAAGCTGGAATGAGGAAATTCTATGGATCAAATCACTTGGTTTCTTTATGACATAAAATTCAAAGAATGTGAGAGATGAAGGAAAGGGGAAACTGTATATATATTAATAGAGATTTAAAAGACATCCCTGGTGGCCCAGTGGCTAAGGCTCTGCACTCCCAATGCAGCGGGCCCAGGTTCCATCCCTGGTCAGGGAACTAGACCCCACATGCAGGAACTAAAGATTTCACATTCAGCAACTAAAACACGGTGCAGTCAAATAAATAAAATGAAGAGATTTAAGAGAAACATTATGAAATTGTAATGTATGGAACTTCTTTGGATCCTAATTCAAAGAAATAAACTGAAAAAATTTTACAGGGAAATCTGAACACTTATTGAAGAGTCAAAGATACTTGGGGACAGCGGGGGTGGGGAGGGGGGCAACGCGCATTGCATGAGGGATCTTCGTTCCCCAACCAGAGATTGAACTCTTGCCCCCTGAAGAGGAAGTGTGGAGTCTTAACCACTGAACCACCAGGGAAGTCCCTCAAAGATACTTTAAAATGTTTTATTTTTCTAGTTGTGACCATGATCTCATGATTATGTTTTAGAAATGCATACGGAAACACTTATGGATGAAAAAAGATATAATGGTTGGTATTTGCTTCAAAATAATATGGAAGGGAGAAGCTGGGTATGGTTATAAATGAAACTAGATCGGCCAGGAACTAGTAATTGTTAAAGCCAAATGCTAAGCATGTGACGGTTCACTATCCAGGTGTCTCCAACCTCCAGGATCTAATGCCTGATGATCTGAGGTGGAGCTGATGTAATAGTAATAGAGATAATGTGTACAATAAATGTAATGTGCCTGAATCATCCCCACACCATCCCCTTCCCCTCCCCCTGGAAAAACTGTCCTCCGCAAAACTGGTCCCCGGTGCCAAAACCACTGGGTACCACTGCACTACACCATTCGCTCTACTTTTTCATATGTTAAATGAAAGATGAAACAAAAAATTATGACCCATAATGAAAGATGAAACAAAAAATAGCTGTAAAAGGATGTAGCTAATCATGTCCCTAGTTTGCTGCCTTTCAAGGAGTCGAAACTGTTAAAGGTATCCTGAGGCTTTGTTTTCGCCAACTAAACAGCCCAAGCTCCACAGAACTGTCACAATAAGCCTTTGTACTGGTTTGGCTGCTCTTCGTGTGGAGTCGCTCTGGTGACTCGGGGGTGATGGAATGTCCTCCTCAGGCCTCCTAGCAACATCCAAAGGCAAGGGCCCGCTCACAGTTGTCCACAGAGCTCCCCGGCTCTGCCTGGTCTGGCCCAGTGTAGAGGCTCTGGGAGGCCCACAGTGTGGGCTCTGAGCATCCAGCCAGCAAGAGTCCTGGGGGAGGGGAGTCTCGGGGGTCACTTCTGCTCCCAGAGATCTGGGCTGCTCTTACCTTTTAAAATGTAGTCCGTCAGCAAAGTGGGAACCTTCTCATTATCCTCCTTCATGGCAAAGAGAACTGGAGGGAGGGGAGAGAGAAGAGTCAAGATGAATCAGGGCACAGAGCTCACTTCTGGGCCAGACCATCCACCAACCCAAAGACAAAGAGAGAGGAGTCCAGGAAATCAGACACTTGCTGAGTGTTGAGCAAAGTCTAGACGCCTCTGTCAAGAACCAGCGTTCACCTGCTGGTGAAGAAGAAGCCATCAAAAGAATCAGGGTAGCCCTACTGATGAATTGACGTCCTCTTCTTTTTTCTCTTTTCTTTTAGTCTTTCCTTTTCGTATGCATGTGCTCATCTGTAATTTCCCCATCACCTATGAATTATGTGTCTTTAATGATCATAAAAATAAATAAAGCAATTTAAAAAAGGAATAAACTTTCAGATGCAATCCAAATGTTAAGAATAACAGCTGTCACAGTGCTGAAATTCTGATCTGTCTTTAAAGACGTCCTACTCATACAGATATTATTAGAAAAGTTCTCACCTCCAGTTTATTAAGAGCAAATGAACTTAATTCAACAAATATCTTCTACTTTATGCCCAATACAGTGCTAGAATTTGTGGACATGCAAAAGTATTGATGACCTTAAAGGAGCTTCCAGACTTTTTGTTAAAAAGGGATATGAACTACATATGAAGCAAACAATAGAAAAGTAATTAAAACTTAAGGCTTTTTGTAGAACAGATTTTTCTGTTATTAAACTAAGAAGTACCTTCTCATATTAATTATTCATGATGCAGAAGTCAGCTCTGTAAAAACAATCCTTCAAAAAAATATTAATATCTGTACCTTGTTTATACTATCAAAAAATGAGCGAAAGGATGGGAGTATCCAACAAGAGATCTCATCATCAATAGATGTCTTAAGTAAACTCTGGTATATGCTATCTATGCCATCTCAAACAGCTTCATAAAAAAAGATAGATGAGTATGTATACAAGACACACTTATCAATGAAGAAAGGAAGCTGTGGAACTTAATATATTAATTTTAAAAGAGTAAATAATAAATGTTAACATTCATAGAAAAAATCTGGAAGAATGTGCATAAAACTAAAAAGCAGTTACCTCTGAGTATGAGGCCCCAGGTGATGTTCTCTTTGGCATCATATCTCTATAATGTCCAGATTTTTTCCGTGAGCATGTATTACTGTTTCTTTTCCACTGGATACAATAATCTTTGCACTTAATTTCATTTTTTAAATTTTTTATTTTATATTGGAGTATAGCCAGTTATCAATGTAATATGATAGTTTCAGATGGACAGCGAAGGGACTCAGCCATATATATACATGTATCCATTCTTCCCCAAACTCCCCTCCCATCCAGGCTGCCACAAAACATTGAGCAGAGTTCCTTGGGCTGTACAGTAGGTCCTTGTTAGTTATCCATTTTAAATATAGCAGTGTGTACATGTATTACTTTTTGCAAGTGAAGAAAACACTGACAATCAACTGGCCCTGACGGCTGAGGTCAGGAGGCAACTTGACAATGGAGGGACTCCCTAGTCCATTCCCAGGTCCTGTTCTCCATTGATTATCTTGAAAGTGAAAGTGAAAGTGAAGTCGCTCAGTCATGTCCAACTCTTTGCGACCCCACCGACTAACTATAGCCTACCAGGCTCTTCTGTCCATGGGATTTTCCAGGCAAGAATACTGGAGTGGGTTGCCATTTCCTTCTCCAGATTGATTATCTTAACAAGTTGCAAATCAGGGTCATGGAAAGTGAAAGTCGCTTGGTCGTGTCTGACTCTTTGCAACCCCATGGACTGTAGCCTGCCAGGCTCTTCTGTCCATGGAATTTTCTAGGCCAGAATACTAGAGTGGGTAGCTGCTCTCTTTTCCAGGGGATCTTTCCAATCCAGGGATCGAACCCAGGTTTCCCTCACTGAAGGCTGACTCTTTACGATCTGGGCCACCAGGAAAGCCCACTTGAGTCCAAAACTCAGGAGGGGGCAGGAAAGGGAGCCTGACGATGGCATGAGTCCACAGCCAGGTCCAGAAAAAGACTGGACCTCAGGCCATTCAGGCAACGGTTTGTTTTATTTCTTCTGTATTTTTAGACATGGATTCATTTCAACATAACAGGCTGAAAATATGTTGCAGCTGGGCATGCGAAGACTAAAATAAATGCTGCCCACCAAGAAGATAGCAATAAAAATACAGTAATTGCACTCAGCCCAGCCAACATGTGACCAAGTTGGTCTCCCAAATCCAAAATTTACAAGAATTGTCCAGTCCCCAGAACCAGTCTTGGGCCTATGTTCTTGACTCAGGAGTTGGGAAAAGAGGAATTACTGTTCACAAACCCATACACGGATGTGCCAAAAAAGAGACCTCTCATAACATCCAGGAAAGTTGGTATTCGGGGAAGTTGGCAGGTTTTTTTTTAAAGGAATAAAATATTGGAATGTGGTATGTCTATACGACAGAAGAGAGAGCCATAAAAAGAATGTTAACCAAATGTTAACTGATGTGACTAAAATCATGATATGAAATTTAATAGCCTGTGTAATCCAACTATATGGGAAAGACATAAAATACTATGCCTGAAAAACACCATATAGTAACCACAGTGAAGCGGGGAAGAGGCTATTTATTTTCCTTTATTCACATTTCTATGTTTCCAAAGTATTCTAAATGATGGATATATACTCTAGCCCTAATTTTTTAAATGAACTTGAAAAGTGTACACAAACCACTGTTTCTTGATTAAAATGAAAGGATTTCACTCTGAATTCCTGAATGGGTATCTGTAATAAATTTATAGCTCTTTATTTTTTAAAAAAACAGCATGACAGAGTACTCTACAATATCAACCTTCATAATTTGTCCAAATTATTTCCCAAATGCTTGCTGCTTGTGAAAACACAAACACCTATAAATGTCAGCTCGTTTCTATCTGCTCCCATTAAAAAAAAAAATCTTAGCGCATATTTATGCAAATAAAAGAGCTTCAAATGAGTTAAGAGGAAGCTGATGCACTTTGAATTTAAACTTCCAGGTTCTCAAGGACGTGGTATCTATTGATGGAGGCAAGATTACCATTTATCAGAAACTTCTTTCGTTCTCCAAAATGATAAAAATGAAATCTTTGGACACCTTAAGGAATGGGCCCAGGAGGTATCTACCTTCTTCAGCCAAATAGATGAAGCCCCCCTTCCCTCCCCTTAGGCATCAATACCACGGCCCATTCCCTCTGAGGCAGCGCAGCAACGGCGGGCATCCTGGCTAGTGTGTTACTCAATTCAGAGCACGGTTGCCAGGGTGATGGATGGCCCTGTGATTTACTGAGCCCTTCCTCACATCTCAGCCTAGGATTTTTCTCTTCCTAAAAAATCAAGCTGACACTGATGGCTAACACTCTGTGCCCCCAGCCCTTTGGGGGTTGTAGTGTCTGATGTATTGAGAGATTTTGCCTAAAAAGGCTCTCTATCACAGGCTGTTTTCCCCAACAGCTCTGAATGTTTGTTAATATTACTGGACAATAGAGTCATGGCCTGGGAGGAAAACCAGACTGTATTCTCTCCCATCAGCCTCACCCCACCCAAGAAACCTTGCTTCTCATTAAATACAGTCAGTCCGTTAGAAGGAGCTCCCTGCTTTGGGAACACAAGGCAACCTCAAACTGCAGGCAAGGCGGAGAACGCATGGCCTTGAGATCTGTGGGCGAACCACAGAAAGTCCCCCGCTCAACCTCCTCCATCAGCTCGTTTTCTCTGGCAAGTCTCTTCCCTTCCAGGAACCAGGAAAAGACAAGGCAGCTCCTAGTATCACTGAAGAGCTCTTTAATTCTGCCCCATGTAGGGGACATGATGCAACGGTGTGGAGCACATTTTGATCCATTGAAACTGCACTGTAATATTTAAAATAGATAACCAACAAGGTCCTACTGTATAGCACAGGGAACTCTGCTCAATATTCTGTAACAATCTAATTGGGAAAAGAATTTGAAAAAGAACAGATGCATGTATATGTATAACTGAATCACTCTGTTGTATATCTGAAATTAACACAATAGTGTTAGTCAACTGTATTCCAATATAAAATAAAAAGTTAAAGGTGGGGGTGGAAGGGAAACTCAGGAAGGAGGGGAGATATATATATATATATATATATATACACACACACACATAGTTATATATATATAGTTATATATATATATAGTTTTATATAGTTATGAGTTATTCACATTGTTGCATGGTAGAAACCAATACATTTTAAAGCAATTATCCTCCAATTAAAAATAATAATAATAGTAATAAAAACAAAAAAGAAACTGCCTTGGGGAAACCTCAGGCCCAAAACACCAAGGGTAAAACTCACAGGGCAAGAGGGACAGAAATGAGCAGTTGATCTGGCTGAGAACGGGAGGAACTCACTGTTAGTCAGCATCTGGAGGTCTTCCACTGATGGGGGCGAGGCCTTCTTCTCATACGGGATGACTGTGTTCAGGTACTAGGAGACAAACAGGGTGTGCTGCGTGTGAGACAGAAGCCCCATTCCCGGGGCCGAGATATGGGTTGACAACATGCATGGGAACTGGCTTTTTCTCTAAAAAACACGCACTCCATCAAATTTGATGTTCTCAACAACACACATGACAACGTGCACACCATTGCTTCAGGATTTCCCCCCATCTTTGGAAAATGTCTCTTTTAAAGGAAGACTTTATCATAATTAAGATTTACATAATTCTCACAAAACAGTAGGATACAAATTCTCTCTGAGTTCCCAAAGACTATGAACCAGGAGACACTGGAACATATCTAGGGACATAAAGCAGAGTGCAAAAATGCCATGGTCTAAAGGTATTGAAATCAACAGAGTCTATTCTATCATCATGGGGTTATGTTAGGAATCAATATCAAAAGATATTTGAGAATAATCCCCATATTGGTTCATAGTGCTTTTCAGGTCTACTATATCCTTCTACTTTTCTACTTATTCTATTAATTTTTGAGAGTTTGATATTGAAACTCCAACTACAAATCTTAATTTATCTACTTAAAAAAATTATAATATATAGTGGAACTAAATGTAACTTTGTTCTGTATTTTCCAGGTCTCCTGTAAATATGTTACCATACTTTCGTAATTTAAAAAAATAAAAAAGAAAGTAAAATTCCCTCCCACCAAAAGTAAGACTTGATCATATTAGCCAGGAAAAGGGTCCCTCCACTCCAACTAATAAAGTCTTCTGACACTAGAAACTTTTTGATTATTTAGGAATACTGGTGAGCTTTTGGTCCTCCAGGCTAAAAGCAGAGAACATTCTACGGGTGTATGATATTTTCTTCTCCTCTGCAGTGCAACTAGAGAATGAATGCTTTCTCTTCTGCCAAAATGACCAGTGAAAAAACCTTAACTCCGCCCAGGGTCTGGCATGTTGGATTTGCTCCCTCTGGTGGAGATGAGGTGCTCCTACAACAAAATCATCTTAGTGACCAGTGGGCTATCCAAAAACACTGGCCAGAGGGACCTGGAAGGTTCTGAGGGAGCCTGACATCACGATTGAGAAAAGTTCAAAACCACGAGTCTTGTGTTTTAGACGTGGCCTTGCCACTAGCAGTATGGCCTGGTGGAAAATTGCCTAACCTCTCTGGGTCTTGGTTCTACCTCTGTGAACTCAGGGGACCAAGTTACATGTTCATAAAATCTCTTCCCGGGAGAGCTCCAGGAGACGGTGAAGGACAGGGAAGCCTGGTATGCTGCAGTGCATGGGGTCACAGAGTCAGACATGACTGAGCGACTCAACAACAACAACAAAAATCTCTTCCCAGTCTGCAGCTCCAGAAGTCTAACACTTAGGATTCAGCCACAAACATGCCTCAAACATACACAGATTTTGTGCATGATCTCAAAGGTGTCTTTGGACTTTCTCTGTTAGATTATGCACTCCATGAGGGCAGGACCAGGACTCACTCATCTATGTACTGCCTGGGGGCCTAGCAACAGAGCTCAAGACATGGCAGGCACTAGAGAGTCAGAAATGCAAAGCATTTCTCAGGGAAGTAATTGATTAAGTGAAGCCAAACTGGAGACCCCACAGTGTGGGTTACAGTCAGCAAGGCAGCTGAAGAGGCAGTCTTGGTGGGACTGGCTCTGCTCGGAGCCCAGGGTACTTGCTAAGTCGCTTCAGTCATGTCTAACTCTGTGCAACCCTCTAGTCGGTAGTCTGCCAGGCTCCTCTGTCCATGGGATTTCCCAAGCGAAAATACTGGCTTAGGTTGCTATTTCCTCCTCCAGAGGATCTTCCCGACACAGGGATTGAACCTGCATCTCTTGATCTCTTGTGACTCCTGCATTGCTGGCAGATTCCTTACCGCTGAGCCACCAGGGAAGCCCAGTGTGGTAGAGCTGATTAAGCTCTTGGATAGCATCTTTCCTGAAGCAGGATCTCCTTTAACGCATTTTGTTCTGAAAGCAACTGAACTCACAGGTCTACAAGGAGTGTTGCGTTTTCACCATGCCCTCTAACATTAAAGTTCAAAAAAACCATTTGCCTTTAAAAAGACACATTCTGCTTCTCCTTCGAATGGAAGAAATCGTTAGGACATCCTCCCACCCACCCAATCTGCCCCCATGCCGGGATAAATCTAGTGCGTCCCCATCCCCCACTCCGCTGAAGAGACCAAGTGGCAAGAGTCTGGGAAGGAAACGGAGCAGAGAGACGGGCCGTACCTGCTTGTCACTTCCCGAGGGGCCGAAAGTCTGGCGGATACCACTCTGCAGGATGTTGGAGATGCCTTCCATGCTGAAGCGCTGCGGGAGCAGAGCGAGACTCAGAAGAGTAAGTGCTTCCCGCTCGTATTCATCGCCCCAGGATGCCCGTGTCCTCCCTAAGCTACCCAGACCTTTCAGCATCCACACCGTCCCAGATTAGGGCCCTGGGGTTTTATAAGTAGAAAGTAAGAGTAAAGACCTGGGCTACAAGACAGGCCAAAACTTCAGCCTGCGCTTTGCAAGAAGAAATAGCAGCATCTCAAAGACTCTTATCTGAGTAAGTCCCTCGGGTGGTAAGACCCACCCCCCCACCTCACCCAGGCACTCCTGGGTTTCCTCATTTCAGCCTCTGTTATGTACACAGAAAATAAAGCAGCACAGGGAAACTTGGACAGATGACAATGAAAATGTCTCAGGAAGAAAACAAAAACAAAATGAGTCATTGGGAAGGACGGATGTGAAGCACCTGTCCTCATCTAGGAAGCTTTTTCCAAAATGCACATGCCTGGGGCCCTATTCAGTAGGTCTCGGAGAGAACTCAGGAATAGGTATTTTGAGAAATCTCCTTAGATGATTCTGCTGAGCCTCACTGATTGAGAATCACTGGTTGGAAGAATCTGGTCACTATACCAAGGTGTCAAAATTTTCAATCCTGAAACACCCTAATGACCTCCTAAAGAGATGAGTCAGGACTATAAACTGTGCTGGTAACAGGGACTCTGAACCTAGAGTCCCAGGGCACAACTCCACTCAATCCTAAATACCTTCACCCCACTTCCTAGGGTCTTGCCTTATTAAAGCACATAGCTGTACTCATTTCTCTTCTAGAGTTGCAGCCTGTCTCCTTCAATTAGACCGGGTGTCCTCTGGGGGCACAGAGGAGATGGGTGGGCTCTTCTCCCTCTCGTGGCCCCCCTGTCTGCCAGGGGGTCCTGCGAAGTCATGGCTCAGGACAGGTCTGTCTGGGCCACAGCCGGGCACCCCCGGTCCTTGCGCCGGGCTGTCCTCTTACCTTGAGAGGCATCTGGCTTCCCTTGTCGATCCGGCTGCTCTGCAGGCTCAACCCTTTCTCTTTCCGCCTCTTCTTCATCAGTTCCCGCTGCTCCTTCTGCTTGTTCTGCACCTCAATGAGCACCGTGATGAAGGAGTTCTTCACTTCCTTCTCGAACTCCAGCTCATCCCGGCGGGCCAGCTGCTGCACTAGCTCCTCCGAGAAGTCTCGGATGGCACCCTCTACTTGGTCCAGGAGCTCCATCAGCTCAGACCCAGACATGTGCCTCAGGCCTGCAGGGGAAGACCGTCCTGCAGGGTCACTGCCTCCAGCCCATGGGAGAGGCTCCCGGGGCCCAGAAGGACCTGCAAGATTTAGGTGCATGCCAGAAGGGAGGGCCAGTTATGGGCTGTGAAAGAAAACATCATCTCGGGGAAACAACGGGGAGAGAAAAACCAATCCCCGGGGAGACCTGTGGACTCTGTCCACAAAAATGCAGGTGGACAGATATGTGGTGTTTGATTACTTGATCGGTCTCCCTAGTTTTCCTCTGTCTCTATAATATTCCTCAGGCTTCCTAGATGGTGCCGGTGGTAAAGAATCCACCGGCCAATGCAGGAAACACAAGAGAGGCTGGTTTGACCCTTGGGTGAGGAAGATTCCATGGAGTAGGAAATGGCAACCCACTCTGGTATTCTTGCCTGGAAAATTCCATGGACAGAGGCGTCTGCTGGGCCACTGTCTATGGGGCTGTAGAAAGTTGGACACGACTGAGCGACTGAGCGCATATAATATTTCTCATGTGAAATGGGTCAAGAAATGAGAGAGGGGGACATGAAGAAGATTTTGACATCCGGGTCAAAGACCAATAAAGAGGTGGTGTCTATTCCCAAGACCTGATCAAGACAGAGCCAAGAGCAAAACAGGCAGAGTGACCTGAGGTCTCTCTACACCGGCTGTCCTGTGTCACAGCGTACGCGTCCGAAAATACGTGAGACGTGCAAAGACAGCAACACGCATGGAAAACTGAAGCCTGGTCTGGTACCGAGTCTTCTGCTACTGTCAGAGAAAAGAAAACGGAATCTGGGATAACAGGACACAGATCTCTTAATTTAAATTCTTATCCCCTCCGACTTCTTCCTTTAAAGTAGATTCGGGAGCATCTTTTCGAATGCCCTCCTTCCTAATGGCATCTTTTGTTTCTTCTACATCAGAATCCATTCTCCTCTCTCTTTCCATTCCCTGCTCTGCCCGGGGTATTTGCTGACTTACTTCAACCTTCTCCTTTAATTCACTCTTTGGAGTTGTCCTCCTCCTTCTGTTTTTGCCATTTCACTCCGCGTTTCAGCTATTTTCCCCAGTCTTTCACTGAGCAGTTCTGTGTATTGGACCTTTGTGTGGCAGAGAATGGCCTGATTGGAACAGCTGTGAATGCAGTGCTGGGGCCAAATCCATGGCTCCCAACAGATTCTTTCTGCTAACATCGCCCTGCCTCCACTCTCTGGAGCCACAGTCTCCCTTATAGGACTCGGTCCCTCAGGTCACGCCTCTGTTTTCACCACTATTCTAATCAGAGTTTGGACTTTTATACCCTGACCATCCCGCCTTCCCTCTCATTTGTTAAGTCCCGCTACCCCCATGCAGATCCACTCCCAGGTAACGTGGCCCTTCCTGCAGCATGGTTACCTTTATCCCTACAGATTGATAAATGTATATCCGTTTTTGCCACTGGTGTTACATCTTTTAATTACACACTTCGTCCGCCTCTTTGTTTGCAGGATCATAATTACTACAAACCTGTGTCAAAGAGTTAATATGATATGCAGATTAAGAGTGTGGACTCTGCGGCTAACCTGCCTGCCTTCAAATTTTGGCTCCACCCCTTATGACCTGAAGGTGGTGTAGGGGCAAATATGCATTAAAAATACAAGGCTTGGGGCTTCCTTGGTGGTTCAGCGGTTAAAACTCCATGTTTCCATTGTTGGGGGTGTGATTCAACCCCTGGTTGGGGAACTAAGATCCCACATGCCACATGATGGGGAAAAAAAAGAGGCTTGATTCTCCTTGTTGAAAATAAGGGAAGAGACTTCTCCTCTCCCTTTCCTCCCTTTTCTTCCAGAATCTCTTTCTCTGTCCTTTTCAAATGTGTGTCATTCATTTTCATGGCTAAATACACCTCCTGCCAGTCTCAGGACTCAGGAATGTTTCCTCAAGGATCTGGTAGTCACTGCTTTGAAAAGTCATCACCAAGAAACAAAACAGGGGCCTCACTCATCACCTGACTCCAAATTGCGAAATTTCCTCAATGTAATGGGTTGTGTCCAATTGCCTGTAGGTAAAGGTTTTGCAAGCTCTTTCTGTGGATGACTGTGATAAGGAGATCAAACAAGTCAATCCTAGAGGAAATTAGTTCTGAATATTCATTGGAAGGACTGATGCTGAAGCTGAAGCTCCAATACTTTGGCCACCTGATGCGAAAAACTGACTCACTAGAAAAGACCCTGATGCTGGGAAAGATTGAGGGCAGGAGGAGAAGGGGACGACAGAGGATGAGATGGTTGGATGGCATCACCGACTCAATGGACATGAGTTTAGGTAAACTCCAGGAGTTGGTGATGGACAGGGAAACCTGGCAGACTGTAGTTCATGGAGTCGCAAACAGTTGGACATGACTGAGCGACTGAACTGAACTGAATGAACTGTGATATGCACCATATTCTGGCTTAATGCTTATTTGATAATAAAATCGTTTTCTTTCTCCTCTACTGTGGAAAGGTTTCCCGGGTGGGGAGGAGATATTATTTTTAAATCATATTTCCCGGACAATGGCCTCAAACAAGTCACTTACTCGTCCAGAAACTCAGTTAGCTCAGTCCTAATGGGGTTGCTACAGGCATGAAATGAGATTATGCGTACAAAGTTTTAGAACAGGCTTTGGCACTCCTAAGTTCTCTAAATATACGAGCTATTATTATCATTACTGTTTGTAGATTTTTTTCATTGACTTTATGGTAGCATCATGTGGGGTTTTCGGGGGGTGCACTGTGCAGCATGTGGGATCTTAGCACCCCAACCAGGAATTGAACCCACACCCCCTGTATTGGAAGTGCAGAGTCTTAACCACTGGACTGCCAGGGAAGCCCCCAGCACGGAAGCATCATTGGGAATAGTGAGTGCAGATTTCCTCTACTTAATCTTGTTCTTTGGTTCATTTTACCACTTTAATTTTGCTCGATGGCCTCCTCCCCACTCTCTGTGACGCGAACTTCTCTACTGATACACAGTAAGAACAGTGATGTCAACTCCCTAGATCCAAGGCTCCATTAGTGGCATGTGAAGCACATGCCCTGCCCAGCAGAGCTGAGTTCATCCTTCGCGAGTCCACCCCGAGGACCCTCACCTTCGTAGGACCAGTTGTTGTTGAAGGTCTGGGTCAAGGCCTGCATCTCCTGCAGGAGGACCGAGTCTGCCTGGGAGGAGGTTTCTCCCCCATCCTCCTCTTCCAGGACCTCCTCTTCCTCTTCAGGGTCGGGGGAATTCTGCATCATTTCCTCAATCTCTTCAATCACCTGAAGAGGGTACACAAGCGAGCACTCACTCTTCTCTGCTGCAGGGATATCTCAGCGTGAAGGATGATCAATGAAGGATGTGCCTAATTTGCTGTCTTTGTAAAATTCCTACAGCAGTATTGTTACTTAATAAATATTGAATAATAACAAAAATAAATCTGACCAAAGGCTTGCAAACACTCTCCCTTTAATGCAAAGCCCTCTTTAACGTCAAACCTCTTCCAAGAACACCATTTAGATGAGTGCTTTATTGGAAATAAACTGCTCTTTCAGGAAACAAAGCGGAGCTGCCTGGAAGGGAACATTTACTTCAATTTGCTGAGCACTTTCTTCCTGAGTGGGGGAATATTTCATCCACCCAACTCGAACACAAAATCCAGTCCATTCATTGTGATGATGCCTATGACCGGAAATGGCAGTGTTCCTAGGACAGCTCAAACTCATGTACAGCTTTTCACATAGAGGAAAAGAGCTCTGCCTCCAGCATTCACCAGGACAAGAACTAAAGCTGGCCAACAAGTGCAAAAAAGACCATTAAATAATGATAGAATAAGTAGGGTCTGGACGCAGAAAATAGGTAAGAAACTCAGCTATAATCTAGACTGTTGTAGGGGACTGGTTCTAGAAGATGCGAGTCAAATTAGATAACTGCCAAAAGGGAAAAAGGTGAACTATTGAACAACGCACAAGACTTTGGACACTAATTGTTCACACATGGAGAAAAGGGAATGAGCAAGGACTACTTCTTTGGAAGGAGCCATTGATGAGTCTGGTCAGAACAGAGCATCTGTATATTTGTCTGTTCTCGATGCTGTGATGGGCTCCGGCTCCAAGGCCACTGGTTACTGAAGTGGGTTCCTTTATGTTAGGCTGGACTAAAGATAAAGGCACTTAAGAGTTTCCTCCTTTGGAATAATTTCCATTTTATTCCAAAGCTTTCCCATCTCCACTCACAAATTTAAGGGATACTTAAGCCATTCATGGGATAAAAGCAAATGACATGACCCTACTTTGGAATTTTATGGCTGAGTTCCTCTTTCCCTCGAAGTCGTTATCATTGAACTTGGATCACTGAACTGTATTTCCTCCCGAAATTCACAAGAATAAATGCCAGCACCTCTTCTTTTCAATCCAGTTCCCTTTAATCTCTTGATCCTTATCTGTTTATATCCTACCCTTTACCACAGATGTGAAAGAGTTCCTTTTACTAAAAAGCACTTTCTGGCACCAAAGGCTCCCGGTAGAGCTTTTTCAGAATCGCTCTGTGAAAATGCTTGAAAGGTGCCTGCTCAAAGCAAGTGCCCATAAATAGTTGTTGACTGAAAGGTTGAATGAGGAATCTAGAGATCCAGGGGTATTCTCCCTAAGTAACAAATTATTAAAACCAAAATGTAAGTAAGTCAATAAAATGTGAAGCACTATACTTTTTTTTTTTTAACCAAATGAGTGTATCTAAGACTCTTTTGGGAAGGTTCAACATTTTCAATGTTTTATGAAATATGAGAAAATATCCATCACTTGAAAGCCTCATCTGTCATTTCTATTCTCGTGAGAACAAGGATTTGGGACCCTTGTTTAAGTGTCTTGACACCAAGTACAATGAGTTGCAATAAAAAGGCTTAGCAGGAAATGAAGGCAGTAAACACTGGGCCCCTCTCTGGCTGTTACCAAACACGGACCCCACCCGACGCACATGTCAGGGGTTACATTCCCATTTACTGCAGGTGGGTAAACTGAGTCTTAAAGAGACATGCAATCCCTTATCAAACACACCCTCAGTCACAACACAACCACCACAAGACCATACATTTCTCTGTCACCTTAAAGGGATGTGGCAAGTGCGTACTCAAACTTTTTCTCTATCAAAAGAACTGAAAGTCCCAAGAACCAAGACATATTCATACCTGATCTGCTGTGAGTAAAGGCTCCTCATTGATTCCAGAATCGTGTTCACTCTTCTCATTGAACTCTTCCTCTTCTTTCTCATGGATCTGAAAGGGGTAAGAGAGGGGATGGAATTCTGATTGACCATCAGCAGAACTAGGATTCTCTCCAGTCTCTAGAATAGATAGCACTGACAGAGGCCACCCTGGCCACCCACTGTGTAAGGAGAGAATCTGAGAGGTGTGCAGAGTTTCATTCAATTCCAAGAATACCCTATCCGTACAGCATACATCACTGGGTCCAACATGGTCAGAAAAAGACAGTAAGGCATGTGTGGCCAGCACCATTCTCACCCAAGGGGAGAAGCATAGTTGTTTAACCCATAGACAGGTCACCTTCAGATAAACAAGGAACATTCTCAAGGTGAATAATAATGGCAACCAACTCCTGCAGCAAAGGCACATTTGTTTATATAAGGAGTTTCAACGGGGACTCTGTTTCCAGATTTTACTTTAGATGGCGCTTTAGTGGTAAAGAGCTTGCCTGCCAATGCAGGAGACATGGGTTTAATCCCTGGGTCGGGAAGATTCTCTGGAGGAGGGCATGGCAATTCACTCCAGTATTCTTGCCTGGAGAATCCCATGGACAGAGGAGCCTGGTAGGCTACAGTCCATAGCGTCACACAGAGTCAGGTACAACTGAAGCCACTTAGCATGCAGATATTATAAAGAGTGAGTTGTTTCGGCCCAAATAGTCATGCTTTTAAAATCTGACAAAAAGTCATCGTGTTATTGGAATCTAGGCACGGTGTCACAGCTAATGAAGGATGTGTCAGAGCTCCACAGGACATGCCATGGAGCAACCTGACCACACACACCAAAGAACAAACTGCAACAGCAAATACTGAAATATTTGCACTGTCCCCAAAATTCCATCCCGAGCAAGACTGAAAGTCGACAACCATCGAGGTTCTAGATGTTGAAGCCCAGCAACGTATTCACAACGTTTTTGACTTTACTACCCGTGTTCCAAGAGGCCACAGCCTGGTACTGATGGTCAAATCCTGCACAAAATAAGCGCAAAGCTGGGAAAGATTGCTGGCCAGAGGAGAAGGGGGGAGACAGAGGATGAGATGATTGGATCACACCACCAGCTCGATGGACATTAGTTTGAGCAAACTCCAGGAGATAGTGAAGGACAGGGAAGCCTGGAATGCGGCAGTCCGTGGAGTCGCAAAGAGTAGGACCCAACTGAGCGACTGAACAACAAGCCACTAAACAAACTAACAAGCTGTCTGCATCCAGGAGTCTCATTTGAAAGTCATCTCCAGCCTGGCAAGAAGCACCTCCAGGAAATCTTTCTGCAGACACCTCTCATCCAGGAATCAATTTCACATGCACCCCGACAGCTGGTACACTGGTCTGTCTGACTACTGGGGATTACATGTTTCCTGTTCTAATTAGCACCCCCAGGAAACACCCCGGTTCCAGTCCAAGCAGTCATGTCAGAGGGAATCCATCCTCAGAAGCATCTCCCCATTTCCTTAAACTCTACCTTGGCAGGCACCCCCAACAACAACGTATCACCTTCTATCTACATTTGCTTAAAACCAGGACTATGTCATAAAAAAACCAAAAACAAAAAACTCAAACACATCTCAAAGGCCATCTGCTCTCAACCTGGGTAAGGGGTAGGACAGCGAGGTAATGGGATTATTTGAGGGGCTTTTGTGCCAGATGGTGACATCTATTTCTGCTGTTGAACCCATATGCTGCTCTCTCTGCCAAGTCCACCACCTGTGGTACATGCCTGCTTCCCACAGCTCCCAGCTGTGCAGAAGGAAACTCCTGTGGCCATGGCTTCTTCACAACTACTCTCTCATGGTAGAACTTTCTTTAGGGCTAGGAAGTCCTGTGGTAGGCGCTAGGGTCCTGCTCAGAAAGTTTTATTTTCTTGTTTGGATTATTTTTTATAATAATATATAAGCATCTGACAGCCAGTGTCAGCCTCTAAGCAGAATTTTTGTCATAGTAAGTCTGTTTTTTAAATGGAATATTTACATTTCCTGAGATATGGCCAATTTTAGCGAGTTTACCTCACTGACTGTTAACACTGTATCTTTCAACTACCCCAGCCCCCTACCCAAGGTCCTCCCCCCGGGCTCCGGGTGAAGGCGGGGAGGGAGTTTTTAGGCATTGACCCTTCTTGCCATTCAGACATTATGGAAGCAAGGAAGCTGGGCAGCAGCATGGATGACTCCAAATTAGAGCCTTCTTCCTTCTCTCTGATGCACAGCATACTAGTCGGATTTGTCAGGCATGGGCAAAACAAGATTTGAAATGAATTGTAAGCTTGTGAGGGCTTCCTTGATGACTCAGATAGTAAAAGAATCCAACTGCAATGCAGGAAACCCAGGTTGGATCCCTGGGTCGGGAAGATCTCCTGGAGGAGAGAATAGCAACCCCCTCTAGTATTCTTGCCTGGATAATCCCATGGACAGAGGAGCCTACTGGGCCACAGTCCACGGGGTCACAGAGAGTCAGACACATGTGAAACCTACTGTGAGTTCCTGGCAACATGGGAGCTATACCTAGCTCATACCTCCTCAGATCCCATGAAATTTTTGCAGCTTGTTTTATGTCCCTGGATATGTTCCAGTGTCTCCTAGTTTACACTCTATGTGAACTTGAATAGAATTTGTATCCTTATTGTGTGAAAATTGAATAGATCTTACTTATATTGAATTGGTTCACAGTGCTTTTCAGGTCTACTGTACTCTTCTCTTATATTCATTCTATTAATTTTTGAGAGTTTGATATTGAAATTCCAATTTAAAATCTTAATTTATTTGTTCAAAAAAATAATTTAAGATATGGTGGGACTATATGTAACCCTGTTCTATATTTTTCAATTTTCCTGTAAACTTTCATATTATACTTTCATATGATATGATATGATAATATGAAAGTGTTATCATATTTTCATAATTTAAAAAATATTTTAAAATTAATAAAAGAGGTATAGTGAGGTATAACTAAAAATCCAATGGTAGAAATAAAATGGAAGACCAGAGAGTATTCGATTAACCCAAAAGAAGGCAGAGAAGGTGAAACAGAGGAATAACAACAATAAAAGAAAAACCCAGGTAGAACAAATTGAAATGCAAAATGGTATTAATGGTAACTATTAATGTTAAAAGTTAATGAATTAAACACTATGCAAATGAACTAAAACAATAAACTAAAAAGCACAGATCATCATGGTCAGACTAAATATAAACGAGCCAACTACATATAATCTATAAAAGATATATTTTTAAAGACATAGATAGGTGAAAAGTAAAAGGATTGAAAACCATTTACCTAACAGCAAAAGAAAGCTTTTGTGGTTAAATTCGTATCAGACAAAGTAGATTTCAAAACAAGGAGTATTACCAGAGATGAAGGGTATTTCAGGGCTTCCCTAGTGGCTCAGGGGTAAAGAATCTACCTGCCAACGCAGGAGACACAGGAAGGTTTGATCCTTGGTCCAGGAGGATCCCACACACTGCAGAGCAATTGACCGTACGCCACAACTATTGATCCTGTGCTCTAGAGCCCACGCTCCATAACAAGAGAAGCCACTGCAGTGAGAAGCCCACGCACCACCTACAGAGAATAGCCCTGCTCTCTACAACTGAAGAAAAGCCTGCACAGCAATGAAGACCCGCACAGCCAAAAATAGATAAATAAATAAAATTAAAAGGTATATCATAATGATAAAAGGGTCACTCAGGAAGACATAACAATAATAAAAGTGTGTAACTAATAACAGATCTTCAAAATATGTAAAACAAAAACTAACAGAACTAAAGAAACAGACAAATCCATGATTTAATATTAATAATTGGAGATTTTAACACTTCTTTCTTGATAACTGATAAGACAAAGAGACAAAAAAATCAGGATATAGGAGAATCCAACAATACTATAAACCACCTTAGTCTAGTTGACCTGTACAAAACATCACAACCATCGATTGCAAAATAAGCATTCTTCTCAACGGCACATAGTACATTCACCAAGATACAACATACACTTGGTCATAAATCAGTCTCAATATATTTTAAAAGATTTATTTGTACAGATTTTGTTCTCTGACTAAATTAAATTAGAAATCAATGACAAAATGATATCTGTAAACATTTTTCTAAATAACCCACGGGCCCAAGAAGAAAGCACAAGAGAAAAATGGAAAATATTCTGAACTGAATGATAATGAAAACATCCCATATTAAAATTGTGGATCCAGTTGAGGCAATGCTTAAAACTTTCCTGTTTTAAGATGCTGTGTTATGACTACGGTCTGAATGTTTGTGTCCTCCCAACACGTATGTTGAAATCCTAGCCCCCAGTGTGATGGCATGAGGAAGTAGGGCCTTGGGGCGGTGCTGGGGAGGGTGGGAGCCTCATGAGTGGGTCTGTATTCCTATAAAAGAGGCTCCCAGAGCTCCCTTGCACCATGTATCCTGTGGGGAAACAGCCAGAAGTTGGCAGTCTTCAAGCTGGAAGAGGCCCTTTAACAGAACCAACCATTCTGGCACCCTGATTGTGGATATCCAGCCTCCCTAACTGTAAGAAGTAAATTTTTGTTGTTTATAAGCCACCCAGCCTGTGGTACTTTGTTATAGCAGCCCAAATGGAACAAGATCATTTTCTCTAAGTTTGAAATATGATCTAAGCTCCCACTTTTGTTGTTGCTTTTAATCAGTAAGTCATGTCTGACTCTTTGTGACCCCAAGGACTGTAGCCCACCAGGCTCCTCTGTCCATGGAATTTCCCAGGCAAGAACACTGGAGTGGGTTGCCATTTCCTTCTCAGGGTATTTTTCTGACTTAGGAATCAAACCAAGTCTCTTGCATTGGCAGGCAGATCCTTTACTGCTGAGCCACCAAGAAAGCCACAAGCGCTCATCTTAGAAGCTTAAAGAAATGAACGGTGAAGTAAAACCCTAGTTTAAGTACAAAGAAGGGTACAGTAAAGTTAAGGGAAGAAATAAACTAACCAGAAAATGAAAAAAACAAACGAAGAAAAAAAAACAGAAGTGCTTCTCTGGAAAAATTAATAAAAATGATAAACCCATAAATAAACTATGCAGTGGGGGTGAGGGGAAGGGACAGAAGGAGAGAAAAAACACAAATCAACAATATCAGTAATAAAAAAGGGACCATCACTCTAGCTCTTATTAACATTGAAAGAATAAGAGAATATCAGAAACAAGTTTGTGGTCAGTACATTCAATGACTTAGATTAAATGAATAAATTCCTTGAAAAACACAATTTACCAAAATTAAAGAAAATCAGCAAGAAACGGAAAATCTGAATAGCCTTCTATCTGTTGAAGAAATTAAAGCAGTAATCAAAAACTTTCACAGAGAAGGATGGTTTCACTGGTGTAGTCAATCAAACATTTAAGGAAGAAATAATACCAGCATAACAGAAACGTTTTCAGAAAATAGAAGAAAAAATTCTAACTCATTTTATGACAAATACAAGAGAAGAAAACCAAAAGAGTCCTATGAACATAGATGCAAAAATCCTTAATAAAATGTTAACAAGGGACTTCTCTGGTGGCACAGTGGATAGAGTCTGCCGGTCAGTGCAGGCGACATAGATTTGATCCCTGGTCCAGGAGAATCCCACATACCACGGAGTAACTAAGCCCACACTACTGAGCCTGAGTGCCTACAGCCTTTGCTCCACAACACGAGAAGCCACTGCAGTAAGAAGCCTGCACGCTACAACAAAGAGTAGCCCCTGCTCTCCACAACTAGAGAAAACCCACGCACACAGCAACGAAGACCCAGTGCAGCAATTCATCACATTAACATAAAAAATTGATCTACACACATACATTGTTCAATAGATTTAATTAACATAATCACAGCTGAACTTCTGGCAAGTTTGTTTGTACAAATTTATCAGGTGATTCCAAAATTTATATGAAAATGCAAAGGACCTAAAATAGCCAAAGCAACTTTGAAAAAAAAGAACAAAGTGGAAAGACATATGCTTTCTATCAAGACATTACCATAAAGCTACAGTAACAAAGACAGTAAAGTATTGGCATTCAGATAGATGCCTAATGGAGAATTCAGAAATAGGTCCGCACATCTAGGTCAACTGATTTTCAACAAAGATGCCAAGACAATTAAATGTGAAAAAGATAATATTTCCAGTGAATTGTATTGAAACAACTAGATAGCCATACCCATGCACAAAAAAATGAACCCTGACCTAGCCTAACACCATATACAGACACTAACTTGAAATGGATCATAAATCATATAAAAGCTAAAACTACACAACTTCTAGGAGATAAGAAAAAATCTTAGTGATGCTGGGCTTGGCAATTTCTTAAATACTACATGAGAAGCACAAGCTGTTTTTTAAAACTGAATAAATTGGATTTTGTCTCATTTAAAAGAACATTTTCTCTTCAACGGATGTGAAGAAAGTTTTAGCTTTCTTAGATATGAAAAATAAATCCATAGACAAGAAAAAAATATTCACAAAACATACAGCAAAGGACCTATATCTAGAATGAATGTGTTAAATTAATTAAACAAAGAGACCATTAGGCTAAGGTGATTTTAGTGCTTCAGGAGGTTCCTAAACGAAGTAAAACCAAAACCTCTAATGCCTCAAGGTTAAGAAGCAAACCAAAGGACTCACTCACAAACAGCCAATCAGATTTTCCCAAATAATACAACCACTCAAGCTAGAGCCAGTCACCTTATTTCCTTCCTTTGCTTCCACCTCTTCTCTGTAATGGCAACCCACTCCAGTACTATTACCTGGAAAATCCCATGGACAGGGGAGCCTGGTAGGCTACAGTCCATGGGGTCACAAAGAGTTGGACACGACTGAGCGCCTTCACTCACTTCTCTGTAAAAGTCCTTCCTCTAACTAATGTGGGCGGAGCACTCTTAACCACTTTGGGTTTGGCACTGCCAGATTTTAACAGATTTTTGCTCAAATAAACTGTCAAAAATTTAATATGCTTCATTTTATCTTTTAACATGAGGAACTCTAACATCGCCATAATAACACAAACAACCCACCAAGAAAACGGGCAAAAGATTTAAACGGGCACTTCACCAAAGAGGATACACATGAAAAGACGCTCAACATCATATATTATCAGGGAAATGCAAATTAAAATCAAAATAAGATGCTGCTATATACCCACTCAAATGACTAAAATCAAAAAGGCTGTGCATGCCAAGGGTTGGTGGGGTAATTTGAGTTCCAAACTGAAATATAGTTTGGCAGTTCCTTAAAAAGTGAAACACACTTACAATATGACCCAGCCATTTCACTCATAGGTTTTTATCCAAGAAAAACAGAGACATATGTCCACAAAAACACTTACACTAGAATGTTCATAATAGCTTTATTTGCAATATTCAAATGTTGGAAATAACCCAAATGTCCATTAACAGGTGAATGAATAAGAAAATTATGGCATATCCATATAATGGAATACTACTCAGCAATAGAAAGGAATGAATGTAGATACATGCAATAAAATGAATGAATATCTAGATAATTATACTGAATTTTAAATAAAGACAAAAAGAGTACATGCTTCACGATTCTATTTATACAAAATTCTAAAAAGTGCAAACTAATCTACAGTGACAGAATCAGGTTGCCTGAAGATAGGGGGTGAAAGGAAGAGTGATGGACATGTAGACATGCTTGCTATCTGGCTTAATATCTTGTGGCG
Organism: Cervus elaphus; assembly: GCF_910594005.1. Taxonomy (NCBI): domain Eukaryota; kingdom Metazoa; phylum Chordata; class Mammalia; order Artiodactyla; family Cervidae; genus Cervus; species Cervus elaphus. The sequence continues at coordinate 21,495,964 of NC_057816.1, read as the reverse complement.
ATGGTCTCACAGACATAAACATAAGTCAAAACCTAGCAAACTGCACAGTTTAACATGTGCCTTTCATTGCATGCCAATTATCCTTCAGTAAAGCTGTGAGTTTAATTTCAAGAGTGCAAGGTTGATTTAACATTTGGAAATCAATTCATGTAATTCATCACATTGACATAATAAAGGAGAAAACCATATAATCATCTCAACAGAGGCAGAAAACAGAAATAATTTGTCTTCAGAGAAATAACAAGAAAGCATCCCACAATTTAAAGTCATGAGCTTCCAGGTTGAAAGGGCCCACGGAGTATAAAGCAGAACGGATGAAAAAATACAGCTCACTCTAAGGCACATTACTGTAAAAGAAATGAGAAAGGAAAAAGAGAATATCCTCAAAGCTTCTAAAAAGAACCAAAAGAGAGTCACATATAAAAGACAAAGAATCAGAATGGATTTGGGGTTTCTCAACAGTAACTGAAAGCTGAAAGATAAGAGAATGGTACTATGCAATTCTGAGTAAATATGCCTTTGCAACCTAAAATAACTCTTATCAAGTCAAATTCTCAGTCACGTGTATGACAGGAAAATAAAAACACTCTCATCTATTCTAACAAATACATTCCTTCTACCCTTTCTTAAGACTATACTGATTTTTTTTTTCACCAGAACGAGAATACACCCAGAAAGATAAAAATATGGCAGTCAGGAGAGGAGAGACAGGCAAGAAGAATTCCCAAGACAAGAGTTGTGCACTAGACCTACAACACAACCATTAGTTTATAGAAGATAGAGGGTACTAGTTTTGATTTTTTTTTAATTGAATTAAAAGACTGATTTAAAAATATATATATGAGATTTAGAGTTCACTCGGAATTTGGAGTTGAACTAATGATAGATGTACAGGAAACTAAGCATATGAAAACCAAGGCAATTTTTCACTCCGAGTTAAGAGAGGAAGTATTTTTTTTTTTAAAGAAACTCCATGATTCAGCAACAAAGAGTATTTACTCAGTTATACTCGTATGTATATATTCTCCTCCTCTGCCTCGCTCAGTCCTGGCCGACTCTTTCTGACCCCATGGACTGTAGCCCACCAGGCTCCTCTGTCCATGGGATTCTCCAGGCAAGAATACTGGAGTGGGTAGCCATTCTCTTTTCCAGGGGATCTTCCCGACCCAGGGATCAAGCCCAGCACTCTGGCATTGGACACAGATTCTTTACCATCTGAACCACCAGGAAACCCAGTATGTATACATAAGGTTGATTTAACGACAAATTGGTGACAAGAGGGAAGGCCAAATGGGAGTATTTGAGGTGATGCAAAAGAATTAAATCTTCTCTTCCATAATAGATAACAAACAAAATTGCTTTTTTAAATAATCAAAGAAACAGCAATGTAAAAGTGTTATTTAGGAAACTGTATATACCTGCCAAAAAATAACTAAAAACAGTAGATGTGGCTGCCTCTGTGGAAAAGGGAAAGGTAAGTCAGGGGCTGCTGTATGTATTTTTTGTTAAGTCTCCTACTATTTTAAAAGTATGATTTGACTTTTAAAAATTACGTACATGTGTCATTTTGATTTTATAAAAGCAAAAACGACTCTCTTTGCAGTCATAATCTTGCAGCTTCTATTTCATTAAATTGGTTATAGTCACAAGGACAAGCATGAACAGGTTTGAAAGCAAATACAACTGATCCTTGGCAATGAACTAAGTAGAAGTAGAGATAAGAGGACTTGCTAGAGAAAGGCCGACCAGCCATAGGGACACTGCATGCCAAGGGTGTTTGGTCACCATGTTTTACAGAAGGAATACAGAACATTGGTAACATAGCAAGTCATTTAAACTGAGATCAGTGAAAAGAGCTTCTACTGCAATGAATACAGATAATAAAGGAGGCTGAAATAAAACAGCTTTAATCCATCCATTATTGCTACCCCATCCTTTTCCGTGGGTTAGATGGAGAAAATTCTATGAGGAGATCAAGATCATCTTTCTCAGGGTCATTCAGTTTCCCCTGAAATATTAACCCTCTTGAGGGAAATCTGCAAGTGAGGATAAATTAGAGTCCTTTCGAAGGGGAGGCTATCTTATATATTTTTTTGGCTTAACCCACAAAATGAGTTAGAAAGATGACAAAGGAGATAATAAAGCAGAATCTGCCTTTTGCACCACGACAGGCCTGATTTCATTTCAGTAATGAAATGAAATTATTACTGCTTATCTTCTCCTTTGCATTTTGGGTGAGGACTCAACACTATCCATATAAGCACTGAAAGAGAAAAAAAAGCACTCAGGAGTTCAAAACAGGACCCGAGACATCCTACATCCATGCTAAGTAGGGTTGTAGCAAATCTCTGAGATTCAAAGACTCTTTTGCCCAGTCAATGAAGCCTCAAGGTTCTGAGTATTTTGAATAGCTAATGATTAGAAGAGTTAGAAGGGCTATATAGAGCCACCTTTCAACAAATCAACTGATTGCTGATCCCTCTGCTGTGCTATTTTGGGCAATGGTCTACAGACATATCGCCTGGTAAGGTAAATCTGGTTCTTGCCCTTCCCTGGACTCAATCCTGGAGCACCTAGAAAGATCAGATCCACCTCCCTCCCTCGTTTGCTGAGCCCACAGAATCGTGACAGCACTTCTTGATAGGGAATTGTCAGATCTGCTTTGCCACTAAAACTAGAAAACTAAGCAGGGTAGAATGAGGCTTTGAGCAAGAACAGATCCATTATATGATTTAATAATACTTTTCTACATGTATATTCAACTAGGAGGGGCATTTTGGAGCTCCTGTAACCTATGCAAATCAACTCAAAACAAGTATTCTCTTTACTGCTTTTTTCAGAAGCCTGTAGGCTACTTTCTTCCTTGGTGTCAGTAACCACAGACTATGACTCAGGTCCAGTCATACGCATGCCTGGTTGGTTGAGTTTCATAAAGAATTCCTCCTAGAGGGTGGGAGAGAGGCCCAAGAGGGAAGGGATATATATACATATAGTTGATTCATTCTGCTATACAGCAGAAATGAACACAATATTGTAAAGTGATTATATGCCAACAAAAAATAAATGAAAAAAAAAAAAAAGAATTGCTCTCTATTACATGATGACCTCTTTATTATCTGGGCCCCAACTGTGGCCATTAGCCAGGCTCTGAGCTTGTTACAAGTCTGTCAATACTCCTTTTTTAACTTTTTCTTTTATATAGGAGCACAGCCAATTAACAATGTTATGACAATTTCAGATGGACAGCAAAGGAATTCAGCCATGCATGCTGTCAACACTGTTTCTTGATGGGACTGAACTGTTCATTTTAGATGGGAAACCCTGGTTTGTTTGTTTTTTAACCATCATTGTTTGAACACAAAAGAAGCCTGTGATACTCACCCTCCTGTCTTACTTCAGATCACCTAATTCTGCACATTGTAGGACACAGATGAGCAACAGAAGTGACCTGCATTTACACTATTTTACAATCATTCCATTCACCTCATATGCCCTGGATGTCCTCCTTCATCTTACTTTTCACTTCCTCCACAGTCCCTGCCTTCCCAGCAATGATGCTGAGCTTCGTTACATAATGGGGAAGACCGCTGAGTTACTGGATGCTTTAAAAAAATTTTTTTTTAAACTGGAATCCACAGCTCCTCAAGCCCTGTTAAGTGAGGGGCCCCAGAGGTACCTCAGTGTCAGAGTTGTTGCCATTTACAGCCTCCATGTTTGGGTCCCTCCAGTCTTCTGAGAGTGAAGGGATGTAATTGTCTGTCAGAGCATCCCAAACCCTGTAAACAAAGAGAAGCTCTCATTAGCGCACATCTGTGGCCTGGCCCCGCCTGGAGGAAGGAAGAGCTAGGCCGGGGGAGGAGAGAGGCTTCTGTGTGTGCCAGGCTGAGATCATCTGCCTTCCAGCATGTAGGAGTGAAGCAGCTTAAAAACTGAATTTCAGGCACTACCAGGAGAGAAGGAGCCAAGAGAATGGACCCTAGCCAGGAACTTCAGGGCCAAAAAAAAAAAAAAAAAAGGAGGAATTTCTCACCATTGAGATACTAATGGTAGCATCTACAATTAAAACACCGCTGACAATAAAGAAACTACTCCAGAACTAAATCTGCCCCTCAACCAAATGACTCCTGTCCTATGAATCTAAGAAATGCCCATGTTTCCTTTCCTATGGGCAGAGAAGAAGGAGAGGAAGAGGGAAGAAGAGAGAGACAGACTGATCTGGGCAGATTTTCTGGCTGAATCTCATTAAGAACAGGGTCATTGTCTGGCTTATAGATACAGCTGACCCTTGAACAACACGAGTTTAAACTGTGAGCATCCACTTGCGTGGATGTTTTTCCAAGGAATATTGTAGTACCAATATTTTCATTTCACAGATCTTTATATTAACTAAAAGTATGGGGGAAAGTTTGTGTTAGTTTAGAGATCACAATTTGTGGAATCAAAAGAACTAGGGTTTGAGTCCTGATTCTCTTCAAACTGTTTCAGCTTCCTGCCCTTTGTTTTTCAATTTATCAATCCCTTTGTTTTCGAGGCAGACATAGCAGAAAAATCCACTTCGTAAGGGGTGAGCACCCCTAATCCCCCATGTTGTTCACAGGTTAACTGTATTTCAGTTTCAGATGCCTACAATCCAAACAGTCAGGAATTAACTCCTTGACACCTAATGGAGGTAAGGGGATGATGCCAATGTTATTAAGTTTCTTATTACCCAAAATGTTCCAGGGACCCCAGGGTGGCACAACCCTGACCTCTAGGAATGCAGAGTCTAAGTGTGCCCTGTCTCCATCGTAGAGACTCTAAGGAGAATATATGAAAGGAATCAATAAAGACACCAATGTCTACACAATCAGCTTTTAGTGGGGGGAGATGGGGTCCCCTTTATTATACTTTTTTTTAAAATTTCTGATAGGTACATTATAAAAAAGGGTATTCTACAATTCTTTTTGTTTAACTCACTATTTCAGAAAGGTTTTCTTGGGGAAAAAAAGTGGGAAGGGGATTGGGGGAAATCCTGAAGTCACAAACTTTCACACAAAGGAAAATAAATAATTCAGTTAACAGCAAGAGTTAATCTAAATCAGTAAACCAAGCTCCTAAAACAATGCTATCCATGCAAGTCAGCAGCACTTGAGTTAACATGAAGTAATGAAATAATGAGGGCTCGATGCAATCTCCTTCAGATGCCTGTGCACATCAAACAGGACTGATACCTGTGAAACACACAAGAAGGGATGTTTTATTTAGATATACTAATATAAGGAAATAGCCATTTACAAATAAGCAAACGTGTACACATATGAATCAAATCCAAAACGTGACAAAGTATGGTTAAGATGCTGAAAAGATAAGTGTACATTTTATATATATAGCAAGTATATAGATATATATACAAGTAGATATGTGTGTGTGTGTATATATATACATATGTCAAAGCACAGGCACTAGATATCAGATACATAAAATGAGGGAGGGGAGTGTTCTTAACATATGTGAAATCTGGAATGATATAATATACAAGTATATAAACAGGGAGATTTTCCTAGTTTTGTATGCACCAAATGCATACGATTTGGTGATGAAACAAAAGCAATCAAGAGAACATGATTTAATGGCACTGCTCTGGCTCTCCACTGATCCATTTTTTTCCCTACAATTATAAGGAAGCACTTGCACAGAGCTCATCAAGTGTTCATTAGACATTCATTCAGCAGGATTGAGAGTCTACATCTTAAACATGGGTGATAGTCCAGCCTCCATCAAGCACTATTAGAGCATCATTAATCCAGCCTAATTCTAAATCCAAGTCTTGTTAGCATTCTAACACCAAGGAGCAAACACGATTTGCTGTCTCCAAGACAAAAGTCCCAGCACCACACCCACCAGGAAGATCAACGGACAAATCCTCCGTGCATCACGGCATTACACTCAGCCTCGGGAATGAACGGCATGCATGCAGGCACTGACCTTGAAGTCTGACCCTGCAGCAAGTGCCTGGAAAACTGATTCAGCAAAGCCCAAAACAGGCAGGAGCCTTCTCCGCCTCTCCTAGGTAGGATGGAAGCTGGGACCTTGAACAGGGGACTACACACTCTCCAATGACCTTGAAACTGTTTACATCTTTAAAGCGACACATGAAAATGCTCTAAAATCATTTAGGGCAGCAACTTTTCTCACCTGAGCCTTCACTGACAGACCCTGAATTTCACCTTCTAGTTCTAGATTTTTAGTGACAATTCCCTAAACCTTTATCTCCTTGGGATTTCAAGCCATCCTTGTTCTCTTTCAAGTTTTCTCCTTCCTTTTTCACAGACATATTTTTTATCTTTTGAGGTTCATAAGCAATCTTTAATAGAATGGCTCATCTCTTTGTCATCATTTGCACCCCTTCCCATATTCATTCAGTGCCCGTTTACCAATAATAACCATAGCAGCCAACCTTACTGAGCAATTACTAAACACAAGCCAGGCACTATCCTAAACTCTCTATGTGGGTCAATTTACTCATTCCTCACAGCAACACTGTAAAGCAGATGCGGAGGGAAAAAAACTCTGAAACACAGAGAAGTTAATTAACTAATCTAAATTCACCCAGTAATAACAGGGGTAGGATATGAACCCAGGCAATACAGTTATACAGCCTATATTCCTAACCCACTCGACTATTCCAATTCTTTATAAACTGTATGATTCTCGTGAGCATCAGAACACACGCCAAGTTAAAAATCACAACCGAGAACAGCAGGGCAGCAGCAGCCTCTGTGTGAAAGGTCTATAACTACATTATTCTGGACATGGTGCTTTCATCAATCTATGAGAGCAGAAATGGCAAGGTCAGCAGGCGTACACGCCTGCTTTCTGTTTAGATCTCCAGCCCAGGGAAGGGTAAATGGAAGGCAAAGGCAGGCTCACTGGCAGGCACGCAGTCCCGGGAACTGGGAGGGGAGGCCTGGGAGGGGAAAACACAAAGCTTTCTGGAGGGAGAGAATGGGTTAGACTTTCGTCCCCAGAGAGGTTGTCCCTCCTATCCTAAGCAGGATCCTTGGGAAGAGATGTATTCCCTTCAGAAGTACCCTGGGTGGACTGTAAAATTCCACTTCCTGAGAAGCATCCTCCTATTTACTCTTATCTTTGGGAAAGGAGACTTTGAAAGCTATCCACTATTATCTTTCATCAAAAAACTGAAGGTTAAACAAGTTCCCTCAGTTCTTGTTATTATGCTGTCATGACACCTGAAATCCAGTTTGTTCCCTTGTGTATGCTCGGCTGCTTCAGTCGTGTCCAACTCTTTGCAACCCGTGGACTGCAGCCCATCAGGCTCCCGTGTCTCTGGAATTCTCCAGACAAGAATACGGCAGTGGATTGCCATTTCCTACTACAGGGGATCTTCCTGACCCAGGGATTGAACTCGACTCTCTTATGTCTCCTGAATTGGCAGGCAGGTTCTTTACCACTAGTGCCAACTTTCCTCCATCCCTATAATAATAGAAATGCCTTTTCAAGTGCATAGTTTATACCTTGGGCTTATATGGTTGTAGGAGACTTGGGTTCGATCTCTGGGTAGGGAAGATTCCCTGGAGAAGGAAATGGTAATCTGCTCCAGTAGTCTTGCCTGGGAAATCCCATGGACAGAGAAGCCTGGAGGGCTACAGTCCATGGGGTGGCAAAGAGTAGGACACGACTTAATGACTGAGTACACACATATACCTGTAGAAATGACAAACTGTCTCTTACCGTGGAGGGCTAGGGATTTGGAAAAAGATGCTGGCAGAGGATGAGCAAACTGAACAGAATTCACTGGACAAGTGAAAGTGACAGTGAAGGTCACTCAGTCGTGTCCAACTCTTTGCGACCCCATGCACTATACAGTCCATGGAATTCTCCAGGCCAGAATACTGGAGTGGGTAGCCTTTTCTGACTTCAGGGGATCTTCCCAACCCAGGGATCGAACCCAGGTCTCCCACACTGCAGGTGGATTCTTTACCAGCTGAGCCACAAGGGAAGTTGGACAAGACGTGTACACTAAAATCTGGGTCTGCAACTGGCAACATAGTCATCAAGGCTACATCAATCCTGCTACACACACACACACAGCTATATACATACTCCTGACACTATGGTAGACAGGGCAAAGTGCTCATTAGAACTCCAATTTGGTAACATCTCTTAGGCTGGCTACTGCCCTCATCCGGTGTTTCATTGGTTTCAAGTCAGGCCAATATCCCGAAGAAGGCAATGGCACCCCACTCCAGTGTTCTTGCCTGGAAAATCCCATGGACGGAAGAGCCTGGTAGGCTGCAGTCCATGGGGTCGCTAGGAGTTGGACACAGCTGAGCGACTTCACTTTCATTTTTCACTTTCATGCATTGGAGAAGGAAATGGCAACCCACTCCAGTGTTCTTGCCTGGAGAATCCCAGGGACGGGGGAGCCTGGTGGGCTGCTGTCTATGGGGTCGCACAGAGACGGATACAACTGAAGCGACTTAGCAGCAGCAGCAGCAGCAGCAGGCCAATATCCACACTTAGATGTGTGTTAATATGAGTATACTTTTGCTGTTAACGCTTAGGAATTACGAATTATTAACACACCAATGACTTTCAGCAACTTTTTAGATTCTTTTAAATGCTTCAATAGAATCCACACTATGTCTGCCTTCCATATGGGGAAACTGAACCTCTGAGAAGAGAATTAACTTTCCTAAAAACCACAGCTATCTGTCGACTTTCCCTACCTGATTATTTAAGATTTACTTGTCTTCAGCTTAAAGCATGGCTGACTACAATCTGTTTATTTATCATGGGAACTTGATTTTTAACATGACCTTTAACCCAGTAATTCTGTCGGAGGAACAGGAAACTCAGTGTTCTCATATATTTGGCCTCTCTGTCACCAGGGTCCTTGTAAGAGGACAGATAGGAAAACCCAGAAAGGTAGGAAATAGGGTGAAGGCTGACCATTCCCACTCAGTAGGCCTCCAGGTTGGACCTCTTATGACAAGGAAAGGGTGAGTCTACATATGCAGAGAAGAGATTCTGGAATATTTTCTAAATTTAAAAAACTGAAAATATATTTTCATACATATCGACTCTCTTTTAATGACTTCCATGCCCTGACAAGGCAGAGATACGTTGATATCTCAGCCAATTCTCTTTGAGCCAAATAGTTATAAATGAAAACTTCGGGATTTCCCTGCCCATCTAGTGGTTAAGACCCTGTGCATCTAATGCAGGGGGTGCAGTTTTGATTCTTAGTCAAGGAAATAAAATCCCACCTGCCACATGGCAGGGCCAAGAACAAGAAAAGAAAAAAAATCAAAACTTCAAAGGGAATCACTCCCCTTGCTTTCTGATTTGTGCTATCCTTCAGGAGACTACTTTGGCCAAGAATTTCATTGTTTTTGTTTGAAGCTTCCATTATGTAGTTCTAACCCATCCAAAACACTTGCAATTCATTGGTGGATGAAACCTCTAACTACCAAATCCTAGCAAGTTTATCAGAACAAGAGAGCTGGGCTCAGGAGACTATTAACCAGGTTGGATATTAAACTACCTTTTTCTTTTACCCCATCATAATATTACAATTGAAGTAGCTGGATGGGTGTCTATAAAACAAAGTGTGTAATTTGATTCAAATTTTTAAGCAGTAAAGCTTTAGATGTGTATGAAACACAGTGAATGCCCAGAAAGCACAGCATTACGATTTCTCTCCCCAGATTCTTCCCACCACACTATCCCCACATCATATTTTACCTCTAAAGAATTATTCAGCTTTCAGTCATTTAGCTGAGCAGTCAATGAGGCAGGCAGGATAAGACCAATAATCCCATGTGATGGTAATTAACATTGAGTGGCCTCGGCTAATGTGCTAGAAAAGGGTAAGAACCTGGTTGTTGAACCTCTGTCCTTAATGAGGCAGAGGGTGGTTTAGACAAGGAGACATGATCTGTTGGAAGCAAAAGGAATTTTCAGAGCACAGCCTGGGTGAGGTGAGAAATGAGGTTCTTAGCCATTCCTTAGCCCCGCCTCATCAAAACTGAGCTCCAAAGGTTCCAAAGATGAGCACCCTCACAGTCAACTAGAGTCAAGCGATGAGACCAAGGTCATACAGTGAGTTAGTGAGAGTGTAGAAATGACGATTCATAGTGTTTCTAGTCCATTGCGTGCTGCAGTGAACTATGGTCAAAGAAGCTCTGCATTATAATAAAACCCCAGAACCCTTCTTCTTTGATCTCGAGGAGTTGAGCAAATTGTAACAGGCTCAGAATCTAAAAAATCAGTTTGAAACTTAAAATTGAATTGAAACACATAGCCCACAGTCACAGTATTGGTCACCAGAGTGAAATGTCCTCTGTGATTGTACCTTCAGGCTAACATTAATTAAAAAGAAAAGGAGGAAATGCATTACATGTACCTATGAGGCTAGCTATTATTGCTCATCCAGGTCATTCAATATTCATTCAAAAAACATGATTTCATCACTTACTACATACCATGCACTGTGTCAGATACTGGAGACAGAATAACAAGTAAGACAGACAGCCCTAAGATTCACAGAGATACAGTCTCAGTAGTTTTCAAATAAGCAACTATCTGCCAAATATAATCAGGTTCAATCTTGTAGTGCAGAGATTCCCAGTCTTTTTGGCACCAGGGACCAATTTTGTACAAGACAATTTTTCCACAGACCGAGAGTAGGAAAGATGGTTTGGGGATGACAAACACATTTCATTTACTGTGTACTTTATTTCTAATCTAATGCCACCGCTGATCTGACAAGAGGTACCAGTCCACAGCCTGTAGGCTGGGGACCCATGCTGTAGATGGGGTCTTCTTCCCCCACTTACTTACGAGCAACTTTTCCCACCCAAGTACTTAAAGAGAAACCAAAAGTGTAGTTGCTCCAAACTTCCACTACCAACTACTCGACATTTCCTGTGTGATCCCTAAAGAACAGTTGGTGCATATTTTAACCCTATGGGGAATTTATGCCTGTTTTTACTAAATACCCCAAACACCTTCTTTAATTCATACAACAAACACCCTCTTCTCTCTCTAGTCCCTCCTTGAACAGCACTTTTCTCAAATCTCTGTTCCTGACTTCTGTTAAGACCCTGGAAGGTGACTATTAAGTGACACAGAGAATAGTCAAAAGCCACTTCACCTGCTTATCATCTTTATTTTGTCCAGGGTAATTCCCCAATCTCTTGGTTCAATGTTCATGCTTTCTTATTTGGACCTGTCTTAACTTTTGCAGATAATCTTTCCAGTCCTGAGGGGGTGTAAACAACTTGGAGATTTTCACAGTTCTGGTGTTTTGTAAAGCAAATTGTTTCAACAACATAGTTCCCCTTAGTTCATTTTTTTTCTTGCCCTTATCTCTAATATCTAGAAGGATTATTATGATATATAGACAGACCCCCAAATTTCCCATGCTCCTAAATTTTGATTTTGTATCTAGGGAAATCTCTTTCCTAAAAATACTTTATTCCTTTGTGGTTTCAACTTAAGAAAACTCTGAAAAAAAAAAAAAAAAAGAAAAGAAAACTCTACAGGTGACTTTAAAGGGATATAATGGAACAAGGTTAGCAGTTACCAGGGAGCGGTCTCGGTGATACAAAAATATAAGTAATACGACATAAACCCAAGGACAGAAACTCGCTCTATGTCAAGGAGCCCCAGACCCCAGGGCTCTAATCTGAGACAACAGAAAACAACTGAGACTCCTTACTCCTCATCCTGCAGGGTCTCCTCCTCCTCTTGAATCTGGAACTGGTTCTTCACCGGAGCTAGGTTCTCGGTCTTGGCGTTGTAGTTCCGAAAGCAGACATTGAGCTTCTCATCAAATTCATTCACCAGGTCCTCCATGGACTTGAAGCTGATGATTTCAGAAGAAAAATTCTCCAGCTCAGACAGGGAGGGGTCCTCGAGATGGTGGGGAGACGAGCCGTAGAAACACCGGGGCTTCTCCTCGGGGTCTTCCGAGCAGCAGGGCCGAAGGTCCTCAAATTCTTCATCCAAACTCACCAGTGGGGCCTCCATCCTTGTACAGCAATCAGAAAACTGCAGTGTTCAGGATTCGTATATCTGGAAGAAATAGACACGGTAATGTGAGTTTGGACTGGGCTTTTATGCCAGCTCTGTTGAGGAGCCACAATCACTTATTACATAATTGCTCATTACTCTCAGCCCCTAAAAACAAACATCCTGCTTTACTGGCTCCATTGTCTGTGCTTCCTCACTATTATACCCTTAAGGAGTTCGAATGTCATTATCAGTGTGAATAATGCTGACTTAATAAGCATGCATTTTGGAGACACACCTGCTTCCCATTCCCTGCCCCCCAAGAACAAAGCCTAATCTTAACAAAGGTTAGGGATGCAGCCCCCCTAGACCATACTGCCTAGGTGTGCATCTGCTCCACTCCTTAGCTCCTGCCCAGCTGTGATTGTAGCAATAGTTTAACTTCTCTGTGCTCCTCTTTTATTCTCCTTAAGACAGAAATAACAGCAGGACCTACCTCAAAGGGCTGTCCTAAAGGTTAAAGGAGTAAATACAGGTAAGTGCCTAGAACAGTGCCTGGGAGATAATAAATGTTGATGTTGTTCCATTTATGTTCTTTGTATTATGATGGTAATGATTAACAAAAGTCTACATCTCAAAACTGGGAGCTTTGTGGGACTTCCCTGCTGGTCCAGCGGCTAAGACTAGATCCCACAAGCCGAAACTAAGAGTCTGCGTGCTGCAACTAAAGACCCTGCATGCTGCAACTAAGACCCGACACAGCCAAATAAACAATTTTTAAAAATTTTAATAAATATTGAAAAGGAACTTCCCTGGTGGCCCAGTAGTTGGGACCCCACACTTTCAACGCAGGGGGGATGGGTTTGATTCCTGCTCAGGGAACTAAGATCCCACATGTGGTACAGCAGAGCCAAAACAAATAACCTGGAAGTTTTCCATGACTTATTCGGTGGCAAAATCTGCCATGACCTAAACTCATTTGGCAACTAAACCTGATCTACATACTTATAGAGCTGTTTATGGTTTTAATGTATCCCATTTAGTGTGTTTTGCTGCAGAAATTTTATTTTTATTTTTTTAATTATAGAGATGGCTGCCCCAGCCCCCAGGGGATGATATGCAGAATATGCACTCTATTACTACATTCCAAAACCTGAGATCATCTAAATTCTGAAACACGCCTGGCCCCAAGGGTTTTGGACAGGGTTCATGGACCTGGGTATTACTACTCTCATCAATAAATGGTGGACTAATAGAGCACTAATACAGACTTTCATACAAGCACCTGAGTTTTTTCCAGACACACAGCTTATGTCTGGAACTAGAAGAGTGGATTAGTGACCTGTAAGAGACAGACCAACTACCCGTGTCCTCCAAAGCCAGACTCCACAGCCACCTGGGGCCCTGCACCCCAGAAAGCTGTACATTCAGGCCTCCTTTCATTTCCCAATAGCTCCGGGCCTTCAGCTGTGATTTATCCATCTGTATGTATATAACCAAGCCCTTCCCCAATTTTAATTGAAATTCCTCGAGGACACGGACATCCTCTGGATACCCTCCACGGTTTCTAGCACACACGGCCTGCGGCGAGGCAATCAATCAATGTGTGCTCACTGACAAATGATCTTCCGTCCCCCTCACATAGTTTTCATTTTCCACTGCAGGCAGCCAGCACAAGCTTATTGTCTATTATGCCCTTCTCTACCTACTCCGTTTCCTTCCCTGGAACACAGCAAGGCAACCAACTTCTATCTCTTATCTGTGTGATGACTGATCCAGTCAGATGCTTAAATTGGAACCACTACCCAAGGAGAAGCAAACAGAGCAAAAACCATCCTCCACCCCTACCTTTAAAACTAAAATCTACATAAGCAAGGCGGATGGCATGCCAGGTAAGGACTTAGACAGTTCTTCCTGGGATTTTACTGAGATTGAGTCAGTTACCACCACATCTCATCAAAACCCATTCTGAGTATTTATAGTTTGCAAAGGCAACGTAATAAGACCTCAAAATACAAAAAGATACAGAAGCAGCATGACAGCTTAGAAAGAACACAGGGTCAAGAGTCAACAGACCTGTCAATGCCTGACTGAGTGAGAAGTACTGTGGGTCTTGACTTCCTCAACTGTTAAAAAGAAAGTGTTAAAAAAAATGTTGGTATAGAGCTAATACTTTTGAAAGTCACTTTTAATAACATATTAACATAATTAATAATTTAACTGTATATTTTAATAATATAGTTTAATCTAATATATCTAAAATATTACCATTTCAATATCTAATCCAAATGTTTAAATATTAATGAGACATTTGACACTCTTTTTTCATACTGTCTTCAAAATATAGTGTATATTTTACACTCACATTATGTCTCCATTTGGACCAGTCAAATTTCAAGTGTCCAACAGCCATGTATGGCTAGTGGCTACCACATTGGACACCCCAACTATTAAGCAATACACAACTAATTGCCGGTTAGAGGCGCCTCACCTATGGTCAACAGACTCCTGAGGGATTTTTGAATACACCATATTTCATTTTGTGCATTTAAAAGCATATTTCAGGGAATTCTCTGGTGGTCCAGTGGTTAAGACTGTGAGTTTCCACTACTGGGGGCACAGGTTTGATCCCTGGTTGGGGCACTAAGATTCCACATGCTGCTCAATGTGGCCAAAAAAAAAGAAGGAGATAAAATCATATTCAGAGAAAGATCCCGAAGGACTCCTCTACATTGCTAAAGTGGCTCATCACACAAAAAAGATTAGGAATCCCTGAGTGCCAAAAGAGTGAGTTTAGAAAAGATCACTCAGTGTGACAGAAATTAAGGAAAGGTTTACAGATGAGAAATTTGTGTTGAGAGAGGAAGGACTCTGATGATTAAGCACCTGGACCCCAGGTTCCCATCCTGGTCCTATCACTTCCCAACTTTGAGACTCTGGGCAAATTATAAACCTCTTTGACTTTATTTCCTCATCTATAAAACAAGGTTTAAAATAGTACTTATATTGGAGGTTGCTTTGTGTAGTAAATGAGACAATCCTTGAAGTGTTAAGCACAATGTATGGAATACATGAAGTGTCCCAAGATGTCAATAATATTAGGAAAGCAAAGATAGTTACATGAAAATGTGAGGTGACAGTGCTTCAAGTAAAAGAAAAACTATCCTTGCCAAAATATTTCCTGTGTGATGCTTCAGAATGCTTATCAAAAGAGAGAACTATCGCTGAATGAATGTTATCATGCTTTTTACTAAGGCACTCCTGCTATTTTCAATTCATGTGGTCAAAGCCTCTCAGATCACTGGTTCCATTTCAGCAAGACATGAAAGCTACCTAGCTGGTATTCCAAATATTCACACTTCCTTTAAATCTGTACTCTTTCTGGAGGGGAGAAGGGAGCTGGCATGAGAAGGCATACCAAGGAGTATGTTGATTGCAAACAACAGAATCTATCCCATCAACCAGTAACAAGAGGGCAGCCCAATCGGAATCTAAGACTATGACTGAGTTTTGAGTGACGGCAACAAGGAAGACTATACTGAAAACATCTGTCCTCAGCACAGGCTCTAGAGAAAATGGATTCACCTAGAAGATTATAAAAGAAGAAACGGATATCACCACTCACTCCGGAGTTCAGAAACATGATCACTGGAAAACTCACAATATAGCCTGATTTCTTTTCATCAACTCACTTGCTCCCCAAGCGCCGAGAATTGCATGGTCAAGCTGCATGATTGACCAGCTGCGGATGAAGCTAAAACTGGAAGCTCTTGACACCAAAACTGAGCCCAGATTTTATAGAAAGAGCCCAGGCTGTGGCAGAGGAGATGAGAGGCAAGCATCTGGCCCACCTCAGCTTCAAGGAGGGCTCCCTGAATTGGGGCTGGCTGTCCTTCTCAAATGGTGCCCCTTCTCTCCTCCTTTCCCTTTTCTCTGTTAGTGGGGGGCCTCTGCCCCCAAATGAGATGTCCTACTCTTGTATCTTGGCAAGCTCACGCCCGTTTTCAACCACAGCTCATTTCAGAAGCTTCCTTCCCTTAAAGCTGGGGTGAATTCAATTGAGAGTTTATCCTCCTCTGTACTTCCAAAATCAACTTGAGGAAAAATAAAAATGAAGAATAGCGGAAAAAAAGGAATCATAGGAGGGTGGTCTTGTCTTTTTCTCTTTATCATAGAACGAGAGTGCAGGACTACAGTTTGCTTATGTCCTATTCCGTTTATTTTGGCTCCCAAGAGACGGTGTAATTTGGAGAAGAAAGGACCGCACTGAGCATAACGGAGACCCAGTAGGAAACACAGAAGCTTCTCGCGTGCAGCACAATGATACACGGTCGCGGCAGCTCAGGCTGCGGGTACCGGTTTCCCAGTGCCTGCTCTGCCGAGCTGAGTAGCAAAGAATTCACCATGCCTCCCCCTGCCGGGCCTCTGCATCTCCACACAGGCCCCACTCCATCCCCCTTTCTTCCCACTACTTGCCCCAGAGATCAAATGATTCTACATGCCCACCGCCCTCCAAACCATCCCCAAAGCTGACCGTCCACTGACCCACCTTCGGTTTCCCACTGCTCCTCAGCAAAACCCAGTGCCAAGCCGCACCTTTGGACGGAGAGTATTTCACCGCATAGAAGTCAGCAACCTCTTTGTAGTTCTGCTTCCCCCCCTTCTCCCTCCTGCTGCTCCATCCACCCTCATCCCACATCCCCTCCCCCAGGCTGCCGGGGTAGAGAAAGGCCCCTCCAAGCAGCACAAAGCCTGCGCTCCGAGGAAGCCGGGCTCACCCCGCGCAGGCCGCACGCATACTCCACGGCCACGGCCCTTTCGGCCCAACCAGACCCGGACGCGGGGGACGGGGGGGTGGGGGGTGGGGGGTGGGAGGCGGTTCAGGAGGTGGTGTCGCGGGGAGGAGGGAAGGGACGGGCAAGACAGGAGAAGAGAGGGCGGTGACAGGCCCCCGGGGGGCTCTGTCGGATGCTCCCCCAGCCCCCAGAGGCCCTGGGCCCACAGGAGCGCACCCCCACTAGCATCACACTCGTCCTTTCCCCGACCTGTTCGTGGTAAAACAATCGCTCCGCCGGCGTCTGCGGCAGCTGCCAGTGGTTCTGACACTGCAGGAATGCACGGTCCTGGGGAAAGGCTCGGCATCCCAGGGAGGGGCGCGGGCGGGCTGAGGGCCAGGTTCTTAGAGGCAGAGAAGATGCTGGGGCGTGTAAGGGAGCTGGACCAGATGACGGTCCTGGGAGGAGGTACCAACCCTCTGCTCCAGCACCACCAGGCAGCGTCCCCTGCCTCCCCCAGCCCCTAAACCAGGCAGCCTCCCGCCACACACACACACATACACACACACACACCACACACCACACACACACACACACACACACACACGCCTGGCTGGTGGGCCGCGGCTCTGAGGATGCTCAAAGTGCGGGTCTTCCCGAATTCCCCGGCCCCCGGGCACGGCAGCCCACCCTACTCTCCCGCGAAGGGCTGGGCAGGAGGGCGACGGCCCTCGGACTCTCCCTTTCCGATTCCAGGATGGGACAGGATGGGGTGCGGAGAGTCGGTGCCCCCAGCCCTGCCCACCGGAGCATCCCAAGTCGCGCGGGGCCTCCTTCACCAACCCGGTCCACCCCCCACCCACGGTAGTGGGTCGGTCCGGACTAAAGGTCGCCCCCCGCGACGGCACCTGTGCGGGTCCTGGCAGAGGGAGGCGGATCGCGGGGCTCAGCTGGACACCCCCATCCAAGGGCCGCGGCGAGCGGCCGGAGCGCAGCGGCAGCGGCAGCGGCAGCGGCAGCGGCGAGCCAGCGAGCGCTCCCCCCGCAGCTCCGCGGGCGCCCGGCTCTCGGCTCCCCTCCTCCACTCCGCCCCCTCCGCCCCCTCCCTGCGCTCGTGCCCAGGCTCCGGGGAGGGGGGGCGAGGGTGGCGCGCGCCGGGCACCCGCACAGCGGGCACGCGCAGGACCCGGACGTCATCTTCTCGTTAACATTCCTTGCTTTCCTTGGTCCATGTGGCTTGCCTTCATGAATATTTATGACTACTATTTCTCTTTCCTCCCCCCTACCCTTTAGCGCTGGCCTTTCTGCTTCGCTCATGAATATTCAGAAGCTCAAGATGCGTACTTGCAGTAACTCCCAGTGTGGGTTTCTCACCGGGAGGGCCGGGCACTGTAGCTTCATCATGAAAGCGTAGGCGGGTGGCCGAATGGATGGGCGGGGTGCGCAGGCGGATGCCCGCAGACACACTCAAAGACCTCCCTGGACTTTCTGGACTCCCCGTTTTATTCTGCTGGGGACTGGCATGAGCAAGCTGAGGCATGCCTACAACCCACTCGAGGTTTCAAAAGTAATAAATGCTTTTAGCACCCAAAGATGCAGGGTAGGGGCTGGCTTCAGGCCAAGAAAGCTGCAAACATTTCCACTATCCATCTGCAGGACTTTTTCGTGGGTCCCACACAGAAACTCTGTACCAGTTAAACATTAACCCCTCAGTCCTTCTCTGCAGCCCCTGGTAACCACCATTTTACTTTCGGTCTCAATGAATTTGGCTATTCTAAGTACTTCTTGTCAGGGGAATCATTTGTCCTTTTGTGTCTGTCTTATTTTCCTTAGCATAAGGCTTTCAAGGTATATCCGTGTTATAGCATGTGGAAGCATTCTATTTCCGTTTAAGGCTGAGTGATATTCCATTGAATGTACATAAAACAAGCTTCCCAGGTGACTTAAGTGGTAAAGAATCCACCTGCCAATGTAAAATACTCAGGCAGGAGACGCGGGTTCCATCCCTGGGTTGGGGAGATCCCCTGGAGGAGGAAATGGCAACCCACTCCAGTATTCTTGCCTAGAGAATCCCATGGAGGGAGGACCCTGCTGGGCTACAGTCTATGGGGTCATGAAAGAGTCAGACCCATCCATTGTTTCATCTATGGACACCTGGGTTGTTTCTGCCTTTCAGCTGTTGAACATAGGGGTACACTTTTCAGGCAACATTTTAAAAATAGTGTTCTATGACCTGTGCTAGACGTTGGGGAGGTAAAAATTCATGTCTGACTTCAAGAGGTGCAGAATTTAGTCTGTCAATTTCCAAACTCTACTACTTAGAACCAGTAGTGATTGAAAAGTCTTTCCCCAAATTTATATCCACCTAGAACTTCAGAATGTGACCTTTTTGGAAACAGGATCTTTGCAGATATAGTTCATTAAAAAGAGGCTATAGTGGATTAGGGTGGTCCTAAATGCAAAGGAGATCCAATCAGTCCATCCTAAAGGAGATCAGTCCTGGGTGTTCATTGAAAGGACTGATATTGAAGCTGAAACTCTAATACTCTGGCCACCAGAAGTGAAGAGCTGACTCATTTGAAAAGACCCTGATGCTGGGAAAGATTGAGGGCAGGAGGAGAAGGGAATAACAGAGGATGAAATGGTTGGATGGCATCACCAACTCAATGGACATGAGTTTGGGTAGGCTTCGGGAGTTGGTGATGGACAGGGAGACCTGGCATGCTATAGATCCTGGGGTCTCAAAGAGTCAGTACACGACTGAGCGACTGAACTGAACTGAAATGCAATGACTTATATCCTCATAAGAAGAAAGGACACAGAGAAATAAGAAAGAAGCTACGTGATGACGGAGGCAGAGATTGGAGTGATACAACTACCAGCCAAGGGACACCAAAGAATGCCAGGAGCCACGGGAAGCCAAGAAGAGGAAAGGAAACATTCTTTCCCAGAACCTTCAGAGGGTGCATGGTCCTGCTGACACCTTGATTTTGGACTTCTAGTCTCCAGCACCGTGAGACTGAATTTCTCCTGTTTTAAGCCATCAGTTTATGGTAATTTGTTACAGCAATGCTAGGGAACTAACACAGACTTTGGTGGTGCAGTGCTCCTGTAACAAGTATTTAGGACTTCCTTGGTGATCCAGGCTTCCCTGATGGCTCAGACGATAAAGAATCTGCCTGCAATGCAGGAGACCTGGGTTCAGTCCCTCGGTTGGGAAGATCCCCTGGAGGAGGTCATGGCAACCCACTGCAGTATTCTTGCCTGGAGAATCCCATGGACAGAGGAGCCTACAGGGTTACAGTCTGTAGGGTCGCAGAGTCAGACACAACTGAGAGGCTAACACACACTGTCCCTGGTGGTCCAGTGGTGAAGACTGAGTTTCTAATGCATGGGGGATGGATTCCATCACTGGTGGGGAACTAATACCCTACATGCTGCACAGTGCAGCTTAAAAAAAAAAAAGAATTTAATGTGGAAATGACTTTGGAACTGGGAAAAAGATAGAAGCTAGAAGAACTTTGAGACACATGACAGAAAAAGCCCAGGTTGCCTTGAAGACATTGTTGGTAGAAATATGGGTTAAAAGGCAATTCTGGCAAATGGTCAGAAAAAAAAAAAAAGATGAATTATAGAGAAAGCTTCTATCATCATAGAGAGTACCTGTATTGTCATGGACAGAATGTTGCTTAAAATATGAATGTTAAAGTGCATCTCATAATTATGTTCTCAGATGGAAATGAGGAACACGTTATTCGAAACTGTACAAAAGGCAATCTGGTTAGAAAGGGGCAGAAAGCATGGCTGGAATGTCTTTTGCTGTTGAGTGGTGGGTAGAGTTGTAAGCAATGAAATTAGATATTTAGCTGAGGAGATGTCTAAAGTGTGGAGGATGTGGCCTGGTCTCTCCTTGCTGCTGATGGTAAAATGCAGTGAGGATGATGGCCTGGACACCCTTCGCTCCTAAGCATCAAATTGCATGTAACGTTTCTGAGAATGTTATACCAACAGAAGCACTGCCAGCCTGAACTAAAAGGCACAGAGATGGGACTCAGTAAAGGTACACTGTTAAGACTTCTGAAATTTCATGTGCAAGAAGCAGGCTGATAGAGGTGAACGTTATCCTTCGAGAAAAAGGAAGAATGACTCTGAGGGCAGGGCCAAGAGGATGGAGCTTCGAGCCTTAAAGGATTATTCTCAGTCCTTGAAACCTCATGGAACTTGCCCTGCTGGGTTTTGAGCTTGCATTACACTAGTAAGCTCTTTTCTTCTTTCATTTTCTCCCTTTCTGAATGGGAAAGTCTATCCTTTGTCTTACCATCATATTTTGGAAGCAGATCAGTTTCACGGGTCCAGAAATGGAGAGGAATTTTGCCCTAGGATATACAATAAGCCCACACCCAGCGTGTGCTCAGTCATTCAGTCCCGTCTGACTCTGCAGCCCCATGGACTGTAGTCCCCCAAGCATCTCTGTCCATGGGATTTCGCAGGCAAGAATACTGGAGTGGGTTGCCATTTTCTTCTCCATCCTAGAGCTTTAAAAGTTTCTAAATATATGACACTCCCAATGGACAAAGGTATATGTGCTTTAAAGAAGATAAAAAGTGTTTTAAGCAAAGCTCTATGATTGCTATCAGAGTAGGAAGTGGTACCCCCACTCCAGTATTCTTGCCTGGAGGGTTCCATGTGCAGGGGAGCCTGGCAGGCTATAGTCCATGGGGTCAGGGACTCAGACATGACTGAAAACACACACACACATACACACACACACACACACACACACACATACACTCACACACAATTGCTATGTGATAGTGGAGAATAGAGCAGGGGGTTGCCCAAAAGGTCACCTAACTTAGACCAGGGGTTCTCAAACCCAGCACTGTTGTATTTTGAGCTGAGTGGTTGTCCTTAGGGGCTATCCTGGTCTCTGTAGGATGTTTTAACAGCATCCATGGCCAATACATGCCAGTAGCAACCCCCAGCTGTAACAATCAAAAATGTTTCCAGACTGAACTTGTAGGGCTGAAAAAAAAAATTACAAAATTGCCCCAGCTGAGAACCACTACCTTTGATGTAAATCTTTCAGGAGTAAACATTCTGCTAGCATGGTGCTGCTCTTCCTACATAGGGAATTAGCAGGACTAAAGTCTACACACACACACCTTTTAAGTATGAAAAATTAAGACTTTGATGTAAATCTTTCAGGAGTAAACATTCTGCTAGCATGGTGCTGCTCTTCCTACATAGGGAATTAGCAGGACTAAAGTCTACACACACACACCTTTTAAGTATGAAAAATTAAGACTGGGTTAGAGGTAAAAACCACTGATTGTTGACAATACAGGGTAAACAATCACCCCTGAAATTTCACCAAAAACATTCTAGGGTCTTATTTTAGTTCCCGAACTGAACTTATTTTAGTTCCAAATTTACTTGATGGAATCAAATAATCTTAGCATAAATAGAGCACTTAAAGGTCATTTGGTCTAATCACTCACCTGATGAAGAAACCAATATCCTTCTAGATTATGTTATACACAGCTTCCACTTAGATGCCTCTCGTGATGAGAAACTTGACCTTACAGGGCTGCCCATTCCTTTTTTTTTAAATGGCTTTCAAGGCTAGAAATGGCTTTTTAAATTTAGAAATTCAGTGATAGCACGATATATATTGTGCTCATCATATTTGATTTTCCTTAAAAGAACCCTTCTCGAAGAAACCAGTTTTCCATGACATTCTGGAAATGAGCTGCTAAATCTTCATTGAAAACTTATGTCTATCACAGCCCAGCAAATAAAGATGAGATCATCACACCTGCTAACACTGTAAGATTACTTGATTTTTCTGTCACTGGTAGTTCTTGAACAGCTACATTCAGTTTGAGCCTATATTCATCTCCATCCTCAAGCTCCAGGGTTAATTAAACTCCCTGATTTGTTTCCACAAGGGAAATGGAACATTCCCCAATATTCAAATTCCATTCATAACCATATAGTCAGCAAGTAATTACTCCCTACCACAAAGCACATGCACCAAGAACAAGACTATATTACTTTCAAAAAGAATAAGCAGAATTATAAAAGTTGACAATAAATCACACCCAAGAACAATGATAAACTCCAGAATAGTCACTTCTGCTTTCTGATAAAAAAAAACAAAATACATGAGCTAGTTGGCAAATAAAGAATGAGATCCCTTAAGATCCTGAAGAACCTCATCCCTTAAAGAATGAGAGTTCCCTTGGACATGCTATAAGTGTAAATATGATGGCAACTTCTTTATTCTAGAAACAAGTTAGATATTCAAGAAAGCAGAACTACAAATTTTAATAGGAAAACATAAATGAAGTCCCCAGTGTGAGGAAACCTTTCTTGTCTACAGTGGTCAAAAAGAAAGGTTGTGGACTTCCGTATTGGTACAGTGGATAAGAATATGCCTGCCCGTGAAGGGGACGCAGGTTCAATCAATCCCTGGTTGGTCCAGGAAGATTCCACATGCCTCCGAGCAACTAAGTCTGTGCGCCGCAACTCCTGAGCCCGAGCTCCAAAGCCCACGAGCCACAACTGCTGAGGCCCCTGCAACTAGAGCCTGCACGCCGCAACTACTGACGTTTATGAGCCTAGAGCCGGTGCTCCGCAACGAGAAGCCGCCACAATGCGAAGTCTGTGCACCGCACCAGAGAGGAGCCCTTCTCACTGCAGCTAGAGAAAGCCCACAGCGAAGCAGCAATAGAGACCCAGTGCGGCCAAAAATAAATAAAGTAAAGGTCTTTAATCTTCCTTTCTCAGTGGCTTCTAAGTGATTCATTAGCGCAAATCAGTATGTGCCCTGGGTGAATGGGGACAGAACAGACTGGCCTATTGTTGCCACCTCCTCACAATAGGAAAGAGCCTAGAGCTAGTGTCATGAGGGAAAGTCACTCATGACCTGGTTCAGCTCCACAGGCTCACTTTTAGGTTAACTTTTGGTTCTTTATGAGCCCCTCCCTACTCCGCTCAGGGACATCATTTGTATAAATCCCTAAAGATTGACTCCCACACCCTCAATCTCAAGGAACTTCTCTATTTTCTGCTATCCCCAGGATGACTTGGTATTCAGCGATGAATCAGAAATAAACTTGAGGGAATAAAAATGCCAAAAAAAATTTGCCATTTTACTGCACCAGTCTAGCCATATAAAAATCACTTCACCTGCAAACCCCTAGAGCCCAGCACACTCTGCAAATCCTGCCCTGGGCCATAGCTATCCTCTCTAAGCCACCGGTAACAACAGCGTTTTCAACCCTGTGAAAATGACGAGCAAAGAAGCCATCTCTTCCCCAAAGCCTCAGTTTTAAGTTAGTCTTTTTGGCAAAGTCATTGTAGCCAGGATCCATATAAGCCAGCCTCTTCTAGTTGTCACATCCTGAAAGGTGACAGTTTGACCATATTGAACACCAAGTTCGAAGAAGGATGCTGAATTAGTGATGGTCAAGATTTTTCCCTTTAAAGTACACACACCAGGATTTTCCTGGTGGTCCAGCGGCAAAGATTCAACGCAGGGGGCCGGGTTGGATCCCTCATCTGGAAACTAGATCCCACATGCTGCAACTAAGAATTCCAAAGTCACAACCTAAAGATCCTGCCTGCTGCAACTAAGGCCCAGTACAGCCAAGAAAATAGATAACATAAAATATTTTTTAAAATAAAATACACAGGTCGAAATAAATTTTTAAATAAATAAATAAAAATACTGACATAATCCATTATTGGGACTGAGTTTTGGAGAGCTATGAAAGGAAAAAAAAATTTTTTTTTGGATATTGATCAGATCCATGGAATGTGTGAGAAGGTGATGAGGCCAAGTACTAAAACTGTTGTTTTAGTTCCACATAGAATGAATGTAAAACCAGATTTGAGAAGCTTGGCAATCTATGAGCATTCAAAAATCTGACTTTTTTTTCAGATTTGCATATTCAAACAAATCCAGCTTCTTTATGGAGTAAGAATTTGTCTGTTGGTTATAATGACTGGACACTGGAAATGCAAAATGTGTAAATCAGAGGAATCTCACTCATTACCCAGCCCACCAGGCTCCTCTGTCCATGGAACTCTCCAGGCAAGAATACTGGAGTGAGCAACCATTCCCTTTTCCAGGGTATCTTCCCAACTCAGGTCTCCTACATTGCAGGCAAATTCTTTACCAGCTGAGCTACCAGGAAAGCTCCCATTAGAAAAGAAAGATTATCCCCAAATTTGATCACGGCAACTCTTTGCAGCTAAAAGATATGAAAAGAAATTAATCTCAAACCCTTCGAGAAATCTTGTTTAGAACAGGAAACTATTTGTTCCGTGTTAAGTAATCTCACTCTCTACTATTAATACTGGGAAGATCTAAGGAGAATTCCCAGTTTCATGTTTCACATAATTGTGTGATTATGGCTGATCTGATTATCTAGACCACGTTAATGGAGAAGAAAGCTAAAGGGAGGGCTTCCCCAGTAGCTCAGCAGTAAAGAATCCTCCTGCAATTCAGGAGACACAGGTTCAATTCCTGGTTTGGGAAGAACTCCAGGGGCATGGCAACTCACTCCAGTATTCTTGCCTGGAGAATTCCATGGACAGAGGAGCCTGGCAGGGTACACTCCACAGGGTACCAAAGAGTTGGACCCAACTGAAGCGACAGAGCACAGAAGCACGTACACTAAAGGGAAGGGGCACAATTTAGTTTAAGTTAGCAACAACTCCATAGGCTAGGAGTCTGGCGTTTGAGATTTCAGTATCAACTTTACCATTGGTGAGCTTTGTGACTTAGAGAAAATTATTTAGGTTTTCTGAATCTCAGTTTCCTCTTTCATAATATTAATGGAAAGGGCTTCCAGTAAAATCTTAAGTTTAATGAATCTAAAATCTATATTTTTAATTTATTTTAAAATTCTTATTGGAGCATAGTTGATTTATAATGTTGTGCTAGTTTTAGGTGCACAGTAAAGTTTTAGGTGCACAGTAAAGTTTTAGGTGCAAAGTAAATCAGTTATGCATGTACCCATATCCACTCTTCTTTAGATTTCATTCCCGGACAGGCCATTACAGAGTACTGAGTAGGGTTCCCTGTGCTCTTAGGCTATCATTAGTTACCTATTTTATCCATTGTGGTGTATGTGTACGTGTCAGTCCTAGCCTCCCAGTTATCCATCCCTACACCTTTCTTCTTAAAATCTATGTTTTCTTTCAAAAACCATTCATGACATTTTGTTTAAGGTGACTCCAAACTCACTTGGAATGTCTTTATATATATATATATATGTGTGTGTGTGTGTGTGTGTGTGTACTTTTTTTTTTTTTTTGGCTGTGCTGGGTCTTCCTTGCGGGGCTTGGGCTCTCTTGTTGTGATGCTCAGACTCAATAGTTGGTGTGTGGGCTTAGTAGCTCCACGGCATGTGGGATCCTAGCTCTCCGACCAAGGATTGAGCTGGCATCCCCCTGCACTGGAAGCACAGTCTTAACCCCTGGACCACCAGGGAAGTCCTTGGAGTGTCTTTAAATACCTCTGCTTTTGTTTCTCCGCGTGTAGACTCCTAAGTATTCCACAGAGATACTGTGAGAAAGAAAGATGACACAACTCTTAGACGCACAGAACCCTAGGGAGAGAGCAAAGCCAATTAAATCAACAAATTAGCTCTAAATTCCATTTTATTCTGAGATTTCCTACAACTAAACCTCAGTTGCTACCCAGTCATGAAAATTACTTATACTCATTGGATGTTCTTTAATTTCCCCTCCTAGGGATTTTCCAAGGAAAGATAAGGGACGTCCAGTCTGGATTTTTTTTTCAATCCCTGTCTTTGACTGTTTAAGAAATGTATGTATTTATTTATTTTTGGCTGCACTGGGTCCTCATTGCCGTGCACAGGCTTTCTCTAGTTGCGGAGAGTGGGGGCTACTCTCTAGTTTCGGTGCACTGGCTTCTCACTGCAGTGGCTTTTCCTGTCGCAGAGCACAGGCTTCAGTAGTTGGTGGCTCCTGGCTCTTGAGTGCAGGCTCAGTAGTTGTGGCATATTTTGGCTTAGTTGCCCCATGGCACGTGGAAAAATCCCAGACCAGGGATTGAACCCATGTTCCCTGCATTGGCAGGCAGATTCTTATCCACTGAGCCACCGGGGAAGTCCTAAACAATGGATTTAAAAAAAAAAAAAAGACTGTCACAAATATTGCCTAAAATATTTATACTTAAAAATTAATCATTGTTTATCTGAAATTCAAATGTAACTGGGCACTCTATCTCTATAATTTTTCTGGCAACCCTACATCTATCCTTACCTTGGTAAAGGTAGGCAATTCCTAAATGGTGGTGTGTGTGTGATAATTTATTGACTTGGATACTTTTTAGAGTGGATGGTCTATCTCAATAAAGTTTAAAACAATGTTTCTAAGTGATATTTTGATTATCATTGAATAATAAGCTTGACCTACATTTCATTGTCCCTCTCTACCTCTCCCCTTTCCACACTTCAAGAATATCTTTGTGGGGGAAAATATCCTTTGTGAGCATGTCAGATGCCATATCTGGAAATATGCATGAGATTGACTATATTGTTCTACAGACAGAGATGAGAGTAAGACTATGAAGGAGAATAGGAGTAAAGGTAAGTAGTCTGAGGGAAATTTAAAAAGAAATAATGTCAACCTATCTTTCATATTTATATTTTCTTTATCTGGTCATATGTAGGCCATGGGGTGTGATAAATCATGAACTAAAACTTGGTAAGTGCATACACACAAAAACTTATACCTGAATTCATCAGTTCAGTTCAGTCGCTCAGTTGTGTCTGACTCTTTGCAACCCCATGGACTGCAGCATGCCAGGCCTCCCTGTCCATCACCAACTCCCAGAGTTTACTCAAACTCATGTCCATTGAGTCGGTGATGCCATCCAACCATCTCATCCTCTGTTGTCCCCTTCTCCTCCTGCCTTCAATCTTGCCCAGCATCAGGGTCTTTTCAAATGAGTCACTTCTTCGCACCAGGTGGCCAAAGTATTGGAGTTTCAGCTTCAGCATCAGTCTTTCCAATAAATATTCAGGACTGATTTCCTTTAGGATTGACTGGTTGGATTTCCTTGCTGTCCAAGGGACTCTCAAGAGTCTTTTCCAACACCACAGTTTAAAAGCATCAGTTCTTTGGTGCTCACCTGAATTCATAGCAGCTTTATTTATTTTTAAAAAATTTTTTATTTTGGCTTCACTGGGTCTTTGATGTCAGATATGAACTTTTTCTAGCCTCTGTCTGTGAGCTTAGCTGCCCAGTAGCAAGTGGGATCTTAGTTCCCAGACCAGGAATCAATCCGGAGCCCCCAGCATTGGGAGCTTGGAGTCTTAACCACTGGTCCACTAGGGAAGGCCCTTTCTAGGTTCTTTTGAGGTGATCAAAATGTACTAAAATCAGACGATGCGTACAACTCTGTAACTATACTAAAATCCACGGAATTGTACAACTTGAAAAGTGTGAATTTAATGATATATAACTACGTCTCAATAAAGTTGCTTTTTTAAAAGTCAGTGCATTAAAGCCATGTTTAAAAACAATTGAACTATATGAAGATCTTTTACTTTCATCTAGTTTGTTTCACTTTTTCTATTTCATATTCAGTGTTCCCATTTCATTTAGTTTATGTTCTCCAATTTTTCCATCTCTTTTTTTTTTCAAGTTCTTTCTCAAGCTTTTATCAAGTGTAGAAAAGCTCTTGTATACATATATATAAATAATGTGTAATATATGTATTTTAGAAATCTTATGAATTTTTCTAACTAAAAAATTTATGGCATTAAAAAAAACTCAATGCATTAAAAAAAAAAATTGGTCAAATCTCAGGTGATGCTACAGAACCAGACAAAGAGAGCCAGTTCTAAAGAGCCGGCAGAATAACCAGAGTAGCTGTTATTTGTGTGCCTGACACGCAAGGAGCTTCAATTACTATTACTATTTATTAAAGCTCTTAATCTCATTTCATTTCCACAATGGCCCTATAGAGTGTTATTATCCTCTGTCCTAGGAAAGGGGGAAATGGACTCTGAGAAACTAATCTGTTTGAGGCACACACAGGTAAGTACCATGCAGGACAGCATCTGACTCCATGGGGCAGGGTAGCCCCAGGTCACACCTATCCGCTGGAGAAACCCAGAAAACCAGGGATTCTAGCTCAGCCTAGCAAGAAGACCATCAGGGCACTGCCAGCTACCCTGCTGCTCACTCCTTCCTCTCCAGTCAAAGTACTTTCTCCCTAGTGGAACTTGTTTTGTTTTTACTACATTCTCAGCCATCCACCCGCCAAGCAGGAGACTTGGATTTGATTCCTGGGTCAGGAAGATCTCCTGGAGAATGGCAACCCACTCCAGTATTCTCACCTGGAGGATCCCATGGACAGAGGAGCCTGGTAGGCTAAAATCCAAAAGGTTGGACACAACTTAGCGACTAAACAACACCCTTCCTTAACCTTTTCTCTTTTTCTAAACTTGAAACATTTTATTTTATATTGGGGTATGGTGGAATAAACAATGTTGTGGTAGTTTCAAGTGAAGAGAAAAGGAACTCAGCCATACATATACATGTATCTGTTCTCCCCCAAACCCCCCTCCCATCAATAACCTTCCTTAATCGTATTGCACAGATTTGTTTCTTGCTTTAGATGCTGCTTGGGAATATCCTCGCCTCTAGACATCTTTAACAAAAGGTGCTTGGACTCTCGGAGCCTAACAACAGCTCCACATGGTATTTTGCCTGTAATCAGAATTTAGTGTTAGAATGTGCTCACATGAAATGCTTCACTCTGCGTCTCCCAGCCCCCCTGCCCCTGTTGAGCCATGCCACAGAATAAAAAAGCATCAGTAGGTCTAGGACCTGGTGTCCAATTTGGCTTACAGCCATGGCCCAAGCTCCTCCTGAACTGGACTACGGAATAAGGTTTAAACTCATCAGGAGCTTCTCCTTGGGGCCATCTAGAGAGCTGGGCATCTTTTCTGCTCCTTTTCTTGCCTCAGCAGGAAGAAAGGCGGCTTACCCCCTCCCTTCTGCCACAGAAGTACCTCCCACCACTCCCATCCTCCTCCCCTTGCTGCCTTTCCCTCTGGCTGCCAGGTTGCCATGCCAATAAGGTTCCCATGGTTACTAAGAAGAGCTGCTGCATTCCCATAGGCAGCACCTACCTAACAAAAGAGAAAAGGAGACCAGCCTGGCCCCCAGGGCAAAAAACACAGGAGGGTGGGGGGAACCAAAGGGGATCTCAGTCCAGGGGATGCTGAAGGACAGATTTGTTTATCTTTGATGTTTCCAGGCTGGACCTTGGACCAAATCCTGCGGCTTCCACTCAAGTTCTCTCTTACTTAAACCTAGGGAAACAGCACCCGGCAGTAGGTCAAGTCCATTGTTTTACCTAGTGTGGAGTCCAAATAGACACCAGACTGTGAAGACCATGTTGATATGTAAATTTACTAATATTTCTGGGCTCTTTGTCTGGCTCTGGCTAGGAAAATGACAAAAGGCGAAACACACTCTGTGGTCTTGGCTGTTGGGTATCTTCTCTGAGAATATGCTTTTCTCCTTATGGTGTTCCTCCCTGGGTTGACTGTCTTAGGCCACACCAGGATTGTTTGTCTGTTTGTTTTTTCAAACAAAGTTTGTTTTCTCTTAAATATAAAGAAGTGGATTAAAATATAAAATTCAAGAACAAAGAAAAAAATCATTCATGGTTCCAAAATCAAAATATTTACTTCTTCTCTTAAAAATAAACAGCTTTTTGTTGGTGTTGTTGCCGTTTGTTACTGGTTTGTAGAGGGTAATTGTGGAACATCATTTTTGGAATACAGTTTAGTTTATTCAGATTTTGCTAGGGTGTCTTTTCTCTCTGCTTCTATCAGTTGTCAAATAAAAATGGCAGTTCCTCAGAAAAACATAGACCTTCCGTGCCTAACACCTGGGTAAACTTGCCTTTGAGAGAAAAGAGACTTTTCTCTTTGAAGATGGGAAGCTGACATCAAGATGTGTGTTCGTAAATAGACCTTACTAAAATTGTCCTTATCTCCCATCAGTTTCTCCTGTTTCCTAATCACTTGCTCATAATTTATTGTCCCTAGAAGCCCAAATTCTCTTTCTTTTGTTAAAAGAGTAAATTAGGTCCAAGTGTAAACACTTCTTTGAGTTTTACTCTCTGTCATCTCCCATGTATATGAACATTATTAAAAATTAGGTGTCTTTTCTCCCATTCGATTGGTCTTTTGTCAGTTTAATTCACAGGCCCCAGGTGTGTGTGTGTTAGCCACTTAGTCGTGTCCCACTCTTTGTGACCCCATGGACTATAGCCTGCCAGGCTCCTCTGTCCATGGAATTCTCCAGGCAAGAATACTGGAGTGGATTGCCATTTCTTTCTCCAGGGGATCTTCCTAATCCAGGGATCAAACCCCCGGTCTCCTGCATTTCAGGTAGATTCTTTACCATCTGAGCTATAGGGAAGTCAAAGAGTACAGCAAGTTAAAAGAGTAAAGTTTTTCCTCCCTGACACACCCATGTTCATAGCAGAATTATTCACAATAGACAAGAGCAAACAACCCAAGTGTCCAACAATGGATAGAATAGATAAGCAAAATGTAGTATATACAGACACATACAATGGAAAATGAGTATCATTGACCCTTAAAAAAAAAAAAAGGAAATACTGACACATGCTGTAACAAAGATGAACCTTGATGACATTATGTTAAGTGAAATGAATGAGTCACAGAAAGATAAATTCTGAGGTATCTAAATTCAGAGAAACAGAAAGCAGGATGGTGGTTGCTGGGGGCTAGGGAAAGGGGGGAAATGTGGAATTGCTTAATGAGTGAAGAGCTTCAGCTTATGTGATGAAAAATTTCTGAAGATGGGTCATACTATGTGAAAATACTTAAAACAAAGCTGTACACTAAAATATGGTTGAGGTGGTACATTTTATGTGCATTATACCACAATCTAAAAGGCACAAACAAACATAGACTTACCATATGACCCACCAATTCCATGTCTTGGTACATACCCAGGAGAAAATTTAAAGTACATATGTCCACATAAAAATGTGTGGAGGAAGTTCATGCATGTGTGCATGCTCAGTCACTCAGTCATGTCTGACTCTTTGTGACTCCATGGACTGTAGCCCGCCAGGCTCCTCTGTCCATTGGACTTCCCAGACAAGAAGTACTGGAGTGGGTTGCCATTTCCTTCTCCAGGGGATCTTCCTGACCCAGGGATTGAACCTGTGTCTCCTGTGTCTCCTGCATTGGCAGGTGGATTCTCTACCACTGAGCCACCTGGGAAGTTCATAGTAGCATTGTTCCTCAAAAAACAAAAAACGAAAGGAAACAAGCCACCAGTCCATTAACTGAGGATAGTCTATTCATACAATGGAATATTATTTCAGTTGTGAAAGGAAGAAAGAACTGCTACATGTTACAACATGAATGAACCTGAAAACATGGTGCTATGAAGCCAGACACACAAGATACATACTGTAAGATTCCAAGTATGTGAAATGTCCAGAGTAGGCATCTAGAGAGACAGAAAGATTAGTGTTCGCCTAGGGCTGGGAGAGAGAGATGGGAATGGAAGTGACAGCTACTGGGAACGGTTCATTTCTGAGGACTATGTGATGGTTGTGTTACCGAGATCTCGGCCCCTCTCTGCATGGGTACTGAATTAAATCCTAGAGACAGAGTTTTGGCTAAACTAGAAAAGTGAAAGTCCTTCATTTGGGCCCAACTCTTTGCAACCCCGAGGACTGTAGCCTGCCAGGCTGCTCTGTCCATGGGATTTCCCAGGCAAGAATATTGAAATGGATAGCCATTCCTTTTTCCAGGGGATCTTCCTAACTCAGGGATTGAACTCAGGTCTCCTGTATTGCAGGCAGATTTTTTACCATCTGAGCCACCAGGCTAGTGAAAAGGATAGCTTGTTGCTTTGCCAGGCAAAGGGAGACACACCAGACTTCTGCCTAGAAAAACCCCAGAGAACCTGATGAAGGTTTTCACAACCTTCATCAAAGATGGGGTCTCTGACAGGATTAGGGTGTGTGCAGGATCTCAGGTGGCCAGTCTCCTCTCTAGTCCCTTTAATCTTGTGTCAGGTGATTTCTTGGCGGCTCCTCCCTCGATTAGCAACTGTTCAAATTCGACCTTTGGAACCCATGAAAGGTCATAAAGGCTGTAGTCTTGCCTTCCTCCATTACTTCTTTGGAGCAGTTTCTTAGAGCTGTCTGAGGTGCTGTCTCCCAGGCTGCAGTCTTCATTTTGCCCCCAAATAAAACTTAATTTACAACTTTCACTTTGTGCATCTTTTTTTAGTCAACACCTACAAGAAATAGGGGACAAAGAGGCCTCCATGCCTGGGAGCCCCAGAGGGCCCCACTCAGTTACACGTAATAATATACTATAAAACATAGTATGTGTGTGTGTGTGTTAGCCCCTCAGTCATGTCCGACTCTTTGTGACCCCGTCTCCTCTGTCCATAGAATTCTCCAGGCAAGAAAGCTGGAGTGGGTAGCCATTTCCATCTCCAGGGGATCTTCCAGATCCAGGGATCAAACCCAGGACTCCTGCATGGCAGGCAGATTCTAAACCATATGAACCACCAGGGAATATGGCATTACACTCTTTAAATGTGTGAAATGTATGGTATGTGAATTATATCTCAGTAAACCTTTTCTTTAAAACTGAAAAATAAAAACAAAACTAGTATTTAGATCTTAGTAAACTGTTGAGTTCCAACAGCTCTAGTAACTTAATGCAAAAAGACAAACAAAGCAGACCTCTTGGCCTGAATCTCTAGTTAACTATGGAGGGGATTGTTTTAAAGTTTGTCCTAATTCCTGGACTCAGCAAACTCAGTCCAGAACCTTTGTTTTTAACTCTGCCATAAATGTCTTGCTACTGTAACTCCCAGATGTTGTCATGATGAAGGGAATAAAGGAGACTAACTTTCCTAAACATTCATTGAAGGGCAATCCCTAATATCATATTGTGTTGTCCCAGGCAGCTCAGTATGACCCCTGGTCAGGGAACTAAGATCCCACATGCTGCAAGGCAACTAAGCTTATAAGCCACAACCAGAGAAAGAAGCCTGCACAAGGCAACTAAAACCCAATGCCGACAAAAGAAAGAAAAAAGTTTTTTTTTCCTGATGATTTTGTTTTGTTGTGTTTTGGGTTGCACCATGCAGCATGTGGGATCCTAGTTCCTAATCTGGGATTGAACCTGTTCTCTCCCTGCAGTGGAAGTGCAGAGTCCTAACTTCTGGACCACCAACGAAGTCTCACTGATGATTTTTTTTTTTTTTAATGGAAGTACCATTGATTAACCTGGGCTCCCCAGGTGGAACAGTGGTAAAAAATCCAACTGCCAATTCAGGAGACGCAGGAGAGTGTGTTCACTCCCTGGGTTAGGAAGATCCCCTGGAGAAGGAAATGGCATCCCACTCCAGTATTCTTGCTTAAGAAATCCCTTAGACAGAGGAGCCTGGTGGGCTACAGTCCATGAAGTCACAAAGAGTTGAACATGACTGAGCACACACATACAGTTGATTTACAGTGTTGTGAACATAAAGACTACTTTAAATGGAAGATGTTAGAGACATAGCAAATGCAGAAAGAAGCATTTCAAGAGCATCCCTATCTAATCAATAGACAAGGCCTTGTAAGTGTAAAACTGCCATTAATCACCTGGGGGAGCTTCACTCCCAGGAAGATTGCCCTTTCTCACCAGGAAGAGAAATTGCATAAACGAATTTTATCAAGAACTGTCATGCATTTGTTTTCCTATAAAACCTTTTGTCTTTCTTAAAACAAAACAAAATAAAAAAACAGCAAGCCTTCTGTGCTTCCCATGGAAGCCCTTTCTCTCCTTTCTCATTACCCTAATAAAATGATATATAAACTCCTGTCCCCAGCAGTTTGGGACTTCCCTATGGCTCAGATGGTCTGCCTGCAATGCAGGAGACCCGGGTTTGATCCCTGGGTCAGGAAGATCCACTGGAGAAGTAAATGGCAATCCACTCCAGTCTTCTTGCTTGGAGAGTCTCATGGACAGAAGAGCTTGGCAGGCTACAGTCCATGGGCTCACAAAGAATCAGACACACACCCCAGCAGTTCAGAGAGCCTCTTCATATGAATGGTCCTGAAAGTGAAAGTGACGAATGGTCCTGTCTGCCTATAAATAAGACTTGCTTTCTTTTCTCCTGAAGTATATTGTTCAATGACATTAAGTACCTTTGTTACCCAGTCCAAATTCAGTCTGCTCACTGCATGGCAGGCCAGTTAACTGGGAGATGAGGTGTTGAGCTGGTTGACCAGGATTCCAGGTTCTTTAATAGGACTGAGAAGGGTAGGAATTGAGGAAGTAAAGGCTATTATCTTGCAGATATCTCCTGGAATGACCAACCTCTGGGCAGGGATGTGTTAATCAGAGGGGCAGGGTTCCCTGAGGCTGGTCATTACATGTGATTATTATAATAAAAACAATGAAAAGCAAAGGTTAAGGTCAAAGAAACAAATCCACCAAGGAATCAGAACCTGTCTGCAACACATTCACATTACTATTGCAACAACCACCACCATCCATCTTTAGAACATTTGCATCATCTCAAGCTGAAATTTCATAACCATTAAACAGTAACTCCCTACCCTCTCCTGGCACCAGCCCCGGGAACTACTATTGTACTTTCTGTCTCTATTCTAGGTACTTCATGGAAGTAGAATTATACAACATGTGTCTTTCTATGTTTGGTTTTTTTCTCTTAGCATAATGTTTTCAAGGTTCCTCCATGTAGCAAGTATTGGAATTTCAACCCATAAGCCCCTAGGTTCATTCACATTCAAGCCTCCATTGATAATCTTCGGTCTCCTACCGTCTACTCTATTTCACCCCCCTCTTAATTTCTGGAACAAATCTGATCTCATTCCTTCTCTGATTCAAATGTTTTAATATGAAAGTCAGGCTGTGGCAATCCTTGGCTGAATCCAGGCTGCTGAATCCAGCATTTTGTTTGGTCTTCAGTTTTTCCAACATTTAAAAAGTCAGGAGATTTTACACGAAAATCTTGATTCTGGCCTCTCGATGAGTGTGACTGTTCTGCAGCACTTCTTGCACTGCCAAATTGGCAGCAACTACCGGGACCCTGTGACAGCTTTCTCCACCAAGAGCATCCTGTTCAGCCTGTCACAGGCCCTGCAGACATCTGACATTCAAAATCATGTCTGAATGTTTCCTCTGGGTCTGCGGGAAAAAGTCAAAAAACAAAACTGTCTCCTCAGGAAACAATGAGACGTAAATGGTTAGCTGTCATTTAGTATCAAATGTGGTGCCATCTTCAAAACAGAGCTGAGCGGAAAGATGAAACAGGCTGAGAGCCATGGCGCATCATTTACAGAAACTAAAATTATGTACCCATAATAAAACAATTCACATTTTATAAGAACAAATTCAAATAAAATGATACATACATATCAAACGTTTTGGAACACCTGTGTAGGAAAGGATAGAGGGGAGAATCACTTTTATCACTTCTATTGGTGATAAAGAGGAATATATAAATGAAAACTAACAAATATTATCATAAGATATCGCTTATATGTGGAATCTAAAAAAACAAAATGATACAAATGAACTTACATACAAAAACAAAAATCAGTTCAATTCATTCAGTTGGTCAGTTGTGTCCGACTTTTTGCAACCCCATGGACTGCAGTATGCCAGGCCTCCCTGTCCATCACCAACTCCCAGAGTTTACTCAAACTCATCTCCATTGAGTCGGTGATGCCATCCAACCATCTCATCCTCTGTCGTCCCCTTCTCCTCCTGCCTTCAATCTTGCCCAGCATCAGGGTCTTTTCAAATGTGTCAGTTCTTCGCATGAGGTGGTCAAAGTATTGGAGTTTCAGCTTCAGCATCAGTCCTTCCAATGAACACCCAGGACTGATCTCCTTTAGGATGGACTGGTTGGATCTCCTTGCAGTCCAAGGGACTCTCAAGAGTCTTCACCAACACCACAGTTCAAAAGCATCAACTCCGTTGCTCAGCTTTCTTCACAGTCCAACTCTCACATCCATACATGACCACTGAAAAAACCATAGCCTTGACTAGATGGACCTTTGATGGCAAAGTAATGTCTCTGCTTTTTAATATGCTATCTAGGTTGGTCATAACTTTCCTTCCAAGGAGTAAGCGTCTTTTAATTTCATGGCTGCAATCACCATCTGCAGTGATTTTGGAGCCTAAAAAAATAAAGTCTGACACTGTTTCCACTGTTTCCCCATCTATTTCCCATGAAGTGATGGGACCAGACGCCATGATCTTAGTTTTCTGAATGTTGAACTTTAAGCCAACTTTTTCACTCTCCTCTTTCACTTTCATCAAGAGGCTCTTTAGTTCCTTTTCACTTTCTGCCATAAGGGTGGTGTCATCTGCATATCTGAGGTTATTGATATTTCTCCCAGCAATCTTGATTCCAGCTTGTGCTTCATCCTGCCCAGAGTTTCTCATGATGTCCTCTGCATATAAGTTAAATAAGCAGGGTGACAATATACAGCCTTGACATACTCCTTTTCCTATTTGGAACCAGTCTGTTGTTCCATGTCCAGTTCTAACTGTTGCTTTCTGACCTGCATATAGGTTTCTCAAGAGGCAGGTCAGGTGATCTGGTATGCCCATCTCTTTCAGAATTTTTCACACTTTATTGTGATCCACACAGGTAAAGGCTTTGGCATAGTCAATAAAGCAGAAGTACATGTTTTTCTGGAACTCTCTTGCTTTTTGGATGATCCCGCCGATGTTGGAATGTCTGGTTCCTCTGCCTTTTCTAAAACCAGCTTGAATATCTGGAAGTTCATGGTTCATGTATTGTTGAGGCCTGGCTTGGAGAATTTTGAGTATTACTTGACTAGCGTGTGAGATGAGTGCAATTGTGTGGTAGTTTGAGCATTCTTTGGCATTGCCTTTCTTTGGGATTGGAATGAAAACTGACTTTTTCCAGTCCTGTGGCCACTGCTGAGTTTTCCAAATTTGCTGGCATATTGAGTGCAACACTTTCACAGCATCATCTTTCAGGATTTGAAATAGCTCAACTGGAATTCCATCATCTCCACTAGCTTTGTTTGTAGTGATGCTTTCTAAGGCCCACTTGACTTCACATTCCAGGATGTCTGGCTGAAGATCTTTTTTGTACAATTCTTCTGTGTATTCTTGCCACCTCTTCTTAATATTTTCTACTTCTGTTAGGTCCATACCATTTCTGTCCTTTATCAAGCCCATCTTTGCATGAAACGTTCCCTTGGTGTATCTAATTTTCTTGAAGAGATCGCTAGTCTTTCCCATTCTGTTGTTTTCGTCTATTTCTTTGCATTGATCACTGAGGAAGGCTTTCTTATCTCTCCTTGCTATTCTTTGGAACTCTGCATTCAAATGGGAATAGCTTTCCTTTTCTCCTTTGCTTTTCACTTCTCTTCTTTTCACAGCTATTTGTAAGGCCTCCTCAGACAGCCATTTTGCTTTTTTGCATTTCTTTCCCATGGGGATGGTCTTGATCCCTGTCTCCTGTACAATGTCATGAATCTCCGTCCATAGCTCATCAGACACTCTGTCTATCAGATCTAGTCCCTTAAATCTATTTCCCACTTCCACTGTATAATTATAAGGGATTTGATTTAGGTCATACCTGAATGGTCTAGTGGTTTTTCCTACTTTCTTCAATTTAAGTCTGACTGTATATGTATATAAATATGTGTTACACATACAGTTGTCGTTTAGTTGCAAGTCTTGTCCAACTTTTTGTGATCTATGGACTGTAGCCTGCCACGCTCCTCTGTCCATGGGATTCTCCAGGTAAGAATACAGGCATGGGTTTTCATTTCCTTTTCCAGGGATCTTCTCGACCCCGGGACTGAATCCGAGTCTCCTATATTGGCAGGTGGATTCTTTACCACTGAGCCACCAAGGAAGCCCAAATATATGTCTAC
Organism: Cervus elaphus; assembly: GCF_910594005.1. NCBI lineage: Eukaryota > Metazoa > Chordata > Mammalia > Artiodactyla > Cervidae > Cervus > Cervus elaphus. The sequence continues at coordinate 21,457,162 of NC_057816.1, read as the reverse complement.
GTGTATATATGTGTGTGTGTGTGTGTTTGTATCCTTAGCATCTGTGTCAGAACTGGGTCTAAGGCAGTTGTTTAATAAATTATTTGGTATCAGTGACCATCTTGAACCAGAAGTAGTTTCCTCTTCAATTTCAGGAGATAGCATAGAACAATGGTTAAGTGTATAAACTTTGGAGTAACATGGATCTGTGTTTGGACTGGTTTTGCCACTTATCTGCCTGTCCTTGGCAATTACTTAACCTCTCTAAATCTCAGTTTCTTATCTGTTAGTTCAGAAACAATTGATAACATAACGCTTATACAGAGTTGGCAAGTAAAGATCCTACATGATGCAATGAAGATCTGTAGCTGCTAAGCTGCTAAGTCACTTCAGATGTGTCCGACTCTGTGCAACCCCATAGAAACCAGCCCTCCAGGCTCCGCCATCCTGGGATTCTCCAGGCAAGAACACTGGAGTGGGTTGCCATTTCCTTCTCCAATGCATGAAAGTGAAAAGTGAAAGTGAAGTCACTCGGTCGTGTCCGACTCTTAGCAACCCCATGGACCGCAGCCTACCAGGTTCCTCTATCCATGGGATTTTCCAGGCAAGAGTACTGGAGTGGGGTGCCATTGCCTTCTCCGGAAGATCTGTAGAGCTGCAACTAAAACCTGATGCAACCAAATAAATAAAACTTTCCTTTAAAAAAAGGTTTTTATGTCTTTGTCGACTTATTTTATAATTTATATCATTCATGGATGTTTCTACTGATCAGTTATTCTATAATGCATCATAATATCCTGCATCTTTGCATGCCTCATCACTTTTATTTGAATGCCAAACACTATGCATATTTCCTTGTTGGGAGTTGGATATTTTTGGATTCATATACATATCCTTGAGGAGAAGGCAATGACAACCCACTCCAGTACTCTTGCCTGGAAAGTCCCATGGATGGAGGAGCCTGGTAGGCTGTGGTCCATGGGGTCGCAAGGAGTTGGACACGACTGAGTGACTTCACTTTCACTTTTCACTTTCATGCATTGGAGAAGGAAATGGCAACCCACTCCAGTGTTCTTGCCTTGAGAATCCCAGGGACGGGGGAGCCTGGTGGGCTGCCGCCTATGGGGTCGCACATAGTCGGACGCGACTGAAGCGACTTAGCAGCAGCAGCATATATATCCTTGAGTTTTTTTTCCTGGGACATAGTTGTTGTTGTGTCACTAAGTCATGTCTGACTCTTTGCAACCCCATGGAATGCAGCATACCAGGCTCCTTTGTCCATTTGATTCTCCAGGCAAGAATACTGGGGTGGGTTGCCATTTCCTTCTCCAGAGGATCTTCCTGACCCAGGATCAAACTCTTGTCTCCTGCATTGGCAGGTGAATTCGATACCACTGAGTTACAAGGGAAACCTAGGACATAGTTATCTTACTTGAAATACTTTGGTACTTTCAAGAATAAGGATAGCTTTTAAACTTTCACCTAAGGTAGGACCAGAGTAGCCTTTGGTAGGGGCTAGTTTTCCCTACCACTGAGGCAATATCTAATTATCAGATTTTCCCACTGTGGCTGGTGGGAACACAAAGTATTCCTGGCTCTTTGTGCATGTGTGCTAAGTTGCTTGTTTTTTGGTCACTAAATCGTGTCTGAGTCTTTGCGACCCCATGGAGTGTAGCCTGGCAGGCTTCTCTGTCCATGGCATTCTTCAGGCAAGAATACTGGAGTGTGTTGCCATTTCCTTCTCCAGGGGATGTTCCTGACCCAGGGATCGAACCCACGTCTTTTGCGTCTCTTGCGTTGGCAGGCAGGTTCTTTACCACTGGTGACACCTGGCTCTTTGTGAGGTCAGAGATTATTTCCTCTTTCAGGTGACTCTTCCTGGAACTCCAGGAGTTGTCTCCTATGATGGGTGCTCAGCTGAACAGGTGAGGAGGTCTCTCTACAGATTTCTAGAGCCTCCACCCAGTCACTGCACTCTCCTCTCCAGTGAACTCCAGTCAGCTTTGTTTTCCCAAGTATCCCAGCTCCATCTGCTAACTTGAGGGAAAGGGCTGGGATCCACCTGGGCTTCCGCTTTCTGTGCTGCAGAGAGTGGAAATGTGGAGCAGGAAGCGGTCTCATCTCACTTGCCTTCCCTCTCAGGATGCCTGTTCTGTGTTGCCTGATGTTCAGTTTCTTAAAACTACAGTTTCCTGTATGTTGTTTGTTTTTCTTAATGCATCTATTTTTTAAAATATTTTAGCCATACCTCACAGCATAAGTGATCTTAGTCCCTCAACCAGAGGTCAAACCTGCACCTCTTACAGTGGAAGCATGGAGTCTTAACCAGTGGACTGCCAGTGAAGTTCCTATGTTGTCTGTTTGTGTGTTGTTTCTTATGGGAAAGTAAATGCAGGTCCTGTTACTACATTGTGGCCAAAAGAGGAACTCCACTTCCTACATAATTTAATTTGAGTCATAATTATTCTGCAGGGCTCCATCGGTGGTATTAGTGACAAAGAACCCACCTACCAGTGCAGGAGACATAAGAGACGCAGGTTTGATTCCTGGGCTGGGATGATCCCCTGGAGGAGGGCGTGGCAATGTACCCCAGTATTCTTGCCTGGAGAATCCCATGGACAGAGGAGCCTGGCGGGCTACAGTCCGTGGGGTGGCAGAAAGTTGGACACAATTGAAACAGCTTAGCTTGCATGCATCACTTATGTACGGAAAAAAGCACAAAGTGTAATTACACAGTGCAATACATTTTCTAGCTTAATCCATCCATGTCACCCCACCCAGATCAACAAACAGGTCATTATCAGCAATCCAAATGTCCTCTTTGTGGCCCTTTCCTCTCCACTTCCCCAAAATAACCATTAATATGATTTCTTCCCCCTAGTTTTGCTTACTTTTCACCTTTAGATAAGTAGAAGTATACAGACTATATACTCTTATGTGTAGGTCCTTTTTTCCAAATTTAACATCTATGAGATTGATCCACTTTTATTTATATAATATTCAACTTTAAAAATACACTGAAATTTTGTTTATCCATTTAGTGTTGATGGATGTTTTTTGTTTGTTTGTTTCCAGAACTTGACAGTTAGGAAGAGTGCTGCTATGAATTCTTAGGTGTGACTTTTGATGAACTGTGAAATTTGAGGGAGCACAGTCTGTAAGATCACCCTTACTTTGATACTAATGCAAGTTCAGGGGTTCCAAGACCTCCCTTAGTTCTGACAATTTGCTAGAAGGATTCACAGCATTCACTGAAAACTGTTAAGCTTGTGGTTTCAGTTTATGCTGCTTAATATCTGTGCATTTTCTCTGGGTTATCTCTTCTACCTACATGATTTTAAATCTCATCTATATGCCAATGACTCCCAAATCTGTATTGCCACCCAGATCTCTTTCCTGAGTCCAGATCCAATTGCCTACCAAAATATCTCCACTTGTACATATGGCCTGGAACTCAACATGTCTAAAACTGAAGTTATCTTTTACTTTAATTTCTACTTCTATATTTCCAGTTTCAGGGAATGGCATTTCTATCCATCAAGTTAGCCAACTTAGAAACGTAGGTGACAATCTTTTTTTTCCCCATTTATTTTTATTAGTTGGAAGCTAATTACTTTACAATATTGTAGTGGTTTTTGCCATACATTGACATGAATCAGCCATGGATTTACATGTGTTCCCCATCCCGATCCCCCCTCCCACCTCCCTCCCCATCCCATCCCTCTGGATCATCCCAGTGCACCAGCCCTGAGCACTTGTCTCATGCATCCAACCTGGACTGGCGATCTGTTTCACACTTGATAAAGTAGGTGACAATCTTGAGCCTTTTTTCTGTCTACCTTCTCATCCAGCTACCAAGTCCTTAAATTTCTTTTTTCTTGCTATCTCTCTAAACTGTTTTCTGCAGATTCAGGTATTCATCATTCCTCCCTTCAGTAATGGAAACAACCAACCTCCTACCTTCACATTCACTACCGCCAGTTTCCTTCACTTGAAATCTGTGTCTTGTTGCTTTGGTGATCTTTCATAAATACAAATAGAATCATTTCCTTACAGTTCCTCAGTGGCTCCTTGCTGCCACCAAGATAGTGTCCAAATTTCATGTGGTGACCTAAAGCTATGATATAACTGCCTATCTCAACTTCCATTAATTTATTGACTTACTCTTTTAACAAATTTTTGAGTCCCTACTACTCCAATGCTAGACATGGGGATACAGAGCAGAGCAAAGCAGTGATGGTCTCCCCCTAGTCCAATGGGGGAAACAGATCAGTAAATAAGTGGTTACAATTTAGCAGGATGATAAGAGAAGTTCAGGATGTCCCAGGAGCTCAAAGGATGAGCAGGGAGGTAGCTGGAGAAGGTTTCACAGATGTGATGGATGAGGAGGACTCACCAGAAGAAAGATGTGCATGTGGAGAGGATGGAGGGAGCCAGAAAGAATGTTATGTGAAGACCCAGTAGGCAGAGGAAATTGGTGTGTTTTAGGAATTATGACTGAAATAGAGAGGACAGAAAGGCATGTGGTAAAAGAGGTATGCAGACACAGACCCCCAAAGTCCTTACAAATCATGATAAAGAGTTTAGACTTTATTCTGATGGGAATAGGAGCCATTCAAGGGTTTTAGGCAGAAGAAAGAATAATTGAATTTCCATTTCCTGAAGCTCTAGCTGGCTACTGTGTAAGGGAATCGATCAGAAGCAGTTGATTGGAAGGCCAGTAGAGACGGAATCAAGGGGATGGACTTGAGCATTTTTTAGGGAGTAGAATCAAAACTACTTGGTAATTGGGACTTCCATGGCGGTTCAGTGGCTAAGACTCTGCACTTCCAATGCAGGGAGCCTGAGTTCGATCCCAGGTCAGGGAACCAGATTCAGCATGTCACAGCTAAAAATCCTGTGTGCCCCATTTAAGATCCAACACAGGCAAATAAATACATACAGATTTAAAAAAAACTATTTGATAACTGATTTGATATGGGAGGTAAAGGAGAGGCAGCCAAATATGACCTCATCGTATTTGCAGCCACATTGTCCTGGTTCCTGGAACAGACCAAGCAAGTTTTGACCTTACGGCTGTATCCTTGGTTCCCTCTGCTAATCCCAGACCTTTTCACAGCTGACTTCTTCTCTGTATTCAAATCCAAAGACAAGGTCAGCTCCCCAAACTTGCCCTCCCTTCAAAGAGCCAGTGGCAGCCACCCTGCCAATCATTCTCTAGGACATTTTCATGTTTTACTTTTTAAAAATCTCTTATCACTATTACATTATTTTATTCTATCTATTTACTTGAATGTAAACTCCATTAAAGCAGACATCTTGTCTGTCTTGCTTACCACTAAATTCTATTACTTGAAAAGAGTCTGGCAAATCGAGGGCACTCAGTAAATAGGAAGTTTATCTCTTGCCATTTCTCCTCCTCTTCTATTCCGGCCATAATGGACAAATTACAGTGCTCTAAATACACTGGGTAGCTTTGCTGGTGTTTTTTCCTCTGAGTGGAATTTCCTTCCCATCCTTTCTTCTCTTCGCTAATTCCTCATTGTCCCTCAAGACTTTGTTTTTATCCCATTGTATTTTCTTGTCTGTTTTCCCACTAGAGGGAAGCATGTGCGTGCTAAGTCGCTTCAGTTCTGTCTGACTTTTGTGACCCTATATACCCGCCAGCCTCCTCTTTTCATGGGATTCTCCAAGCAAGAATACTGGAGTGAGTTGCCATGCCCTCCTCCAGGGGATCTTCCCAACCCAGGGATCGAACCTACATCTCATATCTCCTCCATTGGCAGGCAGGTTCTTTACCACTAGGGCCACCTGGGAAGCCCCACTGGAGGGAAGCAAATTGAGGGCAAACACATAGCCAATATAGGTACTGGGTTAGCCAAAAAGTTTGTTTAGGTTTTTCCATGACATCTTATAGAAAAACCTGAACGAACCTTTGGGCCAACCAATAGATATAGAACAGGCACTAGATAAATGCATATATGTCTGGGAGCTTGTTAGAATGCAGTCTTGGCCTTTACACCAGATGAAATGAATGAGAATCTGTATTTAGCAAGGTCTCCAGGTGATTGGTTTTGAATTTGAGGGGTGCTACTTTAGTGGTGATACACAAAGACCTAATTTAACTGGGTGGCCTTGTGATCCACAAGGGAAGGCAGGTATGGTAAGTAAAAAAGCATGAGGGACTTCCCTGGTGGTCTAGTAGCTAAGACTCCGTGCTCCCAATGCAGGGTGCCCAGGTTACATCTCTGGTCCGGGAAGCAGATACCATATGCATCCTGCATGCCACAATTAAGACCTGGTGTCACCAAATAAACAAATAAAAATAAATATGTTTTTAAAAAGACATTGCTCTGGGAACCTGGCAAACAAGGTTGGATTCTTTTTTTCTAAATCAGTTACGACACTTAGATGATTGTGAAATAATAAATGGGAAAGGTCTGGTACATGGTAGATACCTAATAAATCATAGTACTAATGTCCCTCTCCCCTAGAATATTCTAAGGCTTGAAACTAGGATATCTGGCTTCTGGATCTAGTATTGACATCAATTCACTAAATCAAGAAAGTACAGAGTTAGAAGGGACCTTCACATAGATCCCATTTAGCAGCCCTGTGTTATGGAGACTAAGGCTTGAGGTTAGACTGGAGATCAAGTCTTCTGAGTTCAGTGCTCTGCCACACAGCTTCCTCACTTCTACAATTAGGAAAATAATATAACTCCTACTTGTTTCATGGATGGCATCCAATATTCTATAAGTATGCAAGAGCTCCTTAAAAACGCAAGGCAAAATTGTTATTGTTTTTAAAATCTATATTGTATTATACATGTTGGAATTTGTAAAATGCCCTTCCATCAGGCAAGTTAGATTCACCTATTAAATTCTTTCTAAATTCACACTTTTTTGGCATTTATTTATTTTTAAAACTTTTTACTTTATATCGAAACACGGTGGATTAACAATGTTGTGACAGTTTTGTGGTGACCCAAGGACGAAAGAATGCAAAATAGGAAGTCAAGAAATACCTGGAGTAAGAGGCACATTTGGCCTTGGAGTACAGAATGAAGCAGGGCAAAGGCTAACAGAGTTTTGCCAAGAGAATGCACTGGTCATAGCAAACACCCTCTTCCAACAACACAAGACAAGACTCTACACATGGACATCACCAGATTGTCAGTACCAAAATCAGATTGATTATATTCTTTGCAGCCAAAGATGGTAGAAGTTCTATACAGTCAGAAAAAAAATAAGACCGGGAGCTTACTGTGGCTCAGATCATGAATTCTTTATTGCCAAAATCAGACTTAAATAGAAGAAAGTAGGGAAAACTACTAGATCATTCAGGTATGACCTAAATCAAATCCTTACAATTTTAAATGGAAGTGAGAAATAGATTCAAGGGATTAGATCTGATAGACAGACTGCTTGAAGAACTACGGGTGGAGGTTTGTGACATCGTATAGGAGGTAATGATCAAGACCATCCCCAAGAAAAAGAAATGCAAAAAGGCAAAACTGTTGTCTGAAGAGGATTTACAAACAGCTATGAAAAGAAGAGAAGTGAAAGGCAAATGAGAAAAGGAAAGATATAACCGTTTGAATGCAGAGTTCCAAAGAACAGCAAAGAGAGAGAAGAAAGCCTTCCTCAGTGATCAATGCAAAGATATAGAGGAAAACAATAGAATGGGAAAGACTAGAGTTCTCTTCAAGAAAATTAGAGATACCAAGGGAACATTTCATGCAAAGAAGGGCACAATAAAGGACAGAAATGGTACGGACTTAACAAAAGCAGAAGATATTAAGAAGAGGTGGCAAGAATACACAGAAGAACTATACAAAAAAGATCTTCATGACTCAGATAGTCACAATAATCACTCACCCAGAGCCAGACATCCTAGAATGTGAAGTCAGGTGGGCCTTAGGAAACATTACTAGGAGGAAAGCTAGTGGAGGTGATGGAATTCCAGTTGAGCTATTATTTCAAATCCTAAAAGATGATGCTGTGAAAGTGCTGCACTCAATATGCCAGCAAATTTGGAAAACTCAGCAGTGGCCACAGGACTGGAAAAGGTCAGTCTACATTCCAATCCCAAAGAAAGGCAATGCCAAAGAATGTTCAAACTACCACACAATTGCCCTCATCTCAAACGCTAGCAAAGTAATGCTCAAAATTCTCCAAGCCAGGCTTCAGCAGTACATGAACCGAGAACTTCCAGATGTTCAACCTGGATTTAGAAAAGGCAAAGGGACCAGAGATCAAATTGCCAACATCCGCTGGATCATCAAAAAAGCAAGAGAGTTCCAGAAAAACATCTACTTCAGCTTTATTGACTATGCCAAAGGCTTTGACTGTGTGATTGTGAAAGAGTCTTCAAGAGATGGGAATACCAGACCACCTGACCTGCGTCCTGAGAAATCTGTATGCAGGTCAAGAAGCAACAGTTAGAACTGGACATGGAACAACAGACCGATTCCAAATCGAGAAAGGAATACATCAAGGCTGTATATTATCACCCTGCTTATTTAACTCATATGCAGAGTACATCATGAGAAATGCTGGGCTGGATGAAACACAAGCTGGAATCAAGATTGCAGGGAGAAATACCAATAACCTCAGATATGCAGATGACACCACCCTTATGGCAGAAAGCAAAGAAGAACTAAAGAGCCTCTAGATAAAAATGGAAGAGGAGAGTGAAAAAGTTGTCTTAAAGCTCAACATTCAGAAAACTAAGATCATGGCATCTGGTCCCATCACTTCATGGCAAATAGATGGGGAAACAGTGTCAGACTTTATTTTTTTGGGCTCCAAAATCACTGCAGATGGTGATTGCAGCCATGAAATTAAAAGATGCTTGCTCCTTGGAAGAAAAGCTATGTCCAACCTAGACAGAATGTTAAAAAGCAGAGACATTACTTTGCCATCAAAGGTCCATCTAGTCAAAGCTATGGTTTTTCCAGCAGTCATGTATGGATGTGTGAGTTGGACTATAAAGAAAGCTGAGCACCAAAGAATTGAAGCTTTTGAACTATGGTGTTGGAGAAGACTCTTGAGAGTCCCTTGGACTGCAAGGAGATCCAACCAGTCCATCCTAAAGGAAATCAGCCCTGAATATTCATTGGAAGGATTGATGCTGAAGCTGAAACTCCAATACTTTGGCCACGTGATGCGACGAACTGACTCACTGGAAAAAACCCTGATGCTGGGAAAGATTGAAGGCAGGAGGAGAAGGGTGCAACAGAGGATGAGATGGTTGGATGACATCACCGACTCAATGGACATGAGTTTGAGTAAACTCCTGGGTGTTAGTGATGGACAGGGAGGCCTGGCATGCTGCAGTCCATGAGGTCACAAACAGTGGGACACAACTTAGCAACGAACTGAACTGAAGGAGGAAAGAGCAGATAAAACCAAGGAGGGTCTTGGAATGCAGGAATGGAAAAACCAGACCCTTATTATCCTTCCCTCCCATCCCCAGTGTTGTAACTCTTAATGAATTTCAGGTCCTCCTGGCCAGTATAACCTGTCTCCTCTCCTTCCCCATAGAGGGAGAAGGTATTTGTCTTTCTCCCCCCCACCCCATACAACTGCCTCATCCAAGACCCCTATCCCGCTCCTTACACCCTGGGTATGAAAATGAATCAAGGACACCTGTCCAACGGCAGCTCTCTCTGACTATCAGGAAGCTGGCCCCCTGTGCTGGCAGCGACTCTCCCCTCCCCACTCTAATAAACTTTATTCTTCTTTCACTATTCCTCGTGTCTGGAAATTCTTTTCCAACCTGCGCCCGAACCATCACAAGTTTCAGGTGCATGACAGAGCTACTCAGCCATACATATACATGTATTGGTTCTCCTCCGAGCTCCCCTTCCATACAGGCTGCCACAGAACATTGAGCAGAGTTTCCTATCCTCCACAGTAGGTGCTTATTAGTTATCCATTTTATATAAAGCAGTTAAATTCACACGTTTGAAAAAGGCTAGAGCTTGGAGGAATCACTACTGTAATAATTACTATAATCAGTTTATCGTTAAACCACTTAAATCTCTTTATAACAAGACAGCTAAGACTCAGCAGAACTGCTTATATTTTTATCAAAATAAAGTTCCAAAAGAAATAAAAATCATTTCTATGTAGTTCCTTATAACAAATAGTTGAAGATATTTACTCTTATGACAAAAAGGAAGTTTAGGAATGTCTCCTCTTCGTGATGACTTTAAGTGTTACTTGCTCAGTCGTGTCCGACTCTTCTGCAACACCATAGACCTTGGCCTGCCAGGCTTCTCTGTGCATGGAATTCTTCGGGCAAGAATACTGAAGTGGGTTGCCATTCCCTTTTCCAGGGGATCTTCCCAACCCTCTTATATCTCCTGCATTGGCAGGAGGGTTCTTTACTAGTAGCACCACCTATGAAGCCCAGCAGAGTAATTATGACTCAAATTGCCTAGGAAGGGGAATTCCTTTCCTGGCCACAATGCAGTAACAGGACCTGAATTCACTTTCCATATGAAACAAAACAAAAACAGACAACATAGGGACTTCCCTGGTGGTTCAGTGGTTAAGACTCCATGCTTCCACTGTAAGGGGTGCAGGTTTGCTCTCTGGTTGGGTAACTAAGATCCCGCAAGCTGTGAGGTGCAGCCAAAAAATAAAACAATAAATGCGTTAGGTAAAACAGACAACATACATGAAACAATTTATCAGGAAACACGGAACAGGCATCCTGAGAGGGAAGGCAAGTGAGATGAGACCTCTTCCTGTTCCACCTTTCCATTCTCTTTAATTGTGGAGAAAATTAAGCAATAGATTTATAACAAAAGGAAACTTGACTGGATATTCATAGATCCATTCTCAGTGAAAATGAAATTATTGCCAAGGCAAAAACAAATAAGAAAAAAGTTCCCCTCCCAAGGGGTTTACATATAGAAATTCCAGGTTGGCCCTTTATTTCAGAGGCTTCTGATATTCTCAACGCTTAGTTTTCTTCTCCCATCTTGTTAGTTTCTACTTCCGGACCGTCTTCCTGGTAAAGTTTCCGCAGGCTCAGTGTAGAGGTCTCGTCTATTCTGGAATGGCGCTGGAAGTTGGTCAGGGAAGAAGAGGTCAATAACTAACTCGAGGAGAGTCAAGATTTGTTTTGTCACTGAGCCTGAGTAAGTCAGAAGACATCTGGGCTTACACTATGTAAGGTTATACTAAATAACTTCTAGTTCTAAAATTCTGATTCTATTGGTGGCCCGAGCAGAGTAGCTCTAAGCAAACCTAAAGGTGAAGGAAAAGGCAAATGGAAAGCAGATAAAAAATGTGGAGTGAGAGATATAGGAGGTTGGGAATAGGGGAGAAAAAGATTATAGATCAGGCTTGATGGTTCGACGCCCTGGGGTAGAGACAGACTGGTGGCCTCAGAGGTGAAAACAGTTTCATTTCTATTTACTTGACCGTTTTCATCTCAGCCAACATTATGCTGCCAGAAAAAAGTCTAAGGCAGCTAAACTGCATGGCAGCTTGACCTATTCTCCCCCCCCCCCCCAAATATTTATTTATTTATTTGGCTGCGCCAGGTCTTAGTTGTGGCATGTGAGATCTAGTTCCCTGACCAGGGATCAAACCCGTGTCCGCTGCATTGGGAGCTGGGCAGTCTCAGCCACTGGACCACCGGGGAAGGCCCATTGACCTATTCTTAGTCATTTTATTCTAAATAGGTGAATAAGCTTGATTTAAACCCAGCATTCCTTAGTACTCTTTGGTTACAGAAAGTCTCCAACCAAATAGAACAGGATGACTTCTGCATCTTATTGTTCCGTTGTTAGGATTTATAACAGAAAGAGAGGCAACCTCGGAGAAGTAAAAAGGAGAGAGCAAAGAACAATTACTAGATATTGGATCCGGAAGGAGGGCAGCCGGGCGGCGATGGAGGAACAGCTTGCGGGGAAGCGGCGGGGCACGGACCCGGGACTCAACGGGCTCGGCTCTCCGACTGCATTTCCAGGCTGCGTCCCCACGTAGCCCCGCCCCCTCACCCGCCGTGGCCCCGCCCCCTCCTCCCGGGCCGCTGGACCCGGCGCCCGCCCGACTTCCCAGCGGCCCCGTGCGGCCCGGGCATGCCCAGTGCGGGCGCAGCGGCCCCGGCCCTGGCAGCGCCCGGGCGGGAGCGGGCGGCCCGGCGCGGAGGGGCTCGGAGGAGACGAGCGGACCCGCGGCGGGCGAGGGACCCGGCTGGAGCCGGAGCCGCAGCCGCGGCGGCGAAGCTGCCGGGTAGGTGCAGCTCGGCCGATCCAGGCCCTGGCGCCGCGCAGCCCGCTCGCGGGGTGGACCCCGGCGGCTGGGGCGGCGATGGCGTGGGAGGGCAGCAGGGCCCGAGCTCGGGGTTGGGAGGTGCGGGCGGAGGCTGCGGGCGGGGACCCCGGACCAGAAAGTGCCTCGGCGGCGGGGCAGGACTGGGGCGGGGGACGCAGCCGGCAGCCTCGGGCGAACCTCTCTGCCCGGGTGCGGCGCGGCTCGGTTTAGCTCCTTGTGTGACGGGAGGTGAGCTTGCCCCGCGCCTCGTGCACGGCTGTGGTTGCCGAGAGAGACGAGCTTCCACTCGAGTTTGCCCAGGAGCTGTGGGGAGACGGGTCCGAAGGGACCTGTGGGCTCCGAGCGTCCGCGGAGCCTTGTGAGAAGAGAGGATGCTTACCTTTAGCGCACCTGGAGTGGGATGCGACAGCCACCTGCCTTCCGGACTTGGATTTAGTGACTTAGAAATGAAAGTACAGGACTGTGCCTCAGTAGATAGTCAGTTCTCATGACTACTTAGGAATTTAATGGCCAGCTGTGTTTACAGGCTTAAGAAACATTTTGTCCCTGGGATGCTCGGGTTAAACAAAATTCCTCATCGCAAAGCTTGAGTAGAGTCTCGAGGGCTGGAATACCGGGGTTTTGAAGTTCTCTGTAGCCTTTCGCGTGCTGTAATCTTGGGCAAGCCATTTAACTTCAGACTCAGTTCCTCCATCTGTGAAATCATGTGAACTAGATGTATTTCATTTACTTTCACCTCAGTTGGAGGATTCCCTCCGTATATTATTCAGTCTCTGGTCTCCAGTTGTGGCAGGTTGCTTTTCTCCATGTCTGACCTTTTTTGTCAAACCGGATAATTCACCAACTATTTCTGGAGCAAGGCTGCTAGGGTCTCCTTGTAAAATTGAAGTGACTTGTCCTCAGAAGCCACTGTTGGTCAGTAGGTAACTCGCGACTTGTTTGTTACCCGCAGAGTGAAAGGCGCTCAGTCCTGCCCGACTCTTGGCGACCCCATGGCCTGTATGCTTCATGGAATTCTCCAGGCCAGAATACTGGAGTGGGTAGTCTTTCCCTTCTCCAGGGGATCTTCCCAACCCAGGGATGGAACCCAGGTCTCCTGCATTGCAGGTGGATTCTTTACCTTCTGAACCACAAGGGAAGCCCTGCAGTAGCCAGGTGTTAATGGCCATGGTTCATGTAAGAGCTCTTCCCCCTGAATTAGGCCCGACATGCTTCAAGTTGTGTCAGCGCCTTGTGAGAAACCCAGACTAAGTAATCTGTTTCCTTAAACTCCCAAACTAGCTCATTCTGTAGTGGGATTATGTTTATTAGAAGTTAAGGTTTTATTTTCATGTTATTGCGCTGTATACTCAAAACCTAGGAAGAAATTTAATACCCTTAATTCATCGATGAGGAAGTAGACGATTAAGAATGAATCCGTGATAGTGTTTAGCAACCAGTGTCTTATGTATCATCATGAGCATTAACTATTCACCTGACTCTGAGTGTATCTGTGTAGGATTTGACCCAAGGAGCAGATGGTACATACAGTGTTGTGTAAGTTGCCTTCCTACTGCTGTATTCTCTGTTCTTCTTGTTCTAGGTGGCAGTAGTCCAGTTGGGTCAGTAAGGTATAGTTTGGTGAAGTGGTCATTAAGCAAAGGGTGCTTATGTTTTGAAATTTGAGGTTTGTAGAAGCTGCCTGTGATATTGTCATTATGTGCTGTCTCTTAAACTCAGGATATCTCAGATTAAGTCACATTTGAGAATTTTAGAATCCCAAGTTCTTAATTAAATGTTTGAAAATGGGTTCTTCATTCACCTTAAACACATTACTTGAGAGCATGATATTGTAAGAATATTTATACATGTGAACTTTCAAGTTATTATTTTATGAAGCTAGATTTTTCATACACCTAATAAAAAAATACAGTGGGAACCCAGAGAAAACCATAATTCAAAAAGACACACACAACCCTATGTTCATTAGAGCACTGTTTACAATAGCCAAGAAATAGAAACAACCTAGATGTCCATCAACAGAGGAAGTACAACAATGGAATACTACTCAGCCATAAAAGGAGCAAAGTTGAGTTGTTTACAGAGACGTAGATGGACTCAAAATATACAGTGGGAAAGTTATAGTGTGTTAAAGATATGTTTGTATATGTGAACTTAATCTTTTTTTGGCCCAGTTTAAAATTCATTATTTCTTGCATGCTTATTAAAATTTTACATATATATGTACATATTTAAAGTTGGAAAACAGGAAAGGCATATTTTAGGGTCTTGGGAAATTTTACATCATCATCTAAACTTACCTCTGCCGGAGGGACCCATGTATGAAGTGCGTATTTAACAACTTTTGTTAGAACTTTCATCTTGCTCTTGTATTTGCATTCAAGTAACATCAAGCACAAATATTGCTTAAGAGGATATTGAAGTGTAATTATCACTCATGATCTCGGATCTCGAAAATACTTGGGATATGTAGAAGGGATGGTTACCTGATATGACTTATTGGAAAAGACCCTGATGCCGGGAAGGATAGAGGGCAGGAAGAGAAGAGGGTGACAGGGATGATTGGATGGCATCATCAACTCAATGGACATGAGTTTGAGCAAACTCTGGGAGATAGTGAAAGACAGGAAAGCCTGACGTGTTGCAGTTCATGGGGTCACAGAATTGGGTACAACTTAGCAACTAAACAACAACAAAGGAGGAATAGTTAGGGACATCATGGCCCAGAGAAGAGACTAATGGTCCAAGAGCACATTTACGCAGAATAAAAGTGAAAGGGGAGCAAGTGATTTAAAAATTGTTGATTTCAGGTTTTTCAGCAGTTACAGGTATAATCTCACTTGGTTCACTTGCTAGTATCTACTTAACTGATAGAATCTACTGCACTCCTACTAGAGAAGTATGTGGAAAACGTCGTCATGTAGAAGTGCATGAAGTAACTTGAAGAGAAATATTTTTCCTTAATTATACTCCATCTGTTTTCAGGTCCTTCATGATGAAAATTCTGGGGACACTTCTCTCTCTTTTGTGTAGTTGATAGTTTGGGCGGTAAAGAGATGGCTGACAGTGTCAAAACCTTTCTGCAGGACCTTGCCAGGGTGAGTACGTCCAATCTTCTTCTGACCCTTTTGCTGCAGGAACTGACTAGAAAATCCGTTAGGTAGTGTTATATTTGTTGGATATAGGTTTTCACTCTAATCCATACTACTCAAGAGAGAGGAATTATCCTGCATCTCACAGAAACTTGGGAGACCTATCTAGTGAGTGTCTTTAGTATGGGGACCCTGTTCAGCTTGGGCCCAGACTGTCTTTTTTTTTTTTTAAACTGTATTTTTTTTGACCATGCCAAGTGAATTGTGGGATCTTAGTTCCCCTACTAGGGATTGAATCGGGCCCTTGACCTTGAGAGCATGGTGTCCTAACCACTGGACCACCAGGGAATTCCCTAAACTTTATTTTGGAATAATTTTAGACTTGCAGAGAAGTTGTCTGGTCATACAGAGAGCTCCACTGTATCCTTCACCAGGTTCTCTTAATATTACCATCTTATGTAACCAAGGTATATTGTTGAAAACCAAGCAATGAACATTGATGTAATGCTACTACCTAACCTACTTTGTTTGGGTCTACAGTATAGAACCTCTCTTATTCTTCCATTCTACAAGGCAGAGATGATGATGCTCTAGGAAAATGTCCCATTAAAGAGACATTTAGGACCCCTAATCAACAGACCCATAAAGGTCTGTTTAGGACCCAGTAACCCGAATGATCAATAGCATGACATTCTGGTATAGTGATGTCTGAGGTCCGGTGCCCTAGTTGGAATCCCTGTCGTTTTATTCTTGAGGGCGGGAGAGAGACCAGTTCTGCCTGAGAGTGGGAGTGTTTATAAGTTTATTTCCTTTGATTAAAAGAGGTGGAATTGAAGGAATATCTTAGAAGGGCCAAAGCGAATTCATGCAATGTGACCTTCCTTGAATACCTTACATCCTCGTCTTGCTGTTCCTGTGTGATAAAATGTCAGCTCTGGATCAGTTATACCACATGCACTGTCTGTTTGTCTGCCCCAGACAGACTGTAAGTGTCAGAGGTGGGGATCCTGTCGTCATCCTGGCCACGTGCTAGGCCTTAAGCCACTTGAACTTAATGATCTTAAAATTTTAAACTGTTTGTGGAAGACTCAGAAGTTAAAAAGCAAAATAAGAATAAACATTACTCATAGGTAACAGATCACGTGAACCTTGCCAGTGTATGCTCCTTTCTGTGTGTAGTTCATAACCTTGTCCATTTCTCTGTATTCTGACCAATTTCTCTAAAATCTGTTTTTGCTCATAATAGGAGAAAATGCCATTCTTAAATCCAGGTTGACCATTGTTTCCAGAATACCTTTTTCTGCTTCTTGACGGTGTTGATGGTGTGAACCTTAGTTCTTCCCTCTCTACTTTGGATATAAAACTGTTCTGGCACTTACTAAACTATACACTTTTTGTTGTTGTTTACTTACATACTTTTCCTGCCGGGTTATGAGTTTCTTAAGCACGTCCATGTGACTGATACCTAGCTCATTAAGGAAGCCCAATATGAAAGTGGGTGGATGAATGAGGGTAGTCCTTTGAACTGGGTAATAGGCAGGTCTGATGTTCGTAGTAATGACAGTAACCTTTCTACCACTGGGGCTCTTCCAGTTATTGGCAAGTGGCCCCATCAGTGACTTAGAGACTTAATCATTCTCTCCCTCACCGTACACTGTTTAAAGACATTCTCCTCCAGCTATACTCCCATGTTGTTTCCGTCTTACTCAGCAATAGCTTTTCATACTTTTACAGTAATTATTTCTTTGTGTCTTCCTTCAGCCTTGGTCCAGCCCTGGTCCTTTTTGGAGACCAGTGTTTAATCTATCCTTGTATCGCTGGTTTGATACAGGATATAAATCATACTTGAGGCATTCAGTTCATATTAAAAGAGTATAAAGGAGAGCTATAACTTGCTTAACAGTATGGGTAAGTCTTAGAGGGATCAGAAAACCACTGTTTTGCAACCGTGTTATTCAAGATTGGTTTGGGCAAGACTTGTTAATTGATGCCCAAATCTAGGGAAGAGCACTTGATGAGCAGGATATTTGCCTGGTCTCAGAAATGTCTGCCCACAGATTCCTTACTAGTTGCAAGGAGAAAAATTTGCAGTCGTACAAAGCTGGATAACACCTTCTGAATATGTAAGATCAGTGTAACCAGCAAGGGCCGACAGAGACATCACACGCCTCTGGATGTGACACTTGGAAAGGCACACCATCACGTAGGTGATTCTTGTGGTTTAGTCACGATGTCGTGTCTAGCTCTTTGTGACCTCAGGGACTGTAGTCCACCAGCCTCCTCTCTCTGGGATTTCCCAGGCAAGAATACTTGAGTGGGTTGCCCTTTCCTTCTCTGCGGCTCTTCCCAACCTAGGGTTCAATCCCACATCTCTTGTATTGGCATGTGGATTCTTTATCGTTGACCCCCCTGGGAAGCCCCACTTAGGTGATAACTCCTGCTAAAAATGGGTAACCTGGGGTCTAATCATGAGGTCACAAACAAACCTAAATTGAGGGCACCCCATAAAATAACTGATGTGTATACTTCAAAAAGGAAGACAGCTATAGAGCTGTTCCTGATGGAAGGAGACTAAAGATAGATACGAGAGCTAAGTGCAACATGTGATTCTGAACTGATTTCTGGTGTGTGACGGGTAAAAATGCTATAAAGGGCATTTCTGAGACAAATGGGGAAATTGGAGTATGAGCTATAGATTAAACTATTTTAGTGTTTAATTTCTTTTATAGATAACTATCTTGTATTAAGGAATATCATTGTTCTTAGGAAATACACAATGAACAGTTACAAGTAAAGAGACATGATAATAGCAACCTACTCAAATGATCTAGAAAAAAATGAGTATATATGTATAAACAGTAATAATAAATAACAGTGTGGCCCAACGACTGGTGATTTCGAGAAAGGATATTGGGAAGTTCTCCATTCTTGTGACTCTTCTGTAAATTGGGAGTGATTTCTAAACAGGAGAATATCAAGGGTAACTTCAGCCTTGTAGCAAACTAAGTAGAATGATTTACACTATTATGTCATTGTATCTAACTTTGGGAAGTCTTCTGATCCATAATTTTCCCTTCTTTAAAAATAATAAATGCTCATGTCTACAGGGAATCAAAGACTCCATCTGGGGAATTTGTACCATCTCAAAGCTTGATGCTCGAATTCAGCAAAAGAGAGAGGAGCAGCGTCGAAGAAGGGCAAGCAGCGTCCTGGCTCAGAGGAGGGCCCAGAGCATAGAGAGGAAGCAGGAGAGGTACGGAGTTGGGGCTGAGGTCAGGGAGCATCTGAACTCCCTCCCAGTTGGGGGTAGGGGGACACTTGAGGCAGTGATCGAATTTAGCATAAAATTCAGACACTACGTAATGATGTGGAGTTTCAGTACTCCATCATTTGTCTTTTGTACTTTCTTCCCCATAAAAGTTACAGGTGATTTTTCCCTACTCCCCTCACGTTGAATTAAACTGAGGTCTAGCAGTAATCCTTGTTCAAAATACTGTGGTGTCTAAAAGAAATCAGAATGATGAATATCGTTCTTGTTTTGGTTGCTAAGTTATGTCCGTCTCTTTGCAACCCCAAAGGACCAGGCCCCTCTGTCCATGGGATTTCTCAGGCAAGAATACTGGAGTGGGTTGCCATTTCCTTCTCCAAGAATGGTGAATAGAGAACCATAAAAATTTTTTTTGGCTGAGTGGATGCTTCTAGGAGCGCCTATGTGGATTTTGATAAAAGAATCTCAGACATCCCCTTCTAATCTTCTCCAGTCTTGGACTTAGGAAATAAAGGAGTTTGTTTGTTTTGTTTTTAAGGAAAAATGCTTCTCTTGAAATAGTTTTAGCCTTTTTCATTGATATTAGGAGAGAACATTGGAAGAACAATAGGTGCTAAAAAATAATATGGTGCAAAGAAAATATATAAAAAGGAGAGCTGCTGAATGACAATATGGAAATAGCCTATACACCTGTTAAGCTAAACACATGTGGTCTTTTCCAGTGAACCACGTATTGTTAGCAGAATTTTTCAGTGCTGCGCTTGGAATGGTGGAGTTTTCTGGGTAAGTTCTTTTTCCTCAAATTCCAAGTGCCTTAGAAGCATCTTTATTCAGATTGTTGCAATGTTCATGGTTCTCAGCTGTCTTCTTAAAACTGAGACAGGTAGCTTTCTCCTAGTAATGCATTCCTAAGGCCATCACTCAGGGTTCTGTGTACTTTCAGTCATTTTATGCCCCCTCAGAATTCTTGTATGTAAATGTCAGGGACAGCCCTGTACTTACACTTTTTTGTTAAATGACTTAAGTTTTATTGTCATAGGTAACAATTTCTCATGACATTGTCTGGACATTTTGGTTCAGAGTTACTGTGAAGGCTCAAAGGGGAGGGACAGATGGACATGAGCAAGGCTGTCCCTTCTCCTGGTCATAGCAGTGTCCTCAAATTGATTACTTTGGAAACTCACACCAGAAAGTTGTCTACAGTTGACTGAGAACCAACACAGCCCCAGGAGAAATTTGAGTACTTTGAAAAACAGATAGTAAAAATATTTTCTTTGACTTGAAATTCAGTATAATTCAACTTGTTAATCTAAACATTTCACAAATGTTTTTAGGTGTTAGCTTTAATTAATCAAATACGACTGTGTTCTTAGTACTGGCATGAATACTGATTGAAATGTTCTCCCATGCCCCCCAAAGTTTTACTGTTTCCATAGGCAGCGTCAGGTTTTTTCCTCTCAACTGGAGAACTGGTAAAGAGAAATGAGTCTACTTTAGGAAATGATGCCACTGCAGGACTCCTGATTTATAAAAGGACTTCCATCTGGAAAATAAGTGCTTTGAAACTTGGAATTCTTGTTTTAAAGAAGGGCTTTTAATGCTTACCTTGTTGCTTCTCTCCTTTAGTTCAGTCTGCTCTTGTTTTATCGAGTGTTCATTCCCGTCCTTCAGTCGGTAACGGCCCAGATTATTGGTAAGTAACTCCATTGCTCAATGCTATCTGCCCAGGATAGAGGGGGGGAGGTTTTTCCTGTCTCCCTCAGTTTATTGAACACTTACTTTAAACCCAGAGCTTTAGGTTTTTTATGTATTTATTTGTTTGACTGCATCAGGTCTTATTTGCCCTGAGGCATGTGGGATCTTAGTTCTGTGACCAGGGATCGAACCCGTGTCCCCTGCTTTGCAAGGCAGATTCTTCTAAGTCAAATCTCTCAGCAACCCTTTGAGTAGGTATTGCTATGGATACCGTTTTGTAGATGAGGAAATGCAAATTGGTTACCAAAGTTAAACCGTTTGTAAGTGGTGAAGCTGGAATATGAACTCAGGTGGATTCCTGCATCCAGTGACTACTAGTCACTGACCTGTCAGCCACCAAGTGAGAATTTTTTGTACAAGCAAGCAGCACATATCCATGGCCACTCTGAATTGGAGTCATGGCCAGAATATGGTGTTTCTATGAAAAGTAAGACTGCCTGGAACAGGTACAGTGATGTGCTGGCAAGAAGCAAAGGGGTGTGTGTGTGTGTGTGTGTGTGTGTGTGTGTGTGTGTGTGTGTGTGTGTGTGTGTGTGTGTGTGTGTGTGTGTGTGTGTGTGTGTGTGTGTGTGTGTGTGTGTGTGTGTAGGGGGTGTGGGTGTGTGTGTAGGGGGTGTGGGTGTGTGTGTAGGGTGTGTGTGTGGGTGTGTGTGTAGGGGGTGTGGGTGTGTGTGTAGGGGGTGTGTGTGTGTGTGTAGGGTGTGTGTGTGGGTGTGTGTGTAGGGGGTGTGGGTGTGTGTGTAGGGGGTGTGGGTGTGTGTGTAGGGTGTGTGTGTGGGTGTGTGTGTAGGGGGTGTGGGTGTGTGTGTAGGGGGTGTGGGTGTGTGTGTAGGGGGTGTGGGTGTGTGTGTGTGTGTAGGGGAAACACAGTCACAGGTCAGGGGATGCACCTCTGGCCTTCTGGCTTTCCCTCTTTCCAGATAAACTAATAAGCCCTCCCCCTGTCTTAGGTGATCCGTCACTACACGGGGATGTCTGGTCGTGGCTGGAGTTCTTCCTCACGTCGATTTTCAGTGCTCTCTGGGTGCTCCCCCTCTTTGTGCTCAGCAAAGTCGTCAACGCGATTTGGTTTCAGGTAGGTCCAGAGCAGCATGGTCTGACGGCATGATTGGTCACCAGGTGGCAGATTTCAGCCTGTCAGTTTAGTGGCCATGTAGGGAGTGACGCCACAGCCTGGACTTTTCTTGGTCAGGCAGCCAGCGGGTGAGCTCTGGGCTCTTGTAAAATGGAATTATTCTCTCAGGTCATAAGGGCATCTCAAGGCCAGGTGTCCATGGGCTTTTCTCCCCTGGCAGGTCTTTTGGCAAATCAGTGGCCTTCACTTTGGGGATGGATAGTGAGGCCATTTAATTCATGTTTTGGTGAGCTCTTCTCTCTTGCAGGATATAGCTGACCTGGCATTCGAGGTATCTGGGAGGAAGCCTCACCCATTCCCTAGTGTCAGCAAAATAATTGCTGACATGCTCTTCAACCTCTTGCTTCAGGCTCTCTTCCTTCTCCAGGTGAGACTGGCCTTCCGGGCACATGGGCGGATTAAACAAAGATCCACTAGAGGGAGCTTCACAAAAACAGGGTATCCCGTTTATACTGAGCAGATAAGTTTATGGGAGGTAATGATTTTTAAATCATTTTTTCACAGAAACAACTAGAGAGTTTTAAAATCATAAAATGATTTAAAAAAAAAAAAACACCACATGAATTTGCCTGCTCTGCTCTTCCCACCCACCCTGAGCCTTCTCCACTCGCCTGCTATTTTAGAAACTTGAGAAGCAGCTCTCCGGCTGTCTGGGTAGAGAGCGAGAGCGATAAATCAGAGTGGCAGGTAAACACTGTTAGGTCTCCGAAGCGCTGGAATTAAGCTTTTCCATACTTGTTCTTCAGGGGATGTTTGTGAGTCTCTTTCCCATCCATCTTGTTGGTCAGCTGGTTAGTCTCCTGCATATGTCTCTCCTCTACTCACTATACTGCTTCGAATATCGTTGGTTCAATAAAGGTAAGCCTGTCCAAAGAAACTCAAGAGCTTGGAGGCCCAGTTTGGAAATGGTGCTGCCAAGGAAACTTCTTAAATTCTTCAATACTGAGGCCCTTGGCAAACGCATCATTGGAATGAAGCAGCCTTTTTGGCAAGAGGGGACTTACATTTGGCTTAGAGGTTTTTTTAACTCTTTGGTGCTGGGGGATGTAGCACTGTAGGACTACCTGTGGAGCTCAATATTATGTAGCTCTGACAGAGCCATAAGGGGGCATAAATGAGCACCAGTTATTCTGAATCAGAGAAGTTAATTTGATGCTGGTGCATACAGATCATTTGGGGGATATGTTGAAAGTCCTTGGCATATTTGGGTGTGGATGGTTGAAAGAGATTAATTGATTTCTAGAGGATGGCTGCCTTTTTTTTAATATATATATCTCTTGCTTTGTTCAAAACTAATACTGACATAGGATGCTGCTGGTATTGAATTCAGAATTCACTTGGCTTGCCAGCTTTGAAATTGTGATTGTTCAGTTGTAAAATCTTTGCATAGAAGCTTTATGGGATTTGGGCAATTCTGATATAGTTTAGTTGTATTCTAAATAGCAGATCTGAACCTGAAACTGAAACTTCAAATAAATTGTTTTCGATATTTAGTCATTTGACTAAAAGGAAGTAATGCAGCCTAACTATATTGGCTCCTTGTTTTAGGAATTGAAATGCACCAGCGGTTGTCAAACATAGAAAGGAATTGGCCTTACTACTTTGGATTTGGTTTGCCCCTGGCTTTCCTCACAGCAATGCAGTCCTCCTACATTGTCAGGTAATTGGACTGCAAGGACTTGAAGGGAACTAATTTTTTTAAAAAATGATAATAATAACTCAGTGTAGGGAGCACCTTGTGTGCACTTGGTTCTGTGCTAGGCTTTCTGCATTCTTACTTGGCCGTCTAGAGGTCTGTAGGATTTTTCTCCCTGACAGATAGTCATAGATGTCTGTCAGCATTATTTTATTTTTTGTGGGGGGCCTACCTTGAAGAATGCAGGATCTTAGCCCCCTGCAGTGGAAGCATGGAATCGTAACCATTGGACTGCCAAGGAAATACTAGCATTAAAATATTGTCTGCATGATTCTATATCCCATATTCTTTCTTCTATGTTGCTTCCTGGAATAATGTTAAACATAGCCAGTGTTTAGAAAAATCCTTTTTTAAAAAATTTTTAACATGTGTTTGATAGATTTAAGGGTCCATTAAGCCATGCTATTTAGCACTGGAGGTAACAAACTTTGGGCTTCTAATATCTTCAAAGTCATGGCTGTTTTGAAGGTGACTAATTCTTTATTTATTTTTTTCAAAAACAGTGGCTGCCTCTTCTCTATCCTCTTTCCTTTATTCATTATCAGCGCCAATGAAGCAAAGACCCCTGGCAAAGCATAGTAAGTATTAGCCAGTATTAGCTAAAATGTAGCAAGTATTTTCTGTCTAAAATACTGGGGTTGTAACACTGCAGTTATGTGAATGAGACATTTTTACAGTTTTTAAAAAATAACCTCACATTGAAGGAAAATATTAATATACAGCTTTGTGAGAGTAGCACTTCGGGGATGTATCCCAAGATTTCCCCCATGCATATGTGTGCATTTCTGTTTCAAAAATTAATGCTATTATACATATTTACACATATTCTTAAAATGTAACAGTTCACTGAATAAGACACTTATACCTATAGTTAAGCTCATTTTGTAAGAATGGCCACCTTTTAAAAAATACTGGGTCATGTGATTTGACTACATGAGTTTATTGATAATGATAACAAAACAGTATTTTAAAAATGATTCTTTAGCAATACTAGCACTCTGGAAGTTTGATGACTTCAGAGAAAACCCCAGTCTTTTGATCAATTTTGGTTAAGTCAGTGAGGATACATGCATTAGAGAAATTTCCAATCTGCTTTGGGGACTTACATGTTCTTGCTATCCAGTAATGTTAAGTGTGCGTCTTAGCGTAATTGACTTTCTCTTGAAACTCTCCTGAAAGTGAACTGTGCATAGCATATGAGATCTTCAGACCACAGCTTGAAGTATTTATTTTGGCTGTGCTGGGTCTTTGTCGCTACATGGGCTTTTTTCTGTTTGCAGCGAGCAGGGGCTTCTGTCTAGTTGCAGCGCACGGGCTTCTCACTGCGGTGGCTTCTCCTGTGTTGCGGATCATGGGCTCTAGATCACAGGCTTGGTAGTTGTGGTGCGTGTGGGCTCCTCCTGGATCAGGGATCGAACCTGATTCCACTGCCCTCCTGACAGTGACAATCCCAGCGTTTTCTGTAGTTGCTACCTGTTTAATCTGCATGTCCAATATCTGTAGTCGCTTGATCAAATTTCAGTGGTCTTGTTTTCCCCTGTATCATTTTAAATGGAAAATAGTCAAATAAGTGACCAAACGATTAAAACAGTTTTTCTCAACTGGCCAGTCTAACAGGTTGGGTCTCTTGCCTTGCAGCCTTTTCCAGTTGCGCCTCTTCTCCTTGGTGGTTTTCTTAAGCAACAGACTCTTCCACAAGACGGTCTACCTGCAGTCGGCCCTGAGCAGCTCCACTTCTGCGGAAAAATTGCCCTCACCCCACCCGTCTCCTGCCAAACTGAAGGCTGCCACAGGCCGCTGAGTCGGTCACCTGCCATCCGGAGGGGCCGGGTGGGATCGGAAGGATGCTGTGGCAGCTCTTCTCCTGGTTCACCTCCGCCTCCTCCCAGGGAAGGCAGAGCCCACCCTGCCAAGGGCCCTGCCCACATTCCCTTCTCTCTGAGGAATCCAGACTTTTGTCTCTGGTGCACATAAGGCAGAATCTTCCTGACACCAGTATGGATTTTAAACACTGGTGAGTCTGAAAGGACCACAGGTTTTTCTGCAGCTCTTTTCTAACATTTGCCAGCCCCGTGCCTGGACTGATTTGAATACTCTTTCTCCCTGTGCCATTTCCCCTCCCATTTTCCCTTCCTGCCTCCCACCGCCCTTGGATGAATGGATTTTTGTAACTCTAGCTGTTGTATTTTGTGGACCTGTTTTTTTGTTTTTCTGTGAAGCACATATATTGGATGTGGGAGGGACAGGAGGCTCCGCTCCTCCTGGTCACTCCCTTTATAGCCATCACTGTCTTGTTTCTTGTAACTCAGGTTAGATTTTGGTCTCTTGCTCCACTGCAAAAAAAAAACAAAACAAAAACACAAGCCTGAAGACACGGGACAGAAGAAAGACCTCACAGCCAGATCTCCACTGGGTTTGAGGAATGACTTTCTTTCTTCCCCTTGCAGGGGAAAAAGCTTTTTTCACTGGTACATTTAAAGCTCCCCAAAGATAGGGAGGTACCAATTTCGGACAAGTGCCACTGCAACACGGAATGCTCAGAGAACCTGAACTTTTAAACTCTGGAGGTCTGATCTTGACTGTTGGTCACTGCTGGGTCTGTCTGGTGTTTCAAAGGAATATTGGGTGCTGCAAATAGGAACTGAAGGGGTAAACTTATTAAACCCATTAAACCTATGATTGGTTGGTTTTTTTCCTGTCATTTCAAAGAGACTAAATATGGAGGGGGGGGCAGATGTCAAAACACCTGTACAATGTTAAGATGTCACAGACGTGAGCTGGTTTCTCACACGTGTAATGGCAGAATTTACAAATTGTCACTTCAGGAAACATATTCGTGGAACATGAGACTTTGTCTTGATTAAATCTGAAACTTAGTTCTGAAAAATACTCCCTGAGGAAGTTTGAGTTATATTGTTATAATCGTGTTGGCATGTAGTGAAAGAATTTGGAATTGAGTTGTTTTAAAGTCTATATGTACAGCTCCTCTGTATTTCTGAAGAAGAGAGGTCCTTCCAGACTTCAACGAATTGGACATTCTCATGAGGGAAGAGAATAGACAATTGGTTAACAGAAACCTTTACTAAGACAAAAATAAGGATTTAAAAATCGTTGCCAGGAGATGTGAACCAAGTTTGAATACAGAAGGTTTTAAAATAGTGTGTATTTCATCAGTTTGCAACTGATTGGCAGTTGCCTTATTTAAGATTGTTGTAGTTTTTAAAATGAAATTTAAAATGGCCACATTTTTGCTGTCTGAAATTTGTAATTGTGTCTGTTAAGCTGGTTCTTAGAAGGATGAGGGAAATTGAGTAGATAAAGGTAAGTGATATTATCCAGCACTATGCCTGGCTATAGAAAATGATTTAAGTTACTGGAAGTGAGGGATCTGTAAAGTTTTATTAGTGTGACTGAGAGGCCAGGCGTGTACAAAAGCTAAAAGCTAGGTTAGCAAATGTCTGTTGTAGATAAGCCTAATCTCATGAGGTGTACAGAAGCAGTGTAAATTTCTCTTGCCTTTTCACTAACACACAGGCAGTGAGGGCAATGGTTAGGAAATTGGGATCAAAGGGAGAGCAGGCTGTTTTTGCCAAATTCACAATGGCAGCTTAAAGTAGACTAATAAGAACTGAAAATAAGGGAGAGCAGGTCACTACAGACGAAAATGAGAGCCTGACTTTCAGTCATGCAGCCAGGAGGATCTAAGCAATCACATGCACAAAACTGTCTTTAGGAACAGGTATGTGTTGTTCCAAGCATGACCCTTTTATCCTATCTAGAGCCAAGTTGTCCATTATAGCAACTCTAAAAAGTAAAAGCTTTAGACCTGAGTATGTTCAATTCTGCTGGAAGCTTTTAAATGGACATATGTATGCACTGACTTGTTCGTTGCTCTGAACATAGTAAGGGACCAAAATAAAATTTAATAGAAGTGACAAACTGGGATAAACTCAGAAGAGGGTGACTAATGGTTAGGGGTTTGTGAACCACCTTAAAGGATAACATTTCTCATGTAATGATCATCTGAGCACCTTCCCTGTCAGTCTTTGCAAGGCACTAAGGACTCAAGGGTAAGCCAGAAAGATGATTGCTGTCCTCTTGGATCTAACAGTACTGTGTAGGAGACTGAGAAATGATCAATTTCTTAAGAATTATGTGTTCAAATACCTACTATTTCCCATAGGCCTCAAAGCTGGATGAAACATTGGAATTCAGAGAAGCTTTGGGTAAGATAAGAGTTTCTCCCATGTGTTCCGCCTCCCATCCTCAGACTCATTCTCTGATTTCAAGTTTAAATGTTTTGTTGCACCTTCAGACCTATGAGACAAGTAGTGACCATTGATCATTTAGATAAGTATGTAGTTCTTAACCAGGGGTTAACATCAGCATCATCTGAGGACTTTCCTAAGAGGCACAGGAACACCACTTGGACCTGGAATTTTTTTTTAAATGTATTTTTATAAGACTACACTGGGTTTTTGTTGCGTCATGCGGGATCTTTTGCTGTGGTCTTAGTTGTCCCACAGCATGTGGGATCTTAGATTGCAACCAGGGATCGAACTCCCATCCCCTGCATTGTGAGGTGGTTTCTTCACCACTGGACCACCAGGGAAGTCCCTGGAGGAAATTTTAAGTAATGCTAAAAATAAAAGTTAAATTTGAGTAACTATTTCCACAGGAACTTGGTAAACTATTGCATCCATAAGTAAGAACAGATTGTTATGAAAAGGGGACAGAATAGGAAGGTTCTTGGAAATTAAAAAAATGTGGAAGTAAAATGAGATGGCTTTTAAAAGTGATGCTGAGGAGGCTAAATTAGAGAACCACAACGTAAGCTTGAGGAAATTTCTCAGTACAAAGACCAAAAAGATTAAGACATGGAAAAAGTTAACAATCATGGAGATGTCCAAGAATCAAATCCAACATTTGTTTCAAAAAATGAGAAGCATGGAGGCAATAAAATCAGTAAATGTTTCTGGACTTTTTTTTTTTTTATTTATTTTTTTGGTGGTGCTGGGTCTACAATAGGAGTTTTCATATAGATAGTTTCATCTACAGGTTTGTTTTTTTTTAATGATTTTTTTTGGTGGTGCTGAGTCTTTGTTGCTGCATGGACTTTCTCTAGTTGTGGT
The DNA here is from genome assembly GCF_910594005.1 of Cervus elaphus. Lineage (NCBI taxonomy): Eukaryota > Metazoa > Chordata > Mammalia > Artiodactyla > Cervidae > Cervus > Cervus elaphus. Next base: position 21,428,806 of record NC_057816.1, on the reverse strand, counting down.
GAGTGGGGGCTACTCTTTGTTGTGGTGCTTGGGCTTCCCATCGCAGTGGCTTCTCTTGTTGAGGAGCACAGGCTTCAGTAGTTGTGGCACAGGGCTCATTAGTTGTGATTTGAGGGCCCTAGAGCTTTAGTTGCCCAGGGCATGTGGAATCTTCCCAGACCAGGGGTTGAGCCCATGTTCCCTACATTGGCAGGTGGAGTCCTATCCACTGCACCACCAGGGGAGTCCCTGTAGTTTCCATATAAGATGCCTTCCACTGCCAAGTGAAAAGCAATGAAAGGAAAAAACAAAAACCAGATGGGATCTCTAAGGGAAAATGTCAGAAAAATAGGTTACTTCCATGAGACTGTGACTCAGATTGGTATTAGACTTCTCAAGAACAACTCTTGAGTAATGGAAGATAAAATTGTAATGCCCTGAAAGTATGCTTTTATGTGTGCTTGTATGTGTATAGGATTGGTTAGTCCCTATTGTGTTCTTATAACTCTAAAACTAACGATATTATCAAGGACAAAATAAAGGCATTGTTTGCTTTCCATTCAACTTTTCTGAAAAAGTTACTTGAAGAATCTACCGAAGGGAAAAAAATCCAAGAAATAGATGACTAATCAAAACAAAGGCTCCCCAAAACAAAGTGAAACTGAAATCAGAGTGTGCTGAGAAGAAATCTTGGTAATGTGGCTACGGTGAAACCTGGAAGGGTGGGTTCTGGGGAGAACGTCTTCAAGAAGAAATCAGATACATTACATTGGTCTGTTCCTGATTAGATGAAGACGTGCTTATTTTTATCAGTAACATAAAAGAGGTAAGTAGACACTTCAGGAAAGACCAAAAGCTCCGGAGGAATGACAACTCCCACAGTCAGTTCAGTTGGTACAGTCCCTCAGTCGTGTCTGACTCTTTGTGACCCCATGGACTGCAGCATGCCAGGCTTCCCTGTCCATCACCAACTCTCAGAGCTTGCTCAAACTCATGTGCATTGAATCGGTGATGCCATTCAACCATCTCATCCTGTGTCGTCCCCTTCTCCTCCTGCCTTCAATCTTGCCCAGCATCAGGGTCTTTTCCAATGAGTCCATTCTTCCCATCAGGTGGCCAAAGTATTGGAATTTCAGCTTCAGCATCAGTCCTTCCAATGAATATTCAGGACTGATTTCCTTTAGGATTGACTAGTTGGATCTCCTTGCAGTCCAAGGGACTCTCAACTCTTCACCAACACCACAGTTCAAAAGCATCAATTCTTCAGCACTCAGCTTTTCTTTATGGTCCAACTCTCACATCCATATATGACTACTAGAAAAATCATAGCTTTGACTAGACGGACCTTTGTTGGCAAAGTAATGTCTCTACTTTTTAATATTCTGTCTAGGTTGGTCATAACTTTTCTTCTATGGAGCAAGCATCTTTTAATTTCATGGCTGCAATCACCATCTGCAGTGATTTTGGAGCCCCCAAAAATAAAGTCTCTCACTGTTTCCCGATCTATTTGCCATGAAGTGATGGGACCAGATGCCATGATCTTTGTTTTCTGAATGTTGAGTTTTAAGCCAACTTGCTCACTCTCCTCTTTCACTTTCATCAAGAGGCTCTTTAGTTCTTTGCTTTCTGCCATAAGGGTGCTGTCATCTGCATATCTGAGGTTACTGATATTTCTCCCGGCAATCTTGATTCCAGCTTGTGCTTCATCCTGCCCAGTTTCTCTCATGATGTACTCTGCACATAATAATAAACAGGGTGACAAAATACAGCCTTGATGTACTCCTTTCCCAATTTGGAACCAGTCTGTTGTTCCATGTCCAGTTCTAACTGTTGCTTCCTGACCTGCATACAGATTTCTCAAGAGGCAGGTCAGGTGGTCTGGTATTCCCATCTCTTGAAGACTCTTTCACAGTTTGTTGTGATCCACACAGTCAAAGGCTTTGATATAGTCAATAAAGCAGAAGATGTTTTTCTGGAACTCTCTTGCTTTTTTGATGATCCAGTGGATATTGGTAGTTTGATCTCAGGTTCCTCTGCCTTTTCTAAATCCAGCTTGAACATCTGGAAGTTCACAGTTCACATACTGGTAAAGCCTGGCTTGGAGAATTTTGAGCATTACTTTGCTAGCGTGTGAGATGAGTGCAATTGTGTGGTAGTTTGAACAGTCTTTGGCACTGCCTTTCTTTGGGATTGGAATGTAGACTGACCTTTTCCAGTCCTGTGGCTACTGCTGAGTTTTCCAAATTTGCTGGCATATTGAGTGCAGCACTTTCACAGCATCATCTTTTAGGATTTGAAATAGCTCATCTGGAATTCCATCACTTCCACTAGCTTTGTTCCTAGTGATGCTTCCTAAGGCTCACTTGACTTAGCTTCTAGTATGTCTGGCTCTAGGTGAGTGATCACACCATTGCAGTTATCTGGGTCATGAAGATCTTTTTTGTATAGTTCTTCTGTGTATTGCCACCTCTTCTTAATATCTTCTGCTTCTTTTAGGTCTATACCATTTCTGTCCTTTATTGTGCCCTTCTTTGCATGAAGTGTTCCCTTTGTATCTCTAATTTTCTTGAAGAGATCTCTAGTTTTTCCCATCCTATTGTTTTCTTTTATTTCTTTGCACTAATCACTGAGGAAGGCTTTCTTATCTCTCCTTGCTATTCTTTGGAAGTCTTCATTCAGATGGGTATATCTTTCCTTTTCTCCTTTGCTTTTTGCTTCTCTTCTTTTCACAGCTACATGTAAGGTGTCCTCAGACAACCATTTTGCCTTTTTGCATTTCTTTTTCTTAGGGATGGTCTTGATCATTACCTCCTGTACAATATCACAAACCTTCATCCATGGTTCTTCAGGCACTCTGTCTATCAGATCTAATCCCTTGATCCTATTTGTCACTTTGACTGTATAACTGTAATGGTTTGATTTAGGTCATAACTGAATGGTCTAGTGGTTTTCCCTACTTTCTTCAATTTAAGTCAACTCTCACAAAGTAAGCTAAAAAATAGCATTATTCTAAACAATGATGGGATTGTAAAACATTTTTCTGAAACAACCAACTCAAAACTTCTGGTGCAATAAGTCAGGAGGGAGAAGGGTTAACTGATATGCTGAATGTTCATGAATAATCTCTGGGTCTATAATAACTATACTTTCCCCCAAACTTTGCCATCCTGAGTTTTACTTGTAGTTCAGCCTTTCCCCATCAAATGATATTAAAGAATCATCCTAAAAATAGGCTTAGATTTTTTTAAAAAAGTATTTGACCGGGCCATTTCTTAGTTGCGGCTTTCAGAATCTTTACTTACAGCACTGGAACTCTTAGTTACAGCCTGTGATCTATTTTCCTGACCAGGTATTCAACCACAGGCCCTTACATTGGGAACGTGGAGACTTAGCCACTGGACCACCATGAAAATCCTTTGACTTAGATTTTGAACTTCATTCTTTAGTTGTATATTTTGACTTCTAAAAAAAACTGACTTAATTTTACCACCTGGAAACTTAAACATATTTCCTTTAAGAAACAGGTTCAGTAATTTTAAAAAATTGAGAATCTCAATATCTTAATGTTCTTGAAACAGTATGTTTTCTCATTTAGAGGAATTTCTAATTTTAATTCATTAAAAAAAAAACTCATTTTGAAGAAGCATTTACTTGAAGTTCTGCATTTCCTTCAGGTTCAGCTTCAGTTTCCTTGTTAATAAAATTACATTTACTACATTATAAAGACAAAACGAAAAAGCAGATCTATTGGAACATGACGTCCTGGGGTGAACCTGGCCATGTGAATTTTGAAAAAAATACACGTGGTGTTGAAGCACTAATTTATTTTTTTTAATTATTTTTTAATCAGTAATTTAATATGCTTTCGGTAAGTTTGGTCTGTTGCATTCATATACTGTAACCGCCAAAGAGAACTGAGTACACTGGCACTAGATTTAAACAGTTGCCAGATGCTCCCATTTTCTTCTGTGTGGTTCTTGTTCACTGAGGTCTCTAGGGAGAGGAAGTGCGTGTCTGAGAGGTGATGGAACTGGTTGCTGAAACTTCGCCCCTTTCCCTGCCCTCAGCAACGTTTCTTTGGGTATGAGGCGTAAGAGAGGCCAGTTAGGACAGTTTTCACTGGCAGGTAACTTACAAAGGGATAGCAGAGCACCGCCAGGCTGCAAGCTGGTTCCGGGAAGAAGCCTGTCTATAACTTGGGAGGACCGCCTCTGCCTTCCTGGGGGACGCAGCCCGCGCGTAGACTCTTCCACCGAAACCCCACGACCCCCTTAGCCTAGGTATGCCCATTCACGAATCAGGGGCTTAAGAGAAATGCCTCGTGGTATTTGCAGGTCTCTCGTCCATCGCAGTTTACCAGAGCAAGGTCAAATGATTCTCCAGCGAACTGTCAGACAAGATCCTGTACAAGATGTAACAGTCTGGATTGTGAAGCGCCTGAGTTTTCATTGAGAATTAGTAAAACAAACAAACAAAAAAATTCTTCTCACCTCTCCTTTAACCTTATATTAAGTAACGTCAATTTCTACCTTTAAAAAAACAAGACTCTCTGAAACGGAATCGGATGATCTCAGTTCAGCTTTGGGGGATCTGTAGTTTCGGCCTGTGCCTTTGCGTCGTTACCCCTTCTTGTCACGTGACTGGGCTAAACGCACCGCCCTTTCCGCCCGCGACTCCTTCGCGGTCCGCAGACCGACACGTCACTGCTCGGCCCTCAACCAAACTGCTCCGAGCGTGTTCTTTCCGCGCGCTGGCTCTCAAGAGCCGGCCTATCATGGCTGGGCAGTTGGACGAAGTCCCGCCTTCCAGCTACTAAGTGATATCTGTATTGTCCAGTTAAAACGTAGGAGCGCGGCTGCGTTCACGCCTCCAAGTCTGACAGACAGCTCCAGAACCCTATCGCTCTCTTCAAGGGTCAGATTGTACCTGAACTAGCCAATGGGGAGCAGTCCGGGAGGCGGACCCGGCGCTGCCAGGGTTGGGTGCACTGTTGAACAGATGGCAGAGGGAGGCGAGCGGATTCCAGAGGAACGCCGGTCAGGTGAGAAGGCCTTGGGATGTAACTTGAGGATTAGCGGCAGGTGCAGTCCAAGGCGTTGGTGGGACTGAGCGAAGCGCAGGAGGTGCGGCTTTAATGGCGGCGGCCGTGGGCGCAGGCAGAGTCTGGGGCCTTGCAGAGGAGGGGGCGTGGGACGTGGTGTGGGGGGAATGGAAGGATGTGAGGGTCTGGGATGGGTCCTGCACTTAGGCCAGGTGGGCGTGGGAAAGATGGGGCTCTGGCACCGACTAGTCCTGGAGGGGGTGGCGCTTAGGATCCTTAGGTGGTGGGGTGCCCCACGCTGGGTGGTGCCGGAGGTGTTGAGTTCTGGGAAGATGGGAGACGGAGGGAGGGACCTGCTGTAGTGGGCAGAAGTGGGGGAGGGAGGGACAGGCGTGAGAAAGTGTGTGGGCAATTGGGAACTAGAACCAGGGTGAGACAAGACGCCGCACTTTGCAGGCACAGTTGAAGTGGAGGACAGATGCCCAGTGTTTTAAGAAAAGTGTCTTTGCCGTTAAGCGATGTGCGAACACGACCAGTGAGCACAGTATGGAAACTCCCTTGAGATCCTGGTGTAAATTACCAGCTTCTTTACTCAGTTTTCAAGGAAAGGTTCTAGTGCTCTCATTTCATCCGCTTAGTCTTCTAGGCATGTGGCTCCTATCAGCTCAGTAGTGGTAAGTCTTCCTGTTTCAGGCGTTGGAGAAAACAAGTTCAGTCTTGAGGGATGTAACTGGGTTATGGACTTCCTAGAGTTAGCTGTTTATTTTTGATCGCACGGTATGGTTTTCCTTTGGGACTGTAATTAAAAATAAATGTACAACTGCTCCTCTGGGACAGTTAATTATGGAAAAAGATGCTTGAGTCCTTACTGTTGGAGCTAGGAATGTATGATTCTTCATGCCCTCCACCTAGTCCAGTGTTATTTTTTTCCCTCCTTTCCTCTAGTAATAGTTGGAAAAAGATCTGGAAGGATCCAGGTTCCTTTTATTAGTTTTTTTCCTCAGTCTTTAGTGTTGCATATTCTTTATCACTTAGCCCTTGACCAGCTTATGATTTAAGAAGGCAGTGCTGTTTTAAACAGAAATAGCTAAGCTCCTACTGAGTGCTGATAAAATATTGTCCATCAAGTGATCACCTTTCTGAATGGTCTGGAGACTACTTCCTTCCTTCAACATTTTATTTTAATCTAATACCTCCCTCACCACACACAGCCCAATATTTTTTTTTTTTTTTGGCCTTAGTAGGAAAATTTTATTTTCTTTACCCTCCAGATTGTTATCTGGTTCTATGAGCTGTCTCTCGATCAATGGCTTAAATCAGCAATGTCAGTTACAGGATGCTTTGAGACAGCTGATGGGAAGTGGGTGTAGATTTGAGCAGTAGTTAAAGTGTGATATAAGAGATGGGAAGTGCAGTGATCTACCTGTGTGCCTCTCACTCCCCTCCTGAGTGCATGACTACTTGTATCAGTGATTAGTCATGCGCTCTAGTTGACCCTGCAACCCCACTGGGATTTGGAACAGAAAGAAGCTTATAGCCAGAAAGTTTGGAGCTGAAATTCAGGGCTGTAAACAGTGCCGATTCAGTCATGACTTCTGTTTCTCAGCCTTCTTCTTTCACTTCTGTGCTCATTCCCTGCTTTCTTTCATACATTCCTGCCTTTTCTTGAATGCTGTGTTTCTCCATTTAATCATTCTTTTCTCTGTTTTCAGTCTTTGCTGTTTTCTCTCTTTGCCTGTCTTTGCCTCTCTCGTTTTCCATGTGTTTCTCCTTTACTCCTGTCGTGCTACACGATTGCCAGTTCTGCTCCTTGGTGGCTGCAAAGACTGAGAAACAGAATGATGGTGATAGAGTCTCATCATTCCTTTTCATCCTTGACTGACAGCTCTGACAGGCCGACTTCCTTGTCTGTTGGTCGTAATTCAGGCTCAGCTTGGGTCTTAGTCCTGACCCTCTCCTGTGTGTTCACTTCTTCCTCTCTCTGTGGTTCTCTCCCACTGTAAAATATGGAAGTGAATTAGCTAAATCGAAGGTGTTTAATATCTCATGGTCTTGGCTTTCCAGTTTTAGCTATTTGACTGTCATCTGTTGCCGCCCATTGATGTGAAGATGACCAAGCTGGGATTTTTGCGGTTGTCCTATGAGAAGCAGGACACACTTCTGAAGCTTCTCATTCTGTCGATGGCTGCTGTGTTATGTGAGTGTGCATATGGACCTCTCTTTCTTCAGGATATGGAAGGGAGAAAATTTTGGAAAAAAAAAATTAGTAATGGCTTTCTTAAATGCTTTGCTTTTTTCCCAGCAGATTGTAATGTGTTCTTTTTTTTACTGTTCTCAACCAGTAGAATTTTGTGAAATCAAAAGAAACAAGGATTGTAGAAGTTTGGACTAGTGATCATCTGGGAAAGAATGGGAAGTGTGCTGTGTTAATTTTGGTTTTTCTTAGAACTGAAAGTGGTACCAGAGACCCTGGGATACTGAATTTTGTAAAAGATATTTGTCTTCTGTAGTTGCCTGCCTCAGTATTTCTGAAAGTCTTTCCAGCACTTATTCTGTTTTCTTAGGTTTTTCTTGCTCTTCATGAGTCACAAGTAGTCTAGATTCCCTTATCTCTTAGTTCACTCCAAAGGTAAGGTTGTGGGAAGGGGAGGTCAACGTATGTAGAAGATAACTATGTATATTAGGTGCAACACTAGTAGGTGAATGTGTTGTTATAGGCCTTGATAATAAGTAGTTAAATGTGTCCTACTTGAGTGGAAATGTGGGTATTATTGTCACGGGAAAATGAACTTCCTTGTTTCTTGTGTGTGGGAGGGATGGATAAATATTTTATTCAGTCATTATTTTGTATTTCCTGTGACTTCTGTGCTGGATAATACTATTGGCTGTGCAACATTACTATCTACTATTGTTTTTCATGGTATATTGCCATTAAAATATTAATTCTCTGTTTTATGCAGCGTTCTCCACTCGTCTCTTTGCTGTCTTGAGATTTGAAAGTGTCATCCATGAATTTGACCCGTGAGTACCTTTGCTTGGTCTGGTATTTCCTTCAAGAAGCATTCAGGTTAATGGGTTTCAGATTCAAATTCCAGGGAACTCTTGGTGATGGGGATGTACTTTCTATGCATTTCTACAATGGTCCCCTTTTTGAAACATTTCCAGTGGAATTTGAGACCACGTGAGTCTCTCAAACTTATAAAAAATGAGAGAGGCCTTGCTGGTGTGCCTCCCTATTGCTTAAGACCTGGCTAAGCTGAGAGAAGTCTGACTTCTCAGCTGGGTCAGCAGTTAATGGTACAGCCTAAGGGAAAGGGAACTGGGCCTGGTGTGTGTGTGTGAGGTTCAAGAGAAAAATCAGAGGTCGTGAACTTGAGATCCATGATGACTTTTTTTCTGTTTAACAATTTGTATGGTGTAAGTTGGGTCTGTAAGTTAAGTTCTAAGACATTGAGCAAAATTTAAAGTTGTGAGTTTGATTAAGGATTTTATTAGCTAAAAAGAGGCATAGGTGAAAGACATTTACTGAGCTTCATTCTGTTCCAAGAGCTGTTGTACAGATTATCTATAAATCCTCACAGTAACCCTATGAGATGGAGGTATTAGTGTCCCCTTTTTACAAATTAACTGAGGCTGGCAGATGCCATTCAAGGTCACATGTATAGTAAGTGTTACATATATGGTAAATGTTACAGGTATAGTGAATGTTACATATATAGTAAATGGAGGAGCCAAGATTTGAATTGAGGTTTGTCTCTGTTTCTAGACACTGGAGTAACTTGTATTACTGAAAGTTAAGGCTTCGTTTAAAATTTAGAGAGCCAGAATCATAGATTCTTGATGCATCATTGAGATCATAAAAATAGAATATTAGGTTTATGGAACAATTGATTCAAGTTTAATACCCACATGTGTTTGCAAGTTTATCATATTGTTTTGTGTAGATATTTGAAAGCACTTTGGAGGCATACAATTATCAATTTTTTTCCCTCAGGAATGAGATAACTTATATTCTTTTGGTTCTTGATCACCAGTATGTTAGGGCTTTTTCTCACACCCTCTAGATGAGTGAACATTGAGTTGAGATGGTCAGGGAAAGCAAGAGTATCTGCTCTGTAGTCATAGAGACAGAAGGGATGATACAGATCGTGTGATTTGACACTTCCTTTTGCAGAGCAGGAAACTGATGCCCAGAGTGTGACCCCAGGCCTGACCTTTTCCCACTATCTTGCACTTCCTCTGTCTCTCTGCCTCTCCTACTGTTAGGTGAAGGACATGATTCTGACACTGGTGACTGCCTGCTACCCCCATCCTTTCTGTCTCCCTGACAGTTAACAAAATATCACTCATCAGAATAAATGGAAGGATAGAGATTTATGCCATCTGCTACTTTACTCACTTCAGCTGCTAAAATTTGACTGACCAAGGAGGAAATAGGGTTAGAGGGGTGGGCGGGAAAGATGGTTAGTCATGATCATCTTTAGTGATTAAACAGTTCTTTTCACTTTACTTATTTGTTTATATATATATTTATTATATGTAATAAATTTGTTAATATATATATAATATATATAAATAAATTATATATATGATAAATTTTATATATATACATTGTATGTTATTTGTCTTTCTTTTTTACTTCTTCTTAAATGAGAAATTTAAGGGGCTTCATAGCTTGAGCGTAAAGAACTGTGTCTTTCTGTGTATAACTCTAAGCATTTTGTATCAAATACTTTTTATGTAATTTTTATGCTACCATGTAGGTGGCATTCAGAACTATTTTATTTTTTTTTATTTTTTCTTCAGAACTATTTTAAATAACAACATGAGTAGATCTTATTACAAATTTAAATACTCATTAAGAGGTTTGTGTTATGAAGTAGACTAAAAAATGTTCATCCTGCGTCTGGTGTTACACCCACATCTTTAGAGATGCTCCTCACTTGAAGTTACCCATGTGTCCTCGCATGTGTTATGGAAATGTTCTTTTGTGTGTTGCTGTCACTTGAAAAGAGTCAAATCTATTGGTGCCCACATCTCAGCTGTCCTGTCTTTTGAGTGCTTGAATCTTCTGACTGGGGCTGATGCCTACTACGTGCCAGCCTGGTGAAGTGTCTTAGCCTCCAGTTGCATTTCCTTATGAGAGAAGCAGTGCGTTAACTGAGACAAACATGGAGCTGCAAATGAGGAGGCTTGTGGTAATGTGAAGTGATTTTCCTGCTTCAAATACTTTTGGGTACCAAACTGACTTTGATTGGAGTAATGATAAGTTCCTCAGTGGTGTAACCTGAGGAGCCAAATTCACTGCACATTAGGGTAAATACTTGGGTTTGGGGAGGAGCAGACACAGTTCTTCCCTGTCTTGCTACAGGTACTTTAATTATCGCACCACCCGGTTCCTGGCTGAGGAGGGATTTTATAAATTCCATAACTGGTTTGATGACCGGGCCTGGTACCCTTTGGGACGAATCATTGGAGGAACAATTTACCCAGGTGAGGGGAACAGGATTTTTTTTTCCTCACAGCAGTAACTTATTTGTATATTATGGAACAGTGTTTTATTTCTAGTATCTTTGTTTAGTGACACTTGTAATTTCATTCTGATTACAGATTCCTAAAAGTAGATCCTATATAGAAGGGAGAATGTATATGAGAGAGTGGGGATGGGTAGCTTTTCATAAATTTTGGACTTCTGATTGAATCTACAGGATGGAAATTTATAGGCCTCCAGCAGCTGCTTTGTTAATATTTCTGGTGGGTTGTTGAGCCCCGTGTTATCACCTTATTGATAACTTGGATTTTCCCTTTCTCTTTCCCTTAAGTTCTTTGTCTTAGGAGGATAACCTATTGACCTTTCTTCTTCCTGTTGCAGGCTTAATGATCACCTCTGCTGCAATCTACCATGTCCTCCATTTTTTCCACATCACCATAGACATTCGGAATGTCTGTGTGTTCCTGGCCCCTCTCTTCTCTTCCTTCACCACCATCGTCACGTACCACCTTACCAAAGAGCTCAAGGTGAAGGATTTGGGGTGACAGGAGACTTGGGAATGGATGTTGTTGAACGTCTCTAGTAGATGCTAAAGGGTGGGGGACTGAGAGCTTAAGAAGGGCAGGGAGCTAGGGGCTAAAGACAGCTTTCAATGAGCCAAATTGCTAGTTTCATCCCAGTTCCTCCCTAGAGTATGTGGTGTCTTATCATTAACAACTGTTTGTACATATAAGGGAATGTTTGCTGTATATGGAAAAAGAGTTTTTGTGTTAGTTTATTCATCACAGGACTGCCTTTTTTTTTTTTTTTTGCTGTCTTTATTTTTGGCTGCACTGGGTCTTCGTTGCTTTGTGCAGATAGCGAGAGGGGGCTGCTCGTTTGTGGTGGCATCTCTTAATGCAGAGCCTGGGCTCTAGGCACATGGACTTCAGTAGTTGAGGCTCGACTGCCCTAGAACACAGGCTCTATGATGGCAGCGCACAGGCTTACTTGCCCTGCAGCCTGTGAATGTTCCTGGACCAGGGATCTAACCTGTGTCTGCTGCATTGGCAGGTGGATTCTTATCCACCAGGCCACCAAGGAAGTCCTGGAAAAAAAATATTTAAAGTGAGATTTAGATTTTGAATCTAGTATCCCTTGCAATCTAAGGGAGAGAAAAAATAGCTACAAGATATGTTCAAAAACAGTTAGTTCTTCCTATTGGAAATGGACACTTAGCTTAACAATTATTTGTTGATTTTTTAAAAAACATTTATTTAAAAATTCTGAAACCACTTGCCTCTTATAATTAGAGTCTGTGATATGGTCTTGCCTTCCCCAGGTTTCTGCCTTGCTGACCCTGGCCCCTGGGATGTTATTCTTTGTGGCTGTGGTGTCAGGGATATACCTGAGAGGTGCTAAACCAGTTGGAGGGCTTGGGAAACTTGAGTTTAGTTTGAAAGCTCTTTCATCCTTCTCCTTGCTGCCCTGTTCCAGATTTGACTCTTATCAACAGTCAGGTCTTTCCTCTTTTGGTGTGTGGGTTATATTTTGTTTTTCCTCTTTCCCAAGATCACAGATTGACTTGGAATATTCCAGCTCTGTTATCTAAGCTGGCATCTTTAGTCCACTGCAGATTATCACCTCTGTTTGTTGACTTTTTAGCTCAAATACTTATGTCTTCTTTTGTCCATGCTTGCATAGCTTTTAGGTATGTGACTGGAGTTCCTGTGGTGTGCAGATATTGTTGGGGGGGACTCAAATCTGGGGGTACTCCAACCCAGCTGCCCATTCTGGGGCAGCATCTCACTGATTTCATGATTTGTCTGTTCTTAGCGCATGTGTACTCAGTTTCAGACTTAGTAACATGGCAGGGAGGGAATTGGTGGTGAAGTGTGTAACTTTCTTGTGCTGCAAGCATTCCTAGCATCACATCTCCCTTGCAAAGTGTTGGACTATTCTCTGGGCCCCATAGAAACAGATTGGACTAGTGGATCCTCTCCTCTCCCCGGATGTATTGGTGTTGACTTCCTATTACCCCTCTTGTCTTACAGGATGCAGGAGCCGGCCTTCTTGCTGCTGCCATGATTGCCGTGGTTCCTGGCTATATCTCCCGGTCTGTGGCTGGCTCCTATGATAATGAAGGTGAGACTTAAAGTTTACCTTATTATCTGGCAGAGCTTTGTGAAGGGCAGTAGAATCTGGGTTCAGATCTGCTATTTAGCAATAGCAAAAATGGTGTCTGGGTGAGAAGATTAGAAGTGGGCAGGAAGGGACCTCAGACTCTTAAGTTTATATTCTTTCTCTATCATTTTCTCTAGAAAGGTAGCTGGTAATTTTCCTTAAATAAGGCCTCTGGCTCATCTCTGTATTCCTAAAAGTAGAGTTAGGTTTTAGGGTTGGATGGATTTTTGTTATTGTTTATTCACTGAGTGGTGTCTGATTCTTTTGTGATCTTAATTACTGTAGCCCACCAAGCTCCAGGGTTGAATGATACTATTGTTTTAACACTGTCATCATTTGCTTTATTTTAGATGAAAGGAATGGATATTCTTAAAAAACCGTAATGACTTTTATTGACTTATTTCCAAATCACTCTGTATTTATTGAATGTTATTGGTAAAACAGTGTTAGGTATTACAGAAATAGTTAATGAATAAGAGTATTGGCTTATAGTTAAGGAATTTCAGAGGTAGATAATGAACAAAATAATTTAGCCCATAATCTATTAATGCAGGTTAATTCAGACCTATAAAAATAAATACTGAAGAGCAGATAGTATTGTATGCCATGAGAGAAGAATGAACAGAGTATTTTGGGAACGCAGTGAGAGAAGAGATTCAGATTTGGGGATCAGGGAAGGCTTTTTGGAAGTAGTTGTGTTTGAGCTGGGCCCTGAAGTTGGAACTTCATCAGGCAAATATTAAAGAGAGAGGCAGTTAGGGCATAAAGACCAGCTTATGGTAAGATGTGGAGGCAGGGTGGTGCTTAATAGTTTGGGATATCATTAGGACTCAAATAGCAGGGAGTGCAGTGTCTGAAAAGAACAGCAGCGATAATGACCGAACACCGAGTGCTTGCTGCGTGCTAGATTCTGTTGCAGGTGGTTTACATGCAGAGGTTAAATTCGTCTTTACGGCATGTGTGTGAAGTAGACACTATTATGGACTCTTTTTTTTTTACCAGAAACTTAAGACAAAGAGATGTAGAGTAATTACACTGTTAATGGATTGTAGGTCTGAGATATGCAGGTAGTTTGTTGCAGATCAGTATTTATTACCCTAGTGTGGCCTTCTGTTGAATTTTGTGTTCTTTCTGCAGGGATTGCCATCTTTTGCATGCTGCTCACCTACTACATGTGGATCAAAGCAGTCAAGACTGGTTCCATCTACTGGGCAGCGAAGTGTGCCCTTGCTTACTTCTACATGGTAACTCTTTACTTCCTTCTTCCAGGAGTCTCTCTATGTCTGCATACCTGTTGGGATCAACTGATGTAAATTGGAAGTAGCTCTTGGGGTTTGAGACCATGGAGCAGAGGACAGAAGCCTTTATTGTCTCTTGTGTCCATACAAAGCCTAACCCAAGGCAGGCAGATGATAAGATAGAGGAAATTTTTTTTAATTTTTAGAGGTCTCCAGATACTGTATTTCTTATGGATACATGTTGGTTGGCCAGCTCTCTTTTCTGATATGTTTCCCTTAATTTTTTCCTTTCCTAACATATTATTTTTTCTGTTCAATCTTTCATAAACCCTGAGACTTCTTCCCTTCACTGTTTCTGCTTGCCCACATTTCGCATGTATCCCCAAATCCTCCATGTGACCTTATAGTAGGTCACATCCAGATTAATGCCGAGGGTTAGGGGCCTTTCGTTTTGTGATCTCAAGGATAGGAGCCATAGAGAACAAAGGACTGAGTTACAGTAATGTGTTTAATTTGATTTTCCTGTTTAAAGGAGTCAGTTACCTAAAATGTTTAAACCAGTTGGCGTTAATAAAGTTTTTGGTTACCATAAGTAGATGTTCTTTAAAAAGGTCACAGGTGACAAGGAGGAGTCCTGAGAGGAGCTGTCCTTTCTCATCCTGTCCTAGGTCTCTTCCTGGGGAGGTTACGTGTTCTTGATCAACTTGATCCCTCTTCATGTGCTAGTGCTGATGCTCACAGGACGTTTCTCCCACCGGATCTACGTGGCGTACTGTACTGTCTACTGCCTGGGCACCATTCTTTCCATGCAGATCTCCTTTGTGGGTTTCCAGGTGAGCCCTAGACTGTGTGGGGTCTTTAGTTTCTTCTACCTTTTCCCTAAGCATCTCCAACTAAATTGATTTATCTTGGATTCTGGTGAGGATGTTAAAACTTACAGGTCTGACCTTGGACTGCTTGTGTTAACTGAAACAACAGAATCATTGGTCAATAAAGTCTGCCTCCTGAGTGTGTTAATATTTGTTCATGCAGTCTAATTGCTCTTAATTTAGCTTAAGTTTGGGGAGAAGCAGGGATATTTTGGTAGAACTGAGTTGATGTGAGTGATCACAGTGATCTTTTTCAGTCCTTTTTAATGTGAATGATCCCATTCAGTAGTAATGGCCCCTGAACTTCTTATTGGGGCCAAGTGATTAAGTCCTTTAGGAAGCAGTACATAGACCTTTTAACCACATTACTCCATAGGGTTAAGAGACAGCTATTAAATCAGAGGAATGATGTGATATGTGTGATTTTTCATGTAATATTCTTATGAAAGTGGAACCCTTATTCAGCTCAGCAAGTATTTTCTTTGCTCATCCCCTACAATGTGCAGTTTGCTAATAACTGGGAAATGTAAAAAGTAAAGATGTGATCCTGGTCCTTAAGGAAGTCTTGCTGGGAAAGACACCCGTACAGCTCTCTGGTGTAGTGGTCCTAGAAATGTAGTCCTGGATCAGCAGGCTCAGCAGCATCAGGGAATTCATTAGAAATGCAAATTCTGGATTTGAATCTACTGAGTTTCAGAAGCTCTGGTGGTGGGGCTCAGCTGTCTGTGTCTAAACACCCCCTCTTCACTCTACCATGACTATGCTGCCTGGTGGAGTTTGAGAACCGTTTGTCTTAAGTTACAGGAGAGATCTAAGGTGTGTGGAATGTAGAGGAGAGCGATGTATTTCAGCTTGGCAGAGTAGGAGGCAATGGTATTTGCTTGGGCCCTTGAATGATGGGAATTTCAATGAATGCAAATTTTGGGAAAATGAGAAAATTACAAACAAGGCTCAAGAAATAGCCTGAGCAAAGGCCAGACATGTGATATTGATAGAGTATGGTACACTTTGGATTCCAGGTATTCTGTGGAAATGTGGCAGGTGAATTAGACCCTCTCCTTGATTGGCCCTAATTCCTTGGTAGCCTCAGAACTCACTGGACTCTTTGGTCTGAACTTGGTCTGGATGATTCAGGTCAAGGCTGGACCCATTGTTTTCCTGACTTTCTCACACATCTGCTTTCACCTACAGCCCGTCCTCTCATCGGAGCACATGGCAGCCTTTGGGGTCTTTGGTCTCTGCCAGATTCACGCCTTTGTGGATTATCTGCGCAGCAAGTTGAATCCACAGCAATTTGAAGTTCTTTTCCGAAGTGTCATCTCCCTGGTGGGCTTTGTCCTTCTCACCATTGGAGCTCTCCTCATGCTGACAGGTAGGAAAGGCTTTTAGTATTAAGTGTAAATGGGTATGAACATAGCATAAACTCCAAAAACATGGGTTATTTCCTGACCACAGGAAAAATGCATTCTTTTTCTCCCATTTCTCTTGATTTCATGCATATTAAATCCATATTACACACTCAATCCATTTGTCAGCCAGTATTTGGATTCAGCATAGAAAGAAGATCTTATTCGATCAGTATTTAATCTCAGAAGATTCACACTTGGTAACAGAACTATATTTACCATGCTTATCTTTCTCTTTTTTTCTTTTGTCCTTTTCTTTCCTAATGGTATATTGGTAGGTTGGGAGAAATCCTAACATTGTCTGCCCTACAACGTGACTTCATCTAATCCTATATGACAGAACTATGTTTAGTTTGGTTAGCATGGCACATTTTCCTCACGTAGATGTCGCAGAGTCTGATTTGATTTTGCCCAGGACTCTGTATTGTCTAATTCAGAGCAACACTGAAGGATGGCTTGACTTAGTTTATAGCATAGGCCTTGGTTTGACCAGATTTAGTTTAACCCTTCCAGGAAGCGTTTCCACCTCCTTCTCTGAGTTTACTTACAGCCTGGCTTTATTCTGCTGACTGTGCTGACATAAGTACTCTCACATTTGAGAGAAAGGAATCAGTGAAATTCTCAAGGTATTTGTGACATTTAGACAAAAACTTAGTCCTCCTTTGTGTCAGAGAATCTTATTATGGAAAGTTATGATTAGTTAGGATCAGATGTTATTTTGTTTCAAAAGTAATTATGAAATATTTGTTGCCTCTTTACTGCCAGGAAAAATATCTCCCTGGACGGGGCGTTTCTACTCCCTGTTGGATCCTTCTTACGCTAAGAACAACATCCCCATCATTGCCTCTGTGTCTGAGCATCAGCCTACGACCTGGTCCTCATACTATTTTGACCTACAGCTTCTTGTCTTCATGTTCCCAGGTCTGTCTGCCTTGTTCTGAAGTGGTCTTCTTTGTAAGAATCATTTGATTCAAAATAAGTAAAATACCCCCATCCTTATATTTTTATTGTTTTCGTTTTTTGCCTGTGTATTTATGTGGTACAGAAGATGGCTTAAACACATTTTTCTAATATTTGAAGCAGAATGGAAATCAGAAGTTGAACAATTGCAGATACTGGCAAACTCAGAGTCTCATAGTTTTTTGTTCAGTTGTATTATAAAATTCAACCCTAATTCAGATTTTTTTTTAAGTACTTCTAGTGTACCCAACCCGTCATCCCTGACTCCTTCCTGTTTATCTTCTTGATAGTATTGAATTTTGACAGTAGGCATAGCTGATTGTAAAGCCTCTTCATCTAACGTACCTTCTGGCCAGTTCAGATATAAGAATGTACCACTGATAGGGAGCTTTTTTTTTTTAATTGAAATAACTTTATATTTTTTTCTTACTATGAAAATAAGTTGTCTTTTATACAAATAGAGACAAATATTAAAGTTTCAGGAGTTCTCACCACATACCTGTCGCTCCTGTTAACACTTGGAATGTATATTCATCCAATTGTTTACTGATTAAAAGTCAGATGATAGAGTTTTTCTCCTGACTCTAAATTTTTTTATCATAATTTATGTTATTTAGGATTATGTCAGTGAACTAGTGTTTAAGATACAGCATTTGTTAATTTTTTAAGTACAGAGGTATGTAAAGAAGGTGGCAAATGGTCCATAAACTTATGCAGCAATATTTTAATTGATGTGTTTTATTCTGTTTTATAAATATGCTATAGTTAACTACCTCCCTTATGTTGGACATTTAGGTGGTTTCAGATTTTGTGCTATTTTAGAGTGCCATAGTACCATCTTTACCTGTGTCTGATTGTTTTTCCAGCTCTTCACTTCTTTTTTCCCTTTATTTTTGTAGTTGGCCTCTATTACTGCTTTAGCAACCTGTCTGATGCCCGGATTTTCATCATCATGTATGGCGTGACCAGCATGTACTTCTCAGCTGTGATGGTGAGGAATGCCCTCAGTCCTGGTGAACCTTTCCGTCCTTGCCTCAGGGCTTTTCTTCTTCCCCCGGCCCGGGAGGGCTCAGTGGTGACAACGGTGCAGAGGCTTCCCTCTGAGGACTTGAGGGGCTGAGTGGGAATGCTGCTCGCGGTTGTTGGTCTCTCCCAGGAATGTACTGGGTGCTCACATTTTCTGATTGTGAGGCCCACCTTTCTTGGTTTCATACCCTTGTGTCAGGGAGAGGCCCTGGGCAGCTTCCTTCCTTCTCTTCCTGCAGTCTCAACAAGGGAGATAGTGTTTTTTTCTTAACGGCTTGGGTGCTGAGTGCCAGGTTGTTAAAAGAGAGGAGAAATTTTATATATTGCAGTTAAGACAGTGCTTCTCAGACTTTTTTGATTCCAAACCACAATTAAGAAATACTTTTTATAGCCTATCATTACTCAGGATGTACATACATACATACATGAAGAACTGGGAAAAAAAAAAAACTTAAAAAAAACACATAACTTATACTATAGGTGTGTCAAGTATTTTCTCTCCTGTTTTGTTCTGTTCCATTGACAGACCATGTTTGTTGAAAACCCCTAAACAGATGTCATCATCTACTAATAGGTTGAAATCTGTAATTTGTAAAACACTGATCCGATTGTGATCTTGCTTCCTGTTTTTCTAGGTGCGTCTGATGCTGGTGTTGGCACCTGTTATGTGCATTCTTTCTGGCATTGGAGTCTCTCAGGTGCTGTCCACTTACATGAAGAATTTGGACATAAGTCGACCAGACAAGAAGAGCAAGAAACAGCAGGATTCTACTTACCCTATTAAGAATGAAGTGAGAAGCAACACAGAACAGGCTGGGGGAACTGTGTGTGTTGTGTGTGTGTGCACGTGCATGTACAAGCATCTGTGGGGTTTTTTTTGAGGGGGAGTAAAGTAGAGCACTGTCACTGGAGGTCAGAATTAATTCATATAGCCTCTGACTTATTTTGGTTCATTTTTTCTAAATCATTGACTGTGTGTAAGAAGCTGTTCTGTGCTATGTAAATTTAATTTGGTTTACAACACAATTATTCTTCCTTGTCTAGGTGGCAAGTGGCATGATACTGGTCATGGCTTTCTTTCTCATCACCTACACCTTTCATTCGACCTGGGTGACCAGTGAGGCCTACTCTTCTCCCTCCATTGTGCTGTCTGCTCGTGGTGGAGATGGCAGTAGGATCATTTTTGATGATTTTCGAGAAGCGTACTATTGGCTTCGTCACAATACTCCAGAGGTGAAAATTTGGGAGGTGTGGGATTGTGGGGTGGGAGGTGTGGGATTGGGGGTAGGAGGAAGGGAAAGACATTTGCTATTATAGTGAATCAAATAGCTTTTAGATGGTAGAAAGCTTGGAGAAGTTGGAACTATAGAACCTGGTGTTGAATGGGCCTTAAAGGTCAACCTCAATTCAAGTCAGGATGTCTTCTGTAGCAGCCCTTCCTGGTTCAGGTTATCTGCACTCTGCTTGGACACTTGTATTGACTGCATGGTGATATTGTGAGGTAGGCCATTCCAATTGTAAAAGAGAAAGGTTGACAGTAAGTAATGCATGTTTATTGTAGAAAAATCAGAAAATAGAAGTAAAAGACAAAGACAAATTTTCTATAAAGGATCACCTAATGATAACCACTTTTAATATTTTGGTTTATACCTTTGGAGCATCTGAAGTCATTTCCTTTCCAGTAGCTACTGAGATTGGCAATTGTGAGTTAGATTCTTTTTTTTTTTCCAATTGTGAGTTAGATTCTTATAAGAATTTCTTTTTCTTTATTCGTCATATCCTGTGATTTATCCCCTCCCACCTCCTACCTCCTTTCTTTATAGGAGCTGATTTTTGTGATATTGTTTATGATCATTTTTTATGGTCATTTCTCTGATGACACCAAGTTGTTTATTTGGAAATATTACACAGCCCCCTATAGCTCCCACGCCATTATGTTTATTTTTATAAGATGATCTGGAATAAAAGTATTGGCAATGTTGGATTGTATGATTTGCATTGAGATTTCATTATGGTATACAAAGGTAGGACCAGGTGCCAAGATTTATTTTCTTGTTAGGCATATGTTATTCTGCAAAGAGTCGGACACAACTGAGTGGCTGAACTGAACTGAACTGATTGTGTAAAGAAATTAATTAGCTGTATGTTAATTCCTGTCAAATGCTGTTCCATTCCTAGTATTTGATTTTTGGAGTTGGTAAGACACTTGTAATGTCAATTTCTCATTCTTTTCAGGATGCGAAGGTCATGTCATGGTGGGATTATGGCTACCAGATCACAGCTATGGCTAATCGGACGATTTTAGTGGATAATAACACATGGAATAATACCCATATATCTCGAGTAGGGCAGGTAAGGTGAAGGGGTCATTTGAGTGTTTGATGCACAGGGTCTCATGGGAAATACTTCTCCGTGAGGGATCACATGGCCTGGAATTTTGCTCTGAGAAATGTGCATGTGTTTTTCCAGGCAATGGCATCCACAGAAGAAAAAGCCTATGAGATCATGAGGGAGCTTGATGTCAGCTACGTGCTGGTCATTTTTGGAGGCCTCACTGGGTATTCTTCAGATGGTAATGAATTTGATTATATTTCTAGCTACAAGGTTAAGAAAACTAGATGAATCGCCTACTTTTCTATCCTTTTGCTAATATTATCAACATATTTTCTTAGTTGATACATACTTGCAACTTGAGGTTTGGTTATTTTGATTTTTGTTTCAAACAAGTAGGAAGTAGATGTAAAGAATTCTCATGCAAGCATGAAAAGTGAAAGTGTTAGTCACTTCGGTCGTGGCCGGCTCCTTGTGACCCTATGGACTGTAGCCTGCCATGCTCCTCTGTCCGTGGGATTCTCCAGGCAAGAATACTGGAGTGGGTAGCCATTTCCTCTTCCAGGGGATCTTCCCAATCCAGGGATTGAACCGGGTCCCCTGCATTGCAGGCATATTCTTTACCATGAGCCTCCAGGGAAGCCCCATGTAAGTGTGGCATGCTATAATTGTCTGAAGACCTGGGAATAGTTCCACAAGCAGTGAACAATAAAGAACATAAGGCCTCTGAGAATGAGCTTAAGAATTAGCATTTTTTAGTGGGGTTAAGCCAGAGTCATCTCCCAACTTAAAATGTTTCTCATATATATATGTGTGTGTTTGTGTGTGTGTATATATACATATATATATGGCATATGTTAACCATGTTCCCTATAATTATTAGCAAATCCCAGGGTTAGAAGAATCATCCAAATACAGTTCTCTGCCTCAAAAAAAGCTTGAAAAACTTAAAGCAATACCTGTTTCAACTTTAAAAGGTTAAACACTTCTGAAAGTTTATAATAAAAATGGTAGTCCTCTGTTTCTAAACCACCTTATAATATCAGTTCCCAGGAAAATTATTCCTTCAGTTATTTCTTCTAGTACTTATATTCATATTTCTAAATAATATGTATATTCTACTCACGGATCGATCATTTTAGATACCCTTTATCAACTTCTTATATTAGATAAAGAATTTAGTTCTCTGTATTTCCCTCTCCCCCTTTTCATCTTTCATCTTCTCAGTAGAGTTAACGATCAGTATTTGGTTAAATTCAGATAAAGCGTTTTCAAAATCTTGACTAAATAAGTACTATGTACTGCTGAGTCAACCTTTACACCGTGGTTAAACATTCTTATCTAGAATAACTTGTTTTCCTGCAGTTAATAATTACCTCTAATTTCTGTCTTAATTTTCTTTGACTGTATGGTTGTTTCTTAGAGATGTTCAAATTTTAGATTATATCTGGCTTCTGATATGGACAGACTTAACAGATTCACCTGCATAGAATGTATCAAGTGTCAGTATAAAGTAGTAAGACTAGTTTCTATGTGTGTCTTGTACAGGCAGAGGAGGAATGACTATAGCAGGGATGTGTTCCTGTGGACTTGCACTTTCACAAACAATTGCTTCAGCACTGTTTGGTTGTGTGTGACTCTAGGTGTTTTTCTTATTGATGATAATAATATATGCAAATAGTACAGAAAGTTTTTTGTGTATGTATGTTTGTGTGCTTATGTGTTTGTATGCATATGTATTTTTATATATGTGAATGTACACACATAGGTGGTAGAAATAGATGGTTCCCTGGAATCTTTAGTATTCCATGAGACATATATATATCTGTCTACCACATTTTCTTATTAGGTCATCTGTTGATAGATTGAGGTTATTTCCATATCTTGGTTATTTTGAGTAATACTGCAGTGAATACTGATTTCTCTTGGGAATAGTGATTTCATTTCTTCTGGGTATATCCCAAGAAATGGGATTTCTGGATCACATGGTGGTTCTATTTTGAATTTTTTGAGGAACCTACCTACTGACTCCTATAGTGTCTGTACCAATTTACATTATGACCAGCAGTGCACAAGGATTCCCTTTATTTAGCATCTTCACCAGCATGACTTTTGTCTCTTTGATGAGAGTCATTCTAGCAGGTATGTGGTGATGCCTCATTGTAGTTCTGATTGGCCTGCGTGCATGGTCAGTTGCTCAGTGGTGTCCGAGTCTTTGTGACCCCATTGACTGTAGGGCACGCCAGGCTTCCCTTGTCCTTCACTGTCTTCTGGAGTTTGCTCAAACTCATGTCCAGTAAGTTGGTGACACTATCCAACCATCTCATCCTCTTTCGCCCCCTTCTCCTCCTGCTCTTAATGTTTCCCGGCATCATGGTCTTTTCCAGTGAGTCAGCTCTTCACATTAGGTGGCCAAAGTATTGGAGTTTCAGCTTCAGCAGCAGTCATTCCTGATTTCCTTTAGGATGGACCGGTTTGATCTCCATACTGTCCAAGGGACTCTCAAGTCTTCTCTAGCATCCCAATTCAAAAGCTTCAATTCTTCAACACTTAGCCTTCTTTGTGGTACAACTCTTAACATCCTTACATGACTATTGGAAAAACCGTAGCTTTGACTATCCAAACCTTTGTCAGCAAAGTGATGTCTCTGCTTTTTAATACACTATCTAGGTTTGTCATAGCTTTCCAAGGAGCAAGCATCTTTTAATTTCATGGCTGCAGTCACCATGAACAGTGATTTTGGAGCTTAGGAGAATAAAATCTGTCACTGCTTCTACTTTTTTCCCATCTATTTGCCATGAAGTGATGGGACCAGATGCCATGATCTTAGTTTTTTGAATGCTGAGTTTTAAACCAGCTTTTTCACTCCTCTTTCACCCTCATCACAACGCTCATTAGTAGCTTTCTTATTTTTATAACTTTAGAGTTAAATGGTACTGTATGCCACTAGGAAAGTATTAGAAATAGTGAATTTTCATTATGTGATTTAGCTGTAGCTACCTTGGTGATAAAGCAGTTTTTTCTTTTTCTAGACATCAACAAATTTCTGTGGATGGTCCGGATTGGAGGCAGCACAGACACCGGGAAACACATCAAGGAGCACGATTATTATACTCCAACTGGGGAGTTCCGTGTGGACCGTGAGGGCTCGCCAGTGCTGCTCAACTGCCTAATGTACAAGATGTGTTACTACCGGTTTGGACAGGTTTACACAGAAGCCAGTAAGCGATTCCTGAGAGCCTTAATAGCAACAGTAAGAAGAGTAGTAGCTAACACATACAGGAGATTTTTTATATTCCAGGCACTGCTCTGAATGCTTTATTTCTACTAATTCATGTAATCCTTACAGCAGTCCAAAAGGTTTAATATTATTCCCATTTTATATGTGATGAAATTGAGGTACAAATAGGTTCCTTAACTGCACAAGGTCCTATAACTAGTGCTGAGTTAGGTTAAACTCTGGCAGTCTGGCTCTAGAAAAGTCTGTGCTTTTGTTCATTACTTTTTATTACCTCTCAGTAAAAGGTGTTATACTGGAGAAAGGATTATGAACGGGAATAGAGTATGATAAAGGACTTTACATTTCTTCAGATAAATTGAAAGGAATGTGCTTAGGTTAAGTCTTTCCTTCTGACTCACAGTGTCTTGGTTCTGCATTTGGGACTGTTTTTGAAGTGGATGCAGGCTTGTGACATCTGGAAAGTTCTCTGTCCCATGGAAGGGTTACTAGCGTGTCCCAGAGGTCCTGGGTGGTAGTCCTCAGGAGTAGAGGTGCTTAGAGGTCAGGCCTCTGTCTCTTAGAAGAGATAACCTCCGTGGACTCCGCCAAGCACCATCTTGAGGAAGATGTGAGTTAGGATAGCACTCAATTTGCCCTTCCTGACTGATGTCCTTTTTTGTAGGCCCTACTCTACACAAACTGCATGCTAGGGAGTAACATTCCAGTGGTATGATTTACCACATGGACTTATTGTTTCCTTAGGAAATGAGCACTGTAGAAAGAAATTTGTCGTCTTTTTTTCTCCCTTTCTAGAGCGTCCGCTAGGCTATGACCGTGTCCGGAATGCTGAGATTGGGAATAAAGACTTTGAGCTTGATGTCCTAGAAGAAGCATACACCACAGAACATTGGTTGGTCAGGATATACAAGGTGAGCAGGTGTTACACTGTGAAAGCAGCTGTAGTGCTTAAAAATAGGCCACGTATTTGTAACATAGGGATATTTCTGTGTCTGAAAAACAGCCTGCTTGGAATTTTTCTTTTATTTTAGATTGTTCTTAGTAGACACCCCAGTCTGCTGTCATTCTGGCAGTGGTTGCAGTGATATTTTCCCAGCTGGGGTTAGGCTTGATCTGTTTTAGTGAGTATCAGGCTTGGGGGACGGGGGAGGTAGTAGGAGAGTGTGTGTTTGTTCGAACTATGTTTTCTTCTCTCCCACTGAAGAATTTATGGCATAGGAGTCACATCAGTTCAGTTCAGTCGCTCAATCGTGTCCATGGACCACAGCACGCCAGGCCTCCCTGTCCATCACCAACTCCTGGAGTCTACCCAGACTCATGTCCATTGAGTCGGTGATGCCATCCAACCACCTCACCCTCTGTCGTCCCCTTCTCCTCCCACCCTCAATCTTCCCCAGCATCTGGGTATTTTCAAATGAGTCAGCTCTTGGCATCAGGTGGCCAAAGTATTGGAGTTTCAGCTTCAGTATCAGTCCCTCCAATGAACAGTCAGGACTGATCTCGTTTAGGATGGACTAGTTGGATCTCCTTGCATCCCAAGGACTCTCAAGAGTCTTCTCCAACACCACAGTTCAAAAGCATCAATTCTTCAGCCCTCAGAGTCACATAGAAGTGTGTTATATCTCTTACATAAGAAAAGGTTGAGAACCTTTGCTATATTTGGAGGACAGATCATTTACACAGCTCCTTACAAGGTACCCTGAGAAGCTCAGCAGAGTAGCTAGTCTCACATCAGAGCCAAACCAGGGAGCAGAATCCAGTGTAACCCCTTCCTGTCTGGGTGAACCCAACTCAGTAGAGAAGCTCTCCCGTGCTGACCTGATTGTAAACGTTAAACTGATACCTTTGTGTTGCAGGTGAAGGACCTGGATAACCGAGGCTTGTCAAGAACATAAATATTACGTCTGGTTCTGATCTGCTTCGCACTGAGTGCGTCCCATTTAGGGCGCTGAAGACAGTTTTAAAAATATGCAGTGTATAAGAACAGAGCGTGATGAGATTAGAATTGTCCGGAGGTTTTGCCCTGGGCAGTGTGGGCTGGGCCAAATGGAATGATCTTTATAATTCTGAGCAGGTTACCAAATGAAATGTCATGGCTTTACTTTGGTCAATTAAAGGGGGGAATTTTTTTTTAAATGTGCCTTATTTGTTTTGACTTATAACTGATTTGAGGAAGCCTAAAGTTTATGCCAGGCTGGTAGAAGGACAGAGAGCAGACCTCATCTGTGGTCTTAGCTCTCTAAATGAGCCACGTATGGGGCATTCTGTCATTCTCTGTCTCTCAAATCAGGAAAACTATCAACGACTAGCCGATCCTACATATACAATTTTGTCATTTCAAAAACTGCAGCACCTAGCCCAATGCCTTGCACATAGTGGGCGCTCATTAAGCATTTACTGAATGAATAAAAGTTCACGGGACCAGAGGAGTGCCATTTCTGGGCAGGAACGGCGGCTGTGTTGCCAGGATGTCTCTGTTCTCAACATTGCTTGTTCTTAGAGGTGCTCTGACAACAAGGGCCAGGAGGTGACCACCCAGACCTGACCACACCAGTCGTCTTTGGGACTAGCCTCGGTATTTTTGTGCGTTTTTATTTTTGAGCTGGAGTAAATCCAGGGAGACTAAATCAGTAGTTTTGAAGACTTAAGGCAAACAGTACAGTGTTCTCAATGGAGAGGAAGAATCTCTTCCAGTGTATGTATAGAACTGGATGGTCAGTAGGTGTTCTTGAATTAGCTGACTTGTAACCATGCCTATCTATTTGAAATCTCGCTTTTCAGCGCTCTCACTCATCCATGATATAGTCCATGTCTCTGCTGGTTTGCTTTAGCTGGTGCACTCAGCCTGTTGGTTTTACCTAAAGGTGAGCTTCTCTTGTCCCTTTGTGTCTGCCTCTTTATTATTACATCTTACTAAGAAGCCCTATGATCTTCTGGTTTTGAAGGCCTTGCCAAGTTAGCTACAGAAAGCACAGGAGTCCCATCATGTTTAATGTTAGGACAAACAGCCTTATGTTCAGTTATCCTAGGGTATTTTAAGACTTACGTCAGTGATGTATATAAACCCTTAGTTATTTAAAAAAAAAAAAAAAGAACACAAGGTAACTCTTTACTGTTACCTGTTTAAGAAATAGGAGCAATGGCCTGACTTTCAGATAAGTCAAAGTGGTGTTCCTAAAGGATGCTCAGGTCTACCTGTGTACCCAGGAAGCAGCCTTCCAAGCCAGTTTATGAACTAGGTGCTTCAATTGTGGGTAAGATTTAGAACTGATGTTAAGACTTGACTTACTGTATGTAAGTACATGACTTGATTTATATACAGAATTCCTCCCTAGAGGAAGAGGTGGTTCTAAGGTGGGTTTTTTTGTTGTTTATTGTTTTTTTTTTTCAAACCAATGGGAGTAATACCAGAGATCATTAGTGTCTTCCTCTGTAAGGATGATAAGCCTTTAATTTATCACTGCACTTGCTGCTCTTATGATTTTAATTTTATTAATTTCTAGACTACACGAAGCTTTTTTTTTTTTTAATTACGTGTAATTTCCACTGTTACAGTGAACTGAGTGTAAAAAAACATTAATTCTAAAAAGAGACAACACTGTTTTCGACCCCCATCAGAGGTACCCAAAAGTTCAGGTACTTTCAACTCTGCTGATTCTCACATTACTTACCTCCATATCATTAAATAACTTGCTTTATTTTGCTATGTGTTGGCTCTTCAATTTTTAGTATCATCTGTTGACTTTTTGGTGTGGAAAATGAGGATTTAGCTCTTTTTCACCATCCTGCTATTCCCATGGACACATCCTTACCATCTCAAGGTTCTTTTACAGTTATGGTTTAGGCTAACTCAGTAGTTTTTACGTTAAGGCTTTTCACAACGAGACCATGTGGTATACTGCAACAACTTTTTTTTCTGTATAACTTTTGAGTGGGGAGAGGTTTTCATTTGTGTTTTGTTCTTGTCGCTAATTTCTCCCCAGGCTCTCCTTCATTTGTGCCAGCTTCCTTACAGTATGTTCAGATTCATTAAGTATTCCTTCTTAGAAATGTCTTGTTTTGGTATATTCCAGTTTGGACTGGGTGTCGTGGACCCCTGCACTGTCATATTGTGTGTTAATCTCCTGCCTTCTTTCTTAATTTATTACCACTACTTTCCTGAAAAAGTGTATGGGAGATAATTTCTTGAGATCTTGAGTGTCTGTTGTCACACTTGAATCATAGGTTGACTTGGTGTAGAGTTCCAGGCTGGGAATAACTTTTCCTTAGAATTGTTTTTGAAGGCATTGGCCCATTGTTTTCTGTCTTCCAAATGCTGAGAAGTGCAATGATATTCTGATTCTTAATTTTTTGTATGTGTCCATTCCATCTCATTCCCTCCCCAGAACTCTTAGTAGTCTTCCCTTTTTATGTAAAATGTGAAATTTTCCCAATAATGTATCCAGAAAGCTGGGTACTTTAAACTTGAAAAAATGCGAAAAAAAATATGGAAGGTCAAGTTCTTCAGTCTGGGAAATTTCCTTGAGTTGTTTCTGGATTCACCCAACTCCCTTTTTCATTCTGAAAAACAAGTTATTTGGATTTTGGACTTCCTGGATTAGTCTTCCAATATTCTTAGATTTATTCCTCTGTTTTCTCTGTTTATTCTTCCTTCTAGAGATGTCCTAAACTTTTTTTACTATCTATTTTGTTTTCTTTTTTTCTACTGTCATATTTTTTTAATATCCAAGAGCTTTTTGTGTTTGAATATTCCTTTTTCTGGACATCTTTTGTACTAAAGTCCTCTTCAAATTCTTGCTTGTCTGCTCTTTTTAAAAAGAAGGACCCTAAAAAGGTGATTGGAAGGTCTGTTGGGGGTGGGGTAGAGAATTAATGTGGGCTTCATTCTCCTGTGATCTGGCTGAGTTGTTAACATTATGAAGTCCCTGATATCAGTATCTTTAAATCTTTTCTGTGTAGGTAAGATTTCCTTAAGAAGGCTTTTATGTCCTTGGAAGAATATAAGCCAGGCTGCCAGACTTCTGGGAGTCAAGTGAGGAAAAAAGGCTCAGAGGTTTAACCTTCAGTTCAGTTCAGTTGCTCAGTCGTGTCTGACTCTTTGCAACCCCATGGACTACAGCATGCCAGGCCTCCCTGTCCATCGTTAACTCCCGGAGTTTACTCAAACTCATGTCCATTGAGTTGGTGATTCCATCCAACCATCTCATCCTCTGTCGTCCCCTTCTCCTCCCGCCTTCAATCTTTCCCGGCATCAGGGTTTTTTCCAATGAGTTAGTTCTTTGCATCAGGTGGCCAAAGTGTTGGAGTTTCAGCTTTAGCATCAGTTCTTCCAATGAATATTCAGGACTGATTCCCTTTAGGATGGACTGGTTGGATCTCCTTGCAGTCCAAGGGACTCTCGAGTCTTCTCCAACACCATAGTTCAAAAACATCAATTCTTTGGTGCTCAGCTTTCTTTATAGTCCAACTCTCACATCCATACATGACTACTGGAAAAACCATAGCTTTGACTAGACAGACCTTTGCTGGTGAAGTAACGTCTCTGCTTTTTAATATGCTGTCTAGGTTGGTCATAACTTTTCTTCCAAGGAGCAAGTGCCTTTTAATTTCATGGCTGCAGTCACCATCTGCAGTGATTTTGGAGCCCCCCAAAATAAAGTCTCTCACTGTTTCCATTGTTTCTCCATCTATTTGCCATGAAGTGATGGGACCAGATCCCATGATCTTAGTTTTCTGAATGTTGAGTTTTAAGCCAGCTTTTTCACTCTTTCACTTTCATCAAGAGGCTCTTTAGTTCTTCTTCACACTCTGCCATAAGGGTAGTGTCATCTGCATATCTGAGGTTATTGATATTTCTCCCTGCAATCTTGATTCCAGTTTGTTTCATCCAGCCTGGTATTTTGCCTGATGTACACTGCATATAAGTTAAATAAGCAGGGTGACAATATACAGCCTTGATGTACTCCTTTTCCAATTTGGAACCAGTCTGCTGTTCCATGTCCAGTTCTAACTTGCTTCCTGACCTGCATATGGATTGCTCAGGAGGCAGGTCAGGTGGTCTGGTATTCCCATCTCTTGAAGAATTTTCCAGTTTGTTGTGATCCACACAGTCAAAGGCTTTGGCGTAGACGATAAAGCAGAAGTAGATGTTTTTCTGGAGCTCTCTTGCTTTTTCGATGATCCAACGAATGTTGGAAATTTGATCTCTGGTTCCTCTGCCTTTTCTAAATTCAGCTTGAACATTTGGAAGTTCATGGTCCATGTACTGTTGAAGCATGGCTTGGAGAATTTTGAGCATTAGTTTTGCTAGCGTGTGAGATGAGTCCAGTTGTGAGGTAGTTTGAACATTCTTTGGCATTGCCTTTCCTTGGGATTGGAAAATAACCTGCAGTACATAAACTTAATCCTTTTGTTTTCAGTTAGGTATCCAAGACTTAACTGGGCCTGATCCTCTGCAGTTTAGATAACCATGTATTTTCCCTCTCAAGTCTAGGACCTACTTAGGGAGGGGCAGTTCCTTCCCTACACAGAAAAGGGAGGACACCAGGGATCTCTTCGCTTCATAAATAGTCCTTCACCATCTTTTAGCCTCACCTTTGCCTCATTCACCACCAGAGATTCCCTGGTGGCTCAGAGGATAAGGTGTCTACCTGCAATGCTGGAGACCTGGGTTTGATCCCTGGGTTGGGAAGATCCCCTGGAGAAGAAAATAGCAACCCACTCCAGTACTCTTGTCTAGAAAATTCCATGGATGGAGGAGCCTGGTGGGCTACAGTCCATAGGGTCACCAAGAGTCAGACATGACTGAACGACTTCACCTCATTTTTGCCTCATTCAGTTACATGTATGTGTGTGCTCAGTTGTGGAGTGGATTGCCACTTCCTACTCCAGGGGATTTTCCCAACCCAGGGATTGAACCTGTGTCTTGTGTCTCCTGCATTGGCAGGTGGGTTCTTTACCACCAGCGCCACCTGCAAAACCCCATTCAATTATATGTTGTCATATAACTAATTCAACTTGAGCCTTTAGGGAATTCTAAGATGGAATTCATCTTCTTTCATCTATGTTAAAATTTTGTTTTTTCATCTATATTTATAGGTTATTGCCTTTTAAAAATCTACTTTAAAATAGTAAACTTTATTCCTTTCTGAAACCTTACTAAAATAGTAAATTGTTAATAGTAAATATTAAAATAAATTAATGGGATATTTACTATTTACTATTAATAGTTACTATTTAATACTATTAAAATTTACATAATAGTAAATAGTAAAATATTCCATTAACTTATTTTAATATATACTATTAGAATTTTCTATTTTAGTAAGGTTTCAGAAAGGAACAGAGCTTCTTGTATCTATTCTCCCATATGCTATCTTTAGCTGATACTCTGCCTGAAATGTGTGTATCTCATTTTTCTTTCAGGGTAAGATACCTTTACTGTATCCAGACACAAAAAACTGTGCAGGCCTTCGCTTCATATTCTTTATTTGTAACAGGTAGTGCAGAAACTAGACAAAATGGAGTAAACAATCTGGAAAACTTACCTGAAACCTCAAGTGTGGTTGAATTTCGAAGTGTTCTGACTCGTTTTTTGTCCCTGACTTTTCTTTAAATCCAGTGTGTGCATTTTTGTACACTTACTTTACCAGTATCACAATCAAGAGCTAATTATGCTAAATGTATGTGGCCCAGCTTTAAGAACTGGAGAGTTTGATGAAGGTGACCTTACTTGCGCTTTTGAGTTCCTAGTCTTTGCTGTCGAGAGGGAGTATCTATTTCAGTTTTTCCACATTGTTTTGTTCTCTAGCCAGTCTCTTTCGCAGACTTTACTTTCCCACCTAAACTGGTTATTCTGCTTTTAAACTATGCATCGTAAAAACGCAGCGTTTTTGCTTATATCTGCCTGTTTCTTACACATTAAAGACAGTGGGTAGAACTAAGCTATGCAGTTGCACTTCCTTCAAAAAGATTGAGTGGGAGGTATTGTTTTGGTGCCAGTTCGGACAAGACAGGGCAAAATTGGTTTTCTTGACATTATCTCAAGCCACAAAACAATAGCATTCTTCACCCGGATGCCTTCCCACCCCACTGCAGTGCGGCCAGTGTTCGATGCTTCTCGCTCACATCACAAAGTTCCTTTCAAGCTAAACAGGATCAATTCTCAACAGCTGTTCCCAGCTTCTGGGCTCCAGTTCTACCTGGGCCGAGCTTTAAAGTCACTGAAGCAGCTCTTATGGCGTGTGATCCTGGTTACCCTGCCAGGCTATGGGGCGAGGTGCTCGGGGGTTCGGGGTGGCGGGCAGCGAGCCCCGCGGTGCCGCTCTCCCCCGGAGCTCGAGGCCGGACGGCGGAGTCACAGGCCGGATCCCAGTTCGCGTTTGGGCCCGGAGGTCATTCGCAACCGATGCAGTCCGCAGTTCCGAAACCTCTTAGGCCAGGATCTAGTCCCGATTCCAAAGTAACCCTGGTCCCGCCGGTCTCCGCCGGCACGGAGGACCAATGCTGGCCCCAGGCGCTGCCAATCTGCAGATCCGCCGGGCCAGGAACGCGCACCTCTTTGCTTTACGGCAAGGGAGCGCGCGTTTGCGACAATGTGACGCCACCAAGTTTTGGCGGGAAAAGCCCTGCATTTGGATTCCTGTGGTGGCGGGCAAAGGACGGCCTGGTGAGGAAGGGCGGCCGGTAGAGTGGGAAAGGCGCCTGGAGCTGGCGTTCGGGGACTACATGATTTAGGAGGGGCACGGCGACAGAACGTTCTCGGTTCCGATCCCAAAGGATCGGAGAGGCTCCCTCGGAGGCGTGGTTTCGGAGGGTGGAGGAGTATGGTGGCGGGGGTCCTCGTTATACAGGGATTGGAGAGAAGCCTCCTCTGCTGGCTGGGAACCCCCAAGGTTTGGGGCCCGGCGGCCCGGGTGCCACCCAGCCCTTCCTTCCGCTTCTTGGGGCAGTTTGGCCCCGCCCCGGGCTCCTCCTGACCTTGGGGACGGGGTAGAGGTGGGAATTGGGAGTGAGCGGGTGGGGAGGGGTGGCTGCGGTCCCCGCGGTTATTTCCTCCTCCACTAGCCCTCGTCCGCTTACCCTAACCCGAGACTTCACTTCTCACCCCCTTCACCGGTCCCCGCCGTACGGCACTGGTCGCCCTCCTCAGCGCTGCTAGTACATTTCCTCTGCCGCCTGGAAAGCGGGGTTTCAGCTTCGGGTTTGCGTGGCAGTGGGGCTTGTGAGTTATCAATCAAATGCCGCGGTTTAGGATACTTGCTCATGCTTTAAAAGACTTGGATAAAATACGGATGATGTGAAACCAGGAGCTGTGATTTATCTTGGGGGAATCACGACAAGAGGCGGAGCTCAGAGGCTTCAGAAATGATTGAAGCTCCTCCTCACCAACCGTCTTTTCTGGGTTCCTGCTTTTACAGCCGCGGGACTTAGTGGAGTCATGGCAGTGCCCTTTGTGGAAGACTGGGACTTGGTGCAAACCCTGGGAGAAGGTGCCTATGGAGAGTGAGTCTGAGTCCGTTTTACCCGCCTTCACACTTGCTTTAGTTTTCTGTCTCCTTTGAGTACATATTCATTGTTCTGGAATTGTTTATTTAAATACTGTGGCGCCCAAAAGAACAGATCTTTGCATGCAAATTCCAAAACTTTGGGAAACTGAAGCTACACAATCTTTTGTAAGGGTTAACTGTTTGTTTTTTCTTCTTTTGCGGGGAGGCGGGGGTGGGAGGTACAAAACAGAGCAAAACAAAACATTTTTTTCCCTAAAATTTAGAGATTTCTGAAGTCGGTTTTCTCCTCCCATATATTCTTTACTGGGGTTTGAACATAGTGGTTAAATGAGCAAATGAACAGACTCTGGAGCCACATTACCGGCCTTTGTTTTGTGAAGTTTATGCAAGCTTTTTCTTTTTTGGCCGTGCCATCCTGCTTGCCGGGAGGCGGACCAGAAATTGAACCTGTGCCCCAAGCAGTAGAAACATGGGGTGGGGTCTTAACCAGGGGACCACCAAGGAAGTCCCTAGGTGAGCTTCCTAATATCCTTGTGTGCCTGTTTTTTCAGCTGTCATATGGCAGGAATAGTCCATATCCTGTAGGAACTTAGAACATTTACCATAGACATATATACTACTAGATTAATAAATGTTAGGTTATGTTATTAAAATTAAATGAATAGAGCAAGAATGAAATCTTGACATTTGGGACAGCATGGACCTGGAGGGTATTACGCTAAGTTTAAATAAGTCAGACAGAGAAAGACAAATACTGTATGGTTTCACTTACTAGGTGAAACAAAACAAATGAACAAATGTAACAAAAGAGAAACAGAGTTAAAACAAACAGGTAGTTGCCAGAGGGGAGGGTGGTGGGAGGAGGAGAGAAATACTTGTACAAACCTCTAGTTGCAAAATAAGTTTCCAGTATGAAATGTACAATTGGAGAGTATAGTCAGTAATTATGTAATACTTTGTATGGTAGCATATCCTAACTAGACATATAGTGGTGATCATTTTGAAATGTATACAAATATCAAATCACTATTTTGTAACAGGAACTAACTCAGCATTGTAAGTCAATTATACTTCAAAAACAGACTCATAGAAAAAGAGAAGAGATTTGTAGTTATCAGAGCAGGGTGTTGGGGGAGGGAGATTTAGATGAAGATGGTTAAAAGGTACAAACTTCAAGTTATAAGATAAATAAGTTCTAGGGATATAATGTACAACATGATTAATATCACTAACACTGCTATATGTTATACATGAAATTTAAAATAGTAAGGGAAGTTATTTTTTCTATTTTTTAAATTTTTTATCTAAAAAATGATGGATTGTCACTAAATTTATTGTGATAATCATTTCAGTACTTTATGTCAATTATAGCTCAGTAAAACTGGAAGAGAAATTAAATGAATAGAGCATGTATATGTGTGATGTGGCCTAGAATTGCTGTTATTCCATTTTAATTTATCAAGTGTTTATATATTACTTTTGGATGTACAACATAATGACTTCTTTGGAGCATTAGCTATTATACTTCACGTTTCAGAAAGGAGTATTATCTGTTGAGGACATGGCAGAAACCATTCCCGTGGTTTCTTCCAGGTGGCGAAAGTAATAAAGGTAAAATAGTTTTGGATGAGTTATGTTTAATCTTTTGAAGTTTTAAAAGAAATACAGTTCAAATGTCTGGAATATTGTATTTCTTCCTTTTTCTTTTTAGAGTTCAACTTGCTGTGAATAGAAGAACTGAAGAAGCAGTTGCAGTGAAGATTGTGGATATGAAACGTGCCATAGACTGTCCAGAAAATATTAAGAAAGAGATCTGTATCAACAAAATGTTAAATCATGAGAATGTAGTGAAATTTTATGGTCACAGAAGAGAAGGCAACATCCAGTATCTATTTTTGGAGTACTGCAGTGGGGGAGAACTTTTTGATAGAATAGGTATGGAAAAAAATTCAGATAATTCTTCTGCTAAATACGTTTTTAAATTTGTCTCAATTTGGGGGCTTCTGTTTGTTCACTGTCTATTCAGAATTGCTTATGCAATAGTGAAACAAGTAAATTTCTTTGTTTTTGCAACTTATATCAACACTGAATGCATATGTAGAGTCATCAAAGAAATTTTTCCCCAAGTTTAAGAATGATAAGCTGTGATTTCTTGGTGCATGAAGTATCATAAGTGCAATATATTGTATGCCTATGCAGTTTTTTTCTTTGTAGACATTCTAGTTTCATGAAATCGTTGCATTCATTTACAGATTTGAAATAAGAGGTTGTTATTTAAGTGAAATAATTGAGAATTTTATAGGATTTATATATATATAAAGTACTGTTTTTGCTACTTAAGATTAAAAGTCTTGATATTAAAGAATACTGAGAAGTACATAAAATATATTCTGTGGACCTAAATTTATTATTTAGATATATTGTATTAATAGTTAAAAAGTGATTATTAGAATCTCCAAAAAAATATATCTGAGAAAAGAGTTGAGTATAAAAGAAAGAAATTCACAGACATGTATGGCTTTGTGGTGTGAGAAATTTTATGAAATTTAAATTTGTTGTTAAATACTTAGGAAACCAGCTTAAATTTGCTAGGCTTCCACTTTGACAATTACAGTTCAGGAGAAGAGAAAATATTGGCATAGCATTTAGAAGAAATTAGGGGTGAATTTGAAGGATATCAAGTAAATCATAAGTAGTACAAGTCAGGGCTTTCAAGGTATATCTTGCATTCTTGATTTGGGCTATATTTTGTTATTCTCTAATTTTCCTGTGATGTTAACTTATTTTTGCCACTTAACAGTTGGGGAAATGTGAGTTGTTAGCAATATATGTATTAGTGGACTCCAGAGTCATTTCATTGTAAGCATTAGATTCTTTTTGCAAAAGTACAATTATAGATGTTTAACTTTAGAATTAGGAGACTGTGTGGTTGATGCCTGACTATATTTACCTGATAAACTAACTTTCACAATTAATTCTTTTAGAGCCAGACATAGGCATGCCTGAACAAGATGCTCAGAGGTTCTTCCATCAACTTATGGCAGGGGTGGTAGGTACAGTGGTCTCTTTTCCTTTTATTTAAAATTAGTTTTAGTGAAATAAGTTACTCAGTTCTGGTTGCGTCCCTCTGCTTCTCTTTTAGGTTTATCTGCATGGTATTGGAATAACTCACAGGGATATTAAACCAGAAAATCTCCTATTGGATGAAAGGGGTAAGTTTAGCGTTTTGTCACTGCTACCAAAATCATTTTAATACAGCCATACAAAGGCAGGATCAAGGCTTTTGCATTACTGAAATTTCAGGGCAGCTTCTTAATTTGCCACTCAGTTATGGTAAATATTCAGTAAGTATAGTTAAGGTGAAAGTTCTGCCTACAGTTTGTGTGTCTTAAAGGTGGGAAGTTAGGAAATTTGCTCTTCTTAATTTGTTTTTTGTACAGAGTTCCTCCTCCTTTTATAAACATAGCCACCTTGATGAGAAGCTCTGGAGGCTTGTGGATCTTGAGTTTCTGTGTGTCTTTATATGCTTCCTTCCAGCCAGCTGGGTTTATACATCTCTGAGAAAGCTGTGCCTAGAGTGTTATTGATACCTCCTGCCTCTGCACAGGCGGGTGAGGACATGGCTTTGCTCTCAGTGTTTAAGTGCTCTTTTCTAGAAGACCCTTTTGACTTCAGGATCTTTCTTTAACCTGGTCCATGCTGTTTGTATATTGACAGTATTTGTGTTAAGTTAATAGAAGCCATGAGGCCTTTTTCTAGTTTTAGTTATATGATGATGTCTTTTATTTCTTCTTTATTACAATTTATTTTTGATCACTTTAAGGTAGAGAAGTTCCACAAATCTAAAATGACACCAGCAGTTTTCCAGTAAACCTTGACTCCTTTTAGTATTTGTGTATGTGCTCAGTTGCTCAGTCGGGTCTGACTCTTTGTGACGCCATGGACTGTAGCCTGCCAGGCTCTTCTGTCCATGGGATTCTCCAGGCGAGAACACCGGAGTAGGTTGCCATTTCTTCCTCCAGGGATCTTCCCTACTCAGGGACTGAACCCGAGTCTCGTGCATTGGCAGGTGTATTCTTTTGCCACTGCGCCACCTGGGAAGCCCCTTTAAGTGTACCTGTTTACCAAACATTCTCATTCGGCACCATCCTTTTTTCCTTTGACTTAGATAACCTCAAAATCTCTGACTTTGGCTTAGCAACCGTGTTTCGGCATAACAATCGGGAGCGTTTGTTGAACAAGATGTGTGGTACTTTACCATACGTTGCTCCAGAACTTCTAAAGAGAAAAGAATTTCATGCAGAGCCAGTCGATGTTTGGTCCTGTGGAATAGTACTTACTGCAATGTTGGCTGGAGGTAAGAGCTATTTAATCATGATAAAATTCCTGTCCTTTGAAAAGCCAGGTTTTCTGTACCAAAATAAATGAAATGAATCAAGGTGTTCCATATTTATGTGATAGTATTTTAATATTAACCTATTTATAACTAAGTTGGAACTTTTAATCCCAAAGATTTAAAAAAATGATTTATGTGTAGCTATTAAATGAAATATCACAGTAGCTCTCTCTTAAAATGATGTGAATACTTTTGGAAATAGTAAGGCAGAAGTGGATTATCTATCTTAGAAGTGTCTTTAAAATTTCTTAAACCATGTTTAATTAATTTGAAGGAAACTTTTAATGGATTTGTGTCACTGATTATTTTCCCTTAAAATCGTTACTGTAAAATGATTTGAACATTCAGAAAACCGAGTCTTGTTTCCTTTTAGAATTGCCGTGGGACCAGCCTAGTGATAGTTGTCAGGAATATTGTGATTGGAAAGAAAAGAAAACATATCTCAACCCTTGGAAAAAAATTGATTCTGCTCCTCTAGGTAACTGGGTTATCTTGAATGTAAAGTACTGATTTCCTGGATAATGAAGCCTAGTGCTGTGTGAATTTTTTTCTTACATATTTTTTTAACTTTTAATTAATTTATATAAATAATACATGATCTTTGTAGATAAAGTAGAAAAATAATAAATAAAATATTAAAATCCAACCCTATAATTCTAGTACTCAGAAGTAGCTTCCTTTAATATTTTGATATCTGCATGTGTTTTGTAGTAGAAAATATGTAAGTATATATGTTTGTTATATATGTATATTATTTATAAGTATTTTTTTTTCACAAAAAAAATGACATCACACTATACATGTTATTTTGTAAACTTTGTGTGAGTATGTGTGTTAATGCTAAGTGAACACTTTTTCATGACTATACTTGTAAGTATTCATCACTGTTTTTAAAAACTGTGATGGTATTCTGCTATATGGACATGCCTTACTATACTTCTCCAGTTCACCTTTTTAGAGATTCAGAATTTTTTCTAATTTTTCACTGTTGTGAAAGAGATATGATGATCATCCGTATACCTTAATCTTTGTACATATGTCTCAGTTATTTAAAGTGAAACCCCAGAAGTGGAATTGCAGGGTCAAAGATGTATACAGTGTTTAATTATTATGGTTTACTTTGCCAAATTGTTTTCCAGAAAGTTTGTACCATTTCATCACAGTCTACCTAGTTTACATGTAAGCTATTTTTTGGCTACACCTTGAGGCATGAGTCTTTGTTTTCCCACCAGTGAATGAACCTGTACCCTTGCAGTGTAATCAGGGAGTCTTAACCACTTGACCACCAGGGAAGCCCCTTAAACATTTTTAACTAATCTAATAGGCCAACCTGTAAGAAATATATTCTAACTTTAAAATTTTTATTTTAAATTTAGTATCAATGAAGTTGTATGGATTTATTAGCTTTTTTGTCTATTTTTGTGGACGTCTATTTTGCTCATTTTTGGTAGGAAGTTTTCCTTTTATTCTATATGAAGTTTTTAAGAAAATATTAGTGTCATTATATCAATGCATTTGTTACAAATATTTTTGACAGTTTGTCATGCATTTTTACTTTGTTATGCTATTTTGACATACAGAAGTTTTATATTTTATTTATTTAAATCTAGTGTCTTGTCCTTTTTGATTTCTGACTATATTGTCATGTTTGGAAAGGTCTTTTCTACCCTCAACAGTAGAAAAAAATTACCTATGTTTTCATGGCTTTTGTTTTGTTTTGTTTTCCATTTAAATCTTTGGTCTATTAGAAGATTCTTTTGGTGTTGGGAGATGTATGAATTCTTTATCAATTAATTAAGGTCTTAGGATGATGGTTGTTTTTATTACTGTCTCTTAAAAAGTTATTGGAAAGTAAATTTTCATTATAAAATTGTGTGAATGAGAATTTAGTATGACATGTTAGAACAATGAAGTTTGGTATTGAAAATGGATGAGGTTTTTTTTATCTTTGTGTAAATAGAGGTTTTCTGGTTTGTTTTTTGTTTTTGTATCTTTGTGTAAATATCATCAAGTGGAGAGAAACATTTCCACCCAGCTCTTGTTCTATTTACAAACAACTGCGAGTCTGGTCTGGGAAGAATATTCAAAGATATAGACAGTAGCAAGGAATAATTGCATGAAATTCAAGCAAAAATTTAGTGGCTTTGTTTTCTTTTCCCCAGAAGTAGTATTTGGACCTAACGAGAGCAATAAAGAATGTGTATTTTACACCACAAGCTATAGGCTTTTCTAATCTGCATGACTCTTATAAATGTTGTCTTAATATTTTGTTTTCAGCTCTGCTACATAAAATCTTAGTTGAGAACCCATCAGTAAGGATTACCATCCCAGACATCAAGAAAGATAGATGGTACAACAAACCACTCAAGAAAGGTAATATGCTTAAAATACAAGTTTTAAAAAAAAAAAAAATTTTTTTTTTTTCCTGTGAAAGAAAAGGTACTTGTAAAGTCAGCATAAGTCAACAACACAAGATAGCTGTGATCTCTGTCCTCGTGGAGATGATAGCCTCTAGTACAAAAAACAGAAATATAAAAAATAATTTTTCGTTCTTTAATAATTACAAAGTAGAAAGTCAGGGTACTGTAGCTAAGAGTTTGACCAAGTCTTTTCTTTTTAGCCTTTTTATTTTGCATCGGAGTGTAGCTGATTAACAATGTGGTGATGGTTTCAGGTGCAGCAAAGGTGTTCAGCCACACATATACGTGTATCCACTCTCCCCCTAACTCCCCGCCCACCCAGGCTGCCACGTGACACTGAGCAGAGTTCTCTGAGCTATACGGTAGTTGACCTAGTCTTAAGTGACAGAGAACGTTTACCTTGCTGAGGAAATAACATTAAATCTAAGATTTGAAGATTAAAGGGGAGCTAGCCAGATGAGTAGCAGCAAGACGAGTGGCAGATTCCAAACATGGAAGCAGCATCAGGGATGACCTGGTGGTTAGAAGGTAGTGCATTTGAGGAGCTTGAGAGAAGGCATGTGTGGCATGGACCATGTCTGGCTTGTTCAGCATTACATCGCCAGTGCGTAGTACAGTGTGTGGTCCATTTTAGGCATTTCATAAATGTTCATGGAGTGAATAAGTGAGTGGAGAAGGGGGGGAGGGAGAGAGATTTGAGATGAGGTGGTAGATAGGAACCAAGCCATGGAGGACCTTATAACCTATGCTAAGAATCTTGGGCTTTAACTGAAGGCCATGGGAAAACCTTTTGGGAGATTTTAAGCAAGAAAATGACATGCTTATATATTTGGTTTTAAAAGATCTTTCTAGAATTTCAGATTCTTTACCACTGAACCACCAGATCCAATTGGGAGGAAGAAGCTAAAAGTCTAAGAGAGAGGAAAGAAAAAAGCAGCAAGGTCCCTAAGGAGAAAGGAGGGTTATGGGGTCCTTTTCAAGTAGAGGAATGAACATTTGATGGGAGGATGGAAAGGAAGAGAGGACAGGTAGGAATGCAAGTAAGTTAGATTTGGTAGCGGCAAATCGAGGGAGCTTCCAGTGACTGAAATGGGAGATGTATGTAAGTAATGAGGTACTGGAGGGTGTCTCGGTAATTTGTTAGGAGTATAGATGTTTTTAAAGAATCATTTTGGGGAAAGGAAGAGAAAACTGATTAGAGAAATGTAGCATAGCCTGTTAGGGGTGAGGATCCCGTGGAGGGGAGTAGCCGTGAATTTACAGTGGCATCTTATTCTCTATAATGATTATTTTCAGTAAAGATTTATCCAAGGGATCTTGGACTCCTGATCTCTGAAAAAGATTTAACTTTGGGACCAGGGACCAGCATTGATCACTCAAGAGCTTTTGTATAGCAGAGTCTTATTAAAGTGAAAAGGGACTGAGAAAGCTTCTGACATGGACATTAGAAGGGGGATGGAGAATGCTGCCACCCACCCCCTCATCCCCCGCCAGCTAGTCTTATCAAGGCCTTATCAGACCCACTCCCACAACATACAGCTTAAATTAATAAGATTAGAACCAACAATAGAAAGATCTTACCACCCACCCCCGTAATACACATTTTAAGATGACAGGATTAGTCCGAAGGTTCTTAAGGAGAAACATACCACTGAGCAAGATACATTGTTATATTGACTAAGACAAAGCAATGTAGAAAGAAGGTTTGACCTTTTCTCCTTGAGAGCCCCAGACCCCTTTCTCTTCCTCAGAAACCTTGGGCTTCTTATCAACCTACCTAGGAATTGACTCGCATGAACAATGAAGGTTGAGGAGAGCAGATTCATAACATTCATTGTCATTATCACAAATTATTTTTAATTTTAAAAGGTTTTGATCCTCTTGCTGGGTCTCTTAGTCTTCATAGAACATTGTTCTGCTACCAAAAATGGTACCATTAAAATGACTGCCTTAACATTGACACCATGCACTTGGGACATACTTGTAGGTCAAGATTTATGAAATGTGTAGTTTGCACAATTTGACAAGTGATTCCAAGTCAGAAGTTCCTAACCACTTTTCTCATAAAATCATATAGGAAGAGCCACTATCTATCATATAAGTATTTTGTGTTTAAGAAATGAATTGAGATATGGTTTTACTTCAATTTGCCAAGTGGGAAAGCATCTGTATTTATGTTCTCTTTTTTAGGGGCAAAGAGGCCCCGGGCTACTTCTAGTGGTGTATCCGAGTCTCCTGGTGGATTCTCTAAACATATTCAATCCAACTTGGACTTCTCTCCAGTAAACTGTGCTTCTAGGTAAGGTCGGTTAATAATTAATAAAAGATCAAGTAGTTGTTGGATATAATAGTCCCCATGAAAAACAATCCATGTATATAATGTTTTCTTAAGATGGATATAATTTTTTTCAGTGTGAGAATGGTAATGCCATATAAGAAAGACCTAAAGAACTTTATTTAAAGGTATATTTTTCTCCATATCCTAATGCCTTAGTGAAGAAAGTGTGAAGTACTCCAGTTCTCAGCCAGAACCACGGACAGGCCTTTCCTTATGGGACACCAGCCCTTCATACATTGACAAACTGGTACAAGGGATCAGCTTTTCCCAGCCCACTTGTCCTGATCACATGCTTCTAAATAGTCAATTGCTTGGCACTCCAGGATCCTCACAGGTAAGGAAATTTAGTTCCTCAAATAATAATGGCCCCACTGAAATGTTGTGAACTAATCAGCCTCCAACTAATTAAAAAAAATAATAATAATTAAAAAAAAATTAAAAAAAATAATAATGGCAGCTCTATTTTTTATTGTCTCAAAGTCTTTTTTTTTTTGTCAATCTAAGAAATACAGTATTAACACTTGATACAGTTTTTTTTTTTTTTTTTGACGAGAGAATTAGGGGAGACTTTTTTTTTCTAATGTTAATTTATTTGGCTGCACTGGGTTTTAGTTGTGGCACACAGGATCTTCAGTCTTCATTGCAGGATGTGGGATCTAGTTCCCTGACCCAGGGTCAAACCTGGGCCCACTGCATTGAGAGCACAGTCTTAGCCACTGGACCACCAGAGAAATCCCGAGACTCGAGACTTTCTTTCCTCTTTTTTAGCCACACCGTGGCATGTGGGTTTTTAGTTCCTTAACCAGGGATTGAACCCTGGCCTCTGGCACTGGAGGCAGAGTCCTGACGTCTGGGCTGCCAGGGAATTCCCTACGGGAGACACTTATGTATAAGAATCTAAAGTCAGAAAAAGGAATTTTCAAGCCAAATAGCTATAGTATGATTACTTTTGGTGGTAAGTCTGATAATTTATTCAGCTTTCCTCTATTTGACTTGTAGAACCCCTGGCAGCGCTTAGTCAAAAGAATGACACGATTTTTTACCAAATTGGATGCAGACAAATCTTATCAATGCCTGAAAGAGACTTGTGAGAAATTGGGCTATCAGTGGAAGAAAAGTTGTATGAATCAGGTATGTTTCATGGATTTTTGTTAGATCTTTTCCTGAAGAAAAATTTAAAATATTTGAGTAAAAAAAGAGATATCATTCTGTGGTTGATTCATGTTGATATTTGGTAGAAATCAATACAATACTGTAAAGCAATTATCCTTCAATTAAAAATAAATTTAAAAGTGCTGTCATTTTATGTATATATTAAAATTTAAAGTAATTAGTTTAATTTGAAAAAGAAACCATTGAAATTTAAGTATAATGCTTTTTCCTTAAGAACTAGTATTTCTTAAAAGGCTTCTCTAAGGTTATTAAAAATACTAAGAGATTCAAGTCTTATTTTCTTTAAACTATACATTATACTTAAATTGTAACAGCAATGAGCTTCCTTCTGTGAAAGATGGGTCCATTAACAATTCCGTGCTTCCTCCATCTTCCCTGCT
The DNA here is from genome assembly GCF_910594005.1 of Cervus elaphus. Taxonomy (NCBI): domain Eukaryota; kingdom Metazoa; phylum Chordata; class Mammalia; order Artiodactyla; family Cervidae; genus Cervus; species Cervus elaphus. The sequence goes on along the minus strand of NC_057816.1, from coordinate 21,384,848 downwards.
CCCAACTGCCAATTTTTGTTGTTTACATTGTTATAGCATATTTATAATATTGACATTCTTATCTGTCTTTAGGCTTTTCAAAAGTCTTAATATTATGAGAAACAAAGAGAAAGGGATATTTTGTATTAAAGGAGACTAAAGAGGCTTGATAAATAATGTAATGCGTGATCTTTCACTAGATCATGGATTTAAAGAAAAAGAAAGCTATAAATGATGTTATTAGAACAATTTGGGAAACTTGAATATGAGTTTTATGTTAGATAATGTTTTTGTATCAGTGTCAGATTTCTTTGGTGTGATCATAATACTGTGGTTTGTAAGAGAATGTCTGCAGGAGACACGTGGTAAAGTGTGTGTAATTTATAACTTAGTTTAAAAACTTAAAAAAAAAAGACAATCATGTAAAAAAGAAGTAAACATGCTTATCTAGGTTTATAAGGCCAATAAACATTTGTGGTTATTTATTGTAGGATTCTTTCAGTTTTTCTGTAGATGTGTAAACTTTCAAAATTAAAAGTTACGGGAAAATGTTACTATGAGGAAACCTGAAGCCAGCCTGATTAGACTCTCACTTATATAGATATCTTACTCTTTTTTTTTTTTAAGGTATATTTATTGAGATAAAGCTCACGTGATATAAAAATCATCACTTTAACCATTTTAAAGTACACAATTTAGTGGTTTTAAGTATGTTCACAGGATTGTGGAATTATCACCATTTAAATATAGAACTTCCCACTGCCCCCCAAATAAACTCTGTACCAATTCGCGGTCATTCTTCGTTCCTTCCTCCCTGGCAACCACTAATATACTTTCTGTGGATTACCTATTTCTGGGCATTTCCTATAAATGGAATCATATAGTTATGACCCTTTGTGTTTGTCTTCTTTTACTTAACATAGTATTTTCAAGGTTAATTCATGTTGTAGCATTTATCAATACTTTATTCCTTTTAATGGGTGAATGATAGCCTGTTATGTGGATAGACTGTTTTGTGTAAGCATTTATCTATTGATGCACATTTGGGATAATGTATCTACTTTTTGGCTGTTATGAATAATGCTGCTGTGATCATTCGGGTTTCTGTGTGAAGACAGGTATTTTAGTTTGCAAGGGCCATCGTAACAACATACCACAGACTAGGAGGTATTTATTTGTTTATTTACAGAAATTTATTTTCTCACAGCTCTAGACACTGAAGTCCAAGACCAAGATTCTGGCAGGGCTGGTTTCCTCTGGAACCTTGGCTTTTAAGTGGCCACCCTCTTGCTGTCTCCTCCTATGTTTTGTCCTCTCTGCACACCTCCCCTGAATCTGTCACTTTCTGTATCCTGATTTCGTTTTCTAATGAAGACACCAGTCAGATTGGATTAGGGCCCTCTGAATGGTCTCCTTTGAACCTAGTCACCTCTAAATTAAAAGACACTTGCTCCTTGGAAGAAAAGCAATGACAAGCCTAGACAGTATATTAAAAAGCAGAGACATTATTTTGCCAACAAAGGACTGTATATATAGTCCAAGCTATGGTTTTTCCAGTAGTCATGTATGAATGTGAGAGCTGGACCAGAAAAAAGGCTAAGCACCAAAGAATTGATGCCTTTGAACTGTGGTGCTGCAGAAGATTCTTGAGAGTCCCTTGGACTGCAAGGAGGTCAAACCAGTCAATCCTAAAGGAAATCAACCCTGAATATTCATTGGAAGGACTGATGCTAAAGCTGAAGCTCCAATACTTTGGCCACTTGATGCAAAGAGCCAACTCATTGGTAAAGACCCTGATGCTGTGAAAGATTGAAGGCAGGGGACAGGGACTACAGAGGATGAGATGGTTGGATGGCATCATCAACCTAGTGGGCATGAATTTGAGCAAGCTCTGGGAGATGGTGAAGGACAGTCCCTGGGGTCGCAAAGAGTTGGACACAACTGAGCAACTGAACAACAACAACAAGTACCTCTTTAAAGAGGTCTTATCTCCAAAATAGCCACATTCTGAGGCATTGGGAGTTAGGGTTTCAACATCTGAATTTTGAGGGGATGCAGTTTCAGTCCAGAAGGAGAAGTTTTCAATTTCTTTGGTTACATACCTGTGATCAGAATTGCTGGGCATACAATAACTCTTGTGTTTATCTTTTGAGGAACTGCCAAATGATTTTTCAAAGCAGCGACACCATTTTACATTCCTACCAGCCATGTATGAGGGTTCCAATTTCTCTTCATCCTTGTCAACACTTGTTATTGTCTCTTTTTAATCAAAGCCCTCTCTGTGTGACGGAGAAGGCAATGGCAAGCCACTCCAGTACTCTTGCCTAGAAAATCCCATGGTTGGAGGAGCCTGGTGGGCTGCAGTCCATAGGTTCGTTACAAGTTGGACACAACTGAGCGACTTCACTTTTCACTTTCACACATTGGAGAAGGAAATGGCAACCCACTCCAGTGTGCTTGCCTGGAGAATCCCAGGGACAGGGGAGCCTGGTGGGCTGCCGCTTATGGGGTCACACAGTCGGACACTACTGAAGTGACTTAGCAGCAGCTCCCTGTGTGAGGTGAGAATTATTAAAAATGTTTTTGTACTTTGGGCTGGGCTTAGCTAGACAAATCTGCTGATCTTAACTTGGGCTTATCCGTCCAGCTGAAGTTGATGGCTTTTCTGTGGCTGGTGGTCCAAGACAGCCTCATCCACCTTTGGGGTCTTGGTGCTGGCTGTTGGCTGGGCCTTTCTTTTCATGACCATCTTCTAGCCTGTGCTTCTAAAACAGTGAAAGTGGAAGTTGAAAGACCTCTTAGAACCTTCGCCATCTTCTGATCGCTGTCGTAGCTTTTGACCCAAAAACCTAACCTCTCTTTTTCTTTCTTCTGTTTTAATAATCTTGTTTTCCCTCTCATTCTGGTTTCATTCTCTTCAACTGTTTCTTCTTTCAGTTGTATTTTGATAAAACACTAAATTTCTTCTGTTGCTAAGTGTTCACATAGACTCAATCCCCAGTGATGGTGCTGCATCCTGTTTACAGGTTGGTCTGGGTGGACACCCATGTACCCGTCAGGAGAGGAAAGTCCTGGAAGGAATGGAATGTTTGGCGGCACTGCTCCTATTGTAGAAGCTTTTCTCAAATTTGCATCCCAGCAGTATCACTGAACTGAGATTATATAGTTTTTATTTAGAGTATTTTCTACCCACTCATATGCTTTAACCTTATTTTTATTTTCTTAGGTTACTGTATCAACAACTGATAGAAGAAACAATAAGCTGATTTTCAAAGTGAATCTGGTAGAAATGGATGAGAAGATCTTAGTTGACTTCCGGCTTTCTAAGGTATATAGATTAGCACATTTTTTAAGAGAGAAAGCTTTGTTTTGCTATTTTTGAAGAAGTATTACATGTTCATTTTAGAAAATTTTAAAAACACAAAGTGTAAAGAAGAAAGTAAGAATCAAGTCATCCACAGAAAACATTTATTTTTGATATTGTATTAGAATAACCTTACTATTACTTGTGATACATGCTATATGGAAATACTCTTATGTGGAGATTTTTTTACTGGCATTATATTTTAGATATATGTTAACTTTTTTTTTTAAATTTAATATTATGAACATTTGTTCTTGTCATTATCTATTCTTCCAAAACAGTTTTTTCAAATGACATTCCTTATTATAAAAGTTTTTGTTTTTTATGTGATCTGTAAGTAACAAAGAAAATAAAAATAGTCATAAATTATTTTTATCTTTAATTACCTTTGGCATTTTGTAGTATTCTAAGCTTTTTCTTATTGAATTTGTATATAGTATTTTTTATAAAAATTGTGATTTGTCAAAATGCACATTATAGTTAATGAAACTTTATCTGTTATAAGCTACTTTGTGATTCATACTCATATACAGAGTTTTATTCACATTTCTGATTCTTTCTTTAGAAATTAGTGGTTCTGAGGTTATAGTTTTAAAGCCCTTGATACATAAGACCAAAATAGCATTTTCTCTATTTCCTGAAAGATTGTACATGGCTCTAAACAAGGCTGGAAGAGTTGGTCACTTTCTTTATATTGGCAGCTTGCTGCAATACTGTTGTCCAAATGCTTGGTATGGAATTAAATTAAGATCCTAGAGTAGTGAAATCCTTCTCATAACTGAATCACTGGCTTTGTTGCCACAGTGGTTTGGCAAGACTTAAGTGTAGTCGTTTAGCTAATTTTTAGTTTAAACTCCCAGTGCCTATGAAAAACAGTGACCTAGGTCCAGAGCTATCAACAATTGAAACGAACAAGATGCCATTGGTTTCTGCTCTCTGGGCCCAGTGTAATGGACCCAAAATCAAGTCAGAATTATTTATGTAGGCATTTCTTCTACACGGGCTTCCCTTGTAGCTCAGCTGGAAAAGAATCTGCCTGCAATACGGGAGGCCTGGGTTCGATCCCAGGGTTGGGAAGATCCCTTGCAGAAGGGAATGGCTACCCACTCCAGTATTCTTGCCTGGAGAATTCCATGGACTGTATAGTCCATGGGGTCACAAAGAGTCGGATACAACTGAGCGACTCTCACTTTCACTTTTCTTCTATGAAGGTATTTTGTCTTTGTAAGAGGACCTGAAGACGAGGATAGCTGGACCTATCTATGGATGTTTGTCTCTACGTACCACTAAAGAAAGTTTGATTTTATGACATAGTCTTTTTTTTTTTTTTAACGTGAGTTTTGGCTATTATTCCTAATATAGGGTGATGGATTGGAATTCAAGAGACACTTCCTGAAGATCAAGGGGAAGCTGAGTGATGTTGTGAGCAGCCAGAAGGTTTGGCTTCCTGTCACATGATAGATCCACTGGTTCTGGGATTCCTGGTGAATATAGTGCTGCTATGTGGACATTATTCTTCCTAGAGAAGATGATCTATTCTGCAAACTGCAAACAATAGTCCCTGAAGAGTTGTCTTCCCTCTAGCCAAACATTTTCCAATTCTTTTGTATATTCTTCATACAAATAATATCTGTATCTTAACTGTAAGTGAAACTTTGGGGAAAGGGTGGATAGAATTCATTTAGATAGTCCTTCATGTGCATTTAGCATCTGAATTGAGACCCACCTGGTGGAAACCATGCTCTGGGGTTACATGAGTTTACCAACATTTATACCAATATAATGAAAAATTATACTCTTGTCCCATTCTGCCAAAACGTTTGGTTCCATCCAAAAAGTACATATTTCCTGCACATTGACTTAATCACATGGATAAATTAGTAAAAAAAACAAAAACAAAAACCTTGTTTTTTGTGGGACAGTAAATTTATCAGTCAGTCTGAAGTGAAGCCAGCTTCAAAATGTATACCCCAAGATTTGTACTTAAAAGGGCCTGACCAGGTACCTAAAGCTGTTTTTGAACAATAATTAAAATTGCAAGTAGGTATGTTTTTTTCTGGTATAGTTAATATGTATGATTGGTCTTTCAAATAGAAGTTGAGCATAAATTCTAGTGCTTAACTATCTTTACTCAGAATTACTGTTGCACATTTTAAATATTTTTCTATATTATTTTCTACTTTCACAGCCATATTTTAATTCTTTATTACAGAAATAAATTCTATTTTGAAAATGAATAGCTAACTCTGTAAACTCATTGGTGACTAAACCTCTAGACGGTGAGGAATGAAAGAGGCTAGAGACGTAAGAAAGTAATGGAAATTGATCTGATTCCTGGCTTTTTTCACCTATTAATTTTAGTAAGATCTTGTTCTTTGAATACAATTTATATTAACATTTGAATGTGTTAGATTGGGTCCCAGTATTCCTGTTTCTTGGTGATTTATAAAAATTAGCCAGTTATTCTAGTCTGAAGCCAAGAACATGAAACTTTATAGAGTTTGTCATATATTGTGTATCTTGGTAAATGGCATTATTGTGGTATAGCTGTCGTTTTTCAAATAGACATGTACAGATGTGAGAGCTGGACCATGAGGAAGACTGAGCACCGAAGAATTGATGCTTTTGAACTGTGGCGTTGGAGAAGACTCTTGAGAGTCCCCTGGACTGCAAGGAGATCCAACCAGTCCATCCTAAAAGAGGTCAGTCCTGAATATTCACTGGAGGACTGATGCTGAAGCTGAAACTCCAGTACTTTGGCCACCTCATGCGAAGAACCAACTCATTGGAAAAGACCCTGATGCTGGGAAACATTAAAGACGAGGAGAAGGGGACGACAGAGGATGAGATGGCTGGATGGCATCACTGATTCAATGGACATGAGTTTGAGCAAATTCTGGGAGATTGTGAAGGACAGGGAGGCCTGGCGTGCTGCAGTCCATGGGGTCAAAAAGAGTCAGACACGAGTGACTGAGCAACAACAACCCACAGGAGGAATAAATTTAAACCTATAGGCAACTTCTAAGAATTAAGCCAGTACATTCTCAAATAAGAAATTTTGTTCTTGAGAATTGTCAGCCAGGGAATTCTCTGGCAGTCCAGTGGTTCAGACTCTGAGCTTCCACTGCAGGGAGCGAGGGTTTGATCGCTAGTTGGGGAACTAAGTTCCCACATGCCACACAGCATGGCCAAAAGAATAAAAAGAGAGAGAATTGTCAGCCAACGATTGGTAACTCTCGTAAACAAAGTTGTCCCTGGCTTTGACCTCTCCCCTGAACTCCAGACTTTTACAGCCATGGTCTACCTGACATTTCCCCTTGACTAATAGTCATCTCCTGACCAAATAAAACTTTTGATCCCTGTCCTCCAACCTACTCCTCCCTAGTTCCCCCCATGTCAATAAATGCCACATTTAGACCCCTAGTTTCTTAAGCCAAAACTCTAGAAATCATCCTTGATACAGTTTTCATACTCTGAATTCAGTTCAGCAGCTCCTATTTAATTCAGCAAATATGTACAAAATAGGGCTTCCCAGGTGGCACTGCTGGTAAAGAACCTGCCTGCCAAAGCAGGAGACGTAGGAGGCTCAAGTTCAGCCCCTGGGTTGGGAAGATCCCCTGGAGGAGGGCATGGCAACCCACTCCAGTATACTTGCCTGGAAAATCCCGTGGACAGAGGAGCCTGGTGGGCCGCAGTCCACAGGGTCACAGAGTCAGACACGACTGAGCCACTGAACAGCAACATGTGCACTCCCATTCTGTGGCTTATTTCACACTTCGTATAAGATTGTAGTTTTAATATAGTTCAAGTAAGACTTTTCCTCTGTCTAGCAATTTTTGTTTCCTACTTAAACACTCATTCCCTACTTTAAAATCATGAAGATTTTCCTTTCTGTTATCTTCCAAAAGCTTTATAGTTTTGGCTTTCACCTTTAGATCTACAGTTTACCTGAAAATGATTTTTGTGTATAATAGGAGGTCAGGTAGCATTTTTCCCCCATATGGCTATCTAATTTAGCACTGGTGAAGATTATCCTTTCCCCATGGGTCTTCGTTGATATCCATCCAGTGTTCAGATTTCCAATTCTTACTTTTTACAGTTTTTTGAATCAGGATTGAAATAAAGTCCATACTAGAAATTGACTGATGTCTAAGTTGCTTTTGGTTTTAAGTTCCCACTTTGTTCTCGCTCTGTCTGATTTTTTTTCTCCTTGTAATTTATTGGTAGAAGAACCCAGCTGGTTTACTGTCTAATTCTTAGTCGGAATTTGCATCACTGTGGTTCAGTTTCTCCGTGTTTCAGCTGCCCTCTCTGTTTTCTGTAAATAGAGATATCTGGGCTTCTCTGGTGGCTTATCAGATAGTAAAGAATCTGCCTGCAGAGAACGAGACCTAGATTTGATCCTGGGTCAGGAAGATCCCCTGGAGCAGGGAATCTTCTCCCTTCCCCAAGAATACCCACTTCAGTATTCTTGCCTGGAGATTTCCATGGACAGGAGCCTGGCAGGCTTACAGGCCATGGGGTCAGTAAGAGTCGAACACAACTGAGTGACGAACACTCACTTTTTACTCTCAGGATACTAGTCCTGTGTCAATTTTATGTGTTGCATGCAAGTATTTAAAATCATGCATTTCTCTAAGTTTCACTGTACTTAATGCCATAAATTTGCATGTGTTGTATTTTTGTTACCTGGCTCAAATTTTTTTTTTTTTTTTTTTCAAATTTTTTTTTTTCTAATTATTTTATTGTTTATATTTTGACTCATGGATCATTTAGAATTGTGTTTTTGTGTTTCCAAAACACAATTTATTCAAATGACTAATTTCCTTTAGGTTCTTTCCCCCCTTTTAAATTAATTTTAAAATTTTGGAATCATTTATCTTTAAGCATGATTGACTTGTATTCTATTACTTTCAGGTGTTAAATGTAGCAATTTGATATTTTTCTTAGATTTTTTTTAATGGGGGCTATTTTTAAATTCTTTATTGAATTCATTACAGTATTGCTTCTGTTGTTTATGTTCTGTTTTTTTTTTGGCCATGAGGGATGTGTGCTCTTAGTTCCCTAACTAGGGATCGAATCTTCACTTTCTGCATTGGAAGGTGAAGTCTTAACTATCGGACTTCAGAGAAGTCCCTGGTATTTTTATACATTACAAATGATCACCACAATAAGTCTAGTTAACATCTATTACCATACAAAGTTACTACAGTATTGTTCACTGTGTTTCCTATGCTGTACATTACATTCCCCTGACTTCTTTTGTTCCTGGAAGTTTGTACCTCTTAATCCTCTCCTTTAGGTTTTTGAACATATCTCAAATAGTTGTTTATTGCTTTTGTTCACTAATTTCAATGTCTGGTCCATCTTGAGACCAGTATCTTTTTTTTTTTTTAATTTTCTTAGCTATGAGTTACATTTTCCTTTTTTTTTTTTCCCCTGATAATTTGTTTTATGTGGTGGACACAGTGAATGATGCATTTGAGAGATTCTGGACTCTGTGTTTCTCTAGAGAACTGACATTTGTTCTCGTGGGTAGGTAACTTGGGTTGACCTGAACTCCAAAGTTGGTCTTCTTTGAGGTGGACAACAGCGAAAATCTCTGCTCAGTTCTCTCTGCTTCCAGGTGCTCTTGTTGAGCCTCCCAGAGTCAGTGTCAACCAAGAATTTGGTCAGTTTATACTCAAGTTTTGGAGTTTATCCCCTCTGTAGTTCCCTTTCCAGGATTTCCCCCTAATTTTACAGCTGCTCTGCCAACTCCAGCCTATGTTCTCTGACCTCAAGCCAGTAAACTGGATTTCTGCCACCCTATGACATGTGGTTTGAGAATACCCTCAGGCATAAAGGCTCAGAACTATCTGTCTCACCCAGTGCTATCCTAGTCTTTTTAGGGGTGACTTCTCTCTGGTTCCCTTTTGAGAAATTTTTAAGTAGTTGTTTCTAATTTTTGGTTCATAGTTTGAAATTCTTATCTGAAGGAAGGTTAGTTCACCCAAACTAATCCACCATTCAATTCAGTTCAGTTGCTCAGTCGTGTCCAACTCTGTGACCCCATGGACTGCAACACGGCAGGCCTCCCTGTCCATCACTAACTCCTGGAGTTTACTCAAACTCATGTCCACTGAGTTGGTGATGCCAGCCAACCATCTCACCCTCTGTCGTCCCCTTCTCCTCTCACCTTCAATGTTTCCCAGTATCAGGGTCTTTGCAAATGAGTGAGTTCTTCACATCAGATGGCCAAAGCTTTGGAGTTTCAGCTTTAACATCAGTCCTTCCAATAAATATTCAGGACTGATTTCCTTTCGGATGGACTGGTTGGATCTCCTTGCAGTTCAAGGGACTCTCAAGAGTCTTATCCAACACCACAGTTCAGAAGCATCAATTCTTCTGTGCTCAGCTTTCTTTATACTCCAACTCTCACATCCATACATGCTGTTGCTGCTGCTGCTAAGTCACTTCAGTCGTGTCTGACTCTGTGCCACCCCATAGATGACATCCCACCTGTTCACTGGTGGGATTCTGTTCACAGGATTCTCCAGGCAAGAATACTGGAGTGGGTTGCCATTTCCTTCTCCCCATCCATACATGACTACTGGAAAAACCATAGCTTTGACTAAACGGGGCTTCAATGGCAAAGTATGTCTCTGCTTTGTAATATGCTGTCTAGGTCGCTCATAACTTTTCTTCAAATGAGTGTCTTTTAATTTCAATCACCATCAGCAATGATTTTGGAGCCAAAAAAAAAAAACACACAATAAAGTGTGTCACTGTTTCCCCATCAATTTGCCATGATGGGACCAGATGCCATGATCTTAGTTTTCTGAATGTTGTTTTAAGCCAACTTTTTCACTCTCCTCTTTCACTTTCATCAAGAGGCTCTTTAGTTTTTTTTTGCTTTCTGCCATAAGGGTGGTGTCATCTGTGTATCTGAGGTTACTAATATTTCTCCTGGCTGTCTTGACTCCATCTTGTGCTTCATCCAGCCCAGCATTTCCCATGATGTACTCTGCATATGAGTTAAATAAGCAGGGTGATAATATACAGCCTTGACATACTCCTTTCCCAATTTGGAACCAGTCTGTTGTTCCATGTCCAGTTCTAACTGTTACTTCCTGACCTGCATACAGATTTCTCAAGAGACAGGTCAGATGATCTGATATTCCCATCTCTTAAAGAATTTTCCACAGTTTGTTGTGATCCACACAGTCAAAAGCTTTGGCATAGTCAATAAAGCAGAAATAGATGCTTTTCTGGAACTCTCTTGCTTTTTCAATGATCCACTGGATGTTGGCAATTTGATCTCTGATTCCTCTGCGTTTTCTAAAACCAGCTTGAACATCTGGAAGTTCACGGTTCATGTATTGTTGAAGCCTGGCTTGGAAAATTTTGAGCATTACTTTACTAGCATGTGAGATGAGTGCAATTGTGCGGTAGTTTGAGCATTCTTTGGCATTGCCTTTCTTTGGGATTGGAATGAAAACTGACTTTTTCCAGTCCTGTGGCCACTGCTGAGTTTTCCAAATTTGCTGGCATATTGAGTGCAGCACCTTCACAGCATCATCTTCTAGGATTTGAAATAGTTCAACTCCTGGAATTCCATCACCTCCACTAGCTTTGTTCATAGTGATGCTTTCTAAGGTCCACTTGACTTCACATTCTAGGATGTCTGGCTCTAGGTGAGTGATCACACCATCCTGATTATCTGGGTCATGAAGATCATTTTTGTATAATTCTTCTGTGTATTCTTGCCACCTCTTCTTAATATCTTCTGCTTCTGTTAGGTCCCTACCATTTCTGTCCTTTATTGAGCCCATCTTTGCGTGAAATGTTCCCTTGGTGTATCTAATTTTCTTGAAGAGATCTCTAGACTTTCCCATTCTATTGTTTTCCTCTGTCTCTCTGCACTGATCACTGAGGAAGGCTTTCTTATCTCTCCTTGCTATTCTTTGAAACTCTGCATTCAGATGGGAATATCTTTCCTTCTCCACTTTGCTGTTTGCTTCTCTTGTTTTCACAGCTATTTGTAAGACCTCCTCAAGATAGCCATTTTGCCTTTTTGCATTTCTTTTTCTTGGGGATGGTCTTGATCCCTGCCTCCTGTACAATGTCGTGAACCTCCATCTATAGTTCATCAGGCACTCTGTCTATCAGATCTAGTCCCTTAAATCTATTTCTCACTGCCACTGTGTAATCATAAGGGATTTGATTTAGGTCACACCTGGATGGTCTAGTGGTTTTTCCTACTTTCTTCAATTTAAGTCTGAATTTGGCAATAAGGAGTTCATGATCTGAGCTACAGTCAGCTTCTAGTCTTGTTTTTGCTGACTGTAGAGAGTTTCTCCATCTTTGGCAGCACAGGATATAATCAGTCTGATTTCAGCATTGACCATCTGGTGATGTCCATGTGTAGAGTCTTCTCTTGTGTTGTTGGAAGAGGATGTTTGCTATGACCAGTGTGTTCTCTTGGCAAAACTCTATTAGCCTTTGCCCTGCTTCATTCTGTACTCCGAGGCCAAATTTGCCTGTTACTCCAGATGTTTCTTGACTTCCTACTTTTGCATTCCAGTCCCCTATAATGAAAGTGAAAGTGAAAGTTGCTCAGTTATGTCCGACTCTTTGTGACCCCATGGACTGTATAGTACATGGAATTCTCCAGGCCAGAATACTGGAGTGGGTAGTCTTTCCCTTCTGCAGGGGATCTTCGCAACCAGGAATCGAACCCAGGTCTCCGGCTCCCGCATTGCATGTGGATTCTTTACCAGCTGAGCCACAAGGGAAGCCCAAGAATACTGGAGTGGGACATCTTTTTTGGGTGTTAGTTGTAGAAGGTCTTGCAGGTCTTCATAGAACTGTTTAACTTCAGCTTCTTCAGCATTACTGGTTGGGGCATAGACTTGGATATTGAATACTGTGATATTGAATAATCCACCACTATTGGAAGCCAAAACTCCCCTACCCTTCAGTTGTAACAACATATTTGAATTTATTCCCTCAAAGTACATAGCTAATAGATTAGGCTTCCCTGGTGGCTCAGACGGTAAGGAATACCCGTACAGTGCAGGAGTCTTGGGTTGGGAAGATCCCCTGGAGGAGGGCATGGCAACCCACTCCAGTGTTCTTGCATAGAGAATCCCATGGACAGCGGAGCCTGGTGGACTACAGTCCATGGGGTCGCAAAGAGTCAGACACCACTGAATGACTAAGCACAGCACAATAGATTTAGCTATGTTTAATAACATTTAACTAATATTTATCTCCCTCCATCAAAAAAATAGCATCTATAATGTTAGTAGGATTTAATTTCTCTTTGTTTCTAACATCAGGGGTCCCCAACATGCACCACCATTGTTATATTTTTAACATTGTTATATTTTTAATATATTTTTAAATCTGTCAGTTTAGATGTGTTGTACGTGGTGTTTTTGACCTTGGCTGACAGGAGACTGTTCTGTGAGGTTTGCTTATCAGCTAATTTGACTTAGTGATCAAACTGTGAGGTACTATGTCCATTCTGGATTTTTAAAGTTTTTTATTATGTATATCAAATTTACCACTGTGTGAGTGGAAATTAAGACCTAATATAGTTTTTATATGTTGTAATATTTCTTCAAGTAAATCTTTCCTACAAACACACACAAAAAATCCTTGATAAGAACCAGAGCAAAAACATTGATTTTTCAGGGGCTTTTAAACAGGTGTGGGGAGCAGTGGCTGAGAAGAAATGGGCTTGTGTGGGACAGAGGTTTGATTTTGGTGTTGAAAGAACTGTTTTAGCTAATATTTATACTGTGCTATTTGCTCAGATTGAGATCATGCAGCTTTGGTTTTGAAATCTGACCCTGGCTCACTGCTGCTCTGTAACCTTGATATGTTTGGAATGACATGGAATCTGCATATATAAAACATTTCGATGTCAGACTTCTTACTTGTGAACTCAGGGTGATGCTATCTTTCCTCACTGCCTTTCTGGGCTCTTTTCAGCGGATCAGCTGTGAAAACACTTTGAAGAGTGTAACTCTAATACAAGATGAGAGGGGCTTATACAGTTTCCACCTACCCCTCTATGCTGAGACAAGCCAGTGACATTGTGTGTGAGAAAAAGATTTAATTAAGATAATTATGACCTGTTCTATTTATGTAGCAGATAAAAGGAATCATTGTTATAATTCTGTTAAGCATAGAGTCTCCACTTATAACTCTCAAGGTCCCAAGAAGGGGGGTAGGTTTTGAACATTGTGGTAAGTAGAAGTGAGTTTGGTTTCCATAGGGATGGAAAGGTTGGGGTCAGAGATGAGGACTTGCTATATTATTTTAAGCTCCTAAACACCTACTTTGCATTCCTCTTCATGGTCCCTGCCCTGGGGGACCCCTTCACTTTGAGAAATGTGGAATTGTTTAAAAATGCATCCACTTTAGGGCTTCCCTGGTGGCCCAGTGGTAAAGAATCCACCTGCCAATGCAAAGGATGCGGTTTTGATCTCTGCTCTGGGAAGATCCCACACGCCGCAGGGCAACTAAACCGGTGCGCTGTAACTACTAAGCCGGCTTGCCTAGAGCCCTTGCTCCGCAACTGCAGTTAGAGAAAGCCTACACACAGCAGCGAAGACCCACCACAGCCAAAAATAAAAAAGTGAAATAAGTCTTTTTTAAAAATGCAACCACTTTAGTGTGTGGAGCAGAAGGAAGCTCAGGGTGACCCTGCCCCTGGTGGATGGGAAAAGACGTCTGCCTAGAGTCAGTATTCTTTAATTATGCATAATTTATTGAGAAAGAAAAGAATGTTGAGAGATGGGGTAAGGGATAAGAAAGACGGAGGGCAGAGAAGGATGGATAACGGCATGGAGAGGAAAGATAGGATATTAGAGCTTCTGGTCTGACATAATTAGCAGTTGCCTGGGGAAGACACTAAATATAAATTGAGCCCAGTAGGGTGGTGGAGGATTTTTGCTGCCTGAGTCAGATCAAGAAGCCAGGGTATAGGCTGCTAGATCTTGTTGCAGAAAGACTGATTCCGACAGCATATAATTTGCATCCTGGTTCCGTGGGAGAAGAGGTTCATGGATGGGCACATGTTCTCACAGCCCTGAACCATGAATTGAAGTTTTCCACCTGAAAGAAGCAGAGACAGGCTGTAAAGAGTACAGGCTTCCTTGTTGAATCTTCCCTTTCATCCATGGTCCCCAGAGTCCCTGCAGAGCATGACCAAGTCCTCCAACGTGCATGTTCTTTCTCCCCTCCCCTTCCACCTGTTTCTTCTGGGCTGTTTCCCCATCAGTTGCCTACTCTCTCTAGTGAGGGACCAGACAAACCACAAGGGAAGTCAGGCAGTGGGGTTCACAGGATAAAGTAACCAAGATCCCTTCCCTTATTTGAGGGATAAGGACTGAATATGGGCTTTCCAGTTTGCACTGTGGTAAAGAGCCCACCTGCCAATGCAGGAGACACAGGAGATGCAGGTTCAATCCTTGGGTCAGAAAGAACCCCTGGAGTAGGAAATGGCAACTCACTCCAGTATTCTTGCCTGGAGAATCCCATGGACAGAGGAGCCAGGTGGGCTACAGTCCATGGGGTCATAAAGTGATGGACACCTCTGAGCAGCCAAGCACAAGGATTGACTGTAAGGGTAGAGAGGTGTGGGAATACACTCAGACAGGTCTGGCAACTTGTGAACACAGACTAGTGGACAACTGTTGACTACTTAATTCATTTATTCAATGTTTACTAAATGCATACCATGGACTGGGCATTGTGCTAAGTGCTAGAATATATAGCCATGAACAAGACAGACACATTCCTGAGCTTGCAAGTCACTGTCCCACTGGCTCACGGGGCAACTCACACATTAATAGGAAGAGACAATCTCCCTGTCTTCTTTTAAGATATCAGAGGCCTTTGGGGAAGGGCCTCTCCCTCAATAGCTGGAATTCTACTCTTGATTCTTGAAAGAATTGAGGACCTCTTGAATCTCAAAGCTTCTAGGGAATCCCAGCTTGATCCTTCCTCCGGCCCCTGCCACCCTAACCACCCCCTCTCCCATCAGTATTCAAGTTGGATGATGAGTTCTCTGTCAAAGACCAGCCCATGAAGTCCCCACATACCTTCAAAGATCTTCTTTAACATGCACTGCTGGGAATTCTGGGTGGCGCAGACTCCCTCTCCACGAAGACATTTTCCTTGGTCATTCATATAAGAGCATGTGTGGCAGCTTAAGGACGGGCCTGAAAAGTTTAAGATCAGCCTGATGAAATAACCCTGTGACCCAGGTGTGTAGCCTTGAGTCACACATCTGGGAAGGGAGGATGGACAACGAACAGAACCATTTCGTGGGTCTGAAAAAGCATCTTCTCTTCCATATCAGAGAAAAGGACTTCATCCTTACTGCTTCATCTATGATATTCATTGCTGATGAATCCCACCTTTCTCCCTCTAGTACTGACTTTAATTCATAGCCCAGGGGCTTCCTGGACATTGCTCATTAGATGCCCTTCTGCTGTGTCTAACTCAATAGGTGCAATGGAACTTTTCACATGACGTTCATACTCCCCACTATACTCTCACTTATCCACAAGGCACAGACATTTGCAGTAAAATTTGACTGATTAATAAGCTGTGTTAAGGACTTCCCTGGTGATCCAGTGGTTAAGACTCCTCCTCCCAATGCAGGGTGGGGGGAGGGGTCAATCCCTGGTTGGGGAGCTAAGAACCCACATGCCTCAAGGCCAAAAGATCAAAACATAAAACAGAAGCAGTACTGTAAAATTCAATAAAGACTTGTTAAATGGTATGCATCAAAAGTAAATAAGAAAGAAAAGAGAAATTGCTATTTAAAAAAAAAGACAGCCTAAAAAAAAAAAAGAAGACTATGTTGGAATGTTCTAATGTTGCAAACCTATAAAGTGTTTGTATCAATTCTCTACTCTCAAATTCACCTCAACCAGGGCAGTTTGTCACAAAGGGCAGAGCATGTCTGAAATGACTCAATATTGCCTATTTCCACTGCCAATTTCCTAATTAAGAAAGCATAAAGTGGAAAGAATATGGGCTTTGGAGTCATACTTCAGTGTGAAACCAAGGTTTGCTTCTTTCTAACCAGAGGAGGTAAATCTCACTTCTCTCTTCTGAAAATTTGGAATACTGCTACTTACACAAATGGGGTGAACATAAAGTGTTTATGTCTGGTAATAACTTGAGACATTAAACCTTAAATCTTGTTTTCCTTCCTTGAACAAACCCTTGTAAGAACCAAAGAACTGCAGTTGTCCTGGGAACTTATTTCTGTGTCTTGCAGACAGAAGTGTCGGCATGCTTTACTTTCCACTGATAAAAGAAACGTTCACATATTGAGGTCTAGAGAAGTCATTCTGGCTTATACTTGAGTTAATTTGAATTTTTTGCTAACTACATTAGCTTCTTTGTGGCCTATCAAACATACATTGTACATCTCCTTTAATTATTAAAGGAAAGGTCACATTGACCAGAAGTTAAAAAAAAAGTCCACATTAAAAATAAAGATTAAACACCCTTCTTTCTGGGACACGGATTCTAGTCCTCCATTGATGATTAAACTCACTTTCCAGGTGGGGAGCCCAAACTGTACGTGCTGTATGTGTATGAACTGGTCTGTTGTGTTTTTTAAAACCATGAAAAAATATATCCCTGATTTGTTCAATGTGCCTTGTTTGGATGAGATATAAAACTGTGCTGTAAACTGTTTCTCCAGGGCCGTTTCTCAGACTAATCTGCAAAGCCAACTAGGCCTCAGTTTGGCTCAAATAAAACCTTTCTATTATTAATGATTGTTTATTATTTCCACTGACATCATGTTCAAACAAAAAAATCCAAGAGCTACCAGTTCTGGTGCTAGACATGTCGTTGTAGGATTTGTAAAGATTTTAACATAGTTTGTGAACAGGCCGATTTAGCCTGAAGCTCACCAAGGTTGTCTTCCATGAGCCCCGTCTTCCAGTGGAGCTGTGGGTGTTCATTTTCATAATTTCTTATGTGGAATGAAGTTGCAGGGACAGCTGACAGTTTGTATTTTGTTTTTCTTAAAGAGGGCCCTCTGAACTGTTTAGCCTTCAAAAGCCCTACAACACCTGAATCCTGCCTCTGGGGATTCTTGCCAAGAAATGTAAAGAGATTCTTTGAGAGAGTTGTTTGTGCTGTGTCTGAACTGTTCTTTCTTCTGGATGCCTTAAAACTGGCTTTCCTGATGTGTCACCTACTTCCCACCGAAAGTCAAGGAAAGGCACCCACGCAAATTACGACTCACCTGAAAATGTGCTTGAAGGCGGGAGGTCTGAGGGCTGTTCCCCTGAAGATTGATCGCTCAGTTTATCACCTGAGACCTGTTCGGCTGAGGCCGGTTCAACTGCAGACTGTTCCCCTGCAGGCTTATCACTTGCAACCTGTTCGCTTGTGGGCTGTTCGCCTATGGCCTGTTCACCGACAGACTGTTCGCCTAGAGGCTGCTCACCTATAGGTTGTTCCACAGAAGGCTGTTCACCGGAAGCGTGCTCATTCAGAGTGTGCTCACCGGCAGCGGCCTCCCCTGGAGCATGCTCAACCGCAGTAGCGTGATCAACTGAAGCCGGCCCGCCTGCGTGTTCAACTGCCAGCGGCTCACCGGAAGCATGTTGGGCTGCAGCTGTCTCACTTGAACCATGCTCACTCAAAGCGCTGTCGACTGAAGTCTCATATAAAGCCTCATCCGGAGGGTTTGCAAGTGAAAAGTAGTCACTTGAGAGTTGCTGAACTGATGGTTGATGATCCATAGAGCCAAGAAGCTCATCAGATTGAGTTGATGCTCCTAGGATGGAGAAGTAATAGAAGAGAGATGGTGAGGGTGAGAGAGAATGTCCGGGTAAGGAGTCCTTTCCTATGGAGCAAGGCTAATGTTGTGGGATCGCTAGGTTTCTGGGGGTCTGGTCAAGCACCTGAAGGTACTGCAGAAGCTAGACGCAGTCAACCGATGGCTCGAGGGACCATGAAGGCCAGGGGTGTTAAGCAACCGCAGAGACTACCTTAGTGGTTGAAGGGAAGAATTTTAAGATCCACAATATTTGTGTGGATCTGTGTACCCTGAGTGGGCACAGGGGCACCAAAAGTGCCTGTGCCTCCCTGACAAAGCCAGCATCAGGAAATCAACATCCCATCGTTGATGTAATCAGAATTCCACTACTGGCCTCCCTCCGGTTCCTCTGTGGGTGAAAGGTCGGAATGGGGATACGACAAGAGAGAGACTCTGCAGTGTTTCAGCAGCTGAGTAATTCTAGCTGAAACCGAGGGCGGAAGATTTTAAACTCCAAACAAAATGAATTTAAAACTAGAGATGACAAATATTTAATGAGGCCACGAAAATTACCAGAAGGGATTAAGACCTTTATTTGGCAAGTTCATGTTTTTTCCCACCCCCAATCCCCTATCCATGTGGTTGGGAACCGGAAACCAAGTTGCTATGAATTATTAAGATAAAAATATGATGTACTTCTATATCTCTGCATTGAGATTCCTTTTGATGTACCATTTACTCCTACTTCATGGAGTTGTCATGAGTCTTCAATAAGGTAAACTGTGAAGTGCCTAGTCCATTGCTGAAATGCTCAATTAACTTTAATTTTTCCTCCTCCTGACCTTGCGTTTGGAATTACAAAACTCTTAGCTGGTCATTCTCTTCTGACCTATCTCTACTACATTTAATCCAGTTTATCAATGACTGTCAGACAAATACTCCTTAAGTACAGCTTTTATTTTAAAGGGTAGCATCATGCAGACAATTTGATTATTACTCTTTTTTAAATTACTATTACTCTTTGAGTAACTGATTTAGGCTGAATAACCTAGAAGAGGGTGGGGAATAGACTTTAATGACGAGTATGTTATTAATCCTATCAAAAAGCTGAGAGGAATATAATATAGTCAGTATCATCCTGGTTATAATCCTGTAAGAATTTGTGTGTGTGTGTGTGTGTGTATCTTGAGTGATTTGAAGTCCTTATAACCAACTACTTTCAAAAGACTAGCATTAGAATATGTTGATAAAGGAAATATAAGATAGACTAAGGCTTTTGCATAAGTGCTGAGTTGTGTACACTCTTTGCAACCCTGTGAGTCTGCCAGGCTCCTCTGTCCATGGGTTATTCCAGGCAAGAATACCAGAGTGGGTTGCCATTTTCTCTTCCAGAGGCTCTTCCTGACCTAGGGATAGAACCTGCATCTCCTGCATTGGTAGGTGAATTCTTTACCACTATGCCACCTGGGAAATCCGACTAAGGCTTTTAGGAGTTTTTAATTTTAAAAAGTTGTTACTTCTATGCTACCTGCTTGACTGATTCTTCAAAAGTGAACAGAAGTTTTAACAAAGAGATTTTTGATACAAAAAAAGAGTTTTGAAAAAGCACACTCCTTTCTTGGTCATTCTTATCATTTATGACTCACTACCTCACCAAGTGGCTGGCACATACTACCATCTGGTAACTATGTAGCTTGTTTCTGAGTCAATTTTTGAAAACTGAAGAAGGCAAAAGACAAAATCTCAGAGAACTGACATTACAGAAAACACTCTTGTTTAATGGAGAGCTCGAAACTCATGGCTTCTCACTTCTGCAGGAGGAAGGGAACAGAGTTGACCCTGAATGGGGATCCTGAAAGGAAAAACGGATGACTGAACGGATAGGCCAGAACCGGGAAGGGGAGGCTTCTAGGATCTCTGGCCCCAGGATGACATTCAGGCATACCTCACTCCCTTCTGTTTCTCTCCTTCTACCTTAGCTACACAATGATCCCACACACTCAGTTCATCGGGGCCAACCTTCCCAGGCTTCCAGAACCCTAGACCTGTCTTCTCATTTCACAGAGCATCAGATTCAACGTCGAGTGGCTGAAAGCATTAGGAATGAGACTGTGCCAAGCAGGTCTCTGATGGTGAAGCCATTGACTAGGAGGAATCAACCGATTCAGCAACTCTTAAGAGTTGGCTGAACTTGTTCAGCCACTCCTACTTCCGAGTCAGATTGGTCTGGGTAACTAAGATGCTGGTCTTCCGTCTTCAAGGGCCTTAAAGAGGCCTCTCCATGTCCACCTAGAGCCAAGAGACAGGACTCACCTCTGGCAGATCCAAGGAAACACAGACTCACTAGTAGAAGGAAATTCTTCATCTGGATTTTGGGCAAGAGGGGCCCCCGGTGTGGGGCGCCCAAGAGCAGTGAAGAAAAACTGTGAGCAGAGGCTTCCAGTGCCGAGCTGCAGAGTCTGGGAATTCTAGAACCTCAGAGACAATCCGTGATTCCTCACAATGGGCTGTGCTGATCAGGTGCCTGATCCGGCACGCTGACGCTCTGGCAACCCCCAGCAAACCACACTGTGAGGGCTGATGTGCCCCGTGCCTGACACTTTACTGTGGCTCTCTGCCTTTTCTTTAAAAAATCAAGTTGCCAAAATAACATATACTCTATGTAATAAATTTTAAAAGCCATCTACTCTCTTTTTAAAGTGTTCATGACCGTGAGGTGTGATTAGCTGGTTTTGGTATTTTTTTTTTTTTTTTGGTTCTCTGGATCAGCCCTTTTATTTTGGTCGGGGCCTCAGAAGGCTGATCTCTATTGAGCTGCTCACCTGAAGGCTGGTGGCTTTGGCTTCAGATTGTGTTTAGCCAGGGGAAGACTGGAGAAGGGAACTCACACACACAGAACGAGACTGAAGTGTTTATTCCTCCTATTGCCTTCCTGCCACGGTTCTGATGCTAGCTGGGTCTTGACAAGACTGTTTCTGTTGAGTGTCTCTCCTCGTGGCTCCTGTTCTCCACCAGGCTATGGTAGCATGGCTTCCTTCCCCTCCCCGTCTCAGGCCTAGGAAGGATGATGATTTCTTACTGTTGCTATACCTGGATGCCCCAACTTTATTTTTGCTGTTGTTGTTTCCTTAACCCTGTTCACTTCTGTCAATCATCTTTTCGTAAAGGTCCATATCAGTCATGGTTTTGGCAGGAAACAGATGGCAAACTCAGATGGGTGACAGGAGACTGTACCTGATAAGGATATGGAAAAGGATCTACAGCCTCGGGCTGTGACTGCTGAGAAGACGGGTACAGCGAAGCATCTACCTGGTATTACGCTGGAACTTTTGGAAGACGGGGCCTCCCAGGTGGTGCTAGTGGTAAAGAACCCACCTGTCAATGCAGGAGATGTAAGAGACGTGAGTTCGATCCCTGGGTTGGGAAGATGCCCTGGAGGAGGGCATGGCAACCCACTCCAGTATTCTTGCCTGGAGAATCCCATGGACAGAGGAGCCTGGAGGGCTACAGACACAACTGGTGGCAGAGATCTCCTAGCTCCCATCTCCTCCCTCTTCTTTGCTCACCTCTCTTGGACCCTTCATTACATATACCATGGAATGCTGGATCTAGAATAGACATATTTGTCACTCTTATAATTATTGAATGCTCTTCTCTCCCATTAGACTTTAAGCTCCATGAAAGTGGTGTTTCAGTCTGTCTTGATCACTGTTGAGTCCTTGTTACCTGAGAGCATGCTGACAGACAATAGGTGTTTAATACTGGGTTGGCCAAAAAGTTAACTTGGGTTTTCCATAAGCTGTTATGGAAAAACCAGGATGAAGTTTTCGGCCACCCCAATACTTTTTTTTTCCTCCATGAAGGAATGAATGAGTTGCCTTTTCTCTACTTCATGGAGGTAGAGGTATAGGTAGCCCCTAGAGTGGGCTGGGTGAAGATTCTGGGTCAGTTGGAGAAAGCAGGACCTCAGGGGTCGGATGTTGCAGAGGCCTACCCTACTTGGCTTGAGCTGAAGGACAAAACTAGGATTCTCAGGTGTTTCACTTCATCTGGGCAGTGCTGCTGCCAGGGGAGGCCATCAAGACCATGCAAAATTGCTGGGGTCCAGCCTCGGCAGGATCCAGGGGGTACCCTCAGGATGAACGGCGTCAGCGAGAGAGAGAGAGAAACACGTGAAACCAGCCTTGATAGGGCCAAGTCTGCAAGGGAGAGAGAGAAATAGAGAGAGAGAGAGAGGGACCAGACGGGGGGGTGCAGCAGAGTCTGACAATGCTTTATTTGAGAGAGAGAGAGAGAGAGAGACCAGACGGGGGGGTGCAGCAGAGTCTGACAATGCTTTATTTTTTACCGTGGCTTTTATACCCTAAGTTAGTACATTTCTAAGGGGAAGATAGTTTAACATTACATCAGCTTGTCTTTCACGAAACCAGGGTGTTTCCTGCATACTTCTTTGTTTATGAGGGTCTTGTACATTATCTTCTGGCCTTGGGGCCTATTAACATTTTATGCAAGTCAGATGAATGTAAACCTATTTTCTGTTTCTATGGTGACCTTAACTGAAAGGTAGCAGTCTCATAGGGCAACAGTACAGAGTAGAAGTATAACCTTGTTAACACAAAAATTAATCCTTCTGCAGAAGTTTTCAGTTGTGTTTATCTAAGAAGTTTACCCCACACTGACTCTGTGACTTTGGTGAAGCAGCTTCTGCCTAGCACTCCTGGCTGACAATTAACAACCATCTCATTGTTACCACTCTAGGGCTAAGTTCTTATTTCTCTCAATCTTTAACTATGTTAACAATGGTTTCTATAACACAACCTTAGCACATTAAAAGCAAAAACACAGCAAGCAAAACACAGCAAGCAAACGTCAACCCAGTAACCACCTTTAGAATAATTTTTCTTATGTTTTCTAATAGGACTCCTTCACCCCTCAAAAAGGCTCTATGTCTATTAGGGCTTTTACATAATCAGGTTGTTTATGCTATTTTATGATTAGGATGTTATAAGCAATCATGCATATTAGTACCAAGGGCATAAATGTATTTGGCTAACAAACTACCAGCAAAGGAGTTTAAATTAAAACACTCCTTTCACCCTGGATAATCTCACAAAATACCACCACCTGGGAAACTTATTGATTTAAGTTCTAAATTGATTCTTATTTGGGAAGAGATCGGGGAAGGCCTTCTGCCTGTGTCACAGAAATTAGGGAGTAGTCTATTGAAGCAGGCATCAGAAAGACAGATATCATCTTTAAGGTGAGCGCCGGGGGCAGCTTTTCGGAATCCCTGAATACCTGATCTACCTTGCCTGTCAGGCTTTCTCCTCATGACCTGTCATGGGTTGGATCTCGTGAGCTGGCCTTTTCGAAATCCCTGAAAACCTGATTCACCTTGCCCGTCAGGTTTTCTCCCTCATGACCTTGTCATGGGTAGGGTCTCGTGTGTTGGTTCCCGGCACAAAATCTGTCCCGACATTTCCTTCCTCTGTCTTGTCCTTCTGTTCCTCCCCTTTCCTTCCTCCACCTTTATCCCAAGCTCCATCCCAAGCCACCTCCATTGCTATTGTTCAGTCACTAAGTCATGTCTGACTCTTTGTGACCCCATGGATTGCAGCACGCCAGGCTTCCCTGTCCTTCACAATCTCCTAGAGTTTGCTCAAACTCATGTCCATCAAGTCGGTGATACCACCCAACCATCTCATCCTCTGTCACCCCTCTTCTCCTCCTGCCCTCAATCTTTCCCAGCATCAGGGTCTTCTCTAATGAGTCAGCTGTTTGCATCAGGTGGCCAAAGTGTTGGAGCTTCAGCTTCAGCATCAGTCCCGCCAATGAATACTCAGGGCTGATTTCCTTTAGGATTGGCTGGTTTGATTTCCTTCCTGTCCAAGGGACTCTCTCAAGAGTCTTCTCATGCCTACATCCATACACGACTTCTAATTATTCTCTGAATATGCAATGCCCTCTGTATTTTTATGGTTCCCCTCTCCCCTTCCTGACATTGTACTTCTCCATCTCAACGTCCTGACAAGAATTAATTCTTAATTCATGTCAGTCAGCACCTACCATTTGGAGACTCCCCAGATCCACCAATCTGTTGCACAGACTCCTCTCTTTTTAGTTCAGACCCATATGTCTGAATACCAGCTGGAATACCAGCTGGACACTTCCATCTCAATATCCCAGAACACGTGAAACTCAATATTTGTGATGCTGAAATTATCATGTGTACCACCACTACTGAGCTGGTGCTCTGGAGCTGGGGAGCTGCAACTACCGAAGCCCACCACGACTACTGAAGCCCGCCACGACTACCGAAGCCTGCTGCGACTATGGAAGCCCGCCACGACTACCGAAGCACACCCACCTAGAGCCCCATGCTCTGCAGCAAGAGAAGCCACCACAACAAGAAGCCCAGGGCGCTGCAAGGAAGAGTAAGCGCCCCCTGGCAACAGCCAGAGAAAAACCTGCGCACAGTAACACAGACCCAGCACAGCCAAACATAAATACATAAATAACATTATTTTTAAAAAATTAAAAGCTAGTTAAAAATGAGAGCAAAAGAAGCCAGGAAAGAACGTGGCTTCTTCGGTAGAGCAGGTTGAGGTGAGTAGAGCCTGTGTGGGGGACTGAAGGGCTCCCATCAGGCGCTGAGTTTACCGCGTCCTGAGGAAGTCCAGCCCTTCACCTCATCTCCCATTGGACTATAAGCTTCATTCAGTTTATATTATTAGGGGAATGAACTGTTGCAAAATGCCAAATGTCCTACCCTGATTGTACATGATGAGATATATATGGCTCAAAACATGCCCTGGGGCCACCAACACCTAACCCAGTCAAATCAAGAAATACTAACAACAAAGAAAAACCAACCAACCACCACCAACAAAAACGGGAATTCCCTGCAGTCCAGTGGCTAAGACTCTGTGCTTCCAATGCAAGGAGTGTAGGTTCAATCCCTGGTCAGGGAACTAAGATCCTACATGCTGTGTGGTGTGACCGGAAAAAAAAAAAAGGCATTTATGTACACAGGGTTTTTGAGAGTCTGAGGTTTGAGGATGTAAACAACCACTGCATTGCTTACAACCTCTCCTCCCTCTCCACGCCTCTCTCTCTATTCTCTGGAGCCCTAATAACCACAGATCTCCCCCAATCGTCCTCACATCCTGGGAAGAACAATTTTCTTCTCCACCCCCTGTCGTACCCTTGGTTCTGCCTTCACAGATGTACAGATTTCACCATTTCTCTACAAAAACAGAGGCCTTAGCTTTCAGAACTGGAAAAGTTTGTAGTTTTTTCTTTGCCATCATCAGTAGGGAACTTAATCTATCCAAGACGATGCCAATTCACTTAGAACCAGTGTTTTCAATAATTATATTTCTCCATTACATGAATAATATGTTCCTCTCATTAATCTATAATACCCATTTCTGCCAATAGATTTCTCTAGACTTCTTAGCAGGCATTCAGAAAACAGTTTTTAACTTTGGCTATGTACAGGACTTTCTGCAAATCTGAGGAAGAAGTCCTGGGCTAAGTCTGAAGGCTCACACCTATGGAAAGGCTCAGAAGTCTAGTTCTGACAGTTACTTCTTATATTAATTTTGTCAGACAGCTGGCTGCTGAAGCTCACACACTGAACTGACATGCTGGCAGTCCTATGCATTCCTACTTTTGTTCAGTGCTGTGCTTAGGTGCTCAGTTATGTCTGACTCTTTGTGACCCCTGGACTGTAGTCTGCCAGGCTCCTCTATCCAGACAAGAATACTGGAGTGGGTAGCCTATCCCCTTCTCCAGAGGAACTTCCCAATCCTGGAGTCAAACTGGGGTCTCCTGCAGGTTCTTTACCAGCTGAGCTACTACTCAATCTGTACTTTTGAACATGAAATGCTAAATCTGGTGCAGCTACCGACAAAGAATGCTCCCATTTGACACAAGAGGGTGCCACTGACCAGACCCACCTCACTTAACTCAGGCAGCTTGGTCTCAGCAGTGTTCGGGAGATTACTCCAAAATTGTTTCATTCTGCTTCTCCTGATTGCAAAAATAAAGTGGGAGATTGAACAACAAAAATGGTGGTACCAGAAATAAGAATGTTAGGTTCCATAAACTCAGTATTTGAGTTACAAATGAAAAACAACTGCACCAAAATTAGGACCCTGAACCTCAACTGGATGCTCTTTGGACTTAATCCAGTTGCCTTCACACATGAACAGTTGTGAGGATCACTGGCCATAAGGAATAGGTTTGAACTCTGAAAGTAAATATATTATAGATTGTTTCTAAATGATGACCTGCAATTAGGAATTTAGTATGTTAGTTAACTAGGAATGAAGACCTGGTTGTGACACAGAGGCTCCTTTTTCTTTTCAATAATATTTATTTTTGGCTGTGCTTGGCCCTTGTTGCTTTGCGTAGGCTTTCTCTAGTGGCAGCAAGCAAGGGCTGGTCTTCGCTGCAGTGCGCGGGCTTCCCAGCGGGATGGTGTCTTGATGCGGTGGCTTCTCTCGTTGCAGAGCACAGGCTCTAGGTGCACAGGCTTCAGCAGTCACAGCTCATGAGCTCTACAGCTCAAACGCAGTAGTTGTGGCACACAGGCTTAGTTCCTCGGAGGCATGTGGAATCTTCCCAGACCAGGGATCGAACCCATGTCCCCTGCCTTGGCAAGGGGATTCCTATCCACAGCACCAGCCAGGAAGTCCAACACAGAGGCTACTTTCCACATTTCTACTTTCACATGCACTTTCAGGTTCAGAGTATGTCCAGAAGTTAGTGATACCTGTATAAAAATATCTATACTTTCCATGTAGAGTATCAGATAAAACATTCCCCCCCAAAACCCAGGAAATGGGTGAGGTAAAGATATTATGCTCATTTTACAGATGTAACCTAACTGTTTACTCCTTCATTCCATCACCCCTTGTTGTAGAGGGCCACATCCCTGAAGTAGCCAGCTATCATCCTGTATGTCATCTCCCTCCTCTTAGAGGATCCTCTGCTCCTCTCCCTGACTCTCTCAGCTCCTAGGGGTTGCTCTCCAGGCATCAGCTCCAACTTGAACTTGAGGTTGGGCTCCAGTCAGGGAACTGGAAGATTCAAGTGGCAACTCAGATGAGCTCCGAGGAAAATAGAAAATAGTAGGGGCTGGTGTCTGTTTAACACAGTGTTCAAAGTCCTAGCCACAGCAATTAGACAAAGAGAAATAAAAGGTATCCAGATTTAAAAGAAAGAAGTAAAACTGTCACTATTTGCAGATGACATGATACTTTATAAAAAAAAACAACCCTGAAGTCTCTGTCAAAAAGGTGTTAGAACTAATGAATGAATTCAGTAAAGTTGCAGAGTGTAAGATTAGCATACAGAAATCTGTTGCTTTTCTATACACCAATAATGAACAAAAAGAGAAATGAAAAAAAATTCCATTTAAAACTGGAAACTGGCAAAAGAACTGTACAACCAAAGCTGTGAAAAAGATCTTCATGTAACCTAGTAGGATGGACAACAAAGGCATTGCATCGGAACTTGCACACTTGAAGGGATGTGTAAGGAAGAGAAGGTCCATACAGATGGACTCCTGCCCCGGGGGGTGAGCAAGTAAAGCTACAATTAGGGCATCCCATCCAGGGCCCCAAGTGGAGGAGACAAGTCCCCTTGCCTCCCAGGAAATCCACTGGCACAGACCAAGGGCTGGAGGAGCCTAGACTGTACTTGTGAGGAATGCATGCATGCTGGCTTGCTGTTGCCTTGCTTTACTTCCCAACCTGAAGGTGCAAACACCCTGGCCCACTCACAGCACACCAAAGGCTGACACGAGATCTGGGGTAAGATTGGCCTTAGCTCTGCAGAAACAGACCAGGGCCCCTGGGGTGTGATTGGACGGGAACCGCAGAGCCCACTGACGGCGCAAGCGGGGCGGCAGGTCTCTGGCCACAGCAGACGTCAGAGTATGTACCAGGAGACGCCACAAGAGGGCGCAGCCGCTAAGCACGGAATCTCAGGCCCTGGGGGAGGACTTCGTGTCACTTCAGTTTAAGTCGTGTCTGACTCTTTGCGGTCCCATGTCCATCGAGTTGGGGATGCCATCCAACCATCTCATCCTCTGTTGTCCCCTTTTCCGGCCTTCAATCTTTCCCAGCATCACTGGAAAGTCTTTTCCAGTGAGTCAGTGCTTCCCGTCAGGTGCCCAAAGTGTTGGAGTTTCAGCTTCAACATCAGTTCTTTCAGTGAATATTCAGAACTGATTTCCTTTAGGATTGACTGGTTGGAGCTCCTTGCAGTCCAAGGGACTGTCAATATTCTCCAACACCACAGTTCAAAAGCATCAATTCTTTGGTGCTCAGCTTTCTTTATAGTCCAACTCTCACATCCATACACAACTACTGGAAAAACCATAGCTTTGACTAGACGGACCTTTGTCTGCAAAATAATGTCTCTGCTTTTTAATATGCTGTCTAGGTTTTAGCTTTTCTTCCAAGGAGCAAGCATGCATAAGTGGCTCAGATGGTAAAGAATCTGCTTGTAATGAGGGAGACCTGGGCTCAATCTCTAGGTTGGGAAGGTCCCCTGGAGGGATCCCCTGGGCATGGCAACCCACTCCAGTGTTCTTGCCTGGAGAATCCTCATGGACAGAGGAGCCTGGTGGGCTACCGTCCAAGGGGTTGCAAGAGTCGGACACGACTTAGCAACTAAGTACTCAGCACAGACAGACAAGGGGGGGCTGGCGTATGACTCGGGTAGGCCTCAGTGGCCACAGCCTCTGCAAGAGGCTGGGTGGTACCACAAGCGGGTGCAGGGGTTAAGCGCTGAACATCGGATAGGCCCTGCGAGAGGACTTGGTTTAGCTACAGCCCAGGGTCTGGGGAGGACAGGTCTTGGGAAATGTCAGCACCTCAATTCCTGCAGCCACAACAGCCCAACCTCCAAACCCACACCACCACTCCACACCGCAGGCATACCCTGGATCTGAGATCGACACAACAGGAAAGGCCGTGAAGTTGGGCTGGATTGAACAGAACCACGGATGACTATGCAGGAGTGTTTGGACCCTCTGTGAGTGCACAGGCTTCACCTGCTTCAGCAATCTTCTCCTTTGGGGCAGGGAACTCACTCAACAGCAATGGAGCCTGATCAAACCAGACCCTTGGGACCTCTACTTGAGCAACTGGGGAGCAGACCCCACCCTTGCCAGAGCAGGGACAGCACAGTGTGGAGAGGAAGCCCCACCTCATATCCTGCACAGACTCTAAAACCCCAACACAACACACACAGCCTACCAAGGGCATAATGGCCAGCACACTCGGAGGAAAGACATGGCTGGCGTCCACACTAAAACCAGTCCTTGTAACAAAAATACTGGACACGGTGTACACAGGGATGCTCCCACATAAAAACACTCTTTCAAGACCACAGCAGATAACAGTTTCTCCTAAATTCATAGAGACAAATGAAGTTCAGTAAAATGAAAATGCAGAGGAATGACTCTCAATTAAGAGAAGGAGAAAAATCCCCTCAAAGAACAATTAATGAAACGTTACCTCCCAGTCTACAAGACCTCAAGTTCAAAAGTCTTAGTTGCTCTGTCATGTCCAACTCTTTGGGACCCCATGGACTGGGGTCCCACCAGGCTCCTCTGTCCATGAATTTCTCCAGGTAAGAATACTGGAGTGGGCTGCCATTTCCTCCTCCAGGGAATCTTCCTGACCCAGGGATCAAATCCAGGTCTCTTGTGTCTCCTGCATTGGCAGGTAGATTCTTCACCTGCCAGCCGGGAAGCCCAAAGTTGTTCTAAACAACTTCTGTTTGTGCTTGCCAAAAAAACCGTCTGTGAGGCCAGGTTTTGAGAAAAGCCTGGAAGCCTCTTAGAAGAAATTAGAGTTCTCTTGGGAAGGAGAAGGAGAGAAGGATAGAGTGTGTCAGTTTGTTATCCTGCCACATAATTGAGGCATCTTGTGTGACTAATAGTGGCTTCCCAGGTGGCCCAGTGGTAAAGAATCTGCCTGCCAAAGCAGGAGATGTGGCTTCCATGCCTGGATCAGGAAGATGCCCTGGAAGAGGAAATGGCAACCTGCTCCAGTATTCTTGCCTGGGAAATCCCATGGACAGAGAAGTCTGGCCGGCCACAGTCTATGGGGTCGCAGAGTTGGACACGACTGAGCACACACACACACATGGACTCACACACGACTAATAAACTGCGATCAATCTCCCCTGTCCAACTGTAACTTGTTATGTATTTAGCCATCTTCATAACCTCAAGGTGGATATTTTCTCCTCTTAAATCAGCACTTGCCATGGGCACTTGCCATCTACCTCTACAAGGATTAAATTATGTACTGCTGCAGCTGCTGACTTTAAACACCCCCCTGAAAGAAGCTCAGGGTGCAGAACAGAAATGAGACACTCTGTTCTCTGGGGAAAACTAGCAGAACAAGTATTTAGATAGATATCTTCAGGAGCCAATTTTTATGAGCCCAGTTCTTTTATCCCCCCATATCTAGAAAAGCACTGAAATCCTTCATGATGGTGTCTGTTCTTCATGACTAGCAGAAATCTTATGAAAAAAAAAAAAAGTGCTTGATTGCATGTACTCCCCCTTCACCAAAGTATACACCAAATCACATGTATACTGACCTTCTCCACCCTACCTCTGTGGAGCGGTTCCTCAGAGCTATCTGAAATGTGGTCTCCTGGGCTATAGTCCTCATTTTCCCCCAAATAAAACCAACCATGAAACCCTCATGTTGTGCCTTTTTTTCCCCTAATGTCAGCACTCTCCATCAAGGAGAGCAGTATGTCATTGTAACACCCACTGAGCTGGGAGCTTCCCTAGACTTGGATTCTTTGTAGAGAAGCTCCCAGAGACTGAATCCCTCAGGGCTGAGCTAAGCTGCAGGTTCCACTCCCTCTTTCTACCTGCTGCTGCTGCTAAGTCACTTCAGTCCTGTCGGACTCTGTGCAATCCCATAGACGGCAGCCCATCAGGCTCCGCCATCCCTGGGATTCTCCAGGCAAGAACACTGGAGTGGGTTGCCATTTCCTTCTCCAATGCATCAAAGTGAAAAGTGAAAGTGAAGTCGCTCAGTCGTGTCTGACTCTTCACGACCCCATGGACTGCAGCCTACCAGGCACCTCCATCCATGGGATCTTTCTACCTGAGCCCCTCAGAAACCACATAATCAAGAGACTAGAAAAATCACTTGGTAAAGCAACTTTCTTCAGTCAATATGCTCATGGAGGCCAGAAGAGGGTGAAGCTGAATAGGTATCTGTGCCCCAACACCGAATTAAATCTCAGAGATAGAGTTTGGAGTGAAATAGAAAAGAATAGCTTTTTTGCTTTGCTAGGCAAAGGGGTCCAGAGCCGTCAACACTGTGTGTTCCAACCTAGAGAGAGTAGTGAGTTTTATAGTGTTCAAGGAGCAGGGTGTGATCAGCTCATGGACATTCTTCTGATTGGTTGGTGGTGAGGTCAGTGGGAGTGGTCATCTTCAGCCTCTGGTTCCAGCTATCTGAGGTCTAGGTGCCTGTGGGCAGCTTGCCTCTCCCACCTGGAGGAGTTTCTCTACTTGAAAAACAACTCAAAAATATTGTTTTGTGTATGCCTTGAGGGGGGACCAGAGCCTTGCTTCCAAGGCTACACTGTCTGCATTTCATCCCTTCCACGATCAGCAGCTGTCTGAACCTGCCCTTTGGAACTCAGGGAAGGGGACACAGAAAGGCTTTCGTGCCCAGGAGCCCTGTGGGGTCCTATTCAGTTTCAAGGACCCCAAATGAAATCTCTCAGAAAGCCAAGACATTGACAAAGGGATAATTGGAAATGGCAACCCACTCCAGTGTTCTTGCCTAGAGAATCCCATGGACAGAGGAGCCTGGCGGACTACAGTCCATGGGATCACAAAAGTCAGACAGGACGCAGCGACTAAAGAGAGAGAGAGAGAGATTTATTTTTATATTTTTATAAATAAGTCTTTACTTATTTATTTGGTTACTTATTCTTAGCTGTTCTGGGTCTTTGTTGCCATGCGGACTTCTCTGCAGTTGTGGCGAGCAGGGGCTCCTCTCTAGTTGTGGTGCTCAGGCTTTTCATTGCGGTGGCTTCTCTTGTTGCAGAGAGCTGTTGGGCTCTAGAGCACCGGCTCAACAACTGCTGTACCCGGGCTTAGTTGCTCTGCAGAGTGTGGGATCTTCCTGGACCGGGGATTGAACTGGTGTCCCCTGCCCTGCAATGTGTATTCTTAACCACTGGACCACCAGAGAAGCCTGATATTTTACTTCTAAAATAACACTTTAAAATATTTTTAAAACACTGAACTTGTGGTGTTGGGGTCCTTTAATGGACCGGAACCTGGTGGTACGGAGTCAACGATAAGAAAGTAAAAGAGAGAAAGAGGCTGATATCCCCTGGCTTACGCAGAGGACCAATAAAGCCCTTGACACAGGACTTGCATCGCTCACGAAGGCACCAGGCACCTTCTCGAGAGGGTCTTAGAAGCCCGGGCAGGAAAGTGAGCACGACGGGTCTCCACGCTCTAGAGAGTCAGCCAGAAAGAGAGAGAGAGAGAGAGAGAGAGAGAGAAAGACCCGGGGACCTAAACTCTGATGAAGCAAAGGTGCTTTAATGATTTTTCTATGAGTATATATAGGCTGTAGTTCAAGAAACTTCTTTCGGGAATGACAGAGATCAGAAAACCAAACATACAGTAACCGTTGCCAAGGGAACAAGGGGTAATCCTAGTCACAAGGTCAGGAGACAATCCATATCTCATGAAGGAGGAGCAAGACTAAGCAATTTTGTCAAAAAGAGAATGTTTACTAAAGGAGACCCAAGCCTGCCTCACACAATAGCCTCAGTCCCTGGGAGCAGCGTGCTGTTCCGCTTGAAGAGGGACAAAGGACTCATGAGAGGCAGCACGTAGGAATCCTCCCGTCAAACACTCCCTGACAATTCCCCCTTATTTATTTATAATATTTGTAAGAAGAGTTCTGACCATCAGAGTTTGTTTAGTTTTGACAATCTTTGCATGAAGGCAATGGTAGACAACAAATATAATTGTTAAGACAATCACCAAAATTATGGTTCCAGACCCAATGCTATGAGTAAGACTTTGAAACCATCCACGTGGGTCTAGCCCAGATAATTGATCAGCTAATTGTTTAGCTAAAGTTTCCATATCAATGGAAGAGGGCAGATTATTAGAAAAGGTTTCAAATATTTCCTTTTGTAATAATTGTACATTCAGAGATCATGTAGGTTTTGTAAATGAAACTTGATTTGTTCCCAGTTGTAGGCACTATTATTGAAATGAACAGGAGTAACACAAAATTGAGTAGCATTCCAGTCACATTTTAGCATCACCTGTTTTTGTACATCTGTTCATTGATCTCCAGCCCATTCGATGGCTGTTCTCAGTTCCTGTATTTCTTCTTGAATTTCTTCATCTATCTGAGTCTGAGTGGCCCATATAGTATGGGCATCTTTAGTCCAATTTTGAATAAAATTATGTGTCTGAATAGAGGTTTGTAAAGCAACACCAGTGAGAGCAGCAGTGGTGCAAATGGCTATTAATCCCAAAATACTAAAAATCAGCCATCCAATGAATCGTTTAGATCGCTGGAGCAATTTAGTAAGCAACCAGGAAGCAAGTCCAGCCATGGGACCTTCTTCCCAGGGCCGTTGGAGATTTATTGGTAACCATAGAGATCGAAGAATCAAAAGAAAGTCATATCTTAAGGAAATAGAGGAGTTAAGACAAGTATATAATCTTCAATTTATACAAGTTACAGAACGTAAAGTCTTATTGAATTGTAAGTTTCCTATAGCTATAACAAAAGGAAATGGAACACAGGCTTGTATAAAATATGATTGAGTATAGCGAAAGAAATAATTGCTATGGCTGTGATTGGTCCTTGTGAAATGTCCGGTCCAAGTCCCAAGTTCCTCAGTGCTTGCAGCAAGCTTCCAGATATCCCATTGTTCAGGCCCAGTCTGTTTATCGAGGACGATTCGAGGACGAGGGGGGGCCATTCCACTGTCATGCCATCCAAGAAGTCCTCTGTCATGGTGATGCTCCATTGTAGTATTGGTAACCTTCCATGCCACTTGGATAATGTAATCACATACAGTACTGTTAATATCATCTGAGCAATGAAATAACCACATACTGTGGGGTCCCCAATCAACAATTGTATGATTGGCTACAAACATTAATTTTCCTGATTTGGCCTGACATTTGTCCCAATGAACAGGAATATATTTAAAGTTCTTATTAGTAAACCCTTGGCATGTTGTTCTTTGTTCTTTCCCTAATTCTTTCCCTAAAGTTTCAGTAGTATAAACATGGTTCACTGACAAAGAAAGGGCAGTAAATAATCCAAGCAGTGTCCAAAAATCCTTTTTGGGAGGCAGGACGAAAGCCCAAGTTTGTCGACTAACGTTTATACATAATTCTGCTGGGCCCATACATAAAGGAAGGACTTCATAACCTAAAGAGATA
Source organism: Cervus elaphus (assembly GCF_910594005.1). Lineage (NCBI taxonomy): Eukaryota > Metazoa > Chordata > Mammalia > Artiodactyla > Cervidae > Cervus > Cervus elaphus. Next base: position 21,350,222 of record NC_057816.1, on the reverse strand, counting down.
TTAATTAGTTTCCCTTCTTCTTCAGGGTGTGAGGGCCCTTTAAAGCTCCAGGGAGAAGACATGTGTGTGGAGTCATTAGTCAATACGATTGGTCCTCTCTCCGTCCAGTCTACAACCTAAAGTAAAGGGGGGTTAGGTATGTAAGCCCAGTAAGTGTGATTTATTGATTCAGCTTGAACGGGGGAGGCGCAAACAAGCAAAGCAAGCAGAGCAACGAAAACATTTTCAGGATTCCGAGGTATTCCCTGTTGAGAAACCAGATTTTCAGCTTGATTAGTGAGTGTTTTTCTTTGTCCCCAAGAGGGGAGATCATAAGGTTGATGCCGCTGAGAGTGGCGTTTTCTGGAGATTTTTTAAGCGGTCATGGCCCGTATTGGAATTTCTTCTTCCTGGGGTTTTTGTTGTCTCTCTTTATCTTGAAGGCTGGGGGCCCCCCTGGCTTGGATCTTCCGAAGAGGAAGCCATGTAAGCTCGTTGGATCCATCTGGGGAAATACAAGCATACCCCTTTCCCTGTAAGATTAATTTTCCAGGTTTCCATTGTTTATTTAACCCGTCTTGGTACCAAATGGGCAGAGGAAAAGAAGAATCCTTCAATTCTTCGAAATGTTTTTCTGCTCTAGTCAAGATATCTCCTTGTGGTAAGTTTAAAAAATTTAAAACAAAGCCATATTAACAATAGTTGTAGGTTTAGAAAATACCTTATGTTGGAATTTAGTAAAATCTGTTTTAGATGAGGAAGACAGCAATGTTCCTATGTATTTTCCTCTTTTTAATTTCTTTATTTGTAATTTTAGTGTGTGATGTGCTCATTCGACTATGCCTTGTGCTTGTGGATTATAAGGAATGCCAGTAATATGTTTAATAGAAAAGGATTGTAAAAATTGTTTGAGATATCTTGAAGTGTAGGCAGGGCCATTGTCTGTTTTAATAGAGCTAGGAGTTCCCATTATAGCAAAGCAGGCTAATAAGTGAGTTATAACGTGATGTGTAGCTTCACCGCGAAGAGGTGTGGCCCATATAAAAGAAGAATTGGTGTAGAAACAGACATGTAGGAAGAGAGATGGAGAAAGTTCAGGACAATGAGTTACATCCATCTGCCATAGTTCATTAGGTTGCAACCCCCGAGGATTAGCACCTTGTGCAATGGGTCAAAGATGTAGGGGTTTACAAGTAGAGCAATTATTAATAATTTCTTTAGCCTGGCGGTATGGGATTTTCCATAGCTGGTGTAGGGAACCAGCATTGTTGTGCAGCAAAGCATGTTGTTCTTCCGGAGTAGCAAAAGGAACAAGTTTATCAGCCTGTTCATTACCATGAGTCATAGGACCAGGAAGGGAAGAATGTGCCCGAATATGGGTAATGTAAATGGGAGAAGTGCGGCTTCTAATAATGGATTGTAATTCTGAAAAAAGTTGTTGAATAATAGGTTGATTGGAATTTATAATAGAGGTTTCTATATTCTTTAATACAAAAACTGACTATAAGGAATCAGAGACTATATTAATGGAGTGAGGATGTAGGCAAATAAGTTGAATAAGAGCATATAATTCATTTTGTTGAGCAGAATGGAACTTACTGTAAAAGACTTTATATTCTTTGAGAGACCAGAATGAGGCTTTGGCATTTTTAGTTCCATCTATATAAAAAACTTCAGCTTGTAGTATAGGCTGTGAGCTGACAATGTGGGAAATAATAAATTCAGTATTTTTGAAAAAATTCCATAGCTTGCTAGATGGATAATGGAATGAAATTTCTCCAAAATATTCTAGAAAGGCTATTTGAAAATCGGTGGAAGTTTGTAATGCATTTTCAAATTGAAATTTATTGATAGGTGTTACAATTTTATTAGGATCAGAGCCAATTAGAGTTTTAGTTCTATTTCTTCCATTGATAATGATAAGAGCAATTAAATCAAGGTAAGGTGTAAGTGACTTTACTCCTCTAAAATGTGTATAGATCCATTCTATTGGGTGTTCTTGTTGGGCAAGAAGTCCTGTGGGAGAATGAAGAGAGGGCAGTACAAATAATTCTAGAGGTAAATCTAATCTGATGCAAGTAAGAAACTGTTTTTGTAATTTATTTTGCACTAAATAGAGTTCCTCTCGTGCTTCTCGAGAAAGTGAACGAGGGCTGTCTAAATTAGGATCTCCTTTCAAAGTATTAAATGGATTAGTTAGTTGATAATTAGCAATGCCTAATGAGGGTCTAATCCAATTTATATTGCCCAAGAGTTTTTGAAAATCATTTAAAGTTGATCATTTATCAGTACAAATCTGAGTTAATTGAGGAATAATACACTGTCTATTAACAATAAATCCTAAGTAATGGTAAGGTGTAGAGGTTTGAATTTTTTCAGGGGCAATGATTAACCCAGAGTTTTTTAAGCATAGTTGAGCTATATCAAACATGTGTTGAGTTTCTAAAACAGATGGAGCTGAAAATAATATATCATCCATATAATGAATAACAAGTCAGGAACCTGTTTTCTCACAGGCTCAAGGGCTTTAGCCACATATTATTGACACATGGTGGGAGAATTCATCATTCCTTGAGGCAGCACAGTCCATTGATATCGTTTATGAGGCCCGTTGTGGTTAGGAAAAGGGAGAGAGAAAACAAATCTCTCTCGGTCTAAAGGGTGTAAAGGCATATTAAGAAAGCAATCTTGTAAATCAATAATAATAATATGCCAGTTTTGAGGAATAGTAGTAGGTGATGGGATTCCTGGTTGTAATGCACCCATAGGTTTCATAGATGCATTAACTTTTCTAAGGTCTGTTAAGAGGCGCCATTTGTTAGACTTCTTTTTTATAACAAAAATGGGAGAGTTCCTTGGAGAGCAAGATTCCTCAATATGTTTCAATTCTAATTGTGTGTCTGTAAGTTCTTTAGCAGCCTGTAATTTTTCTTTTGTAAGGGGCCACTGCTCTGTCCAAATAGGCTCGTCATTCTTCCAAATTATTTTAATAATTGCTTTGTTTGTTAAATGAGCAGTGGCCCCTAGGAAAAATGTGGAATGTATATTTGAGTCTGCCATTGCATAAGTAAGTCCCTTCCTATTAGATTAAAGGGTACATTTATCACATAAGGTCTTAATGTTGCAGGTTGGCCTTCTGGTCCCTCACATGGGTATATTTGAACACTTTGATAAACTTCTTGTACTTTAGTTTGAGAAATTCCTGCAATATGGCAAGAGACCTTTTGTACAGGCCAGGATTTGGGCCATAAATGTTTGGAAATAATAGTAATATCAGATCCAGTGTCAAAGAGACTGGAAAATCTTTTACCATTAATTTTGATATTTATGTATTTGGTCGGGCATACTCAGATACTAATGATGTCCATAAAGATTGTTTTTGATCTGTACTGCCGAATCCACCTGTCCGTACATTATTAGAGGAGTTAATAGAAATGTAAGGTAAAAGAAGTAATTGAGCAATTTTGTCCCCCTTTTTGAATTGCCATAGAATCTGAGATGACATCATAATTTGAATCTCTCCTTTATAATCTGAATCGATTATTCCAGGGTGAACAGTAATTCCTTTAGAAGTCAGACTAGATTGGCCAAGCAAAAGACCGAAAGTTTGTGGGGGCAGGGGTCCAAAAAGTCCGGTAGGCACTCTAGTAGGGACTGCTTGAGGGTAAAGGAAAAAATCATTTAGGGCTGGTATATTGACGGCAGCACTGCCGGGTGTGGAGGGTTTGAGGGAAAAGATAGAATTTGCCCCTGGTTTTTGTTGTAGGGGACCTGGGGGGTCCCCTGTTTGGAGTTTCCCGGAATAGGCTTTCCATCAATATCAAATTTAAATTTACAGTTTTGGGCCCAATGCATTCCTCTACGGCAGCGAGGACAAGTTTTTGGTATTTTATTAGCCTTCTTAGGGCAGTCCCTTTTTAAATGATTTTTATCTCCACAAATAAAGCATCCTTCATTTCCCTTTCCAAAGGTAGCAGCCATTGCCTCAACTAGCATCTGCATCTTTTGAGTTTCTGATCCTAGATTGCGACAAGCTTTCAAATAATCAATAATAGTTCCATTCTCATGAATTGGAGCGATAGCTCTTTGACATTCCTGATTTGCATTCTCATAAGCAAGTAATCTCTCTAGCTGTCTTTTAGCTTCTTCTCCGATTACAGTGCGGGAAATAGCAGTTTCTAATCCAGCCAAAAAAATCAGCATGACTTTCATTAGGTCCTTGTAATATTTTAGTGTAACTACTTGTAGGCTCTCCTTGAGGAGTACTTGGATCCCAAGCTTCAAGGGCCACTGTTTTTAATTGTTCATGCAACAAACGAGGGCATTGTATTTGAGCTTCTATAGTATCAAATTGTCCGGAGCCAGTTAACATTTCATAAGTAATTTGATTTTGGGGAGTGCCAGCTTGAGCATTCTTGTTAGCATGATCTCTGGCTATATCATGAAACCACATTGTCCATTGAAGATATTCTCCGGGTTTAAGGAGAGCTTTTATTAAAGTTCGCCAATCATAGGGAATAAAGTTTCCAACAGAAGATGTCACAACATTTAGAAGCTCTCTTGTAAAAGGTGAATGTGGGCCATACATAGTTACATTTGTTGCATGTGAAAAAGATTAATACTGTCATATTGAGGTATTATGTGCCCTTGAGTGTCAGAATTTCTTAAAACTGGAAAGACAGAAAAAACATTGGCATCAGAAACTTGTGACTGCAAGGCCAGTAAATCAGAGAGTCTCTGTTGCTGAGGAAAGTGGATAAGTGCTGATTTTTTGTAAGTATGAGTCTGCGTCAAGGACTTATCATAATTGTCCATAAGAGCATTGGCAGTTTTGGTATCAATAAATGCCTCAGGAGAGTCGTTATCTGAATCATTAAGTTTTAACAAAGAAGAGACCTCTGGATACCTGCCTGCTGGCAGAGGAGAAGGAGGAGGAGGAGTTGGAGCAGCCGGGGCAAGGCTAATAGGAAAGTTTTGAAATATTTTACATTGTTCTAATTGAGCCTTTTGTAAAGTGTCATCATCTAGTTCATATTCATGCAATAAGTGTTCTGTCTGTTGTCGAATATCGTGAGGGCTAGAATTACCTTGAAATGGTAGCATTACAGCTTTAATGAGAGCCCATAAGGGCCAAAAATCAATTGGAATATTTTCTCCTTGCCCAGTGGCTTATTCAACATTTTCTTTGACCCGGTGCCAAATTTCTAAATCAAAACTGCCTTCATCAGGGAACCAGGGATTATGTTCAACTACTGTTTGAAGGCAAGCTTCTATTCGTTGGTGTGAAACCAGAAGTCCCTGAACTTTAAACAAATGGTGAAGTAAAGTAGAAAAATGATGGGGCTTTCCAGCCGTTTGACCCATGCCTTAGTGCTTACCCACCTCAATAGGTCCCTGAGTCACTCCACCCGATATGCCACGTATACCAGAGTCCCTGTTTCTTGGCGCCACTTTTTGGGGTCCTTTAATGGACTGGAACCTGGTGGTATGGAGTCAACAATAAGAAAGTAAAAGAGAGAAAGAGGCTGATATCCCGTGGCTTACGCAGAGGACCAATAAAGTCCTTGACACAGGACTTGCATCGCTCACGAAGGCACCAGGTGCCCTCTCGAGGGGGTGAAGGCACAAAGTGCCTTCTCGAGAGGGTCTTAAAAGCCCAGGCAGGAAAGTGAGCATGATGGGTCTCCACGCTCTAGAGAGTCAGCCAGAAAAAGAGAGAGAGAGAGAGACAAAAAAAGACCCAGGGACCTAAGCTCTGATGAAGCAAAGGTGCTTTAATGATTTTTCTATGAGTATATATAGGCTGTAGTTCAAGAAACTTCTTTCGGGAATGATAGAGATCAGAAAACCAAACATACAGTAAAACCGTTACCAAGGGAACAAGGGGTAATCCTAGTCACAAGGTCAGGAGACAATCCATATCTCATGAAGGGGGAGCAAGACTAAGCAGTTTTGTCCTAAAGAGAATGTTTACTAAAGGAGACCCAAGCCTGCCTCACACAATGACCTCAGTTCCTGGGAGCAGCGTGCTGTTCCGCTTGAAGAGGGACAAAGGACTTATGAGAGGCAGCACGTAGGAATCCTCCCGTCAAACACTCCCTGAACTCGTGGCATGTATCTTTATTAATTTTTACCTGAATGTGTGTAGAAGATGTTCTGTGTCAAAGGTATTTTTAAATTAATGCTCTCATAGTAGTAATGTGTGTGACTCCCCTTGCTCTAGACTTTACTCTTGGGGTGATGCAATAAAAGTAGAAAAGTCTCCTACAAAAGTGGCTGCATAGTCCATAGGTGAAAGTGGAAGAAAATGGATTTGGGGCCATTTATTTACCAGAGAGAGAGAGAGAGAGCGCTGTCCTCAGACTTTCTATAATTCAGTTCAGTTCATTCACTCTGTCATGTCCGACTGTTTGCAACCCCATGGACTGCAGCACGCCAGGCCTCCCTGTCCATCACGAACTCCCAGGAGTTTACTCAAACTCATGACCATTGAGTCAGTGATGCCATCCAACCATCTCATCCTCTGTCGTCCCCTTCTCCTCCTGCCTTCAATCTTTCCCAGCATCAGGGTCTTTTCCAATGAGTCAGCTCTTCTCATCAGGTAGCCAAAGTATTGGAGTTTCAGCTTCAGCATCAGTCCTTCCAATGAATATTCAGGACTGACTTCCTTTAGGATGGACTGGTTAGATCTCCTTGCTGTCCAAGGGACTCTCAAGGGTCTTCTCCAACACCACACTTCAAAAGCATCAATTCTTCAGCACTCAGCTTTCTTTATAGTCCAACTCTCACATCTATACATGACCACTGGAAAAACCATAGCTTTGACCATATGGACCTTTGTTGGCAAAGTAATGTCTCTGCTTTTTAATGTGCTGTCTAGATTGGTCACAGCTTTTCTTCCAAGGAGTAAACAATTAATTTCATGGCTGCAGTCACCATCTGCAGTCATTTTGGAGCCCAAAAAGATAAAATCTGTCACTGTTTCCACTGTTTCCCCACCTATTTGCCGTGAAGTGATGGGATCAGATGCCATAACCTTAGTTTTCTGAATGTTGAGTTTTAAGCCAACTTTTTCACTCTCTTCTTTCACTCTCATCAAGAGGCTCTTTAGTTTTTCTTCACTTTCTGCCATAAGGGTGGTGTCATCTCCATATCTGAGGTTATTGATATTTCTCCCAGTAATCTTGATTCCAGCTTGTGTTTCATCCAGCCCAGCATTTCTCATGATGTACTCTGCATATAAATTAAATAAGCAGGGTGACAATATACAGCCTTGACGTACTCCTTTCCCGATATGGAACCAGTCTGTTGTTCCGTGTCCAGTTCTAACTGTTACTACCTGACCTGCATACAGATTTCTCAAGAGGCAGGTCAGGTGGTCTGGTATTCCTATCTCTTGAAAAATTTTCCACATTTTGTTGTGATCCACATAGTGAAAGGCTTTGGCATAGTCAAAAAAGCAGATATAGATGTTTTTCTGGAACTCTCTTGCTTTTTCAATGATCCAATGGATGTTGGCAATTTGATCTCTGGTTCCTCTGCCTTCTCTAAATCCATAAGGAGTTCAGGCTTTCCTGAAAGGAGGGAGGAAAACTTGCTCCTTGGAGACTTCCTGAATTCTCCCTGCACGTCTCTGCTATGTAAATGCCTCTAGGGGCCATCATTTGTCCTTGACTTTCTCAATCTAGGCTTCCCTTGTGGCTCAGGTCAAGAATCTGCCTGCAATGCAGGAGACCCAGGTTCAATCCCTGGAGGGGGAAGATCCCTTGGAGAAGCATGAATGGCAGCTCACTCTGGTATTCTTGCCTGGAGAATTCCATGGACAAAGGAGCCTGGCAGGCTACAGTTGATGGGATCGCGAAGAGTTGGACACAACTGAGCGACTATCTTTCTTCTCAACCTAGAGTTGTCTCCAAGGCACCAGGCTCCTTCCTGTCTGAAATGTAAATGCCTAAGGGTGAGTGTTGCAGTCTTCCTGGGAGTTTAACCCAGGGACCTAGTTCAGGCAGTAACTTCTTGGCCCTTTCAGAGAGATAAGGGAAGTATATTATTCTCCTGAATCAGAGCAAATAAGTAGACAAGGAATTAGATTGAATCCTTCTGGTCTGTGAAAAGGGAAGTGTTCCCCAGAAGAGTGAGAGCAAACACTTCTTATCTTTAAACTGTGTATGTGTCCATGTCCCAGGAGGCTAGACCTTTTATATGAGCACCAAGAAATCCAGGGAATATTTATTTCTCAACAACATGTTCAAAATAATTTTTAATATACATGTGAGGGGAAGAAAACCCACTTTTTTCCTTTTAACATCTTTTATTGTGTCATTGTGCTTCCCCAGTGGCTTAGGTGGTAAAGTATCTGCCTGCAATGCAGAAGACCCAGATTTAATCCCTGGGTCAGGAAAATCCCTTGGAGAAGGGAATGGCAACCCACTCCAGTATCCTTGCCTGGAGATTCCCATGGACAGAGGAGCCTGTCAGGCTACAGTACGTGGGGTCACAAAGAGTTTGACATGGCTTAGCAACTATCACTTTCATTGTGTCATTGGGATGCACTTTTAAAAAATTATTTACTTATTTTTTACACCAAAAACATTTTGTATTGGGGTATACCAATTAACAACAATGTGATAGTTTCAGGTGAATAGTGAAGGGACTCAGACATACATATACATGTTTCCATTCTCCCCCAAACCTCCACACACATCTACACTGGCACGTAACATTGAGTTCCACGTGCTATACAATAGGTTTTTGTTGGTTATCCATTTTAAATACAGCAGAGTGTACATGAACTCTTTGGGATGCATTTTATACATAGTATATGTTATTTGGCAGAAATCTCTCTATTAGTGTTACCACCCTCCCACCCCTCACCATCTGCATTGGCTGTCCAACTGGGAATGTCTTTTATTTCACCTTCATTTTAAAAAGATTTCATGCTGTGCTGGGTATTTTCTAGTTGCAGTATGAGGGCTTCTCATTGTGGTGGCCTCTTTGCAGTGGAGCATGGGCTATAGGCACATGGGCTTCAGTAGTTGTGGCTCCTGGGCTTAGCTGTTCTGTGGCATGTGGGATCTGTGGAGCACTCTACCAAGGTCACGGGTGTGCAGCCCGGTAACAAGGTCCTAGGACAAAAATCTCTGAAGCTGACCAAGCCCCATAGCAACTGTTGCCATGAGCCTTTGGATCTACACCGGCCAGTTCCCAGACTCCATACTAGATAAAATATCCACCCTATTACGCACCCTATAGCATCCTAACCAACCACTTAATGTCACTCTTCCAGGAGGAATGTTCTTTGTCTTGAGGCTATAAAAATTGGCTACTAGCCTGCGAAAGGGTTCAGCTCCCCCTTGAGCCAGCCTGTTCTAACAGTGTTGTTCAGTCACTTGGTCGTGTCTGACTTTTTGCGACTGCAGCACACCAGGCTTCCCTGTCCTTCACCATCTCCCAGAGCTTGCTCAAACTCATGTCCATTGAGTCAGTCATGCCATCCAACCATCTCATCCTCTGTTGTCCCCTTCTCCTTCCGCCTTCAATCTTTCCCAGCTTCAGGGTCTTTTCCAGTGAGTCAGTTCTTCACATCAGGTGGTCACAATATTAGTGCTTCAGCCTCAGCACCAGTCCCTCCAATGAATATTCAGGATTGATTTCCTTTAGGATTGACTGGTTTGGTCTTGATGTCCAAGGGACTCTCAAGAGTCTTCTCCAACACCACAGTTCAGAAGCATCAATTCTTCCATGCTCAGCCTTCTTTATGGTCCAACTCTCACATCTGTACATGACTACAGGGAAAACCATGAAAGTGAATGTGAAGTCACTTAGTTGTGTCCGACTCTTTGCAACCCCATGGACTGTAGCCTACCAGGCTCCTCCGTCCGTCCACGGGATTTTCCAGGCAAGAGTACTGGAGTGGGTTGCCATTTCCTTCTCCAGGGGGATCTTTCCTACCCAGGGATAGAACCCAGGTCTCCTGCATTGTAGGCAGACACTTTTACCTTCTAAGCCATCAGGAAAAAAAACCCATAGCTTTGACCATATGGAACTTTGTCGGCGTAGTGATGTCTCTACTTTTTAATATGCTGTCTAGGTTTGTCAAAGCTTTTCTTTCAAGCAGCAAGCGTCTTTTAATTTCATGGCTGCAGTGACCATCCACAGTGATTTTGGAGCCCAGGGAAATAAAGTCTGTCACTGTTTCCATTGTTTCCCCATCTATTTGCCATGAAGTGATGGGACCAGATGCCATGATCTTAGTTTTTCAACTGTTGAGTTTTAAGGCAACTCTTTCACCTTCATCAGGAGGCTCTCCAGTCCCTCTTCCCTTTCTGCTGTTATGGTAGCATTGCCATGTCCTCTGGCCTCCACTAGTTCTGAAGAGAAGTCAGCTTTTAACTTTACTGAGGAAGTCCCTTGTATGTCATGGGTCATTTTTTTTTTTTTTTTTTTTATGCTGCTTACAAGATTTTTTTTTTATCTTTAAACATTTTTACTATGATAATCTTAGGTATAAATCTCTTTTGGGTTTACCCTATTAAGAATTTGTTGAGCTTTCTGGATAATGTACCTGTCAGGGTTCCCCAGAGAAACAGAAACAACCATATTGTTATAAAGAAGTCAATTCTGACTCCAAGTTGGAAACTATTTATTTGACTTGCTTCTTGTTGCTTTTGTTATTATAATCATACACAATGGCCTGCATCAGTGGACCCTGCCTGTATGCCTGACTATTAAACTTAAGAGCCTTTGTTCATCTCATAGAGAGATAATCTGGCCCTGCCCACCTGTGAATGGCTAGACAAAAAGAAGAGATTAACACACCCCTTCCATAGGCCAGTCCTTCCTGGAGATGTTTTGCAAGACTGAAGACCCTTTTCACTTCCTCACTGCCTCTCCCTCTCTATTCTTGTCTTTGATTTTAGTTCTTCATTGCTTCTCTCTCTCTGACTCTGTAAGAACCTGGCATCCAGACTCTGACAAGATGGCTACTTTGAGACATTATTCTGCCATCTTCTCAGTCAGCTGTCTTTCCAAATAAAGTTGTAATCCTTGCCTCCACATCTCATCTCTTGGTTTCATTGGCCAGTTTTCCAAATTCGTTCCAAGCTTGCTCTGCTCACTGCACGAGAGGCCAATGAATCCGAGGCTGACCGAGAAGATGGCAGACTAATGTCTCAAAGCAACCATCTTGTCAGGGTCTGGATGACAGATTCTTTCACAGAGTCAGAGAGAGAGAAGCAATGAGGAACTAAAGTCAAAAGGCAGAATAGAGAGGGAGAGGCAGTGAGGAAGTAAAAAGGGTCTTCAGTCTTGCAAAACATCTCTGGGAAGGGCCAGCCTTTGGAAGGGGTGTGTTAATCTCTTTTTTGTAGCCACTCACACATGGGCAGGGTCAGATTATCTCTCTCTGAGCTGAACAAAGGCACTTTAGTTTAACATTCAGGCATAGGGGTAGGGTCCTATGAGGCAAGCCATTATGTATGGTTACAATAACAGCAGCAATGAAAAGCAAGTCAAAGAAACAGCTTCCAACATGGAGTCACAATTGGCTTCTTCTCTGCAACACTGGTGAGCCCTGAGGGAATTTAGGATGTGATACTAGCCCCAGATAGCTTAGGTGCATAGCAAAGGAATGATTTCAGTGAGCTTAGACTCTTGGGTCTTCCCATACCTAGAAAAGCACTAAATTCTTTAACTTGGGATATCTGATTTTCTTTAATTATTGATAAAGTTTTAACATAACTTTCAACATGGACTTCCCCAGTGGCTCAGTGGTAAAGAATCTGCCTACTAATGCAAGAGACATGGGTTCAATCCCTGGGTCAGGAAGATTTCCTGGAGAAGGAAACGGCAACCAACTCCAATATTTTGTTGCCTGGGAAATCCCACGGACAGAGGCACCTGTTGGGCTACAGTTCATAGTATCAAAAAAGAGTTGGACACAGCTAAGCGACTGAACAACAACTCAACTTTTAGACTGCACTTTTTTTTTTCAGCTGAAACCCCTACCCCAGCTTTATTGAGGTATACATGCATGTTAAGTTGCTTCAGTAGTGTGAGTTTGTGTGACCCTATGGGCTGTAGCCTGCCAGCCTCCTTTGTCCATGGGATTCTCCAGACAAGAATACTGGAGCGGATTGTCATGCCCTTCTCCAGGGATCTTTCTGACTCAGGGAATCAAATCTATGTCTCTATGTCTCCTGCATTGGCACGCAGGTTTTTTACCGCTAGTGCCACAGGAAGCCCTTACTGAGATATAATTGATAATGACAATTATGCATATTTGAAAGATACAGTGTGATGGTTTCACGTATGTACACACTGTGAAATGCTTACCACAGTCAAGCTAATTAAAATATCTATGGGATTTCCCTGGTGAATGAGTGGTAAAGAATCTGCCTGCCAGTGTAGGAGACACAGGTTCGATCTTGGTCCAGGAAGGTCCCACATGCCACAGAGCATGTGGTGCATGGGCCATGACTACTGAGCCTGTGCTCTAGAGCCTGGGAGCCTCAACTACTGAGCCCGTGTGCTGCAACTGCTGAAGCCCACACACCTAGAGTCTGTGCTCTTCAACAAAAGAAGCCACAACTCTGCAACCAGACAGTAAGCCACAACTCTGCAACCAGACAGTAACCCCTGCTTGCCACAGCTAGAGAAAAGCCAGCACACAGCAACAAAGACCCAGTATAGCCAAAAACAAATAATAAATAAATGAAATTATTTTTAAAAATCTATCTTACATAGTTATCTTTGGGGGGGGTGTGTGTGTTGTAAGAACGCTTAAGATCTATTCTCTTAGCAAATGCCAAGTACACGATATAGTTTTGCTAAGTACAGTCACCATGCTGCACATTAGATCTCCAGAACTTAGTCATCTTACAATGAAAATTTGTGCCCTCTGACCAACATCACCCCCTCCACACCTCCCACCCCCCAGTCACAGGAGGTTTTTCTTGCCTGTTTTTTCTTTTTTTCTGTGTATGGGTCACACTTTCCTGTTTCTTTGCATTTCTCATGATTTGGGGTTGAAAACTGAACATTTAAACAAATAATCACTGCAATTCTGGATATTGATTCCTGCTCTTTCACCTTACCTCCCAGCATTTGTTGTTTTTGTTGTGATTTTCTGTTTATTTGTTTAGTGAATTGGTTGGACTACTGTGATAGGGACAGAGTAAAGGGACAAAGTAGGTGATTAGTTAATCCCACCAGAGGATTATAAGTGGAAAAAAATATGAGAGACCCCTTAAGCTAATGATTACTCAAGAAAGCAGGTTTGCTTAATCACAAAACCAAGCAGGCTTGCTTAGCAACAAAACCATGAAACAAAAGCGTGAGACATGCCCCAAAACAATAAAACAATGGTGGCATGAGACCCACAGCCTACCCGATGAGCTCAGTAAATGAATGATCCCTAGGACATGTGCTCTGCACACACAAAAACAGTAATTTGTGAGCCTAGCTTGACCATGTAGGAACAAGAAAATTCCCCTGGTCAACTGGAGAAGGAGCTGATGACAGAAGCATGATGTCTATTCAAAAAAGACCAAGAAGTTCTTCTCCACATCCCCACTTTTCCTTTGATTATAAACCTGTAGCCCCATAAGTTCTCAGGGCATGGTACCCTCTCGTCCACCTACTTGTAAGCCTCACAAGCATCTTATTCTAATATATCACTTCTTATCTATCACTCTGCTGTGTGTGCTCAGTAACACAGCTGTGTCCAACTCTTTGCAGCCCCATGGACTATAACTCACCAGGCTTCTCTGCCCATGGAATCTTCCAGGCAAAAATAGTGGAGTGGGGTGCCATTTCCTACTCTAAGGGATCTTCCCTGACCCAGAGATTGAACCTGCGTCTCTTGCATCTCCTGCATTGGCAGAGTGATTCTTCATCACTGCATCACCTGGGAAGCTCACCTATCACTTTGCCTCTCACCAGATTATTTTTGTGCTGAGACATAAAGGACTATGGTACCGGTGTCCTTCAGAGCCGCCAGAGATGACACCCCAGCAGTTTCAAGTGTAGTGAAAGCTATTTCCCCTGTAGTGTGTCAGCTCTGATGTCACCCTTAGAGGACATAGTTTAGAGCATGGTCACAGTCTTCCTGGGATGAGAGGGGTATGCCAGATCTTTCCCTGATTTTCTGTGAAACTGTCATTACACAAAGCTGTGGACTTCATGCTGACGGTCTCCTGGGACATGAAAATCTTCAGAGTCTGATTCAATTATTTTCAGGCCCCTTTGCAAAGGTCAACCTTCAGCCCAGTCTTTCATATCTGTTCTGCCCCAAGTAGGATTTTCTTAGCTGTTTCTCTCTCTGGGTCTCTCTTGTAAACTAGCTAACCTACAGCTTATGGTGTTCCTTGCAGGGAGGTAAGAGTCTTTTCTTTGCTTACCACCAAAATCTCCATTGTTTTTGAGGGCGTCCTTTTTCTTGAACATCCCCACACTCTGTTTAAAATCAAGTTTGTTCTTTTGGGGGAGAACTTCAGATTCTTATATTCTTATGGAATGCTGACATCCAAACGAAAGCAAACTTTCATTTCATCAACCTGGCCTCTTCAATGGCTTTTGAGTGACAAGCATCTGGATCCCACTTTTGGTGGCATTACCTGCCTGGATTCTCACTGTTCCTACTGAGATTTAGTAGATTTTCTTGAAAAAAAAAAAAAAGTTTCTTGATTTGCTGTATGCCCCTATGACAATTTTCGGAAATTTAGAATGATTGTATTTAAGATCGTTTTTGCCAGTGATAGTTATTTCATTGGATGGTGTGGGGATGGGTCAGCAGATTTTCTCCTGACACAGTTCTAGAAAGTGAGTTCTCCACTAGCTGTAGTCCAGCATCCAGAATAGAAAAGAAAATTTCATTTTAAAAGGAAAAATGAGATTCAAAAAAATAATGAGAACTCTGGGTCGCTTGTGAAACAGAGCAGGACCCTATCTATGGTGCTTCCCCCACCCCACCCCCCATGTCCTCCACCTGTCTTTTTTCTGTGGAAAACTTTAGTCAAAGAATATGTTTAATCAGAGAAATGAGAAATACGGAAATAAAGGAAAACAGTCAAAGGAGACCAAATAATAATAATATGGCCATTAAATATAGTCAAGGACTTTTAGTTCTTTCTCAAGAGAAGTGAAAGTTACTCAGTCTTGTCCAACTCTTTGTGACTCCATGGACTCTAGCCCGCCAGGCTCCTCTGTCCGTGGAATTCTCCAGGCAAGGATACTGGAGTGAGTTGCCATTGCTTCTCCAAAGGATCTTCCTGATCCAGGGATCGAACCCGGGTCTCCTGCATTGCAGGCAGATTCTTTCCCATCTGAGCCACCAAAGACTATAGATAATATTTTGAGCTGCATCCTGAGAGCTGTTTTATAGATATGAGAACACTAGGGTGAAGAACTTAGCTACATTATGACCAAACAGTACCCATGACATAAGCTGCCACAATTCTCTGAGAATTCATCTAAAAACGGGGGGAACAAATGGACCCTGGACCTGAAGATTCACTAAACCTGAAACAGTCAAGATGATGCGGGCCAGACTATCAATGACCAGTGTGAAGCCGCTGACTGTGCTGTTTCTGCATGTGGCCCCTTCCTTCTGTCTATAAAAGCTCTTGCCCCACTGATTACCCGGGGAGGGAGGGGAGTCAGCCTTTGGACAACGTCCACCACCCTCCCTGCCCACCTCCCCCTACCCCCCAGGTGCCAACACTTGAAATAAAGCAAACTTTCCACCAACCTGGCCTGTTTTTTGGCTTTTGAGGGGTGAGCAGCCAGACCCCCCAACACTCTTTCGGTAACACTTGTAGTACAGATCTTGATGACCTGGGGAGAAATACTCCACTTTGTTCCTATTTGCCAAAAAGTGAAAAAAAACAAATGCAGTTGTGTTTCATTTCCAAGAAAGGAGACAATACTACCGAGACAGGCAGGGATCCTTTGCTCGAGTGCTTGTATATGATAAACAGGCTGGGACAATTTGCTCCAGGGCTTGTAACTGACAAATGTCTCCTTGAGCAAAAAAAAACCCCCACAGAAACTAAAAATAACTGTGTACATGTGCAGTTGGAACAGATTATGGACAAGATAAAAAGAGACCAAAGCCCCAATTTCTGAAGAGCTGGAAGCAAATGTAGGGTATATGCATGGCCCCTGCACTCACCACCACTAAAGGGGTGGGCGAACCACCTAAGTAACCCCTCTTGCCTGACCCCTGGACACACCCCTACCATCACCCCATATAAGGAACAAGTTTGTCTCCCCTGAGCGAGTAAGCGAGCAAGTGAACCTGTTGCTTGTTCCCACTTCCCCTGCTGCAGCAGGGGCCCCAATAAAGCTTTGCCTGAATTTTCTGTCTGGCCTCTGATCAACTTCTATTGATTAAGACCAAGAACCCTGGTTGGTAACACTATCATCAAAATCTATTTGTGTCTGGCCTGCACTTTACAAAGTCTAAGCATGTGTTTATTTCCCTAGCTTATTTTAATAAGAGAATCCTTAATAGCAGATTTTTATCCACACCATACTTCAGTAGTTATGTTCAGTATGGTAAACCTCTTAAATGGTAAAACATCACTAATTTAACCGAATTCCCAGGTCCCTAGGTGATGTAAATCAGACTCTAGTCTTCAATTTTACCATTGTGCAATGGGGACACAAGAGAGTCAGCTCTTCTTACATACCTTGGCTTCCTCAGTAGGGCCAGTGGCAGTGAGCAAGGCCAGTAATTGCTGGAAAGAATGTAGGGCCCTCGTTCCTTCAGGCACTCTGTCGTCTTTGTCCGGGAAAGTGTGAGCCTTTGCCTGTGCTGCCATTGGCTGCTCCTCCCAGCCTGGAATTATAAAGTCGGGATCTCAGAGGCTCCTGAGGCTGTGGTTTAGTCCTGCCTTCTCCAAGTCTTTGGGGCTGGAGCCAGATCCAGAGATGGCTAAGTGCCTCCTGCTACTGCTGCTGGCGGTCCTGTCCTCACAGCTCGGACTCCTGCAAGGTGAGCTCCCCTGCTCCCCCCACCGCCCCCCTACCCCCCAGCATGTACGAGGACAGAGGGGAACCTGGGTGAGTGGCAGCTTATGGTTCTAGGCATTGCCTGTCTCTTCCACTTTTTGTCTACCTGCCTAGATATTAGAATGTCCAAGAGATAAGATGACCATTTACCCTATAATCTGGGGGCATTCTGCTTTTGTAGGAATTCATTTCAATATCTTTTTTGCTTGAAAGTCTGTTTTTCATAATTTCAACTGGTTAAACATTTTTGAAAGCTGAAATGCTTGGGTGCTTCATTTGTTGAACACTTGAAGATGTTAAACTGTTGGGGTTATACGATAGAAACAGGACGGATCCTCACCCAAACTTGGATTATATGTCAAGACTGAGGATGCCACATACGTACCAGGAGGGTAGGAAAAGCCTTTTTAGTTATCTCGTGAGGCTTTCTTGGGAGAGCAGGGCTTACTGCCAGGTGTCTTAAGATGGCTTGGGGGAGCAGAGAAAAGAGACTCCTGAATTTAGGTGATGGTGAGGAAGAGAGACAGGGCGATGGTTCCTGCATTCAGGTAGGGGCTTGTGTGGTGTGAAACTCCCACCAATATTGAAAGAAGGAGCTCCTGGGGCCCACGTGTGGGACACAAGGGGCAAGACTTCAAGGTTGCCAGTTGTGAAACGTCAAAAACTGGAGTCAGACTCTCTATTACAGGACCAGAGTGCAATGAATACTCATGGGACCTTTTACAAAATGCCCTTCACTTGTTGTAGAACACTTAGATTGAATCCCAATGTAGTTCTTCAGAAGCTTAACCATTTTCTGATCTGCTTGATGACAGGGAGCAGGGAGAATTTTTACTGAAGACTATTTTTTATTCCACATTACCTTTACCACGAAACTTTTACAGTTCAGTTATTATACCTGTGGGTGTGTATGTGCACATACATATAGAATATATATTTTCATATATATAGCTCATCATATGTGCTATATAAATACATCAATTATTTTAATATTTATATATTAATAAATATTGTATATATTAATATTTATATATATTTTAATGTACACATATTTAAAATATACTTACATATACATTTATTTATATTCTTTGTGTTTTCCCATTCATACTATATGAATAGTATATATTCATATACTATCTTGTTTGGACACAGGATACAATTCACAATTATGTGTGCATCAAAACCAACTGCAAGGGCAGTTTTTGCTCTCTGGGTTCTCAATTTAGTAACATTTGCTGCAATACTATATTCTACTGGCATTTGTATTTATTTTTCCACTGTAAAAATAAATGAGTTTATATGCTTTGTGGATTTTCCAATTAAATTTATTATAGCATTACAAAAAGGTGTTTTACCTTCTATAGAATATACTTTCATAGCTTTTTTTTACTCCATGATGGATTAAAACTGGAATGATCATTGGCATTAACAGGCACCACTTTTTTCCAATGTTCCTTAGCAAAAGGAATCAGCCTGCTAATAGTTGGTGTTTTGTTTGTTCTGTAAAAGCATAAGAAGACTTGGAGTACAAAATATGAAAAATTAATTTACAAGAGCATACACGATCTAAATGAAAATCCATCATCTGAAGCTGATGAGAATAAAAAATCATTTGTCTGGAAGCTGATTCCAGGAAATACCAGGAGGGGTGTGGGGACGTAAGACAATGTGCAGGCAGGCATGGTTGCTTCAGTCCTGTCCAACTCTCTGTGACCCTATGGACTGTAGCCCACCAGGCTCCTCTGTCCATGGGATTCTCCAGGCAAGAACACTGGAGTGGGTTGCCATGCCCTCTTCCAGGGGATCTTCTCAACCCAGGGATCGAACCCGAATCTCTTATGTCTCTTGCATTGGCAGGCAGGTTCTTTACTACTAGGGCCACCTGGGAACACGCAAAGAAATTAATAAGCTGGACACCATGGTGAACAAATGGAGCCCATCCTGCTGGAAATTGTAGAGGACAGTGTAAGGGATCCAACTCATGGGAGGAAAGTTGGCATATTCATCCACCAATTCCCCATCTGTTCTTGGGAGAAGGATGCTCCCAGGCATATTTGCTCTCCACTGTTTGAGCTGCCCAATGTGCATGATGAGTGAGCCAGTCACATATGCCGCAGGGGCTGCCTCAGGAGGCTGAGGAGGTTGTGGGCTGTGGGTTGGGCAAGAGGAATTGCACCTGCTTCAGCCGGTGACACGTGAGGCCTTTGTTGCAGCTGCTCATATGAAATCATCCAAGGGCAAAGTTCTAATAAAATGACTATAACTTTCAAAAGAATCACTGAAATTCTCAAGCAGATTTGTATCTCCAGTAGGGTTTCATGTGCTCAAGGACATCACAGATCCATGGGTGACGGTAAAAGAATCACTGAAATTCTCAAGCAGATTTGTATCTCCAGTAGGGTTTCATGTGCTCAAGGACATCACAGATCGATGGGTGACGGTAAATATTGACAAGACAGACTGCTCAGGTTATACAGTCATCATTAAGTTTACAGGAAGAGGAATTGAGAGCTCAGTTTTTTTTTTTTTTATTGAGCATGTATTTTTCAAAGTTCATTATTTTTGAAATTTTGGAAACTTTTTTGCAAAATAAAAATGTGTGAGTAAATAAAAACATAAATGTATAGTTTTAAATGACACAAAAAGATAAAACCATGACAAGCACATTGCAATGACCTTCTATTTGCTCTGTTGTAGGTTTCCTAGTCCCTGTTTCCCACATACATACCTCATTTATGTGTGCATGCGAAGTCATTTCATCATCTCCTACTCTTTGTGACCCTATGGACTGTAGCCTGCCAGGCTCCTCTGTCCTTGCGGATTCTCCAGGCAAGAATACTGGAGTGTGTTGCCATGTTGTCCTCCAGGAGATCGTCCCCACGCAGGGTTCGAATCTGGGTCTCTTGCATCTCCTGTATTAGCAGGCAGGTTCTTTACCACTAGCACCACCTGGGAAGCCCTATTTCAATATACCTGACCTATAATTTCTCACATTTTTGCTTGGACGCAGTTGACTCGTGGCTTCCTTCCCAACTTCCAGGTTCCACCAACCCTGTCCTGGGCCTCTGTCACTCTCTTCTTTAAAGTATTGTCTGCCGAGCTGCCAGAGTGTACATGCAAAAAGCTAGTCAATATCACTGCCTATTGAAAAAGCCTCTGATGGCCTTTCCCAACTTCGAATACAATCTCAGTTCTCATGATGGCCTAAATGATGGTCCAAATAAGATGCAAGCCAGGCTGCAGACATCATTTTTACTCTTCCAGTAGGCATATTAAAACACTCAGAAATGTATAAAATTAATATACACTTTATTTAACCCAACATATCTAAACTATTGGGCTTCCCTGGTGGTTCGGTGGTAAAGAATTCTCCTGCAATTCAGGAGCCGCAGAAGATGCAGGTTCAATTCCTGGGTCAGGAAGATCCCCTGGAGAAGGGCATGGCAACCCACTCCAGTATTCTTGCCTGGAGAATGCCATGGACAGAGGAGACTGGTGGGCTACAGTCCATGAGGTCACAAAGAGTCAGACAGGACTATCATTTCAGCATGTAATCAACATCAAAGTCACTGATCAGCAATTTAAACGATTTGTGTGTGTGTGCGCTAAGCGTTTGAAATTGACTTACAGCCCATCTATTTGGACTACTGTCATTCACAGGCTCAACAGCCACACATGGTCCATGAATACCACCCCAGCCGCGCAGGTCTAAGCAGATGCGTGCTTGTGGTCTGAACGCCATCCTCTTCAGTCCTGTTTTACAATACGCTCGCCCTTTTCCACTTTGCCTGTGCTGATGCTTCTGTTTCTCAAACTGGCCAAGCTAATTGGAGCTCAGAAACTCTCTCTGCACTTGCCGGGGTATCTTCCTGGAGCCAGTTTGCCAGCTACTGCCAGTTGTTTTAGTGGTTAGCATAAAAAAAAAAAAATCAGGTTTGAGTTCAAGTCACCCCTGAGAAAGCTCTCTGCGCCCCCCCCCCCCCCCCCCCCGCCCCCAGCCTCCTCACGCTCACTCCTCAATGATCCTCCTTCCCATTGTCCTCATGAGTCACCAGGACCTGAAATAACCTTTCTTATTTCTTCATTGTCAGTCATTTCCCCAATTTATTTGTTTAGTGTTTGATAGATGGAATGGATGTTTCGGTGCTCCCTTCAGCCTCTTATCTCCAACACCTAGAATAGCGCCTCTCACTGGTAGGAGCTCACTGTTTGGTAAATAACTGGGGGACCAGCGACAGCTGGGTGCTCATCGCACGGAGGAAGCAGTGAGGAGCTGAGACCCCGGGCACAGGCGTTTGTCCAGCAGACCCCTCCCTCTCTCCTCGTCCTCATCTCCCTCCCTCCCGCTGTCAATCACCCTCTTTCCCTCCTCCCCCCTCCTCTCCCTCCTCCCCCCTCCTCTCCCTCCTCCCCCCTTCTCTCTCTGCCTTCCTCTGCTAGCTGTCTCCCCCTATCTTGCCTCACTCTCTCCTGATCTCTTTTTCTTCCCAACCGCCTCCGCCCACCTGTCCTGTCTCTCCCTTCCCTGCCCGCTTTTAGGCTGAGTCCTGGGGTCCTCGGGGTTGTCTCTTCAGATGAACAGGAAGGGTGGAGGATGGGGGGCTCTTCCAGAAAGAGAGCAGCAGATGGTGCTGACTTCTCACTCCAGCCCTCATCCGCTCCGCTCCTGCAGATGCCATTCACACGGAACATCTTCAGTGGTGGCCCTGGGGTTGGGGTGATAATCAGCTGGCAAGTGGGATCCGGGGAGCCGCAGTGAAGGACTTGCCCTTCCTCCAGCGGCACCGCGGGTCCCCGGGAGGACGGAGAGCTCTCTGTGCCCAGGTGCAGGTCTGTGCCTAGGGGCACGCATGCCTCCTCCCAGGTGGAAGCCCAGCAGGGAGAAATCACCTGCCTCCAGAACATTCATCAGGAGGAGGGAAACCGTCAGCGCGCAGGCGCCCCTGGGTCACGGGCGCACAGCCTCCTGAGCTGCCGGGAGGCTGGCCTGGAAGAACCTTGTTCTGTTGGTTTGACTTTCCAGCTCTAGAATGTTTCCAGTGCCACAGAGTCAACGCCAGCGGGGTCTGCGAGTCTACAGGAGGCACCTGTCAGACTAAGGAGAACCAGCAGTGCTTTCTGAGGAAGATCTACGAAGGTAGGTGGTGCCTGACAGGTCTCCGGCGTGAACTTTGCTGGAGGTTAGGGGTTGACAGTGGGTGTCCCTCAGGAACCCAGGGAGCAGGAGCTACATAGAAAGGGGTTGGTTTTCTTTTTTTAACCTAAATTAGTGAAGGAAATGGCAACCCACTCCAGTATTCTTGCCTGGAGAATCCCAGGGACGGAGGAGCCTGGTGGGCTGCTGTCTTTGGGGTCGCACAGAGTCGGACACGGCTGAAGCGACTTAGCAGCAGCAGCAGTGAAGCATTATCCCCTCGTTCTGGTACTGGGCTGCCACTGGCCCTTAACGGGAATGGGGACCTTTGAGGGAGGGAGAGGAGAGGGGAGGGAGGAGCGTGGGAGGGAGAGAGGGATGAAGGAGAGAGGGAGGGGTGACTGAGGGAGGGAGGAGGAAGGAAGAGAGGGAGAAAGCAGGGAGTTTAGCTCCTGAAGGTAACTGGAATTAGGCTGAGTGGGACCTGACTGGGATGGGGTTTTGGGGAACTAGGGACATAGATTGGGGGAGAAATGGGCAGGGCGGAGCGGACAGTTTCTATTCATCCTTTCTGTCTTCTCTTGGCGGGGGGGGGCGGAGTGGGGATGGATTGCACTCTAATATACAGAGCTTGGGCTTCCCTGGTAGCTCAGCTGATAAAGAATCTGCCTGCCATGCAGGAGACTCTTCCCTGGGTCGGAAAGATCCCCCGGAGGAGGGCATGGCTCCAGTATTCTTGCCTGGAGAATCCCATGGGCAGAGGCACCTGGCGGGCTACGGTCCATGGTATCGCAGAGTCGGACACGACTGAAGCGGCAGAGCATGCATGCTTGCATACAGAGCTTGCAAAACTATCCCAGGAGAGCCCACCAGGGGGCCCTACCTCCAGTCTCTCAGTTCTAGGTGGCAGACATTCTCTCTTCTGAGAGTATGAGTCCTCCTCCATGAAATGTGCTATTTCCCCCTCATTCTTGATTAGTTGGTTGATGCATTAATCCTGTGCTTCATTCAGGAATATTTAAGGAGCAGTTCCCCCAGGATATGCTGAGCCTCACACCCGTGGGGCTGCGTCCTGGGTTCTGGGGTCTCACTTGTCTTCTCTGCTCCTCTCCAGGTGGCAAGCTTTCCTACGGACACCAGGGTTGTAGCCAACTATGTATTCCCATGAAGCTCTTTAATTTCGATATTACTGTGGAATATAAATGCTGTCAAGACTCGCCTCTCTGCAACAAGTTCTAAAGACAGGGCCCCCAGCTTTTGCCCTGATCTGTTGGATGAAGCTAATTTAGGAATCCCTAAATTGCAAGCCCCCAAGCCACCACAGTCTCCAAGACTCTCTGATCTGAATGTGGATCCCCTGTGAGAAGCAGTCTCAGATTTGATCTATCTTCAGACTCCTTTTCCTTCACTGCGAAAAGCCCCAGGGATGTAGTCTTTGAAACCAAATTGGGATGAAGATTAGTGGGCATAGCTATGTACAAGGGTACTTTCTCCCTTTTCAGGTCCTAATTGGCAGTTACATTGATTGGCTGCTTAAAAAGGCAGGGTCTGGGGAAAGCTGAATTTATGATTCTGCATGTTCTGGAGACAGGAACTGAAGGAGGAGGGGGAGTCTTCCAAGGCTGAAAAAAGTAGAAGTGTGAGGGGCTCCATAAATAATGGGTTAGTTCAGTGGGCTAGGTGGTGTAACTCAAATCTCTTAAGTATCAGTGGCTTAAAAAAAAATGGAGTCGCTTATGTCAAAGGGATCTAAGATGGAGCTGGGAGGCATTAAGGAAATGAAACTTACACACATCCACTGCTAAACCCAACATAACCTTTGAACCCAGCCATCCTGAGACCACCTAGAACTTTTCTTCTTTTCTCCTTAGAGAGCACAGCTTAGCAACCAATCTGCTGCCAGCAAGTGACTGAATGCCTGCCAGCACCAATCATAGTTCTGTAATAATAACTTTGTTTCTTCTCTAGAATGTCTCTGTTGCCTTTATAATCCCCCACTATTGTCTATTGCCCCACCTGGAGCACGTTTGAGTTGCCATTCAAATGGTTGCCTCCCAAAATGCAATTCTTAGGACTCTCAATAAACTCTTTTTCTTATTTGCAGCCTTCTGCATTTTTGGGGTTATTACCTGATAATGGTCTCTGGATGGCCATAGCATGCTTTTGTATTCACAGAATACATGCCACAGGCTGAGCGGGAGAATGGGTGTATTAATAGATACATCTCCTCGAGGGTACAAACTATATGGACATACTAAGATTTTCCTCTGGTCTGGGTTGACTGGGTCAGTGGTGAACACTTGCCAAGTTGTGTCAATAAAATTCTCTTTCCTGGCATTTTGTTATTGGATTTTAGAGGCTAATTTTTTGAACATGATTAGAACTGTAATATGAAACTCATCTGCTTTGGGGCACCCATCTTCAGTCACATGATGGAGAACCAGAGAAAGTCCATCTGCAAAGAACAGAAGACTGGAGATAATTCTGAGTGGTAGAATTATCTTTAGAATAAGAAGCAGAATGCAAGAACTTCCCTGGTGGTCCAGTGGCTAAGACTCCATGCCTCCAAAGCAGGGGGCCTGGGTTCTATCCCTGGTCAAGGAATTACATCTCAGATGCTACAACTAAGACCCAGAGCAGCCAAATAAATAAATAATTTAAAAATAAATAAATATTTTTTTAAAAGCAGCAGAGTGCATATGTGATTTAATTCTGGCACGCTGAGTACCCATTTTTCATCCACCCGTAATCGATGTCTAAATATTTCACCCAAAGGTGCATTTCATTAACAAAGGTGTTGAGTGTCATTACAGTGTATCCCACCTTTGTGACTGTGTCTGCTGTCAGCATTTATATCTTTCTGTGAAGTAGCCAATAATAATAATAATAACAATGATAATAATAATCATAAGTAGCACATATCAAAAGCAGTACCCTTGTATCCATTGTATCTTTTTATTCTCACAGCCCTGTGAGGGAGGTACTATTATTCCCATTTTATAGATGAGGGAACTAGAGACTAAAGGAGTGTGGTAAGTTCCCAAAACTATGGCAGTAGATTTCCACCCAGACAATCTGTCTCCAAAGTTCACAGTGCTGCTCTCCAATCCAAGAGTTATTAATTGGAGCGAGAACGGATCAGTGTTCTCTGTAAGGACCAGAGAGTAAATATTTTAGGTTTTACAGCATGGACTGCAGCCTACCAGGCTTCTCCGTCCATGGGATTTTCCAGGCAAGAATACTGGAGTGGGTTGCCATTTCCTTCTCCATTAGGAGTCATAAGGCCTCTTACAACTATTCAACTCTGCCATTTGTAGCAAAAAGGGAGCCACAGAAAATAGGTAAAGGAATGAGCATGGCTGTGTTCTAAAATTCTTATAGATTTTTTTAGGTTTTTAAATTTTTTTAATGAGAGTATAATTGCTTTACAATATTGTGTTTGAATTTCATATAGCATTTGCGTGTTATACAATACTATTCTTCTCTTGAAGTTTCCAATCTTTAAAAAGGGTTTTGTTTTTTTTAAACTTTTTGTCTTGTATTGGGGTATTGTGGATTAACAGTGTTGTGATAGGACCTCCTAGGTGGTCCAGGGGTTAAGAATCTGCTGCCAGTACAGGGGATGTGGGTTTGATCCCTGGTCCAGGAAGGTTCCACATGCCTCAGGTCACCTAAGCCCATGCGACACAACCACTGAGGCTGCATGCTGCAAGAGGAGAAGCCCCCCACCCGCTAGAGAGAGCCCTCGCACAGCAAAGACCTCGTGCAGCCAAAACTAACCAAAGGAAAAAGAAAATAGGGTAAAGGAAAGTATATACCAAAAAACCACAATGTGGTGATAGTTTTAGGTGACCAGCAAAGGAGCTCAGCCATACATCCGCATGTATCCATTCTCCCTCAAGGACTTCCTTTGTGGCTCAGATGGTAAAGAAGCTGCCTGCAATGTGGGAGACCTGGGTTGGATCCCTGGGTTGGGAAGATCCCCCTGGAGAAGGGAATGGCTAACCACTGCAGTATTCTGGCGTGGAGAATTCCATGGACTATACAGTTCATTGTGCCACAAAGAGTCGGACATGACTGAGCAGCTTTCACTTTCTTTTATTCTCCCTCTCACTCCCCTCCAATCCAGGCTGCCACCGAACATTGAAGAGTTCCCTGTGCTATACAGTAGACCCTTGTTGGTTATCCATTTTTAATATAGCAGCATCTACATGTCCATCTCAAACTCCTTTTGAGAAAGAAGAAAACCCAAAGATGAAGGCACAGCTGACATTTGAAAGCACTTACCATTTCTCTATAGTTCTTCGTTTGCTCAATATTCCCCCATGCTGTGGCATGTTAAAGAAGAGCAGAGAGCATTGCTCACCCCCCAGTTTCTCGAGGGTTAAATTGTAACCCACTGCAGGGCTCCCTGGGCACTCTGAGTGGAAATTCAGATGATAACAGATGAAGCACCCTGTGCAGTGGACAAGCAGGCCCCTTAGGTCCTTAGATATATATCTCAGGAAAAATGATAATAACCCCATAGTCTTGCATCTTCCTATACAGTGGAAAAACCTTAAAGTCATTAACTTGAGATAGGTGTTCTTTTTGACTAGCAGTTAACCTTCATCAAGATGTATAGTTGGCTTCATGTACTCCCTAGCCAAAAACCACAAACTGGCTTCTCCTCTGCCTCTTCAGATAATCCCCTCAGAGCTACTGAGAGGCTGTTGTCCAGGCTATAGTCCTCAGTAAGTCCTTGAATAAAACATGAACTCACAACTCTTGGCTGTACACTTTTCTTTAAGTAGACAAGTATGCATCAGGACAGCATTTCTTTTTATTGCTGAAAAATATTCCATTGTATGGATAGGGTTTTTTTTCCTCTACTTTTTGCCTGTTATGGATTATGCTACTATGAACATCTGTGTGCTAATTTTTGTGTTAGCTTGTTTTTAATTTTCTTGGGTGCATGTGTGCCTGCTAAGTCGCTTCAGGCGTGTCCAATTCTTTATGACCCTATGAATTGTAACCCTCCAGGCTCCTCTGTCCATGGGCTTCTCCAGGCAAGACTACTGGAGTGGGTTGCCATGCCCTCCTCCAGGGGATCTTCCTGACCTAGGGATCAAACCCAGATCTCCTGCATGTCCTGCATTGGCAGGCAGGCTCTTTATCACTAGCATCACCTGGGAAGCCCCTCTGCCTCTTCAGATAATCCCCTTAGAGCTACTGAGAGGCTGTTATCCAGGCTATATTCTTCAGTAAGTCCCTGAATAAAACACAAACTCACAATTCGTAGCTGTACATGTATACTGTCAAAGAAAAAATTAATCAGTAGTCAATCCAAGAAAGAAGGGGGGAATTTTATTCAACCCAATCTGAGGATTATAACCCAGGAAACAGTCTCTCGGAAAGAGATCAAAGCACAGTTATGTACACTTTTGAGACAAAATGTTATATATCAAAGTAGCATATGGATAGTCTACATAGTCCATATCTGTACTTCCAAAACAAGTCGTGGATCATCGTGACCCCTTACAGGATTGAGAAAGAATGTTATTTCCTAAGGACTTACCTTGCTGGCGTCAGAAGAAAATTCTTTTTTCAGTCAAGCAGGCATTCTTACATCTTTCAAGGAGATCTGGTTAATGCATAATGAGGATGTTATAATGCACACAGTCCATGGGGCTGCAAAGAGTCAGACACGACTCAATGACTGAGCACGAAAATAATGCACAGTAAAGAGGGGTAGCTCAAATGGAATTCCATCACCTCCACTAGCTTTGTTCGTAGTGATGCTTTCTAAGGCCCACCTGACTTCACATTCCACGATGTCTGACTCTAGGTGAGTAATCACACCATCGTGATTATCTGGGTCCTGAAGATCTTTTTTGTACAGTTCTTCTGTGTATTCTTGCCACCTCTTCTTAATATCTTCTGCTTCTGTTAGGTCCATACTGTTGCAGGAAGGGGGACCCCTTCCAGGGCCCGAAACTGGGCTCTTGTCTAACACTCGGAAATGAATTGTCCGAGGAGACACATGCTGACAAAGCAAGAGATTTTATTGGGAAAGGGCACCCGGGTGGAGAGCAGTAGGTAAGGGAACCCAGGAGAACTGCTCTGCCGCGTGGCTCGCAGTCTTGGGTTTTATGGTGATGGGATTCGTTTCCGGGTGGTCTTTGGCCAATCATTCTAATTCAGAGTCTTTCCTGGTGGCGCACGCATCGCTCAGCCAAGATGGATGCTAGCAAGAGGGATTCTGGGAAGTGGACGGACAGGTAGTGTCTCCTCTCGATCTTTCCCGAACTCTTCCGATCTTTCCCGGCCTCTTCCGGCTGGTGGTGGCCTATTAGTTCCGTATTCCTTATCAGGATCTCCTGCCATAAAACAACTCATGCAAATGGTTACTATGGTGCCTGGCCAGGGTGGGCGGTTTCAATCAGTGTGCTTCCCCTAACAATACCATTTCTGTCCTTTATTGAGCCCATCTTTGCATGAAATGTTCCCTTGGTATCTCTAATTTTCTTGAAGAGATCTCTAGTCTTTCCCATTCTGTTGTTTTCCTGTATTTCTTTGCATTGATCACTGAGGAAGGCTTTCTTATCTCTCCTTGCTAATCTTTGGAACTTTGCATTCAAATGGGTATATCTTTCCTTTTCTCTTTTGCTTTTCGCCTCTCTTGTCTTCACAGCTATTTGTAAGGCCTCCTCAGACAACCATTTTGCTTTTTAGCATTTCTTTTCCATGGGGATGGTCTTGATCCCTGTCTCCTGTACAATGTCACGAACCTCCGTTCATAGTTCATCAGACATTGTCTATCAGATCTAGTCCCTTAAATCTATTTCTCACTTCCACTGTATAATTATAAGGGATTTGATTTAGGTCATACCTGAATGGTCTAGTGGTTTTCCCTACTTTCTTCAATTTAAGTCTGAATTTGGCAATAAGGAGTTCATTATCTGAGCTACAGTCAGCTCCTGGTCTTGTTTTTGCTGACTGTATAGAGCTTCTCCATCTTTGGCTGCAAAGAATATAATCAATTATTTTGGGGGCTCCAAAATCACTGCAGATGGTGACTGCAGCCATGAAATTAAGATGCTTACTCCTTGGAAGGAAAGTTATGACCAACCTAGATAGCATATTAAAAAGCAGAAACATTACTTTGCCAACAAAGGTCTGTCTAGTCAAGGCTATGGTTTTTCCAGTGGTCATGAATGGATGTGAGAGTTGGACTATAAAGAAAATTGAGCGCCGAAGAATTGATGCTTTTGAACTGTGGTGGAGAAGACTCTTGAGAGTCCCTTGGACTGCAAGGAGATCCAACCAGTCCATCCTAAAGGAGATCAGTCCTGGGTTTTCATTGGAAGGACTGATGCTGAAGCTGAAACTCCAATACTTTGGCCACCTCATGAGAAGAGTTGACTCATTGGAAAAGACCCTAATGCTGGCAGGGATTGGGGGCAGGAGGAGAAGGGGATGACAGAGGATGAGATGGCTGGATGGCATCACTGACTTGATGGACATGAGTTTGGGTAGACTCTGGAAGTTGGTGATGGACAGGGAGGCCTGGCGTGCTGTGATTCATGGGGTCACAAAGAGTCGGACATGACTGAGCAACTGAACTGAACTGAAAGAGGGGCAGTGGCCCAAATGGATAGAGACGGGATTTTATGCTTGAATTTTTTTTCTTGTTCTGCCTTAAACAAATTTTTATTTCGCCAATTCCTGGATATGAAATTGCTATGTCACACAGTAATTTGCTGTTTAACTTTTTAACGAAAAGTTAAAAGAACTGCCAAAGTGTTATCAGAAGTGGCTACACCATTTTATAATCCTATGGGTTCCAATGCGGTTTTGATTTGCATTTTACTGATTGATGACTTATCTTTTCTTCCTAAAACATGGCTTACTTGCTTCGAATGCCTCCTTCACCTTGTTTGTCTTCTCTTGTCAACACATTCATGGGTGAATGCCCAGCAAGGCATAAGGGCAAGAAAATCATGACTGGGATCAAGCAGTTTGTCTGGCAAATATGGAACCTACACAATTAGCTAGAGCCTGTTTCGGACTGTTAAAAGATTAAGAACAATCCCACACCCTCCCACTGTATGTTGTCTTGTACAGTCACCTCTCTCTCATGGAATCACTGGCCCCCATCCCAATCAGCCCTTCAATCAGTTTCCATATACCAGTTCCAAGTCTCTTCCTTCCGTAAAAATTACACTGAAAACCCTGATAATTGACACAGAGAAAAAACATTAAGAGGTAAAAATATGCTAAGCCCTGGGAGGGAGGGAGGGAAGTAGGTTTAGAAGCCGAGCTGAGAAGCAATGGAAGGGACTGGTTTCTGTCATTTGGTGTCTCAAACCAAACACAGAGACATACATGGGTGACAGGAAGACCTTTATCTGTTCATCAGCACACTTCCAACTTCTCCCACCACTGGTGGTTTCAGTAAGAATGTATGGAGCAAGCAGCTTTCCAGGTGGTAGTGGGTTGCTGAGGGAGCCTGAGTTTGACCAGTGGACAGTCCCATCTTAGATGTGGGTCTTTAATCTACTTTGAGGTGGTTATGATTTATTTGTTTATTTTTTGGTATACAGTGTTAGAGAATGTTGTGATTTCATTATTTTACATGTATCTGTCCAATTTTCCCAATATCACTTACTGAAGAAGCTGTCTTTTCTCCTTCATGTATTCCTGCCACCTGTCATACCAAAACCAGATAAAGACACTACCAAAAAAGATTAGAGGCCAATATCTTTGATGAATATGGGTGTAAAACTCTGCAACAAAATCTCAGCAAACTGAACCCAACAACATATAAAAAGGATCACACACCATGATCAAGTTGGATTCATTCCAGAGACACAAGGATGGTTGACTGATGCGTAACTGAATCACATTACTGTATAGCTATTGTATAGTGTACCTATTGTACACTAACACAATATTGTAAATCAACAGTACTTCTTTAGAATAAAAAAAGAAAAGCTGCCCTGAGAGTCTAACCACCACAGACGTAAACTGCAGCCACAAGCAGTTTCACATTTCCAATTACATCAACCTTAATTAAGGAGCTGGTGATCCTACACAGGGAGTCATAAATGATGTCCTGGGTATGATAGGACCAACAAGTGACGTTTGTTTGGTTGTGAAAATGATTTTTTGTGCACAAAAAGAAAAGTGAAAAACACTCATAATTCTATCACTTAAAGATATCTGTTGTTATATCTTGGTATGCATGTGTGCATGCTAAGTCACTTCAGTCATGTCTGACTCTTTGTGACCCCATGGACGGTAGTCATCCAGGCTCCTCTGTCCTTGGGATTGTCCAGGCAAGAATACTGGAGTAGGTTGCCATTCCTTTCTCCGGAGAAGCCTGGTAGGCTGCAGTCCATGGGGTCACTAAGAGTCGGACACGACTGAACGACTTCACTTCTGCTTTTCACTTTCATGCACTGGAGAAGGAAATGGCAACCCACTCCAGTGTTCTTGCCTGGAGAATCCCAGGGACGGGGGAGCCTGGTGGGCTGCCGTCTATGGGGTCTCACAGAGTCGGACACGACTGAAGAGATTGAGCAGCAGCAGCAGCAGCCCTTCTCCAAGATCTTCCCAACCTAGGGATCGAACCTGGGGTCTCCTGTACGGAAGGCAAATTCTTTACCATCTGAGCCACCAGGGAATTTTGTTATGGTGGCCCTAGCAGACCAACACACTCTCCAAGCTTCTTCCAGATAATTTCCCCCAGTGGAGATGGTTTGGGATGGTGAGGAAGGAACCCCGACCCCTGCTTCTTGCACTCAGCACTCCCTGCAGCCTGCAGAGCAGAAATGCTCCCAGCAGCTGCAGTGGGTCCACGGCCCTCAGGAACAGAAGGTTTCCAAGAAGATGAGCTGCCGGCTGCACAGCCCCGCTTCCCAGAACCCTGGTTTTCTACTGACTTTGGAGGAAGCAGGGACACCAACATGCCTCAGGGAATCTTTTTTTTTCATTGTCCTCAGAGAAGTTAAATACAAACCTCACCTCTTCCAAAAATAAAAAGGAAGGACATGCTTGAAAGAGGCAGGTAATTCATTCCTGTGAGGGTCTCAGAGCAGAAGGACTTCACAGAGCAAAGCTGACCTCTCCCTAGAATCGCTGGATGGTGTTTCAGTCAACGCAGGCTGCCATAACAAAACACCACAGACGGAGTGGCTTAAACCATGGAAATTTATTTCTCACAGTTCTGGAGTCTGGGAAGTCCAAGATTGAAATGCTGACTGATTCTGTTCCCTGGTGGGGGTTATCTTACTGGTTTGCAGCTGGCAGCCATCCTTACCTGGCAGAAAGTAGCAGAGAAAGAAAGGGGACAGAAGGAGACAGGAGGAGAAGAAGAACGAAGGGAAGAGACGGTGAGAGAGCAAGCGAGCTCTGCTGTCTCCTCTTCTAAGGGCACTAACTCCATCACGAGGGCTCAGTCTCACAAATCGAGTTGCCGGTTTCCCTTGCTATCTGGAAGTAGAGCGCTTCTGTGACACCTTTCATAAGCTGAAATAGTGTCAAGTAAAGAAGCAATTACCTTAGGACATATCTTTCTAACAGTTGCACAAAATAAATCCAGACAAAGCACATTCACAGACACAGTTCTAAGCACTGGTAGCTTGAGGCTGAGATGCTGAGTGTAGTTATTGGGGAGGAGTTAGACAATGAGGCTCTGGCTGTCTCTATAAAGACTGGTAAAAAACACATGCTGCAATACTATCTTCATTTTTCGATCGCTTTTATTTTTTTTTTTGTAAAAGCAAGTTCTCTCCAGGTTCCTTTTGGTTAGGGAAAACAGGTACAAACGTAGGTATCTCCTAAAAGCAAGTAGCATAAAGCAAACTTTTGAAAAAGCGAGGTATACCTATACCCCCCAGAGCCTCCCCTCCAAATACGATCACACTGGAGGTAGTGCATCAACATGAATTTGGGGTCCACTTTAGTTTAAACAGATAGTGACCCCAGGGGAGGGAAATCCAAGGAAAGTTCTGTGAGAAGCTGGTGGGGAGGAGTTGTCTGGGAAGAATTCTCTCATCCAAGTTAAGGCAGAAGAGGCTGTGTGCTCACAGTAGCTGGCCAAAGAATCAAAGCCTGATTCATGGAGCTCTTGAAGGAATGTGTCAGACCCATTTCCTTCTAGTTATCCATCCTCACAGCTGCCCCAACTGCCCCGCCTCATCCAACCATGCCTCACACACAACATGGAGAGTCTTGCCTGCAGCCGGGCAGGGATGAAGTACAGATAAGTCCTCCCTGTGTTGCTGGCGGGGATGGGGCTGGGGGTGTCATGGTGGGGTGTGGAGACAGAGGCGCCTGCAGACACACTGGGGTGTGGCTTCTGGGAAGTGGGAGCTGGGAAACAGAACTTGCTTGCCGTGATGAGGAGTTTTTGCCCAGTGAGGCTGATCCCACAATGCCTGCGATTGTTCACTACAGTCCCTCAGCTTGGCTGATCCGAACTGGCTGGCACGATGCTGTAAGAGAATGCCATTTCCACTGGCTTAACTCAGGAACTGGTGAAGAACTCTTGGGCTGGGCTGTCTGTCCCCGTTCTAGCCTGCATTGCTCCCTTGTCTTTTGGCCCATGGCTGAGATAATGGCTGTCCTGAGTAGAACATCTGTGAGAGTGAAGCTTGTGAGAGAGGGTAAGCCGTGCAGGACTAGGCCTGCCCTTAGGCTGAGCTGAAGCAGGCTGTCATGTTCTATGATGTGAGGGGAAAGAGAAGTGTAGCTGTGTGTCTGCGTGAGGGGCTGGCGTCTGCTCATGTTGGGGAGGTGTAGGGCTGCCCAAGAGAATACAAGGAACAGAGGAAGAGAAGTTGGAGGGTCATCAGATTCAGTCTTCATCTCCTTCCCAAGCCCAAAGTTTTATGTAGGACTTGTGATGGCCTGCACGCAAAGATATAACAGGGATAAGACACGCATGAAAAGAGTTAACACACATCAAGTACCTATAAGGCATTGTTTTATTTAACCTCGGCAAAACTCCAGCAGGTGGGTTCCACTGTGGTCCTCATTTGCCTCATGAGGCAGCTGATGCTTTCAGAAAAGTTAAGTAACTTGGCCACAGTCCTGGCCAGTAAGTATTGGAGTCGGGATTTGAGCCCAGACCCGACCAGTTATGGAGCTTGTGCCATTAATCACCCTGCTCCACCCTGGTCCCAGCCTGAACCCCTATCCTGGAAGCTGGAGAGACTGGAAGTCCCCCATCAGGGACCCTGGAGAGGAAGAGGCTCCTGCAGAGAAGGACAGGCCTCTCAGGTCCCTGCCAGCTTCTCTGTAATCACAATCATCAAGGCTCCCTCTGGTCTTTCTCATGGATCTCCCAAGCCTTCTCTTTCCTTGAATAATCTAGAAAGCTCACAGCTTGGCATTCAAGGCCCAGCATCATCCAGTCTTACCAGACCATCCCCTGGAGGAGGCAATGGCAGCCCACTCCAGTATTCTTGCTTGGGGAATCCCACGGACAGAGGAGCCCGGAGGGCACAGTTCACAGGGCCGTGGAGAGTCGGACACGACTGACTTGTGTGGACTGAGGGAGAGACTTGGGGACTGGTGCTCAGGACCCTGGGGCTTCCGTGCTGGCTCAGCGGTAATGCAGCAGACCCAGGAGATGCAGGTCCAATCCCTGGGTTGGGAAGATTCCCCTGGAGAAGGGAATGGCAACCCACTGCAGTATTCTTGCCTGGACAGAAGAGTCTGGCGGGCTACAGTCCATGGGGTTGCAAAGAGTCGCTACAGTTGCTGCAGCCACTACAGTCCATGGGGTCGGACACAAGTGAACAACAACAACGATACAAAATCTTACCTTATTTATTTCCGAGGACTGAGGCATGCGGATATGTCAGACCCTTTTTCTGAGTCAGTTCAGTTCAGTTTAGTTGCTCAGTCATGTTCAACTCTTTGCAACCCCATGGATGGCGCATGCCAGGCTTCCATGTCCATCACCAACTCCAGGAACTTACTCAAACTCATGTCCATTGAGTTGGTGATGCCATCCAACCATCTCACCCTCTGTCGTCCCCTTCTCCTCCTGCCTTCAATCTTTCCTAGCATCAGGGTCTTTTCCAAGGAGTCAGTTCTTCACATCAGGTGGCCAAAGTATTGGAGTTTAAGTATTGGAGTTTAAGCTTTAGCATCAGTCCTTCCAATGAACAGTCAGGACTGATTTCCTTTAGGATGGACTGGTTTGATCTCCTTGCTGTCCAAGGGACTCTCAAGTGTCTTCTCCAGCACCACAGTTCAAAAACATCAATCCTTTGGTGCTCAGCTTTCTCTTTAGTCCAACTCTTATATCCATACATGACTACTGGAAAAACCATAGCTTTGACTAGACAGACCTTTGTTGGCAAAGTAATGTCTCTGCTTTTTAATATGTTGTCGAGGTTGGTTGTAACTTTTCTTCCAAGGAGCAAGCTTCTTTTAATTTCATGGCTGCAGTCACCATCTGCAGTGATTTGGGAGCCCCCCCAAAATAGTCTATCACTGTTAAACATTCTCAACTATTTCATTGCAGGGACTTCCCTGGCAGTCCATTGGTTAGGACTTTGACTGTGTTTTCTCATCTCTCACACTGGTTTTAGCTCCTCGCTGAATGGATGGCTTGTTTTTTAATCATACAGAGTCTGAAAGGGAGATCCTTTCTCTGCAAACATGATGAATTATTTATTGGCCACATAGGAAATGATGGGCTTGGTAGCTGGATACAAAGGTGTGAACACTTGGATAATTGTACAGCTGGAGATGTGAAGTTTGGGATCATAAATGGCTACATGCTAACCGAGGATGTATAAGCTGCTAAAATCCTGAGTTAGGTGGTTTTCCACTGACCCAGGTGCTGAATGGTAGGAATTGCATGGAATTCTGCTGCTGCTGCTAAGTCGCATCAGTCGTGTCCGACTCTGTGAGACTCCGTAGACGACAGCCTACTAGGCTCCGCCGTCCCTGGGATTCTTCAGGCAAGAACACTGGAGTGGGTTGCCATTGGCTTCTCTGGCATGGAATTCTAAGGAACAATAAAGTTAAAGGGTTGAAGAATTCCCTGGTGGTCCAGGGGTTAGGACTCTGTGCTTTCACTGCAGAAGTCCCAGGTTCAATCCCTGGTCAGGGAGCTAGGATTCCTCAAGCCATATGGCGTGGCCAAAAAATTGAAATAAATACAAGGTTGGATGAGGGAAGCACCTTTAGAATGAGGGGCTGCTAGTCAGATAAGTAGAAGTCTAACTAAAAGGAACAGCATCCAGAATTCAAGGCAGAATTTCTAAGAGGCAGGGATGTGTCAACATTGTTAGAGAAACAGGCAAGGTCCAATCATGACGTTGGTGCCTGCTATGACCTTAGTCAGGGCAGGTTCTGGTGAGAATTGGTGGCAGAAGCCAGATCAGAGAGGATTAAAGAGTTAATACACAGAGAGGAAGTGAAGATAGTAAGTGAAGGCTTCTTAAAAGAAGCTTGGAGAAGATAAGAAGATAATGGAGTGGTAGCTAGAGGAGAGACTGAATTAAAGGACAGCTTTTTAAGGAAAAAAGATTCTAGCATCTTTTTAGACAAAGATAAATTTCTGTCATCTTTTTCCTTTCCTTACATTAGTGCAAAAAAAGTCTACCTTATCAGTTTAGGAATCTCTATTTTCATCCGTCTCTCTCTGTCTCTCTCTCTTTTTTTAAGCGGAGAAGAGAGAGGGGCTTAAAAATTTTTTTTAATTTAATTCAATTCAATTTTTTTTTTTTTTTGGCCATTCCACTTGGCTTGCAGGATCTTAGTTCCCCAACAAGGGGTTGAACCCAGGTCCCCTGCAGTGGAAGCATGGAGTCTTAACCACTGGACCACCAGGGAAACCCCTCATCCATCTTTTTATCTCTTTTTTTTTAATCTTTAATTTTCCATTAGATTCTCCCTCCCCTTCTCTCTATCATGTTTCACACCTCTCCTGTTTCTTTTTCTCTTTCATTTCCTTCTTTCTCTCTTCTGCCTTTTCCTTCTTTCTCCCCCAGCCCTTTTATTTAAAAAAAAAAGACTTGATATAAAATGAAGAATATTTCTATTACTATTAAATCTATTTTTAATAATAATATTTACATTGTTATTAAATCATCATATTATTATTAACATTTATATTACTGTTAAATCTATTTCTAATCTTTCCCCATTTTACTCAGTATCCTTATAATAGTTTAAAACATTTTGTTTTTCATAAATAAGCTTCAACAAATATATACTTAATACTCCGATAATGATTTTCCTGGACTTTTAAAAATAATGAGAATGACAAAGGAGAGAGTTGGATGACAGGTGAGTCTGGGTCTGGTTATTTCTCTGTCCCAATACAAAAGCTTGCCTGAAACAGAAACAATCATCAATCCCAAATTCTCCAGTCTATATAGGTCAGTGTGGGTCTAGTCCTAACCAGGAAATTCAGGGATAGGCTATTGATGATGACAGCTGGAACAATGAATGCAATTAGTATTGCTTTAAAATGACTTTTATAATTCCCCCAGCTTCCTGTTTAGCAAATTAAAATGTGGTCACTGAAGACAAGTTTTAAAAGTCTTGTCTACAGCAAAGTGGTCTGTAGCTTAGTGATTCAGTTATACATATACATGTATCTATTTTTTTTAAATTCACTTTGTTGTACACCTGAAACTAAAACAACATTATTAATCAACTATACTTCAATATAAAATAAAAATTGAAAGAAAGAAAGTGCATTGTCCATAAGAAGTGTTCCTACCATTCCTATGCTGAGAATATAACCAAACTTTTCTGGACTCAAAAAAAAGTATATGAGGTCACGTACAATACAAGTAAAATAAACTATTAAATAATCTATTAACCAGAGTTAATCAATATAAGGAGATCAAAACATTCAATGCTAAAGAAAATCAACCCTGAATATTCATTGAAAGGACTGATGTTGAAGCTGAAGTTCTAATATCACCTGATGCAAAGAGCCGACTTATTGGAAAAGACTCTGATTCTGGGAAAGACTGAGGGCAGGAGAAGCTTGCAGCAGAGGGTGACATGGTTGGATGGCATCACCAATTCAATGGACGTGAGTTTGGGCAGACTCCAGGAGATAGTGAAGGACAGGGGAGCCTGGTGTGCTACAGTCCATGGGGTTGCAAAGAGTCAGACACAACTGAATGACTGAACAACAACAATCAGCATAAACATATTAGTCCCTATGCTTCTATTGTCATGTACGTAAATGTTTAACCATCTCACATTTGCCTGAGAAAAAAGAGGTTTTCCAGGATGTGAGACTTTCAGTGCTAAAGTCAGAAAAGTCCCAGGCTAGCTGGGATGAGCTGATCACTCTGCTATAGTTTTTGGTTTTGTTTTTTTTTTAAGCAAATGAGTTTTAATACATCTAAGTTTAACATCTTAAGTACATTTTAAAACTTTTAAAAACTGAAAAAATTTTAAATGTGTTTGTACCAGCATTTTTTTCCCTTTTTTTATTAGAGCATGATTAATTTACAAAGTTGTGTTATTTTCAGTTATACATCAAAGTGAATCTGCTATACTCTGTTAGGGTTTTTTGATGTGTTTTTTAAAAATTGTTTAAAAGAATGTGTTTTACACAAAGATGATGAAAATGTAGCACATGGCTTTCAAGAGGCAGCTCTTCCTTGGGTGGTCAGCCGCTGAGTCAGCTGACCAGCTTACCAGGGTCACCAGGTTATGAGACTCCCCACCCACCCAGCACTCACCAGGCAGGAGACAGAACTAGAGCTGCACTCAGCCCTAGCAGCTTGTCCATCGGCCTCAGAAGGCAGTCCCTTAAGTAGGTCAAAGGGCCCCCGCCTCCCCCACCCCAGGGCTTTGGCCTTATAGTAGTCCTTGGTAGACACTCAGTCATGTCTGACTCTTTGCGACCCCCTGGACTATACAGTCCATGGACTTCTCCAGGCCACAATACTGGCGAGGGCAGCCTTTCCTTTCTCCAGGGAATCTTCCCAACCCAGGGATCGAGCCCAGGTCCCCTGCATTGCAGGTGGATTCTTTACCAGCTGAGCCACCAGGGAAGCCCAAGAATATTAGAGTGGGTAGCCTATCCCTTCTCCAGCAAATCTTCCCAACGCAGGAATTGAACCAGAATCCCCTGCATTGCAGGCAGATTCTTTACCAACTGAGCTATCAGGGAAGTCCTGTCCTTGGTAGAGACAGGGGCCAGTCATTGGCAGAGCAGGTCCCCTAACAGAGTCTCTTTTTTTTTTTTTCAATTGAAGGATAATTGCTTTAAAATATGTGTTGGTTTCTGCCATACATCAACATGAATCAGCCATAGGTGTACATATGTGCCCTCCCTCTTGAACCTCCCTCCCACCTCCCTCCCCATCCCACCCCTCTAGGTTGTCACAGAGCCCCGGTTTGAGTTCTCTGAATCATAGAGCAAATTCCCACTGGCTGTCTATTTCACATATGGTGCCGTGTATTTGCAGGGCAGCGATGGAGATGCAGACATAGAGAACAGACTCATGAACCCGGGACGGGGTGGGAGAGGAGAGGGTGGAACCACTGCGGAGAAGCATGGAAATATGTACACTGTCAGGGTCTTTTAACAAGCTCGGTGCTAAAATAAAATAAAACAAAATAAAATAAAAAGCTCAGTGCTCTTCTACCACTGACTCATTCCAGGAAGTATCACAGGCTCTCAAAGTAAATCCCCAGTTGATGAAACTTTTTCTGTTTCTCAGGGAAAGTGAAAGTGTTAGTCACTCAGTTGTGTCTGACTCTTTGGGACCCCATGGCCTGTAACACATCAGGCTCCTCTGTCCTCCACTGTCTCCCAGAATTTGCTCAAATTCCTGTCCATTGAGTCGATGACACTATCTAAACATCTCATCCTCTGCCACCCCTTTTCCTTTTGCCTTCAGTCTTTCCCAGCATCAGGGCCTTTTCCAATGAATTGGCTCTTTGCATTAGGTGGCCAAAGAACTGGAGCTTCAGCATTAACATTAGCCCTTGTAGTGAATAAGAAGGAGCCCAAGAAACAGGCAGAGAAGAGAGGTCACTAAATATAAACCTGTGATATTACTTAGTTCCAGTTTTTAAATTAAAATTTTCTTAACTGGATTTTCTAGTTAGTAGTTGAACAGAAGATGAATATAAAGAATTGAATGCAGAACCGAGTGACTTAAGCAGTGTTATATTCCCTATTTCCCTGATGGGGAAACTAGGGCCTATAGATTAATGACTTGCCAAGGTCTCCAGTATTCTTGCCTGGAGAATCCCCATGGACAGAGGAGCCTGGTCGCACAGAGTTGGACACAACTGAAGCAACTTACCACATACACACACAGGGTTTCATAGCCAGTAGATGTTGGAACGGGTCTTCAAACCCAGATCCACCTAATTTCTGAGTCTGGTCTCTGGCTGGGACACTTCCTGGTTGGGTTTCTACCTAGACACATTACTGCAAGATCTGATGGAGATCAGCGTGGGCCTGGAAGCCTGTGGTAGTTCTAGACGCCACTTGTCTGGCTGCTGCCCTGGAGAAGATTCCTGAACTGAGACAGAGATTGTGCCTGATGACCTCTAGGTCGACTGACCATATAATTTATTCTCTAGACTGAAGCTCCGGAGAAGGCAATGACACCCCACTCCAGTGCTCTTGCCTGGAAAATCCCATGGACAGAGGAGCCTGGTGGGCTGCAGTCCATGGGGTCGCTAAGAGTTGGACACGACTGAGCGACTTCACTTTCACTTTTCACTTTGATGCATTGGAGAAGGAAATGGCAACCCACTCCAGTGTTCTTGCCTGGAGAATCCCAGGGACGGGGGAGCCTGGTGGGCTGCCGTCTATGGGGTCGCACAGAGTCGGACATGACTGAAGTGACTTAGCAGCAGCAGCAGCAACAGACTGAAGTTCTGGGGAGTGAAAGGGGAGTTTACTGAATAAGCTTGGAATACCATGAATTAGAACTAACTGTTAGATCTCTCCCAACTTTGGAAGTCTCATGGGCTCAGGATAAATTGAATATATGACATTATCAAGCTCTCAATTTCTGATGGACCTCTGAAGTTTCCTCTCCTGAAAAACCAGAAAAATTTCACAACACATCATTCACGGAGGTGCAAGTCTTATCCAGAGTAACTCCAACGTTTAAACTGACCATTATCTTCCAGTGCAGCCTAGTGTGGATGCATTACGGAATGTTGTTTAAGAAACTATGAGGAAGAATGGATGAAGGAAGGCCAGCCAGGAATGTGGGGCAGTATATTCTTCTTTGAGGCAAGCATGGCCTTTTCTGGTGTGGATTTAACTTAAAATACTTCTAAATGATTTATGTGAGGTTCAGATACACAAGTGGAGCTATTTTAGTCATATCACATTTCCATTTTATTTTAGCATAATCAGATAGCTGTCACAGGCATTTTCCAGTGGGGCCACATTCCCTAAATCTTTTCTAAAAAGTATAGTTAGTTGTTGGTGATTCACATTTACTGTCCTTGAAGTAAAGGATAAAAGTCTTTTTAAAAAAGCATAGTTGATTTACATTACTGTATTAGTTCCTGGGGTGCAGGAAAGTGATTCAGCTTTACATAGACAGACCAGACACACACACACACATATATATATATATATATCTTTTTTCATATTCTTTACCATTCTGGGTTATCACAGGATACTGAATATAGTTTCCTGTGCAAAACAGTAGGACCTTGTTGTTTATCTATTTTATATATAGGAGTGTGTATCTACTACTCCCAAACTTCTGATTAGCCCCACAACTATCCACTCTCACTTTTGTCAATCATATCTTTGTTTTCCAAAGTGAAAGTGCTAGTCACTCAGTTGTGTCCAACTCTTTGTGAGTCTGACTGTCACATGGACTGTGGCCTGCCAGGCCTCTCTGTCCGTGGAATTCTCCAGGCAAGAATACTGGGGTGGGTTGCCATTTCCTTCTCCAGGGGATCTTCATGATCCAGGGATCAAACCTGAGTTGCAGGCATATTCTTTACCATCTGAGCCACAGGGGAAGCCTTGAGTCTATTTTTGTTTAGTAAATACGTTCATTTATGTCATATTTTAGGTTCTATATACAAGGGATGGCGTGTGGTATTTGTCTTTCTGGTTACCTCACTTAGTATAATAATCTTTAGATTTTTCTATGTTGCTGCAAATGGGCTTATTTTGTTCTTTTTTATGGCTAGGTAATATTCTATTGTGTATGTGTACCACATCTTCTTTATCAATTCATCTGTTGATGGACATTTAGGTTTTTTCCACGTCTTGGCTATTGTGAACAGTGCTCCTACAAACATTGGGCTGCATGCATCTTTTTGAATTAGAGTTTTCTCCAGATATATGTTCAGGAGTGGGATTTCTGGATCATATATATATATATTTGGACTGTTTTCCATGGTGGTTGCACTAGTTTACATCTCCACCAGCAGTGTGGAGGCTTCCCTCTCCTCCTCATCTCTACAGCATTTGCTATTTGTAGAGTTTTTCACAATGGCACCAAGATCCTTCCCTGAGGAAGCACCATCAGGATGTTTGAGGAGCATAAACTTCCATGAGAAGTTTTGGCCAGCTCATTATCTGCTTTCCACTCTCTTTTCCTAGCTTCCCCAGTGATAACATGCCCCTTTCCAATATCACAGTGCGCATTGTGTCCTATGCACTATTATCATCAAAACATCCTTCAAGTTTGCATAGACCAGGGTGGAAGTGGGTTCATCAGTGCCAGTTTTCTAGATTCCACATATATGTGTTAATATATGACATGTGCTTTTCTCTTTCTGACTTACTTCACTCTTCATGACAGACTCTAGTTCTGTTCATATCACTACAAATGACCCAATTTCATTCCTTTTTAAGGATGAGTCATATTCCATTGCATATATGTACCACATTTTCGTTAATTATTCATCTGTTGATTAACATTCAGGTTGCTTCCACGTCCTGGCTATATTTTAGGGTTTAAAGACAAAGCTCTGACTTAGGTGGTGCCCTACAAAGGCTAATCTAACTGGCCTTATATTTTATTTTCTATCTCACCTCAATTTTAGGGAGAAAATACCATAAAAATATTTACACTTGACATTCTGAAAATAGAAGTAGGCTATACAGAAGACTTTCTCACAAGTTCAAAAAATTTTACTGAAATTAAGAAATCATACAAACATGAATTTTTAGACTCTACAAAAGAAACAAAATATTATTCATACTTTGTTTTAAATGAAAGAGAAGTGTAAGATTATAGTAAAAAAGTAAAGTAAGATGATAATATTCTTGCATCATGAGTGGATAGGGAAAAAAAATAAAGGAAAAGGGTAAGGACAGAGGAAATAATACAAAGGAGAAAAGAGAGGTCAAAAGGTCAGAAAAAACACACGCAGAGCGAGAGTGATAATAAGATGGTGACAGGTATTTTTAGTCATAATAATAGAAGCATTTTTACACTAAAGAGAAGACATAAATCTTCCTATGCCTGCCAACTTACTAAACTCATTGTTCTTATAAAGATGCTATTCCGCATTCTCAGTTCTTCCCAAACTCCTTGGAAGGGCTGCCCACCCTCACTTCGTCCTCCTGTCCTGGTCCATTCACGCCTTAACCTGCTGTGAGGTGGCCTCTGTTCCACTTTTCCACGGAACCCGCTCTGCCAATAACAAGCACGTCGTCATGGAAACACTGAATCCAGCTCTTCTGTCCTGCTTCCCCACCTACTTCCAGGACCACACCCAGGACCCTTTTTGCAGAGTGACCTTCACCCACTTTTCCCTTGGGTAGCCTCTAGTGTCAATGGCTTGTCCACCCCCTTTCCCACCTCACTCCCTAGAGAAACTCTGTAAGCCTTATCACCAAAGCTGTCAATTGATTCTGAGTATGTGTGTAGCATCTAAATCTGATGATCCTACTTTTTCTTCTTTGGACCTCGGTACTTGGTATCTTCTTGGACTTTGAGGCCTCTCTGTCCATC
Source organism: Cervus elaphus (assembly GCF_910594005.1). Lineage (NCBI taxonomy): Eukaryota > Metazoa > Chordata > Mammalia > Artiodactyla > Cervidae > Cervus > Cervus elaphus. Next base: position 21,306,155 of record NC_057816.1, on the reverse strand, counting down.
TGCCAGGTGGACACATTTTCCTGAGTTTTCCACTAACCCCAGGAACTCCTGATGTGGAAAATGGAACCCATCCCCTTTCTGGGCACACTGCAGTCACTTCTGAGTGGGTGGGATCAGAAACCAGGCGGCCAGAGGAGCAGAGTAACTGTGAGGGGTGAGGGTGGGATGGTGATTTACAGATGTGAAGGAAGCCAGAGATGAACCAAGGGGGAGCTGAGCTGAGAGCATTTGGTGTTGGGGGGAAGGAGCTGGTGGCCAGGAGGGAAGTGAAGAGGGAAACTTGGAGGAGAGAGGAGGACACCGAATGCTCTGCAGGAGGGAGTGTGGAAGGATCCAGGACAAGAGACACGGGGAAGAGAAGGGTGAGGGGACACCGCCTCTAACAGGGAATTAGCAGTTAGTGATTCTTCCAATGCAGTGATCTTCCTCTGTACATATTGCAGAAATCTCGGCCTTTACAGCAAAAACTTGAAACTTTGAAGTGTCCGCGCAGCAAGTTCCAAGCTCTACATTTATCGTAACAGTCCAGTTGCGTGTGGTTGTAGAGCCAGCCATCTGGATGGGAAGGATGTTGACACTCAGCACCAGAGAACCGTACCTGGAATCTCTCCCAGCCGCATCCAGCCCAGCCTCAGACCAGAGACATATCCACCTCCCAGGGAGGGCCCCTCAGACTGCAGCCCTTCCCCAGGGTCAGAAATGAGGTGCCCGCTCAAGGCAGAAAAGCCCTGCGTTAACAGCATTACCTTTCACATTGAAGAAGAACATATCGGAAGTTCTGCAACCGGGGCCTCCTTCGGCAGTGCAGTTCCCCTCCCCATGCAAACATATGCCCCTCTTAAAAATAGTGCAGACCTTACATAAGGTGGCTGGAGCTGCAGAGAAACACACAGGAAGTGGAAGTCAGGGTAGAATGGGCTGCGACCAAGGTATGTAAGACACAGTAGGACCCAGGAGTTGAGGGACAAAGCCTGGCTCCAAGTACTTGTCCTGCATGCCATCTGGGGAAAGAAATACCCCACTAGGTTGCTCCCATTGGATATTTAAGGAAATGGGGTCTTTGACATGGGAATCTCAAAATCCATCCAGGATAAATAACTTTGTGTATACTTTATGAGCGAGTTGCATACTATGTGAATGATGCCCCACTAGAGCTGTTTGTTTTTCCAAAATAACCTTGAACAAGAATATGGCACATTACCTGCTGGGAGATATGGCAGATACTAGAAGGTGAGATATGAGAGGGGGTTGGGGGGAAAGGTATGGGTTCTAACCAAGTGGAGTGAAATTTCCAAGCTTGCACCTGCATAGCACTAAGAGATTATGTCTGCTCAGCATTTGTTCCCTGGGATCTGGGCTGAACACCCCCATAGTCCCAGCCCTGTGCTCACAAGCTGCCTTTAGCTTTGGAGCAATTGTGCAGAACACACTCAGTGCCTTCCATATAGCTACCCTGGACCAGGATCCCTTGGGAAAGGGATGGGGCATAAGGACTACACTGGTTTAAGGATGAGGAGGCAGATTTTGGTCCCCAAAGATTTTCAAGGACAGCACCAAAAGTCATCCAAAGTACACACGTATTTAAGTAAAAAGAGCACTGTAAAAATTGTTGTTGCTGTTTAGTCATTGAGTCAAGTCTGACCCTTTGTGACTTTATGGACTGTAGCCCTATAGGCTCCTCTGTCCATGGGATTTTCCAGTCAAGAAGACTGGAGTGGGTTACCATTTCCTTTTCCAGGGGATCTTCCCAACCCAGGGATTGAACCCAAGTTTCCTGCATTTGCTGGTGGATTATTTACCACTGAGCTACCAGAGGAAGATGTACAGCAAGTACTTTCCAAATAAAACAGGAACAAAAGCATTATATAGGACTAGTCTATTTTATAAAATATGAAACAATTCCTGCTATATTACTCATTTCTCTAGACCACAAAGGAAGCACATAATTTTTTTTAATTTAAAATTTTGTTCTTCAAAGGAACACCTATGTCCCAATACCACTGAAAGGAGTCTGACAGTATCCTGAATTCATCAAGCATACATAATATTACAAGACTAGCCAATTCTGTAAAAGTATTGGTTCAAATAAGCCATCCAATTACCTCCTCTTAATACATCACTGCCCCTTGGCTATGTCTTTATGGAAAGTCTGGAGCAACCATTGACTTTGCCTCATAGGGCCAGCCCAGCAAAATAGACATTGTCCCCCCTTGAGAAGGGGCCCCAGCCCCAGTCTGCCCCCAAGGAGGGACTGACCCCACTCAGAGACCTCGGAAAGGAACCTGAACTCTTTCCCTGGGAGCAGTCCGAGTGGGGACAGCAGAAAGAGCCCTCGGATCCTTGCCGCTCAAACCATCCCACAACCTCGTCCTTGACTTTGTCTCCTCCCGAGCGGGTCGGGTCACCAGGCGGGCGCCGCTGCCAGGCCCACCTCCACGTCCTCAGCCCCGGCCCAGCTCCCACAGGGACTCACCCACTCCTTGGAAGAACATGAAAGGGAAGACCCCCAGCAGCAGGAGCAGCAGTAGGAACCTGTCCATCTCGGTCTGGGGGTGCAGGGGGGTGGAAGGGTGCAGAGGAGGCTGGAGCAGGGGAGCAGAGTGCCCGGGGAGGGTGAGGACAGACCGCGCGTGTGTGCAGATGAGAGAAGGCCGGGCGCTCTGGACAGAGCCGCCCCTGGGCTGTGGGCAGGAGCTTCCTTTTACACTCCTGCCAGAGGGTGTTTCACAGCCAAGTGGGCCCAGGAAATGTTCCCACGGACCAGCCCCCTTGGACATTTAGAAGGACGAATGTCCCAGGTGCCACCCCTGTTCCCTTGAGGCTGCTATCTAATCAGTGGGGGACACAAGGCCTGATCAGATCTCTGGGCCCCTCAGCAGTCCCCAATTCTTTATTTTCTGGGCATCTCGCTGCTCCAGGCTCAAGAACAAGAACTTCTCCTGTGGGTAGGGCTTTGCTGAAATAGCCATTTCTTCTTGGTCAAAAGTCCCCCATGACTACCTCCCCTCCAGTCCCAGAGCCCAAGCCTGCACCCAGCCTGGGGGGACACCTGCACTGAGGCTCAGGATACACTCACTGTAGGTGCAGCCCATGCTGTTTGCTTTTGCTCCCCCCTCCCTCCGTTTCTACTCACAGTTAGGACCATGGCCCTCTGCTAAATGAAAAGTACTCATGGGGCTTCCCTGCTGGTGCAGTGGCTAAGACTTAGCCTTCCAGTGCATGGGGTGTGGGTTTGATCCCTGGTTGGGGAACTAAGATCTCACATGCCTCACAGTCAAGAAACCAAAGCATGAAACAGAAGCAATATTGTGACAAATTCAATAACAACTTAAAAAATACTCAGGACATTTGTTAAGAGCAGTAAGGCAGATTTTATTCCAGGGAAGAACTCTAGCGGGGTTTGGTGGTAGGGAAAAAAGCTTAGACTCAATTCTGAGTCCAACAAGGACTAGTGAAGATTTATAGACAAGGAGCTGGTTGGGGCAGGGGGCTAGCATCAGTGATGTAAAATTACTAAGAGGAAACATCAGATCTATGAGAAACCTGCTAGGCTGACTCAACAGGAATCTTGCTGAGGGCAGCATGATAAGATATGGAGGCAGGGAATGAGGAATCTGACCAGATTATCAAGGTGGAGAGTTTTACTAAACTGAGCCAGAAGATTCTTGCTAAAACTGAACTGGCCGTGCCATGGACACGGTCCAGGTCAGGAAACCAGACAAAAAGAGAGCTTAGAGGAGCTTGACTCACTTCTGGTGAAGGTAAAGAATCCCTGACCTCTCGGTGCCAAGTCGGTGTTGGCAATTGTGAGAGTAGTTACAGCAACAACACTCATTTAGCATTTTCAAAACCCAGGATCTATAAGCGCAAATACATCATTTGAGATTTATCTTCAACCTATCATAAACACATCGTAAACAAATAGGCAAAAGCAAATCCTATCCACACAACAGAAGTAATCGAGACCTTAGAGCTAGGTAGATGGCTACGTTATTTTACAGTGTATAAAACAATTTCTACCCTATTCAACTCTTTTATTTTTCTAGCCCCTAAACGCACAGATCCGTGTTCACCAAGTTGGATTTATATAGACAGAGACGATCACTGCTCCAGGACTAAATAGGAGGGCTCAGGATTTTTACAGACACTTGGTCATTGGCATGGACTAACGAGGTGACCCACACAAGGCAAAGAGGGTGCAAATATTTTTATTATATTTTAATTACAATTTTTTTAGAGCTATGCCAGTTTTATTTTTTTAATTGGAGGGTGATTGTTTTACAATATTGTGTTAGTTTCCGCCACACGTCAACATGAATCAGCCACAGGCACAGATATGTCCTCTCCCCGTTGAACCTCCCTCCCACCTCCCACCCCATCCCACCCCTCCAGGTTATCACAGAGCACCGGGTTGAACTTCTTGCATCATACAAATTCCCACTGGCCATCTATTTTACATATGGTAATGTATATGTTTCAATGCTACTCTTTCAATTCTTCCTTACTACTTATATTCTCTGGAGTGTCTTCACATTTTATAAAAATAGCCAGTTCCCCAACAATGATATTCATGTTTGGAGATCCAGCCAAAGGAAGGAGAAAGATGATGGAGCAAGGTCCCAATGTGCAGGTTGGGGGCTAGAGAAACCGTTCTGGGTCACAGTGTGGGGTGAGGAGTCGGGTCTCTCATTCCCTTCTCTCCTTCTCCATCAGAACAACCTTTTCATGGCAGAGACCCTGACAGTCACTTTGACCATTCACCAGAAGCTCTCCGCACACTGCATGGTACAGAGCAGGCGCTCAGTCCTATTTCTGACTCAACAAGAATAGTAGGACAAATGCATGAATGCATGAGGGTCTGCCAGCCCAGAAAGCAATCAGGGGGTCAAAGGGGCCCAAGAGCCCCTACGTGCCACAGACTGGGAGTCCAGCTCCTCCCACGCTGTGAGAGGAGAGAACTCCCCTCCACCGCCTTCCAAAGACAAAGGTGATTCAGTGTAGATTCTGCAGCAGTGTGGGGTGTGTGGACGAAAGACGTCATTGATACCCAGTCCCCACACTGAGGAACTCTGCTGAATGATGCAGGGTCCCCAGTATGCTCAGCAGCCCCTCTCACAGGATAGTGGGGTTCCAGAGCTGCCCAGGGGGCCCCGAGTCCCACATCACCCCTGTCACTGCTGTGCAAGAGCAGAAGGTGACGCAGGAGTTGAAAAGGGAGAAAACAGGGTGTGAACAGATTATTGGAGCCACCAAAGAACAAAACTCTTCTTCTACAGCGTTACTTCCACCCTGGTCTATGCAAACTTGAAGGATGTATTGATGATAATAGTGCATAGGACACAATGTGCACTGTGATATTGGAAAGGGGCATGTTATCTGTCACTGGGGATGCCCAGGTGGCTCAATGGTAAGGAATCTGTCGGCAACTCAGGAGCCACAGGAAACATGATTTTGATCCCTGGGTCCAGAAAATCCCCTGGAGGAGGGCATAGCAACCCACTCCAGTATTCTTGCCTGGAGAATCCCATGGACACAGGAGTCTGGCAGGCTAGAGTCCATAGGGTCACAGAGTCGAACACAACTGAAGTGACTTAGCATGTATCACTGGGGAAGCTAGGAAAAGCTAGTGGAAAGCAGAAAATGATCTGGTCAAATTCTCAGGTCAATGCTTCGCTCTAGAGAATAAATTATATGGTCCATCGACTTTGAGATCAGTTCAGTTCAGTTCAGTCACTCAATCGTGTCGGACTCTTTGCAACCCCATGGACTGTAGCACGCCACACTTCAGGCACCATCTCTCTCCCAGCACAGGAAGCTTCCCTGGGCAACAGCCAGACAGGGGGTGTCTAGAACCACTACAAGCTTCCAGGCCCACTGGATGACATCCTTGTAAGTGTCCAAGGGAGATGGTCCGTGGGAACACTTCCTGGGCCCACTTGGCTGTGAAACACCCCCTGGCAGGAGTGTAAAAGGAAGCTCCTGCCCACAGCCCAGGGGCGGCTCTGTCCAGAGCGCCCGGCCTTCTCTCATCTGCACACACGCGCGGTCTGTCCTCACCTTCCCCGGGCACTCTGCTCCCCTGCTCCAGCCTCCTCTGCACCTTTCCACCCCCCTGCACCCCCAGACCGAGATGGACAAGTTCCTACTGCTGCTCCTGCTGCTGGGGGTCTTCCCTTTCGTGTTCTTCCAAGGAGTGGGTGAGTCCCTGTGGGAGCTGGGCCGGGGCTGAGGACGTGGAGGTGGGCCTGGCAGCGGCGCCCGCCTGGTGACCCGACCCGCTCGGGAGGGGACAAAGTCAAGGACGAGGTTGTGGGATGGTTTGAGCGGCAAGGATCCGAGGGCTCTTTCTGCTGTCCCCACTCGGACTGCTCCCAGGGAAAGAGTTCAGGTTCCTTTCCGAGGTCTCTGAGTGGGGTCAGTCCCTCCTTGGGGGCAGACTGGGGCTGGGGCCCCTTCTCAAGGGGGGACGATGTGTACTTTGCTGGGCTGGCCCTATGAGGCAGAGTCAATGGTTGCTCCAGACTTTCCATAAAGACACAGCCAAGGGGCAGTGATACAACAGGAACAGGTTGCTGAAAGGTCATCTTGAACCAATGTTTCTGTTACAAGGACAATATTTCCATTGTCACTTAGATATGTTTGGACATCAGATTCCTTGTGGGAAGGGAGGTATGGTGGGAAGTTTTGTGAGACTGCAATCCTACCTTGGGGCCAGCACGGTCTGTATGTCCTACAAGAGTCTGGCCTCGGGTGTCTGTATGTAGACGCTCTCATTGTGTTCTTCATAATAGCATCATAGCTAAGGGGACAGCTTTCATATTATTTTTAATAAGCCAAAAATCCCTGTGTAGGGACTCCCCTGGTGGTCCAGTGATTAAGACTCTGTGCTCCCAATGCAGGAGGCCTGTGTTCCATCCCCGGTCAGGAAACTGGATCCTACATGCCACTACTAAGACCCAGTGCAGTCAAGTAAATAATTAAAAAAAAAAATCCCTGTGTAATAAACGCCTGTCCTTACAGAATCCACGGTCATAATATGATGCAAATGTTCCCAAGCTTTAAGAGTATATTGGAAGGAAATATTTAGGATCATGCTTTTCCCTCAACCCCTTGACCCTACCAGTGTTCTAGCCCACCTTGATATCAGCCCATTCGACTCTGTAATCAATCTTCGCTTCTATTTTCTATAGCTCCAGATACATTATGTATGGTCTGCCAAAATTTTAAGAAAGGTCAGTGTTTGCAGGGCAAAGGCAATTGCACCATGGAACAAGGTCCTGGATGCAGAACCAGAGATTTCTTCTTTTTCTCAGAGAAAGGTAATGCTATGAAGACAGGTTCTTCTGCCTCCAGCTGGCGCCTCACTCCTGGCCCTGGGGAGGGGCTGTGGTCTGAGGGGGCCCTCCCTGGGAGGTGGACACGTCCCTAGTCTGGAGGCCGGACTGAGTGTGTCCGGGGGAGGTTCCGGGTATGTTTCTACGGTCCTGAGAGTCACTGTCCTTCTCTTCCAGGTCGATGGATCTACAACCACACTGAATTGGACTGTTATGATTTCTGTATGTCTTCAAGTTTCTATTTTAGGGACCTGAAGATTTTAACATTTTGCTGCAAAGGTCAAGATTTCTGTAATAAATATATCGGAGAAGGAAAAGAATGATCAGGTCACTAACTGCTAATTCCCTGTCAGTGGTGGTGTCCCCTCACCCTTCTCTTCCCCGTGTCTCTTGTCCTGGATCCTTCCACACTCCCTCCTGCAGAGCATTCGGTGTCCTCCTCTCTCCTCCAAGTTTCCCTCTTCACTTCCCTCCTGGCCACCAGCTCCTTCCCCCCAACACCAAATGCTCTCAGCTCAGCTCCCCCTTGGTTCATCTCTGGCTTCCTTCACATCTGTAAATCACCATCCCACCCTCACCCCTCACAGTTACTCTGCTCCTCTGGCCGCCTGGTTTCTGATCCCACCCACTCAGAAGTGACTGCAGTGTGCCCAGAAAGGGGATGGGTTCCATTTTCCACATCAGGAGTTCCTGGGGTTAGTGGAAAACTCAGGAAAATGTGTCCACCTGGCAGATGGACAGAGAGGCCTCAAAGTCCAAGAAGATACCAAGTACCGAGGTCCAAAGAAGAAAAAGTAGGATCATCAGATTTAGATGCTACACACATACTCAGAATCTATTGACAGCTTTGGTGATAAGGCTTACAGAGTTTCTCTAGGGAGTGAGGTGGGAAAGGGGGTGGACAAGCCATTGACACTAGAGGCTACCCAAAGAAAAAATGGGTGAAGGTCACTCTCCAAAAAGGGTCCTGGGTGTGGTCCTGGAAGTAGGTGGGGAAGTAGGACAGAAGAGCTGGATTCAGTGTTTCCATGACGACGTGCTTGTTATTGGCAGAGCGGGTTCCGTGGAAAAGTGGAACAGAAGCCACCTCACAGCCGGTTGAGGTATGAATGGACCAGGACAGGAGGACGAAGTGAGGGTGGGCAGCCCTTCCAAGGAGTTTGGGAAGAACTGAGAATGCGGAATAGCATCTTTTATAGGAAGAGCAACCTTAATGAATTTAATCAAAGAAAAGTTTTTTTCTTCTTAATGTTTATTTCTTGGTGTTTACATTTGCTTAATGTAAAAATCCTCTTGTTATAACTGTAGCAATGTATGTTTATACATATTCTCCTTTTCTGTGTATATATATATATATATATATATATATATATATATATGTATGTATGTATGTATATATAAAACATTTTCTGCTCTTTTTGTCTATCTCCTTTTTTTTTTTTCTTTTTCTTTCCTTCTCTTGTTCTTAACGTTTTTTCTCTTTTCCTTTGCCATGGGGAAATGGAGATCATTATTTGTGTTTTTACTGCTTATTTTGATTATTTCCATTCACAATTTAAAGCAAATTAAATTGGACATGCTATATTTCTCTTGAAAAAGCAAATAAGAATAAATTAAACCACTTCATGACTTTCATTTATTTTTAAAATATTTGTTTTATTTTTATTATTTATTTAGCTGCACTGGGTCTTAGTTGCAATGTGCGGATCTCTAGCTGTGGCATGTGGGAATCTTAGTTCCCTAGTAGGGATCGTACCTGGGCAGCTTGCATTTGGAGCACAGAGTCTTAGCCACTGGACCACCAGGGAAGTCCCACAACTTTTATTTAGTTAAAACATTTCAAAGTCATAAGAAAAATCTAAAAACCTACTTTTCTTTCAGAATATCAAGTTTAAATATTTTTTAAAAAATATTTGAGCTGAAATAGGAGGTGGAAAAGAAGACAAATTGGATGAGCCACTGAGGAGTATGGCTTAAGCTAAAACCTTGCTTTTAAATGCAAAAGTGTGAGCAACAGCTCCATCAAGACCAATGGCAATAAAAGCCAACTCAAATATTCCAGCCTATATTAAGCTAGGTGTGCTTATATTCCCTTCCACCAAAAAGAACTATGGATGGGTCATGGTGATGGAACAGGATCAGTGAGGGCTTCTAATTATTTTAAAGACTGCCTTTTATCACTTATCACCTAATAGGATGGATAATATCAAAAAACCAGAAAGCAAAAGTGTTGGTAAAAATGTAGAGATATGGGAAAACTTGTGCACAGTTAGTGGAAATGTAAAATGGTGCAACCATTACAGAAGATGGCATAATGTTTGCTCAAAACAGTAAAAATAGAATTCCCATATTATTGTTATTAGTGTATCCTTGTTACCAGCAATTTCAGTTCTGGGTATGTAACCAAAAGAGTTGAAAGCAAGAAATATTTGCACACTCATGTTTATAGCAGCATTACTTATACTAGCTAAAGGTGGAAGCTACTCAGGTGTTCACCAACAAATACTGTAAATGGGTAAATAAAATGTGGTATGCTGCTGTTGCTGCTGCTGCTAAGTCCCTTCAGTCATGCCCAACTCTGTGCGACCCCATAGACGGCAGCCCACCAGGCTCCCCTGTCCCTGGGATTCTCCGGGCAAGAACACTGGAGTGGGTTGCCATTTCCTTCTCCAATGTATGAAACTTAAAAGTGAAAGTGAAGTCGCTCAGTCGTGTCCGACTCATAGCGACCCCATGGACTGCAGCCCACCAGGCTCCTCCATCCATGGGAGTTTCCAGGCAAGAGTACTGGAGTGGGGTGCCATTGCCTTCTCCAAAATGTAGTATTCCAATCCCAAAGAATGGCAATGCCAAAGAAAGTTCAAACTACCCCACAATTGCACTCATCTCACATGCTAGCAAAGTAATGCTCAAAATTCTCCAATCCAGGTTTCAACAGTATGTGAACCGAGAAATTCCAGATGTTCAGGCTGGATTTAGAAAGGGCAGAGGAGCCAGAGATCAAATTGCTGATATCCGTTGGATCATAGAAAAAAGCAAGAGAATTCCAGAAAACCATCTTCTTGTGCTTTATTGATTACGCCAAAGCCTTTGACTATGTAGATCACAACAAACTGGAAAATTCTTTAAGAGATGGGAATACCAGACCACCTTACCTGCCTCCTGAGATATCTGTATGCAGGTCAAGGAGCCACAGTTAGAACTGGACATGTAACAACAGACTGGTTCCAAATTGGGAAAGGAGTATGTCAAGGCTGTGTATTGTCACCCTGCTTATTTAACTTATATGCATCACGTGAAATGCCAGGCTGGATGAAGCACAAGCTGGAATCAAGGTTGCTGGGAGAAATATCAATAACCTCAGATACCAGATGATACCACCATGATGGCAGAAAGTGAAGAAGAACTAAAGAGCCTCTTGATGAAAGCGAAAGAGGAGAGTGAAAAAGCTCAACATTCAAAAAACTGCGATCATGGCATCCAGTCCCATCACTCCATGCAAATAGATGGAGAAACAATGGAAACAGTGACAGACTTCATTTTCTTGGGCTCCAAAATCACTGCAGATGGTGACTGCAGTCATGCAATTAGAAGATGCTTGCTCCTTGGAAGAAAAGTTATGACCAACCTAGACAGCATATTAAAAAGCAGAGACATTACTTTGCCAACAAAGATCCACATAGTGAAAACTATGGTTTTTCCAAGAGTCATGTATGAATGTGAGAGCTGGGCTATAAAAAAAAGCTTTCGAACTGTGGTATTGGAGAATACTCTTGAGAGTCCCTTGGACAGCAAGGAGATCAAACTAGTCCATCCTAAACGAAATCAGTCTTGAATATTCATTGGAAGGACTGATGCTGAAACTGAAACTCCAATACTTTGGCCACCTGATGTGAGGAACTGGAAAAGACCCTGGTGCTGGGAAAGATTGATGGTGGGAGGAGAAGGGGACAACAGAGGATGAGGTGGTTGGATGCATCACCAACTTGATGGACATGAGTTTGAGCAAGCTCTGGGAGATGGTGATGGATAAGAAAGCCTGGCGTGCTGCAGTCCATGGGGTCGCAAAGAGTTGGACACAACTGAGGGACTGAACGGAACTGAATATATACGAAGGAATATCATTTAGTTAGTTCAGTCGCTCAGTCAGGTCTATCACCTGTCTATCACCAACTACTGGAGCTTGTTCAAACTCATGTCCATCGAGTCGGTGATGCCATGAAGGAACACCACTTAGTCTTAAAAAGAAAGAAAATTTTGACACATGGTTTCACATGGATGAACCTTGAGGACATTGTGCTAAGTAAAAGAAGCCAGTTTCCATCATGTGACAAATACTGTATGATTCCACTTATGTGAGGTTTCTCAACAAGACAAAGGCATATGCAGGCATACCTCGATTACCATGCTTCACTTTATTGCAATAGTTGTTTTATTGTGGTGATCTGGAACAGAATGAGCCATAACTCTCCTGTATACCTATTGGAAAGAAGTGGAATGTGGCTGCCAGGGGCCTGGGAGGTGGGAGATGGAGAGTTATTACTGAAAGGATACAGAGATTCAGTTTTGCAAGATGGAAAAGTTCTGAAAGTCAGTTTCACAACAGTGTGAATATACTTAACATTACTGAACTCTACTCTTTGGAATGGTTAAGGTGACACATTTTATTTATGTGTTTTACCATAATTGAAATTTTGAAAAGCAAATAGAGAAATTTAAAAGATGCACTTTTACCCTTTCAGTAGAAATGAAGATAAAACAATTCCCCCCAAACTCTTGCTTTTTGTTATCCTTCACTCTTCACTAATGATTGATGCAAATTCTGTAGGTATTGTAGAAAATTTGGAATATACAAATAATCACAGAAAATAAAATATTTCTGCAAGAGGGCTACACTTATCGACTTGCTCAAGAGCAAAGAACAAAAATGGGAAGGGGTGGGGGAGGACACTTACAAGAAATAACTGGCAAATAGTTACTCAGTAGGTGATCAAGGTTAATGTCATCCATGATAAGACAGGTTGGTATTATCTACACATAACCCAGGTCTAATAAAGCATCACAAAAACCCATACTGAAGTTCCATACTCCTCAAAAAGATTGAATGCTATTTAAAAAAAACAGGGAAAGTCTGAGAAACAGCCACACCCAGGGGAGGGAAGGAGACATGATGAGAAAATGAAATGTGAAATCCTGGAAGAGGGAACAGAAACTAATCAGGAACCTAATGAAATCTGAATGCAGTATACAGTTTGGAGCTAAATCAACATTTTCTCATTAGTTGTGATAAACTTTTCCTGTAAGTTGAAAAATATTGCAGAATTAAAAGTTGTTGGAAAAAACCACCCAAACATGTCACTAGAGAGAAACATTGTGATAATTTAATGTATAATGTGTATCTAATTGGCTCTTTCATAAGTATATACACAGGGCTTCCCTGGTGGCTCAGTGATAAAGAATCTGCCTACAGGGCAGAAGATGTGGGTTCAATTCCTGGGTCGAGAAGATCCCCTGGAGAAGGACATGGTAACTCTTCTTGCCTGGGAAATAACAATGGACAGAGGAGCCTGGCAGACTACAGCCCATGGGATCAGTCAGAGTCAGACACAACTTAGCGACTAGACAACAACAAGAAATAACTTGGTTGCTGTATATTTTTGTTTACCAGAGCTCCTATAAAGTTATTTTAGCCAGTCTCTAGTTATCATTGTAAATTTTCAGTGCAGTTGGGTAAATATGAAGGAGTGTGATTGCTGAATCATATGGTAACAGTATATATATTTTTGTAAGAAGTTGCCAAACCATCTTCCAAAATGGCTGTACCATTTTTGATTCCAAGCCACAGTAGATGAGACTTACTATTGCTCTACATTCTTGCCAGCATTTCAGGTTGTCAGTGTTCTTGGTATTGTCCCTTCTGATAGATGTATAGTGGTATGTCACTGTTGTTTTTATTTGAATTTCCCTAATGATGTATGATGGGAACATCTTTTCATGTACTTATTTGCCTCCTGTAAGTCTTCTTTGGTGAGATCTTTTTAAGGTCTTGGCTGCATTTTTCAACTGGGTTGTTTGTTTTCTTGTTGAAAGGTTTTTTTTGTTGTTTTTTAATTTTTATTTTATATTGGAGTATAGACAGTTTTTACAATGTTGTGTTAGTGTCAGATGTAAAGCAAAGTGATTCAGTTGTACATATACATATATCTATTCTTTTTCAGCTTCTTTCCCATTTAGGTTATTACAGAATGTTGAGTCCTGTTGTTAACTTTTTAAAAATTCATAGTGTTTTGGATAACATTCTTTCATCAGCATGTCTTTTGCAAACATTTTCTCCCAATCTATAGCTTGTCTTCTCATTCACTTGATAGTATCTTTTGCAGCACAAAAATTTTTCACTTTAAGGAAGTTCAGCTTATCATTTCTTCCTTACATGGGTTGTAGATTTGGTGTTACATCTTTGTTATCACCAAACCCAAGGTTATCTAGATTTTTTTCTATGCTCTTCTGTAATAGTTTTATAGCTTTGCAATTTCCCTTTATGTCTGTGATCCAGTTTGAGCAAAATTTGTGAAAGGTGTGAAGTCTGTGTCTAGATTTTTTTTTTTTTTTTTGGGCACATGGATGTCCTTTTGTGATCTATTTTTTGACAATACACTGCAGTTCTTCTTTAATAAACAAAAAATTATCTTCAATTAAAAATCTCACAGTGAAGATCAGCATTGGATGAACGCTCTGATGAGGCAGAGGCGAGGATTTAGACGGAGGTCCTCGCGGCACCGAGTCTCAGGTTTATTCTCCTCCTCCATGCCCTGTGTGTTGATGTGCTGTGTGTGTGGCTATTTTGCCATTGCAAGCATCTAGTGCTTCTGTTGTGTTATCTCAGTAGATCTTAGTGATGCTTGACCGCTTTTCGTTTATTCCTTGGCCTTGGAGAGCAAGAAAGTTCTGCTGTTCCATCAAATGTCTGTTCTGTATCCCATATTTATTTCTTTTAAAAAAATTAATTAATTAATTTGACTGCACCGGGTCTTAGTTACAGCATGTGCAATCTTCATTCGTCTTTGAGGTAATGTGGGATCTTTAATTGGGGCATGTGCGATCTAGTACCCTGACCAGGGATCGAACCTGGATCCTCTACATTGGGAGCCCGGAGTCTTCGCCACTGGACCACCAGAGAACTCTCTATATCCCATATTTCTTGGAGAAACTGTACCTGGGCCATGGACTTTCCACTCTGGTCTTCTTTACTGTTTGAAGGTTAGATCTGACTTATTGTTCTCAGATGAAACTCTCTGTCACAGTCCTGCACCCACAAAGGGCTTTCATTGCCCAGGGAAGGTGGGCATCTTCCGGAGCAGCTCACCAGGAGAGAGGTAGAATGCTCTGTGGCATTAGGTGTGGGTGGTATGTTTCAGTACAGGCTTCATGGGTAACTGCACAGAAAACAGAGGGCTTCAGGAGGTTGACAGGAAGGACTCTATGGGCTCATGATTAGGAAATAGACACGGATAAATACAGAAGAGCATGCCAGCACATCCCAGACATATTAGCTAGAGTAGCACTGATGTATGAAATTTCTTACCTAGCCCCTGGCCCACTCTGGGGGTCATTGAATCCCAATTCCCCCAGCTAAGAGAGAAAGGGCTGATATGGCGACAAGCCCTCAAGCCCCACAGTGCATCTGAGAGGTGCTGGGAGGAAAAATCAGATATCTTGATCTCAGAGACCCGTGGCACCAGCAGCAAAATTGATTAAAAGATGAGGACTGCTATGGGGGCATCCAAGGGTCATTTCATAATCCCGCTGGTATAACCTCCAGCTCTCTGCTATATCCAGGGAAATTCACCTCCTCTGAATATACCACTTTCTACTCTTTAATTTGGCCTTCTTTGAGATCTAGCTCATCCCCACTATAATGAGATAACCTCCCTTGCATCCCCCTGTTTGAGCTAAGGTCTCTGGTATACACAGCCTGCTGCTGTAGTGAACTTACTTTGCTTTCTCTATAAATCTTTTTTTCCCTCTGGCTAAGTGGAGAGTTGCTTAGAAGAGGGAGCATTTTTTACATTAAAATTTTTTTTAATTGGAAGATAATTGTTTTACAATATCGTGTTGGTTTCTGCCGTATATCAACGTGAATCAGCCATAGGTGTACATATGTCTGATCCCTCTTGAACCTCCCTCCCACCCCCCATCCATCCCACCCCTCTAGGTTGTCACAGAGTACCTGATTTAATCTCCCTGCATCATGCATCAAGAACGACAGGCCTACCTTGCCCCAGTAAGCTAGGCAATTAGCGTGCTGTCCATAAAACTTTTAGTTAACTTTGAGGGACTTCCATGATGGTCCAGTGGTTAAGAATCCACGTTGCAATGCAGGAGACGTGGGTTTGATCCCTCATCAGGAAAACTAAGATCCTGTATAGGCTTCCCTGGTAGCTCAGCTGGTAAAGAATCTGCCTGCAATGCAGGAGACCCTGGTTCAATTCCTGGGTGGGGAAGATCCCCTGGAGAAGGGATAGACTACCCACTCCAGTATTCTGGCCAGGAGAATTCCATAGACTGTACAGTCCATGGGGTCACGGTCAGACGTGACTGAGTGACTTTCACTTATGCTGCAACTAAGACCCAGTGAAGCCAAATAAATTTTTTTAAAAATATTTAAAAAATATTCTCCTGGTGTTGCTCACCGCGCCACCTCTAGCACTTTTCATTGAACCTGGAACTCAGCAGGTTTTCAGCAAGTGCTTCCTGCTTCCCTGGCTTAGAGGGAGAAGCTGCTGTATGCAGTCAACAACTGGAACCACAGCGCCCCCTGATGGTGCTTGTTCCCTCGAGCTAAGTCGTTTCAGTCTTAGGGACAGGAGCAGCATGGACTGTAGCCTGCCAGGCTCCTCTGTCCATGGAATTCTCCAGGCAAGAATACTAGAGTGGGTTGCCATTTCCTTCTCCAGGGGATCTTCCCGACCCAGGGATCAAACCCGTGTCTCCTGGGTTGCATCGCCATGCTGGTTCTCTACTGCTAGCACCGTACTAGCGAATCCTGGGAGAAGAACCTCAGATTGGACTTTTAAGAGGCATGCTCCATTCTGGAGCCTGTCTGTTCTATAAATCTCTCTTTCCTTAAAGCAGTATGGCTTCCTGAAGACTTGGTTTTTGGGAACAGTTTGTTATGCTTTTTTCTTTCACAGGGAATGTTCTGACATGAACTGAGACTCCGGGTTCAACTTGCTGCCATGATGAGGAGTTTATTCAGGGAACTGCTCTTGAAAACCTGCTGCAGAATAAGGGATTCCCTCCCAAAGCTGTTCGCAATATAATAGTGTGAGATGGGGGTCACTTGGTCATATCTTCTCCATCCTTAAAACTCAGGCTTATCTCTTTTCTTCTCTTCAGGATTCATATTTATTTATTCAGATTTCTCTTGTATCACTGTGTCTGGTGGGTACATTGACCTTGGGGAAGTCTGTTCTCTGGTCTTTCTGTAGCCGCATTGCCCACACAAGGTATAAGCATACCTCCCTGCACACCCCACCCCGCAAAAAGCCTGCATAGGGCTGCTTCTGTTTTAGTAAATACTTTTTGTTGAGGCAGTCCAGGCGCGGGATGGAAAAGAATTTACAGACACAAAGTATTTTAGAAAAGAGTTTATTGAGAGCAAAAGACTAAGGTAGTGAGGGGCGCTGCAAAGACAGTGGGCTGACTTCCTGACGGCGAGGGAGAGCCAACGGAAGGGAGAACGAGTGGGAGACCGGCTCAGTTAGAACAGCAGGCTGGCTCAAGGGAGACCGATGCTTTCGTGGGCTTGCGGTTGATTTTTATAGTCTCAGGACAAGGCAAGTTCCTGTGGCAAGGGTTTGCATTGATTGGGTCATTGGTCAGGATTCTACATGGCACACATGTTACTTAATATGGAGATGGAAGTTGGCTGGTTAGGGACAGGACGGCTTATGAAAATCAGGATGCCATAGCTCATGACGAACAGGATGGATCATGACAACAGCTGCCATGGAGCTTGGCTAATTCTCGATATACTGCGCTGTGACCCCAGCATGGGGCTCCACACTGTGAAGCAGAAGGGAGAGGGTACAGATGCATGAATGAAGATGCTACAGACTTTGGGAAAGGAAGAGAGCATTCAACCACAGTGAAACCCATTTTGCCTATTGGTTTGATTGAGATAAACCTTGCGTGCCATACAGTTCACTAGTTTAAAAACTTACAATTCAGTGGGTTTTGGTATATCCCCAGAATTGTGCAACCATTATCGTATCCCACATCAACATGCTCCTAACTGTGTTGACCACAGACCCAGTGAAGGTAACATGATGTGCATTAAATGGATGTTTATCAGAACACTCCTTTCCTGTATAACTCTCTTCTAAGATTTCCAGCACAGTCAATCCATCCTGATTTCCAATTGTGTAATGTGGTTGCGGATTCTAAAGTGAAATAAATATTCAAAACCTAAAAATAAAGAGCCTTAAAAAAAAAAAAAACAAAGAGCCCTGGTGATGGAGAGGTTGAAGAAGAGAGAGTGGAAGAGCTAAAAAAGGAGGAAGATAAAAAGAAAGGAGGAAAGAAATGTCTGTCTGTTAAAAAAAAATGTGACTCTTACCGTGGTCAGTTGCCCTCCTCCCTGTCTTCAGTTTGTGATATATCTGCCCATCCCATCTGTGCAAACATTCTCCCTTCTGATTGATAAGAATGGACTAAAAGTCTGAATCAGCTCTATACATGTTTAATAGAAAGAAACACCAGCCAAAAAAAAAAAAAGACTGACTGAACAAGCAGTAAACTTATCTTTTTAGAAACTCCTCATTCAGGGGAAATGATCATTCTGAAGGGAGTGAACATGGATAAGACTCCATGAGGGGCGGTTTAATTGGAAAACTCATCCTGAGTGACTTAGTGTGGTTATTGCAGAAATCAAAGTGGCCGAGTGTATGCTCAGCATGCTGAAAAAACCAGAACTTGTTTCATAATTGGAACAGTTTTTCTCACGGCTGATCATCTCATCCACTGTGCAAGAGAAAATCAGATCCACAGGGGTCACAATGAGAGCCAGATCATCGGCCAGAGAAAACGACTGTAAGATAGCAAACGTCCACTCTCCCTTAGGATTGGACGTAGAGAAAGAATATTCTCCAAAGGCTTATTGTTGTTTAGTTGCTTCAGTCATGTCTGACTGTTTTGTGACCTCATGGCCTATAGCCTGCCAGACTCCTCTGTCCATGAGATTGTCCCAAGCAAGAACACTGGGATGGGTTGCCATTTCCTCTTCCAAAGGGATCTTCCTGACCCAGGGATTGAACCCATGTCTTCTGCATTAGCAGGCAGTTTCTTTACCACTGAGCCACCTGGGAAGCCCCTAAAAAGGCTGCATGCTCCATAAAAGGAGTTCGGCTTTAGGTCTTGAGAAGTCACATCTCATGGAAGACCCAATATCCAAGATAACTCTCCTGTAAGAAAGAGCTGTCCATGCTGGTGGAATAGACTGGCCTCTTCTTCAAAACCATTTGTATAACAAGCACTTTCTGGGAACCTACTGGGCTAAACACTGGATGAAAACTGGTGAGCAATAAAGAGTTTCTTTATCTCTAGGATATTTCAATGTATTGGAGGAGTTTTAGACTGTTAGAATATTGTGTGATTAACAACAGGGAAATTTGAAGACATGAAGGTAGGCTTGGGATCTTAGGAGAGCCGGAGACTGAACCCAGGATCGGTGTACAGCGGCAGGTCTCGGGTCTATCCCTGATGATGCAGTCTGCTGCTGCTGCTAAGTCGCTTCAGTTGTGTCCGACTCTGGGCGACCCCATAGAGTCATCCTGTCCCTGGGATTCTCCAGGCAAGAACACTGGAGTGGGTTGCCATTTCCTTCTCCAGTGCGTGAAAGTGAAAAGTGAAAGTGAAGTCACTTAGTCGTGTCCGACTCTTTGCAACCCCATGAACTGTAGCCTACCAGGCTCCTGCATCCATGGGATTTCCCAGGCAAGAGTACTGGAGTGGGTTGCCATTGCCTTCTCCACTGATGCAAGACTTCAATATTAAGTGCCCGATCACCCCACACCTATGACTTAGCCCCTCACTCCCTCTTCTCAAGAAATTTCCCGAGTATTCAGACACCATGCCATATAAGAAACTGATTTGAGTACGGGGGAGAAAGTTGGATTCTCCTGTCTCTAAAGCTTAAGGTCTCACACCTCATTTAAGACAATCTCAAGAATAAACCATGGAAATAACCTCAGTGTATACACACACACACACAGGGGAATATTTAAAAAAGTATTTCTCTATATATTATTTATTTGACTGTGCTGGGTCTTAGTTGTGACATGCGTGATCTAGTTCTCTGAGCAGGGATTGAAACTGAGCCCCCTGCATTGAGAGCTTAGAGTCTTAGCCACTGGACTACCAGGGAAATCCCCACAGACTGGAACATTATTTAGCCATTTAAAAAAAAATTAGGAAATCCTGCCAATCTGTTGTGACAACACGGATGGATCTTTAGGGCATTATGTTAAGTGAAATAAGTAAGACAGAGGAAGACAAATGCCATGTGATCTTATTTATTTGTGAAATCAAAATAAACAAACTCACAGAAACAGAGATCGGATTTGTGGTTACCAGAGGTGGTGGGTGAGGGTAGGGGAACTGGATGAAGGTGGTCCAAAGATACAGACTTTCAGTTATAAATTAAATAAGTACTAGGGGTGTAACACACAACATGACAAGTAGAGTTAACAATGCTGTATGATATGCAGCAAAGATATTTTAATGTTTTAATTAAGACTCTTATTTAAAACAGTTTTAGATTCATAGCAAAATTGATGGAGGTATAGAGGCTTCCATTATACCCCCTACCACCAAAATGCACAGTCTACCCCCCATTAATATTCCCCACCAGAGTGGTACATTGGTTACCATCAGTAAACTATGTTAACACATGATAGTTACCCAAAGACCATAATTTATAATACAGTTCACTCTTGGTGCTACACATTCTGTGGGTTTGGACAAATGCATAATTATGCGTATTCATCACGTGAGAGATTTTTTACAGCAGTGTTGATCAAAAACATTCTCCGAATGTTCTCGTGGAGAGGTCAGCAGTGTTTTCTGTGTTTTTTCCAGCTCTTCTGATACATTCTGTGCAGATAACTCACTTAAGAGAAATCTAACAGCCTACACTACACACCACCCACACCTTGTATCCTGCAAGCACAGTTTCCTTCACCACCGGTCTGAAAAATTAACCCCTTCCTGGGCTCTAAGAGCCCTCTGCAGCCACTGGACAGTGAATGAAGTGAGGCTATGAGGCGGTCTCAGACGGCTGCTGCTGAGAGCATCTACATCAGCTCAGAGGTTTCAGGTACATCAAAAACTTCCCTGGTGGTCCAGTGGCTAAGACTCCACATTCCCAGTGCCAGGGGACTGGGTTTGATTCCTGGTTGGGGAACTAGATCCCACATGCCACAACTAAGAGTGTGAATGCCACAAGTTGGACCTGGTGCAGCCAAGTAAGCACTAATAAATAAAATAAATATTAAAATAGAACTTATATCAGCATAGGCTAACAGACACAGAGACAGCAAAAATGAAGAGTCTTTATGAGTCCCAGTTTTCTAGGGACAGGAAGCAGACTGAGACCTCTGGGAACGTGGGCCATTTCTTTTGGAGAAGGAAGAGTGATTCAGAGGAAGGAACTAAAAACTGAGCGGGCAGAGGGCGGAGCTAAGACCCACAGGGAACCATCCTCAGTTGCAGGACTGACTACTTGTGAAAGGTTGGACCTCAGAATTGTCATGGACCCGTGACTGTGTCTCAAATGATCTCCTTTCCCCACTCCCCCCTTTTAGGATTTTTCTGATGTGGACTATTTTAAATGTCTGGATTCAGTTTGTTACAATACTGTTTGTTTGTTTGTTTTTGGTTTTTTGGCTGCAAGGCATGTAGGATCTTAGTTCCCCAATCAGGGATAAAACCAGCATCCCCTCGAACTGGAGGATGAGGTCTTCACCACTGGACCACCAGAGAAGTCTCACATTATCTCCTTTTGAATGAAAGTGTTTATTGCAGTTATTCTACCTCTATCCTCCTCTTCTACATTAGGTGCGTGGAGAGCAGGTATCTGTCTCTTTAGTTTAGAGAAGCTTGCACGCCCTGTAGCCTGTACTCCACAGCAAGAGAAGCCACAGCAGTGAGAAGTCCAAGCACCACAAGTAGAGAGTAGCCCCTGCTCGCCACAACTAGAGAGAAGTCCGCACAGAGATGAAGACCCAGCACAGCCAACGAATAAATATATTTTAAAAATAAAAATAAATAAATAAAAGATAACAAGAGTTCGGTGAGGAGGTGAAGAAAAGGAACCCTGGTACATGCTGATGGGAATGGAAACTGGTACAGCCCCTGGGGGAAACTAGATGAAGTTTTCTCAAAACATTAAAAGTAGAACTTCCGTATGAGCCAGCAATCCCACTTCTCCCACAACATTTAGGACAATAACTATAGCAGTAAGATCATACCTCACCCAGTCTCCTTTCCCTCCTTTAAGCAAGACTCTATACATCTCTTCCAGAATCAGGGTCAAAGCACCTTCCCTCTTTGTTCAGTGGCTTCCTCAAACATCAGACAGTCCAAACTTCAGGGCCTAAGAATCAGTTCTTTCCTCCTTGTCTCAATTCGTCTTACTCGCTGATCTGGTGGTGTCCTTAAATCGATGCTTCGCTTGTTTGTTTGTTTAGAATAATAAAAGTGTAGACAGAAGACTCAAAGGTTCTGACCATACACTTGAGAGTCAGAGGGGTGAGTCAGATAGATAGATTAAGGTGGCATGGTTTGGCGGACAAAGCACCTCACCAATAGGACACAGACTTTTCCCTTGGGGTCCTTTATTTGTTTAATTCCCTTTCTCTGTTCTTCATTTTCTCTTCTTTCTTTCCTCATTTTTTTAAATCTTCATTTTAAAAACAAAGTCTCCTTGGCTCTCCCTCTGCAACTCTCTTCTCTATTCTAAACAATTATCTAAATGTGGAAGTCCAGCACTGCAGAGGGGAGCTGGAAGCATCTTTGATAAATTCTGCCAATGAACCTAGGAGAATTCGACATAGCACTGATATAATTGATTAGCATGCCCATTTAAAATCTATTTTGAGGACTCCTCTAGTGGTCCAGTGGCTGAGACTCCGTACTCCTAATGCAGGGGTTCAATCCTAGGCCAGGGAGCTAGTTCCCATGTGCAGCAACTCAAGATCTCACAAGCTGAGACTAAGACCTGGTGCAGCCAAATAAATAAATAATATCTATTTTGCTTTTTTCTATCCACACTGTAAATGCAATACATATAAAGAATAATGGGTCAGGGAATAGTATCGGAGTCCTTATTATGGAGTAATTATTATAATAATGCATACTGTGTCCTCAGACATTGGATTTTAAATCCTGATTATAGCATATATCAGCTCTATGAACTTAAAAAAAGTTCTTTTAAGTCTGTGCTTACATTTTCTCATCTGTGTAATAGAAAAACGCCAGTAAGTACTTCACTGAGCTGTGATGGTTTTAAATGATTCAGGACTTGTACAGTGTTTAGAAAAGTGTCTGGTGATTAGCAACTTCTTAAAGAACATTTGTTATTCTCATTTGGGAAGGCAAATTGCTTTTTATTTTCTATATGATTTAAAACATAAACATAAAAAATTGTAAATCTATGTTATTGGGCATGCAATGAATAAAGATGCAATTTGTGACTTTATTAACATAAATGAGTAAAACTGTATTTGAGTAGAGTTTTTGAATTGAATGATAACGAAGTTAAGTTCATATCAATCCAAATTGAATTATTATAACCGTAGGATGCTAACTGTAGTTTTTATGGTAACCAAAGAAAATATCTGTAGAATATACACAAAAGGAAACTTAAAAGAGAAAATTGTTCACTACAAAAAAAATCAACAAAATGCAAATGCAAATAGTAATGGAGGAAATGAGGGCTCGAAAAGCTATAAGACATACAGAAAACCAATATTAAAATGGCAGAGGTTTGGCCCTTCTTTGTCAGTAATTACTTTAGCTATACGTGGATTAAACTCTCATAAAGAGGCAGAGGTTGGCAGAACAGATTTTTTTAAAAAGTATCCATCCTTATGTTATACAACAAGAGATTTACTTTAAATCTAAAGACACAAATAGGTTGAAACTCAAAGGATGAAAAAAGATACTCCTTGTAAATAGTTACCAAAAGAGACCTAGGGTACCTATACTAATAACTAAATGATCTAATTTACCAGAAATAAAGAATGACATTATATGTTGATAAAAAGGCCAGTTCATTAAGTGTGTGTGTTTGTGTGCGTTAAGTCACTTTAGTCGTGTCCAACCCTTTGCCACCCCATGGACTGTGGCCTGCCGGGCTTCTTGGTCCAAGGGATTCTCCAGGCAAGAATACTGGAGCGGGTTGCCATGCCTTCTTCCAGGGGATCTCCCCCACCCAGGGATTGAACCTACACCACTTTATGTCTCCTGCATTGGCAGGCGGGTTCTTACCATTAGCACCACCTGGGAAGCCCAGTTCATCAAGACACTGTGACAATTATACATAGGCCAAACAGAAACCAAAATATATATTGCAAACTTTGACAAAGTTGAAAGAAGAAATAGACATTCTACCCCAATACTTCACCTTCAATAATGATAGGAGAAACATACAGAAGATCAATAAGGAATTAGAGGATTTAAGCAATATCATAAACCAGTTAGATGTAACAGACATATACAAAGTGTAGATGCCAACGACAGGAGGATATACCTTCTTCTCAAGTGACAAGGAATATTCTCCATGGAAAGCCAGGCCCTCCTTGTAAGGCTCTCCCTGTTTGAGGACCTCTCTAGGCCTCAAGTGTTAGGGGCCTGATGAGATTTAGGATACTGGACATTTGAGAAGTAAAATAACTTGGAGACTTTTGCCAGATTGTTCTTTGTCCAGTATCCCTTCCTTCTTATCTGGTGCATTATGGAAACAGCCCACGAGTTCCCCTGAATACAGTCTTTTTATTCAGTAGAGTTTTTATTATAATACATTCAGTGCCCCCATGTCCCAGTGCAGCCTCCCCCATTCCCCCCGACCTTAGACTTGGGGTTTGACCCCCAACCAGAACAGCAGAACCAGACAAGTGGGCCTGGTTGTCTAAGTTGAGCCCAGACAGCATTTCAAATTCACACTCCGTTTCTTTTTTGTCCACGTTTGATTTCTCTCGGGCTTCTTGGCTCTCAGGAGGCAGTGTGGGTGTTGGCTAAGTGTGAAAGCATTTCTGGATCTTGATGTTTGTTAAAGAATGGTGGGCAGAATGCTGTCAAGGGGAGGTCACTACAAAGTAGCTGAATATCTCCGGCTAAGCCTCTTCTGCCATGGGATTGAACGGAACCACATCCTTTACTGATAAGCTATTGCAGTGGCTTGTATTACAACAGAAGAACACGTTTTTCTCTCGAGGGGTGATGCGTGTATACTCTGCACATCTTCTTGGGCAACCCAGCACAGAATATTGGTAGATATAATCTGAAGAGGGGAGGAGAATAACCAGGCCACAGGTTAGACATCAGACGGGGCACGGAATGTTCCCAAGTGAGCAGTCCCTTCCTTTCCTCCCATCCCCATAGGTAGACCCTAGACTTGAAGCCCCTTCCACAAAAGGGGCAGTTTCCTTCCAGGGTGATTTGCTTCTGCCCCCAATGCCCACACACATTTACAGCAAAGTTGCTGTAACAGACAGACTCTATTAGGGATTCAGTCACTGAACACTAGAAATGCAAAGGAATTTGGAGACCACCCATCAAAACCTCATCACTGTAAGGTAAGAAACTGTAAGAAAGTCAGGGTCCCATCCCTCCCCATTCTCCTGCCTGTATCTCACCTCCGGTGTAATGATGAAAGTATACTTCTTTGGTCTGGCATGCTAAATCAGGATATCTGGGTTGGCAGGAATCTAAATTCTTTCTGCATTTTTTGCCAATATATTCATCACAGGAGGTGCAAGAAATCAGTCTCATCATGGTAGGATCTGGACAATACGGGAGAACCACAGGGTGAGAAAAAGGAATGCCAAGTAGTGAAGGGGAAGAGAGCCAGGCTGCTGCTGTAGGTTCAGGATTGAGGCCGGAAGACTAGACTTCCCAGGCCTTCCTCCTTGCTCCCTGAGGAGGCTCTCTGCAGAGCCAGATCTACCGAGGAATCTGTTTTAGGAGTCACATGGTAACCAGGAAGTGCTCTCCCTTCTTTCTTTTGAGGCTCACCCTGCAGCTGTGGCTTCGAAAGTGACACTGAAATGGGCATTTCATTGCTAGTAGGGCTGGGTGAGGTTAGTTGAGAGAGACAGCCCAGGATCTAATGGGGGAGAAGAAGGAGGAGGATCTCCCTTCTGAGCTTTCTTATTAAGCCCTGGGTGTTAGTTGATGAGTCTAACTTTCCTGGCTATTGATGCATCAATGGTTCTTTTTTTTTTTTTTTTTTTAATAAAATAGAATTTTTTTTTTTTGAAAGTCACTCAGTTGTGTCTGCCTGTTTGTGACCCCAAGGACCATAGCCCTCCAGGCTCCTCTGTCCACGGAATTCTCCAGGCCAGAATACTGGTGTGGGTAGCCATTCCCTTCTCCAGGGAATCTTCCCAATCCAGGGATCAAACCCAGTCGCCCACATTGCAGGTAGATTCTTTACCATCTAAGCCACCAGGAAAGCCCAAAGATACTGGAGTGGGCAGTCTATCCCTTCTCCAGTGGATCTTCCCGACCCAGGAATCGAACTGGGGTCTCCTGCATTGCAGGTGGACTCTACCAGCTGAGCTACCAGGGAAACCCACTGATTCTTTTTTTTTTTTCCCCCAATAAAATAGGGTTTAGAACGGGTTTGTTACCTGGAAAATGGAGATGGGTTGCCATCTCCTCCTCCAGGGGATCTTCCTGCTCCAGGATCTAATCCAAGTCTCCTGCATTGACAGGTAGATTCTTTATTGTTGAGCCACCTGGAAATCCCTAGATGACTTAAGTTTCTTTTGATTATCAGAGGCATTTATAAAAAATAACTCCCTGAAAAAAAAAAATAAAATAACTCCCTGGTAGCCCAGATGGTAAAGAATTGCCTGCAATGCAGGAGACCCAGGTTAAATCCCTGGGTCAGGAAGATCTCCTGGAGAAGGAAATGGCTACCCACTCTAGTATTCTTGCCTGGAGAATTCCATGGACAGAGGAGCCTAGTGGGCTACAGTTCATGGGGTCACAGAGTCGGACGTGACGGACAGACTCTCAATTTCATTCACTTCAGTTCAAGAGTTAGATTTGGTTTTGCTCAGCCCCAGTAGTTTTTTATCATCCCTTTCCCTCACACCGTTCTTGGAGTGAGAGGATGGAGAGCTACTGGGCGGCAGGAGCAACAACGTCTTCAGGAATGGTTTTCATGATGGGGAAGGGAAGCAGCAGCCGCTGAAGCTCAGGGGCCTGGCTCCAGCAAAGGCTGTCTCTGTAGCTCCTCCTGCTCCCCAATCAGGTCTTTTTGGACATTACTCCCAGCCCCCATCACCCTGCCCTCTGCCTCCCTGCTGTTGGACTCACCCTCTCTAAAAGACCAGCACAGAAGCACGAGGGTTCCGGGTAGCAGGAGGAATAGGAGCCAATCCATAGACTGAAGAGAGGGCAATGAGGCAGGCAGTCAATCTCCCCCAAGTGCTCAGCGATGGTGCAGCAGACAGGATGTGGAATGGAGCTCAGCTGTGCTTCCCTCCCTATCTCCTGCTCTGTGAGTTATGCCCTGGGCTGGAAGAGCTACACTTCCCTTACCTGTATTGGGAGGCCCTGCCTGTAAGGTTGTGGGTGTTCTGCTTCCTCTTCTCATTCCACCGCCAACGCGGGGACTCAACCGAGGAATTTACATGGGAAAGAGATGACCTTCCTCAAGATAGAACCTTCCTCAAGGTGACCTTCCTCAAGAACCTCATCCCAGAGAAGACAGGGGATCTAAGTAAAGCAGAGACGGAAGTCACCTTCAGAGTCCATATTTTCTCAGCTTATTCAACTTACTGTGTGTAAAGCTGCAGACTGTCCCCCTGAGCCCAGGTATTGGGCTTTGCTTGGCGGCATCACAAGTGCATGGAACACTCCCGTGTTGCGTTGGGTTCCTTGATTTAGCCAAATCATGTAACACTGGGCTGGTAAAAGGAGAGACCACTCAGGTGAAGGTAAGGAACTGGTTCACCTCAGATTTGGGGAATGTCTGATAAGGATGGAGTTGGAGGGACTTCCCTGGTGGTTCAGAGGTTAAGAATCTGTCTGCCAATGCAGGGGACACAGGTTCAATCCCTGATCCAAGAAGATCTCCTAAGCCCGGGCACCGTAACTAATGAGGCTGTGCGCTTAGAGCCTGAGCTCTGCAAAAAAAGAAGCCACTGCAATATGCATTGCTCTCCACAACTGGAGGATAAGCCCTGCTCACCAGAACTAGAGAAAGCCTATGCACAGTAATGAAGACCCAGCCCAGCCAAAAAAACAAAGTAATTAATTAATGGAATTGGAGACTACAAATTCAGTTATCATTAAAAAATGTCCAGCACAAGGAACCTAGCAAACCCTATTTTATCAAAATCCTCTCTATGTCCCACTATCTTTGAATGACCTGGAAAACATTTGTTTCCCAAACTTTAACTCTTTATATACTCCTTGCTTTCCCTTGTAGACTGTGAAATGAAAATATCTCCTGCGGTATCAATAAACAAGATATGTCACAGTCATCAGTGACTTCTGGCCTCCACAGGTGAATGAGAGTCCCAAAACTTCTATCCAGTGGATGCTCCCCCCACCAGCCCAGAGACTGTAGGGGAGCTGGAGGAATGCAAGAAGCAGCCATATGCCACTGCTTAAGGTGAACAAGGAAAGAGGATTTACATCTCACGCCGGTACAAACAATAAATGCTGGAGAGGGTGTGATGAAAAGGGAATCTCATACACAGCTGGTAGGAATGCAAACCAGTACAACCACTACAGAGAACAGTGTGGAGATTCCTTTAAAAAATGGAAATAGAACTGCCATACGACCCAGCAATCCCACTGCTGGGCATACACATCAAGGAAACCAGAATTGAAAGGGACACATGTACCTCAGTGTTCATGGCAGCCCTGTTTACAATAGCTAGGACTTGGAAGCAACATAGATGTCCTTTAGCAGATGAATGGTAAAGAAATTGTGGTACATATACAAAATGGAATAATAGTCAGCTATAAAAAAGAATGCATTTGAGTCAGTTCTAATGAGGTAGATGAAACTGGAGCCTATTATACAGAGTGAAGTAAGTCAGAAAGAGAAACACCAATACAGTATATTAACGCATATATATGGAATTTAGAAAGATGGTAACAATGGTCCTATATGTGAGGCAGTAAAAGAGACACAGATGTAACAAAGCAGACTTTTGGACTCTGTGGGAGAAGGTGAGGGTGGAATGATTTGAGAGAATAGAACTGAAATATGTATATATCGCCATATGTAAAACAGATGACCAGTGCAAGTTTGATGCATGAAGCAGGGTACTCAAAGCCAGTGCTCTGGGACAACCCAGAGGGATGGGGTGGGGAGGGAGGTGGGAGGGGGTTCAAAATAGGCAGACACATGTGCACCTGTGGCTGATTCATGTCAATGTATGGCAAAAGCCACCACAATATTGTAAAGTAATTATCCTCCAATTAAAATAAACTAATTAAAAAAAAAGAAACAGGATTTGGCCCCAAGTAGCTGAGGTTCATATGAAAGGAATGAATTCCATGAGCCCAGAGGCTTGCATCTTCCCTTATAGAGAATGCTAAATTCCTTGAATTAATACCTAATCTTTGATGTTCAGATGTCTGCTCCCTTTGTTGCAAACTTGTATATAACCTGACTCCCCTTTTCACCTCCTTGGAGCCATTTTCTCAGAGCTACTGAGATCCTGTCTCCCAGGCTTCAGCTTGGGAGGCTCGGGAGTCCTAAACCTTCCCCCAAAAAGAAATAACTCTACTTTCAGGTTGTGAGGACAACAGGATTAGTTGGTTGGGGAGCTAAGATCCCACATGTCTTCTGGCCAAAAAACCAAAACATAAAACGGAAGCAATATTGTAACAAATTTAATAAAGACTTTAAAAAAGAAAAAAAAAAAACCCTTCAGGGAGCTCAGCATTTTTTTTTTTTTTAAGAGCATGAACCACCAGTCTTATTGCAAGCCCTGCAATAAATCTCTCTCTGCTCCAAACTTAGTTTGTTTGGCCTCACTGTTCATCAGGAACATGAGCTTGTACCTATAGAGAGACTGATGCTGGCAAAGGCCAACTCCAAGCACTTCCTAATTTGCAGCTCTGGGAGAGAACTGAATCTAGCTGCATGGAGACAGCCTGGAGGGCTTGGAATGTGGTCCCGGCCAAACCTCAGAGCCCATTATTAATCAACTCTACTCGAATATAAAACAGAAAGTTGTTCTTTTTTTTAAAGAAATGCCGGGTCTTTTTGTCTGTCTGTCTGTCTGTGGCTGTGCTGCTCTCAGGCTTTCTCTAGTTGTGGTGCACAGGCTTCTCACAGCCTTGGCTTCTCTTGATGTGGAGCACCGGCTTCAGTGGTTGCAGCTCATGGGCTTATCTGCCCCGGGGCATGTGGGATTTTCCCAGACCAGGGATCGAACTGGTGTTTTCCGCATCGTAAGCCAAATTCTTAACCACTGGACCACCAGGGAAGCCCCTAGAAATGATGGGTCTTGGGAAATGCTTTGCAGAGAGAGCCAATAGGACTCGCTAATTGAATGTGTGATGGGGTGGGGAACCAGAAAAGAAGAAAGAGAAATCTCTGAGGACCCTTAGTTTTTAGCCTGAGCAGATGAGTGAATGGTGCGGTTACGGGTGACACGGGAAAGAATGTGAGGAAAGTGAGGTGAATATGGAGGCGGTTGGGAGGGTGGTGTGTGGAGGGTATGATGTTGGAGTGAGTTAGGGTATGAAATCAGTTTTTTATTTGGGGGGCACATTAAGTTTGAAATGCCCATCAAACGCAGATATTAAAAGGGCAGTGAGGGGACTTCCCTGATGCTCCAGTGACTAAGACTTCGCCCTCCCAATGCAGGTTTGATCCCCGGTTCGATCCCTGGCCAGGGAAATAGATCCCATATGCTGCATCTAACACATGACACAGCCAAATGAATAAATGTTTTAAAGAGTTTAAAAAGGCAGTGGAGAGTTTAGAAGGGAAGGTGAAGATTTGTGAATTATCAGTCTATTGAGGGTATTTAGAACTATGATACCTGTTCACTAGAGGAGTTAATTAATAGGGTAAGAGGACCAAGGACTGCGGGAGGCATATTATGTCCAAAGCCTCGGATTTTTGGTACTGAAAAGATAAAGAAAAATAAAAATCTGAAACTCAAGCCACAGATGTTATTATTATGTGTTGCGTTGTTGCTGCTGATGTTATTATCTGCAGTGCTATTGTTATTGTTATTTTGTACAGCTCTTGTGTGCTGGCCTGCACAGAGGACATGCCCAATAAGCACAGTGTTTTCAGCCTGGCTCTAACAGTGTGACCTATGCTCCTTGCCAAGAATCCTCCTGAACAAGTGCAGTCAGATTTGTATCTGCCGACTGTCTTCCGAGGATCAGCCCAGAAGAATAGGGGGAGTTGGGATAATGGAAATAGCAGAAATAGGGCCCCCAATCCAATAGCCCATCAAGCCAAGCGGTGTTACCAACTGGTAGGAGACGGGACAGAAGACAGAGGGAAGACTGCTGATGCAGAGTGAGAAACAAAAAATAACCTGACAATTAAATATGCATATATTATGATTCAAATTAAGCTCCAATATACCTATGGTACTATTCCAACAATTTTGAAATTAGAGAGACCTGAGCAGAAAGTCCTCATCACGGTATCTTTGAACCTGAATTCCAGACTTCTACTGGGGAGAGGAACTTTTCTGAGATGAGGAGGAGGGAATGGAGATGTCACAGGAATCTTTAAAAAAAAAAATTATTTATTTGGCTGTGCTGGGTCTTAGTTGCAGCATGCAAACTCTTAGTTGTAGCATGTGGGATCTAGTTCCCTGATCAAGGATCAAACTTGGGCCCCTGCTTTGGGAGGGCAGAGTCTTAGCCATTGGACCACCAGGGAAGTCCCTCACTTTCTTGTCCTGTGTATGAGCACACATTCTCAGGAAATTTCTAAGACATAGAAAGGAGACCGTGTCTTCTAATTTTGCATTGTCAACTGTTTGGCACCTGTTTAAGTCTTTGAAATTATAAGAGTTGGGTTTTTTTTTCCTCGAGTATATTTATATCTTCTAAATGCACTCATGTCCTCTTGTTCCTTCTCCACCCACTTCTGGATAGTGCCAAGAGAAGGTGCCAAGGCCAGGGTTGCCTTGTTCCTTTTCTCACCTGAGTAAGCTTTTCACCTCTCATCTGATGCCCATTTGGACTTTAATGACCAGAAACTATCTCATCTCTAGACCTCAAGAAGATGTTCTGTTCTCCTAACCCCGCAGGCTGTGTCCAAGTCTCAGTTCCCAGGCCTAACAGGCTTGCATACCACTGAACTACTGTGCCCACAGCCCACTCCTGCCCGGTCCGGGGCTGTATGAAACTCCAGAACACTCCCTGCATCATTGTCCCTCTTTGAAAGCAGGATCCAGTCTAACTCTCCCTGGCACTGTGGGTCATGACCAAGGGATGAGCTTCTGTTGCAGGCAGGGGGACCCCTTCCAGGGCCCGAAACTGGGCTCTTGTCTAACACTCGGAAATGAATTGTCCGAGGAGACACATGCTGACAAAGCAAGAGATTTTATTGGGAAAGGGCACCCGGGTGGAGAGCAGTAGGTAAGGGAACCCAGGAGAACTGCTCTGCCGCGTGGCTCGCAGTCTTGGGTTTTATGGTGATGGGATTATTTTCCGGGTGGTCTTTGGCCAATCATTCTAATTCAGAGTCTTTCCAGGTGGTGCACGCATCGCTCAGCCAAGATGGATGCTAGCAAGAGGGATTCTGGGAAGTGGACGGACAGGTAGTGTCTCCTCTCGATCTTTCCCGAACTCTTCCGGCTGGTGGTGGCCTATTAGTTCCGTATTCCTTATCAGGATCTCCTGCCATAAAACAACTCATGCAAATGGTTACTATGGTGCCTGGCCAGGGTGGGCGGTTTCAATCAATGTGCTTCCCCTAACACTTCTCTCAGGGTCTCATTTCCTTGACTTCGGTTAGGCAACACCTCCTGCCGTTTCATCATTGTATTCCTTCCTCCGAGCCTTCTCCCAGGTTGAAGTGCTTAAAATAATCTCTTTCCAGCTTTCCTTCCTTCTTTCTTCATTCCTCCAAGCATCCTCAGCATCCCAGCTCTGTAACGGCAGCTCTCCTGTACTCCAAGGACCAGAAGCAAAGCTTGCTTCTCTAACCAATGCTCATAAGACTCCTTTTCAAGGAATGTAATTCAACAAATGCTCAGAAAAACAAATATCAGATATTAACACATATATATGGAATCTAGAAAGAGAGTACTGACACAGTTCTCAGTTTGGGAATTTTACGGCCAATCACTTCAAACACAAGAGCATTACAAGAGTTTTAAAAATCTTGCCAAGTGATTAAGAATCCCTGGCCCATGGAAACCAACTTCCTTCTTCCCGCAGGAGACCGATATAACATCGTGCTCAGGGGTTGGGTGAAGCTCTGTTTAAATCTGATTCTTCACCTTCTGGAAGGTGACCTTGTGTGTGTCCTTTAACCTCTCTGATCTGAGGGTTGTTTTTTTTTTTTTCCCCCTAGAGAAAATATATATTTATCTATCAAGAAGAATTGTAAGGGCTAAATTAGCACATGTGAGGTATTTAATTGTTTTAAAATATAGCTTTTGAGGAGGCCAGGAGACATCATCAGTGGAAATGATAGAGGAGGGAGCTCTGAAGGACAGTCCCTCTCAGAGAAACATTGACCACAAGGGTAAAAGTCACCACAGTCAACCTCACCTCAGGCTTAGAGCAACCACGGGGAGGATGGCTCTAAGGGAGACAGTTTTCACACGGTAGGGAAGTTTAGTGGCATTTTAAAAATAATAACTTTTCTCCCAACTTGCTCCCTCTATCTACACACACACACACACACACACACACACACACACACAAACCACCTCGGGACTGCTGGTCTCTGACATGGCTTTCACGTACTGGTGAATTTACCAGGAAAAATAGAAGAGGAATTTCTTATTTCTCCTTTGACGAAGTCACCCTTAGAAAGAGTTCTCCTGGTGAATAGCCAGAGTTGGCTGATGCGGCAAATTGAAAGCCCAGGGCCTTTTATTTGAGCTGTAAGCTGCAACAGGAACAATGGGTAGATAGATTATTGGCTACATCTTCATTGTTGTTGTTGACCACCTCCCTAGTCATTTTAACATCACTTTATCTTCCCCCCCCCCCCCCCCAGCACCATTGGCATGAACTGTCTAGGGAACTGTGGACATGTTGAACAATTTTGAGATTCCCAGCAAATCCTTGGGGATGGTGAGTCTCATG
The DNA here is from genome assembly GCF_910594005.1 of Cervus elaphus. Taxonomy (NCBI): domain Eukaryota; kingdom Metazoa; phylum Chordata; class Mammalia; order Artiodactyla; family Cervidae; genus Cervus; species Cervus elaphus. Next base: position 21,272,268 of record NC_057816.1, on the reverse strand, counting down.
GTAGAAAAGAATACACATAAAAGATCTCCCCAGAAACACTTTTTTTTATGTTCTTTCCTGGATATTCACATATTGTCTGAAAATTCCATTTTCACATCCCTCAAGGGGGTAGAACTTCTCTGGTTTCACCTAGTCTCAATCAGCCAGAACAGTGCTGCTCCCTTGCTTAAGGGAAAAAGAGACATGATTTTCTGACTGAACTGTTCCTTCAAACCCTGATCTAGAAGAAATTGTTCTTTTTCTGTCAGATCACTGGTATAAATCCTATGGGTACTGGGAAAACCCCAGGAGCTTACGGTCACTGGGCTGTCTTGGAACAGTAACTGTGGTTCTTCATCTTGTTGACCTTCCCCCAAGGGGCTTCTGTGGTGGCTCAGATGGTAAAGAATCTGCCTGCAAAGGAGGAGACACAGCTTCAATCCCTAGGTTGGGAAGATCCCCTGGAGAAGGGAATGGCTACCCACTCCAGTATTCTTGCCTAGAGAATTCCATGCCTGGAGAATTCCACAGACTGAGGAGCTTGCTGGACTACAGTCCATGGGGTCATAAAGAGTTGGACTTGACTGAGCCATTAATATTTGCACTTTCAAGGTGGCATCTGCCTAAGCTGAGAGCTCTTTCCTCAAATCAAATCCTGGCACTCACCACCTGTCCCATTAAGCTCTTCAGAAATGACATTGTGTGAAAATATCTCACTTATCAATGAAGTTCAGGATATTTTTACTGTATTCACCATGGAGAGTAGCGATATGTCTTTTGAAAATAATGGTAACCGTTGGAAAGTGGATGTCTATTCAAGAAATACCACTTTTATTGTTTTGCATGATAACGGAGATGCAAACCAAAAATCCTAGCTCATCATCTAAACATCTTCTAATCATCTACATAAAGATATAACTGAGTACTCAGCTAATCACTTTCAGAGGTGAGGAAAATCCAGGGCTGCTCCTCTGGACTAACTGTACCTCCAGAACCCTGTGATGGAGAGAAGGGCATCCTGAGTACAGGGGTCCAGACTCCATGTGAAGAAGGTAAGTGTTAGTCACTCAGTCGTGTCCACCTCTTTGGACTGTAGCCTGCCAGGCTCCTCTGTCCATGGAATTCTCCAGCAAGAATACTGAAATAGGTTGCCATTCCCTTCTGCAGAGGATCTTCCTGACCCAGGGCTCAAACACAGGTCTCCTGCATTGCAGGCGGATTCTTTACCATCTGAGCCAAAGCATAGATCTGATTCCACGTGAGGTTTGGAGCAATAAGCAAAAGGGATTCTTTCCTGAATACTTTTAAGTCGTGGGTCTATAATTTATGACATAAGAATAATTATTTTGGGTGCCCTAAGAGGATAAGAAAAAGGATTAGGAACACAGAAATGGTATGGACTGTGACCCTGTAAGAAAATCAGGTATTATGAGATACAAAGACCGGGAATGTGGATTTGAGGAGATTTTAGGGGGAAATTAAGCTAATAAAATAGAGTTCAGGGACTTCCCTGGTGGTCCAGTAGCTAAGAATCTGTACTCTCAATGCAGGGGTCCTGGGGTTTGGTCCCTGGTCAGGGAACTAGATCTCACATGCCACAACTAAGACTTAGTACAACAAAATAAATACTTTAAAAAATAGTGTTCAAATATAAATAAGGAGTTCAGGTGGACTGGTAAAGCTGAGAAGGGAACATTTCTGCTTTAGGAGAAGGGGTATAATAATATCAACAGAGTGTAATGAAGTGAGGAGACAGTTTCTGGTGGGGTAGAGGAAGGAAACCTTCCCTCCTTTTGTGTGGGCTGCCATTAGCCAAAGAATTAAAGACAGAATTCCTAGGAGAAAAGGAGGGGAGATCTCAAAGATCAAAGAAAGGAATGTGAGGATGTAAGAGAAGATGCTAAGTTTCCAGGCGTTGACAGCAGGAAAGGGACAGGTCTGCCAGTGGGAACACAGGGCTTCCCAAGTGGCTCAGAGGTAAACAACCTGCCTATCAGTGGGGCTGACTCAAGAGACGCGGGTTTGATCCAGGGTCAGAAAGATCCCCTGGAGGAGGAAGTGGCAACCCACTCCAGTATTCTTGCCTGGAGCATCCCATGGATTTTCTTAGAATCCACAGCCTCAATCCCCTCCACAGGAATTCTACATTCAGTTGCCACACCAGTTGGTTACCTCGTCACTCTCACAGTTGAGGTAACTGCCCTCCTCATACCTGGCTCCCTCGGCATCAAGTGGGAGGGACCAGCTGACCTCTCTCCAGGAGAAGTAATCTCAAACCTCTGTCTTAATAAAAGCCTAAGTCTCAATCATCGGGAAACTCCAAGTATGAGAAGGAATTTCCTCCAGTCTCTCATCCTCTGCCCCAGATTTGCTTTGTCCCAGGATGACTGAGGGTGGGAAACTGTTTCCCTCCCGAGTACCCTGTCACCTCATCTTCATTGAACCTCTCCATGTCTCTTCCCCATTTCCTACAGTACTGCCTTTTAAAGGCTCTTTGGTTACCCCTCTTTTGGACTTCCTCCAGTCTGATTATTTACACTCATATTCTCTCAGATATTTTTTTGAATTTTTTTTGATATGGGCCATTTGAAAGTCTTTATTGAATTTGTTACAATACTGTTTCTGTTTTATGTTTTGGTTTTTTGCCTGTGAGGCATGTGGGACCTTAGCTTCCTAACCAGGAATTAAACCTTCACCCCCTGCGTTGGAAGGCAAAGTCTTAACCACTGGATGGCCAGGGAAGTCCCTTCTCTCAGCTTTAATGAGCGTCTCAGTGTAAATGTCTCTGAATCTAACCCAGCTTGCCCTGATTTATCCTTGTCTTCTCCCACAGTGTGGTCTAGTGAGAAGACCACAGGATGTGGCATCAAAGCTTCCTGAGTGCTAGGACTGAAATGAATCAGACCCAGGACTTACCTAGGCAGTCCCTCTTCCTCACAATTGGCCAAAAAAGAAACATTTCGGAGTTCTTGGCTTCCCTTGAAGCAGGAAACACCTTTGAAGGACTTCTGTAATGTCCCCACCCCTAGCCCTTCCTGGGGAAGCCCAACCTGGTAGATATATAAAGAGGCACCTTGCAGCTTCCTGCTCCAGCCTGCTCTTTCCTCCCTCTGAGATGGACAAGTCCCTCCTGCTAGGGCTCCCTGTCCTCCTCTGCTGCTTTCGAGGTGAGAGGCCCTGCGGTTGACAGTTGGAGAGATGTGTCCAGGATGTTGGAATGGGTCCGGGTTCCCGTGACAGAGGTTCTCTTATGAGAGTCATGGGTAACAGAAGCTGTCATTCTAACACCATGACTTTCACACACAATGCATCCCATCCCTGGAACCTTCAGCAACTCTTAGTCTGCTTGCAGAAGGAAATAGGTAGATTACAAGGGAACTGACAAGATTTTCGTAAAAGCTGTGAGGTGAGTTTGTAAAATGAAGTCTGCAGAGAGTATATCTTTTTGTCTTTTTTCCTTAACAGTACTGTGCGGGTCATTTGCAGACCAAGAACATAAAAGTGAGTAGAAACAGATCAGTGGTGTGGGAAGGGCAATTTGAGGGGAAGGGGAGATGAGAGGGGTTGTATGAACATTGCGGGTTGAAAGGAATCCAGAGACAAACCTTGGATTCCAACACTCGGCCACTTCTTCCAGCAGGATGGGGCTGGGGTGGGAATTGACTTTGAGCCTGATGGAAAAACACAAGCAGCAGTTGGCAAGGCAAAGGATCCATGTGTAAAAAGATGAGGGAAAGGGGGAAGTGGAATATTGATTTTTTAGGCGCTAGCTGGCTAAATCCACAGAGTAGCAATTTCATGAATTTCAGAGGCTTTGTCACCTTGTCAGCTTTCAGCTATCTGTGGGTAAGAAAGTCAGAGAGGTCAATTAAAGTGAAGGGAATGTGGGACTTTCCTGGCGATCCTGTGGTTAAGAATCTGCCTGCCAAAGCAGGGAACACTGGCTCGATCCCTGGTCTGGGAAGATCCTACACACTCCAGGGCAATTACTGAGTCCGAGTTCTCTACCTAGCCCATGAGCAGCAACAAGAGAAACCGCCGCCGTGAGAAGGCCGGGTCTTGCAACTAGAGAGTAACCCCCACTCCTGGCAACTAGAGAATGTTGGTGTGTAGCAAGGGAGATCCACAGTTCAGCCAAAATAAAGTAGTTTGAAAAAAGAAGGCAATGAGGCACTCACATACACACAAAATGTTCATTTATCTTCCTCCTTCGAGCCTGTGCTGTATCCTAAGGGGTGGTGGAAAGGCTGAGAGGCCCTCTAGAGATGAAGAGAGTTGAAATGAGGGAGAGGTACAGAGATGCCCTGAGATGGGAACTAGGCTTTGGAGGGACAGAAGGTCCCAGAGTGGCTCCAGGTGAAGAGTTCAGAATGAGCCTTGTGCATTTTCGAGGATTATAGCGATTTGAGGCAAGGGTAAATCTTAGAGAAAATTGCATCTACGTGTTATTTCTCTTTGCCAGCACAGTCCGTGAACTATCTGTTGATAAAAGCAAACTTCCTGGTGAGTATGAAGAGAATACAATCTGATGCTCTCAGCTTTGATTCTGATCCTCTTTTCCTTATCTTCCCGCCTGTTCTATGAGCTAAAATCCAGAGACCGTAAATTCTAGCCCTTCTCTTGGCTCAGCCTGTTTGATAAAGGTGGATGCCCTCCCTTCACGGGTCTCTGGAAAGCCCTCGGGGCTCCCAGAAGACTTCAGATATGAAAGGGGAGATGGGTCCTTTCAGAGCAGCGCTTTCACATCTACTTCCCTACTCTCTGGCCCAAATTATAGAAATGATTCAGTGTAGGACGTGCCACATCCAGTTTCCAAGACAGAAGTGTTCCAGAGGCAGAGGACTATGTACTGCAGTGAATGAAGCTTGCACAACTGGGAGGATTTACAAAAGTAAGCTGTGGGTTGGGGGCGGGAGGACAGGGTGGTGGAAGCAGACAGGGACGTGTCGGCCACAGGAGAAAGGCGGGACCCTGCTTCAGATCAATCCTAGAGTCCCTAGTGTGAGTAACTCCGTTGCGCAGGACTCTTTAGGACTGCATAGACTGCAGCCCACTAGACTCCTCTATTTATGGACTTCTCCAGGCAAGAATACTGGAGTGGGTTGTCATTTCCTACTCCAGGGGATCTTCCCAACCCAGGGATCGAACCAGAAGTCTCCTGCATTGCAGGCAGATTCTTTACTGTCTGAGCCACCAGGCAAGCCCTAGAATGACTGAGGATCTCTACCCCATCACATGTCATGATGAAAACTAGATAGAGGTGGTCTCTAGGGAGTGGGGATTTCTAGCTATGGAATCAGTATTTTGAGACACCTGAACACAACAGAAGAGACCAAGTTGCCGGAAAAGGAAAGGCCAGTGTTGAAGTGAGGCGGGCACTTTGTTCTTTCCCGGCCTGGCCTTTCCCTGTGGGAAGTTTTAAACTGTGAAAATAGAGGGACCAGGGTCAGCCATAGATACAGGCTAAGTGGCCCTTCATGGGTAAGTTGGAACAGCATGATTTCTCGGTTTTCCTATCCTTTGTGCTGAGCGATACCTCAGCATTTCTAACCCTTACTTATACCAGTGTCAACATTCTCAGTGGAAACACCCAGCTCTGGCAATCCTTGAATTGCTGCTATCATCACAGCCCTACAGTCAGGGATTTTTTTTTTTTTTTTTTGCTTTAAACTACTCTGCTATTGTTTCTCTTTTGGGAAGTACCCAGACTGCAACATCTTCCAATTCTTCACCTTTTTTTTTTTTTTTTTCATTTATTTATATTAGTTGGAGGCTAATTACTTTACAATACTGTAGTGGTTTTTGCCATACACCGATATGAATCAGCCATGGATTTGCATGTGTTCCCCATCCTGAACCCCCCTCCCACCTCCCTCCCCATCCCATCCCTCTGGGTCTTCCCAGTGCACCAGCCCCAAGCACTTATCTCATGCATCAAACCTGGACTGGCGATCTGTTTCACAATTGATAATATACATGTTTCAATGCTATAGAACAGACTTTTGGACTCTGTGGGAGAAGGCGAGGGTGGGATGATCTGAGAGAATTCTTCACCTTTAAATAACCAAGACTTGAACTACACAAGGTTGTTTTTTGTACACCGCTGCGGGCTGGGAAGTTTTTCTGCTTTTGCTTTGTTTCTAGAAACCTCTGTGCTGATAAGTTTCTCCTACTTCTGCAGATGATGGCACTCTCTGGTTAACCTTCAGGGGTTGCCTAAAGAACTGCGCTAATGTGAACAACATAAAGTGGAGTGTCTACCTGGTGAGCTTCAGGTGCTGCAGGAGCCGTGACTTCTGCAATGAAGACATCTAGAAATCACTGGTTCTTTTCTGGCTCCAGTCTCTGGGTAGGTGACATCCTTGGCTCCACCTCTTCACAGTAATCTAAAGAAAAACACATTTCAGATGGGAAACACACGGCTCTGCCTTCTGCATATGTAAGAAGAAAGCCCTCTCTTTTTCCAGATTTTCTGCCATGGCCCCTGGGAGGGGGTGTACGGGCAGCATCTTGAACACAGGATCAACACATCCTGCATGTTGTTATAGAATCCAGTGCATTCACTGAACACCCAAGCTGCTTCAGAAAGGAAGAAGGGGGGGATGGAGAGGGTAGGAAGAATTGAGAAAGTGGCATTGACATATATACACTACCATGTGTAAAACAGATAACTAGCTGTGTGTTGTGTTAGGCACTCAGTCGTGTCCGACTCTTTGTGACCCCATGGACTGTAGCCTGCCAGGCTATTCTGTCCATGGGATTCTCCAGGCAGAATACTAGAGTGGGTTGCCATGCCCTCCTCTGGGGGATCTTTCTAACCAAGGAATCAAACCTGTCTCCCATATTTCAGGCAGATTCTTTACCATCTGAGCCACCAGGGAAGCCCAGATAACTAGGGTAGCCACAGGGAATGACCTAGGGGGTGGGATGGGGGGATGTGAGAGGGAGGCTCAAGAGAGGAGATAGATATATATATATACACATAAACACATATTTATGTCTGATTTGTGTTGTTGTATGGCAGAAACCAACACAACGTTGTAAAGCAATTATCCTCCCATTACAAAATCAATTTAGAAAAAGAAAAGGAAGAAGAGGTTAAGTTAATTTTTTTTTCCTGCTCCTTCCCTTCTTTCTGAGGCAGAATGTTTTCATTTTTTTCTCTTGGTATTTTTCTTCTTGTCTCACTCCAATTAAAGCACACAACCCTGGCCTCACAGGGAGGGAGGGGGTGACATGAAAAGAGATGACTTGAGTTTTCTTCAATTTTGTTCGTGAATGTTATTCCCAGAGTGAGGAGAAGGGCAGAATGGAGAAAGAAATTCATGCCTGAATCATGAAGAGTGAAAGATTGTCTGCTGTATAGAATGAGACTCTCTCTGGGCTTAGGGGTTGGAGAAGAAAGGAAGGTGTGTTTGGAATTCTAGAGATAGTTGGGGAGGAGCTGGAGGCAGGCTCAAGAGGGAGGAAATATGTGTATACATACAGCTGATTCACCTTGTACGTCAGAAACTAACACAGCATTGTAAAGCAATTATACTCCAGTAAATAAATATAGCATGAAAAGCATAAAGGGATAAGGAATAAATGCCAGAGTCTTAACAAAAAAACTTAAAACAGTGTATAAATTCAGAAAAAGTCATGTCTAAGTGTTGTTTCTGGCATAGCAGATTGCTAATTAAGATAGCTGTTTTCATGGAAGAGTCCAACATTCTTTGAAGTCAAAGTTCTTAAAAAATCTTTTGGTAAGGGAAAAAACATTAACAAAAAAATGTTTTATAACTTCCTCCCCATGGATAGGAGAATAAGAGTGATACTTTGTGGATGTTTTCAATGTACTTTATCAGAACTTGCTTTATGATCAAAAATATTTTGTTTTATGCAACTATAAAATATTTTCTCATTCTTCCTTGGACTCTTTATTTGTCACTTTATCTTCTCTATTACCTTATACATTCTTTAAAAATCCTTTTAATAGATATGCCTACTTAACTGTTTACATGCTATGTTAAATTAGTACACTTGCCACTTTATTAGCAACACAATGATATTATTGAATACAAGAATTTGATTCCATTTACTCATTTCTGCTTCTTATGCTCCTATTGAGCCAGGTGGGCTGCAGTCCATAGGGTCTCACAGAGTCAGACATGACTGAAGTGAAGCAGCAGCAGCACTGTAGTTCCAGTTTTAGTCTTCTGAGAAACCTCCATCATGTTTTCCACAGTGGCTGCACCAATGTACATTCCCACCAGCAGTGGATGTGGATTTCTTTACATCCTCACCAGCATTTGTTATTTGTGTTCTTTTTGACAATAGCCATTCTGACATGTGTGAGGTGATATCTCATTGTGGTTTTAATTTGCATTCTCTGATGGTTAATAATGTCAAGAAACTTTTCATGTGTCTGTTAGCTAAATCTGTATGTTTCTTCTTTGGAAAAATGGATATTTAGGTCTTCTGCCCATTTTCAATCAGGTTGTTTGTTTTTTGATAATGAGTTGTATGAGCTGTTAGTATATCTTGAATATTAACCCATTGTCAATCATGTCATTTGCAAATATATTCTCCCATTCCATAAATTGTCTTTTGCTTTGTCAATAGTTTCCTTTGCCTTGCAAAAGTTTTTTAGTTAAATTAGGTCCCATTTGTTTACTTTTGCTTTTATTTATTTTGCTTTAAGAGACTGTTCCAAAATAATTGCATTACCATTTCTACTAGGATGTGTTCTGCTTATGTTCTCTTCAAGGAACTTTATGGCTTCATGTCTTACACTTAGATTTTTAAACCATTTTATTTTTATATATGATATGAAAGAATGTTCTAATAGTATAATTTGTGACTGTCCAGTTTTTCCAGCACCACTGTTGAAGAGACTGTCTTTTCTCTACTGTATGTTCTTGCCTCCTTTGTTGTAGATAACTGATCATCCATGCATGTGTTTATTTCTGTGCTCTATTCTGTTCCATCTATCTGTGTCTATTTCTATGCCAATACAACCTGTTTTGATTATTGTAGCTTTGCAGTATAGTATGAAGTCTGGGAGGATTATACCTCCAGCCTTATTCTTTTTATTCAGGATCACATTCAGGTCTTTTGTGGTTCTATATAAATTTTAAATTATTTGTTCTAGTTCTGTGAAAAAATGTCCTGGGTATAGGCAGTGACTGCATTAAATCTATTGATTGCTTTGGGCAGTATGGCCATTTTAATAATATTGATGCTCCTAATTTAAGAGCACAGGATGTCTTTGCATTTATCTGTATCATCTTCAACTTCCTTCATCAATATTTTATAGTTTTCAGAGTATAGGTGTTTTACCTCCTTCCTTAAGTTTGTCCCTAGGTATTTTATTCTCTTTGATGCAATTTTAAGTGAGATTGTTTCTTTATTTTCTCATTCTGATATTTCATTATTAATGTATAGAAATGCAACAGATTTCTATTTATTAATCTTGTGTCCTGCAGTGCTGCTGAATTTATTTATTAGTTCTAATCATTTCCAGGTGGAGACTTTAGGATTCTTTATATGAAATTATCATGTTGTCTGCAAATAGTGACACTTTTAAGTCTTCTCTTCCAATCTGGGTATTTCTTCTTTCGTTTTCTTTTTGTCTGATTTCTCTGACTGGGACTACCACTGCTACGTTAAAAAGAAGTGGCGAAAGTGGGTATCCTTGTCTGGTTTCTGGTATCCTTGTCTTGTTTCTGAATTTAGCTAGAAGTCCCAGCTTTTCACCATTGTGATACTGGCTGTGAGTTTGTCATAAGTGGCCTTTATTATGTTGAGATATGTTCCCTCTATACCAACTTTTAAAAATTACTTCTTTACTTATGGCTTCACTGGGTCTTTGCTACTGCGTGTGGGCTTTCTCAAGTTGTGGTGAGCAGGGGCTGCTCTCTCGCTGCAGTGCACTGGCTTCTCATTGTGGCGGTTTATCTTGCTGTGGAGCATGGGCTTCAGGGTGTGTCAGCTTTAGTAGTTCTGGCATACAGGCTTAGTTGTTCTTCGGCATGTGGAATCTTCCTGGACCAGGGATTGAATTGGTGTCCCAAAGCCCTATACTAACTCTAATGGAAGTCTTTTTTCTTTTTTTAATCTTAAATGGATGCTGGACTTTGTCAAAATCTTTTTCTGCATCTATTGAGATGTACGTATGATTTTTATCCTTCCTTTCACTAATGTCATGTATCACATTGATTGATTTCTGAAAGTTGAATCATCCTTGTGACTGGAATAAATCCAACTTGGTCACAGGGTATGACCCTTTCTATATATTGTTGGATTTGGTTTGCAAATATTTTGCTGAGAATTTTTGCATCTACATTCATCAAATATATTGGACTGTCGTTTTCCTTTTTGATGTGTCTTTGCCTAGTTTTGCTCTCAGGATAATGGTGGTATCATAAAATGAATTTGGCAGTGTCCCCTCCTCTTCAATTTTTCTGGAATAGTTTGAGAAGGGTAAATAGACTTCCCCTTTGAAACCTCCTAGCCCTGGACTTTCATTTCCTTGGAGGTTTATTATTATTATAAATTCAATTTCACTTCTAGTGATCTGACTGTTCAAATTGCCTCCTTCTTCTTGATTCTATCATGGCAGGCGTATGTTTATAGAAATTTATTCATTTTTTTCTTGATTGTCCAATTTGTTGGCATGTAAGTGTTCTTATGATCTCTTGTATCTCTATGGCATCGAGTTTTATTTCACCTCTTTGGGATTTTTTTGTTGCTGTTGTTGTTCATTTGGGCCTTCTCTCTTATCTTCTTGGTGAGCCTGGATAAAGCTTTGTCAATTCTTTTTATCTTTTAAAAAAAACCACCACTTGGTTTCATTGACTTTGTTTTTGTCTCTTATTTAGAAACCCTGTTTCTCCTAATATTACTAAACCCTTCAGCTTGAAAGTTCCATACAACTGGTTTGTTTTATTTGATCAATTTTGCCAGCTTAGGTTCACCACCCACCAAGGCACCATTGGCTGGAAGAGAACACTGGACCTGAATCTAGAGTGACTGCACTTGCTCAGGGACTGGCCTCCCTCACTGTTCCCTCGGCTTCCCATTTGTTTCTGTAAAATGTAAGGAGTGAAGTGGTACCACACCTGGACCCAGAAAAGTAGGGGGTGATGGGGGCTGTCACATGGGGCAGTACGGCAGTCAGAATCTCATGGAAACCCAAGATAGGAAGCAGACAGGACAGACTCGGGAAGCCTGGACCTGGAGTCTTCTGGATGTGATGAGACTCGAGGGGCTTTGCCATGGTGCTTCACAGAATCTTCACTTCCACCTTAGTTGTCAATGTGGCGTCAATCTCCATCTGTATCACCCAGTGTGTACCTGCTACCCTTCCTGCACCAGAACTGTCCTCACGTTGTGTCTCGGCTTTAATGTGAAGCTTCCTCTTGGTTTCTAGTTTTAACTGATTTGAGACCATTCTAGAAACTAATCACGCATCACAGTGAGTCCCCCATGAATCATTTCATATTTGGAACCTGCTGCTACTATCTCCATTCTACTCTTATAAACCAATTAAACAACCCTGAATGGAAGGCTCCACCACATTTTCTACTTTGCAAGATGTTAAAGTATAATATTCATTCTAACATGATACAATTTGGGGGAAATTCCACCACACATAAATTGGAAATATTTTAAAATTAATTTGTGTATTAAAATTTTTTATTTGGGCAAGTAAAATATGGTAGAAACTAATAACTAATCATAGGCCTGCATATCAGGAGGAATACTACAACATCTAGAATAATATATATGTGTATGTTAATATATAGCTAAAAAGTAAAATAGTAGCATGTGTAGATTTTAACACATAGAAAGGTTAATATGATAAAAGAAATTTTTTCACCAAAGGTGAGTGAATGATAACTTGGGAATTAATTATTTTCATTTCACAACCAATTGTTTTGTAAGGAAAACTACAGTGAAGATCTGAAACTCTTATCTCTCTTTGACATTTTCTGTTGAGGGACTGTGCTAAGAGCCAAAAACACCTCAGTCTTCTATCAGTGAATACAAGGTAGTATTTAAATATTTTTGAGGACTGGGTGGTTGGGTATTGCTCACATGCCAGGAAACAGGGTAACTGACTACTTTCAGCTAAGTGCACATCCGGATATACTTGGCTTTGAACTTGAAAATTAGGTAACATGTCAGAAACATGGTGATCCAGCGCTACACGGCCAGGAGTAGCTGTGGTTGGTATGGTTTCCCCAAAATGATGGCTAGAGCGCGAGTCTAGTATACTGACTATTCCTTTCAGGGAAGTTGGTGTTTTCTAATTTCTCACTGACTTTCCCGAGCCTCAGTTGAATACCAGCCCTTTCTAGCCCTCACCAAATACCTCTTCTACTCTCCTCCCAAATATTCCCACAATCTCTTGTGATTTCTGGTCCTTAATTTTATTCCCTCTGCTTTCTCCTGACCTTCTCTCAGAAGCTCCTTCAGAAAAATACTTTGCTCCTTTTTGCCAGAAACTTTAGAACTCTGAATTTAGCACCAAACCTAAGGGCAAGTAAAGATTGCCTGGAGATGTCAAGTAGTTAATAGATGAGAAATCCAACCAGAAGGCCGTGTTGACTTTGGGCGGGGGTGGGGGTGCCTACGGCTTTGCACTTTCCTGTTAATGGATGCAGTATGAGAACTACTGGAATACAGTGGTGGGGTCTGGCTTCTGAGAAAATGTGAGATGATGGGAAAGACAGGACCAACATGGAGGTGAATCCAGAGGCATGCCAATGGGTCTCCAGTTCTCTGATGCGGAAATAATGTAGAAACCATAGTGTATGGTTGACTGTGGGTACGTGACGTAGAAGAGCTTAAATGAGAATATAATACCAAGATAAGTCAACTTTTAATTCAACAGCCTCTTTTCTGCAAGATCCTTTGCAGTAATGGGGGGAATTAAAGAGGAAATAAGCTGGCAAGAATGTATTCAACATTTCCAAGCAAGATTGCTCTTTTTCCCTCTTTTGTTTATTTTATCCAGATTCTAGCTGAAAAGATTCATTTCAAGGAATTAATATTTTTGGAGATGTTGGAAAAAGATTCTTGGGTCTTGGGAGATAGTTGCCAGAAACATGCAATAGAGGAATAAAATTGAAGGATGGTTTTCTTAGAGAACACTGTTGGATTTATAAACAATTCAAAGATTTATATAATAAGCTACAGGTAATCCTTTTCACCAATTCAACATGCATGAATATCAGTTTTCATAGCGTAGTTAAACATCTGTCCCCCAACGAGGCTGAACTTTTAGCTGTCACAATATTAACCGTGAACAATTGCATTAGTTTTGCTAATAGCCTTTATTTAAAAATCATTATGCAAATAAAAGATATGCATCATGAACAGTAACAGTTACATAACTTCTTTCAAAGTCTTAAATGATTGGTCACTGAAGAGCTATTAGTTACACATAGATAGTGAAGCATGTAGTTGTGTTTCCTCCTTGTCTCCCAGTGATAAACTGATGCGGTGTTTTAAAAAAATCGATAATCAAGAGGGAACTAGTCAACAAATATGACAGAACAAAGAAAGGAAAAGTGATGTACTGGAAGTGAAATTAGACTGGATTAGAAGATTGGAAAATGGCCACAGGAAAGCAAAGATAGGATGAGACCTAGGCCCACATGAAGCTGCAGTACAAACCATGTTTTAAAAATCTGATGAATATAAAAACAAGATAAAGTTGCTTCAACATCTTTTAGTTTACTTTGCACTGGGAATAGAAAGTCACTTATGGTTGAAATGGAGCATTTACTTCTACTTTGGATTGAGGAGTGGAGTCAAAACCAAATCCCCAATCCTTTGTATTGAAGTTAGTTGTGCTGAAGGAAAATGGTAATTACAAGGACATCTATTTGCTGCCAATAAAGGCTGGTTTCATTGTTTCAAACTCGACATGAATTATGTTAAGCTATTCAGTGAAACTACAAGCGCAGATAAGGATGTTACTGTGAAATTTGCACCCAGATTTGCATTTGGGTGAAAATTTGCATTTGGGTGTACCCAAATTTGCACCAAGAATTACAGGTAGTCCTTGTTTTGCACAACAGTGAGAGACCGTACTGTGTGAAAAGCTATACAATTTGAATAGAATATAAATGGAGTTAGAAGATAAAGATGACTGGGTGAATGTTGACACTGTTGCCAGTCAAGAATAAGCTCTAGATGTGCAAGAGGAAGAACTTAGTGAAAGCAAACATAAAGTTTTACCTGAGGAAAACAGTTGTAAAGGATAATCGAGTCTCAGAGGAAGTGATGCTGTTGATAAACTTCACATTGAAGGAACTCCCACCAGAGGTATTGCAATACACTGACAACACAAAGGATAAAATTTTGGAAGCTGATTCAAACCTAAAAGGAATGTGACAATTTGCTAAAGGAGAGCTAAGATGCTCACTCCATATTATAAGTTACACAATGAGAAGAAAGCAAGCACTGCTCTTGATATATTTTTAAATGAAGAAATAAAACATTCTTAACAAGAAGAAAATGTAAGATGGTATTACCACTGGGTAAGGGCAGGGCAAAAATTACTGGGAGGGATGGTTTCAAAATGTTAATCATTTTACTTGAAGTCAGCTGGTTCAAGATCATATATACTTTCCCTTCCCTCTAGTCCAAACTTTGACTTCTCTAAGAGGGTACTTCCATCATTGCACTTGTCATCATTCATGCAGCAACATGTTTCTCTCAGTAAGTCATGATGTAGGAGGCGGACTCCTTCTTCACAATCCTTACAAGACAGTGCTGAGTAATGGCAGAGCAGTCTGCCTAAAGAGAAGAGAAAAAAAGTTAGTCACTTAGTCCTGTCCGACTCTTTGTGACCCCGTGGACTGCAGCCCCCCAGGCTCCTCTGTCCATGGGATTTTCCAGGCAAGAACACTGGAGTGGGTTGCCATATCCTTCTCTAGGGGACATTTCCGACCTAGGAGTCAAATCGTGTCTCCTGCATGGCAGGCACATTCTTTACCAGCAGAACCAAAGTGGGAAGAGAAGAGAAAAGCAAATATGATCACCTTGCTTGATCTCACCATGCTCCAAGCAGTGACGTCTCCCCAGAACCTCAAAAATTTCCTACACACAGGAAACTTGCCCCAAGGCTATGTCTGCATCTCATCTTTGTCTGTCTCAACAGGACCAGGCAAATGACATCGACCTCCTAGACAGCCTCCATCCCAGGAGGAGAATCCTGTGTACGGAGAATCCCACTTTCCCACCGGCCCATGGTTCCAGTCTCCCTCCATGTGTTGAGTCCAGGGATCGTGGCCACGACTGATAGTATCTTTTGTCTCTTCCTACTCCCGCTTACCCGTAAGAAGATCATAAGAGTAAAAGTGTTCTGTGGTACAACTCCTGTTAGTGAGCAGTATATTCCACTTCCAACAGTCTTTCATAGCCTTGCGACAATGCAGTCCATTAAAATATTAACAAAAATAGCAATGTCGAAACCCTAAAGGAAGACAGGAAAACTCTGATGCAGAATTCTAGGGACAGGGATTCTGTTCAGAAGCCCACCCCACCTGGACACCTTTACACGTCAGTGGTGTAACACACACAGGAGGGATGCGGACACCCGCCCAGCTTCTGTCAGGGGGTCGTTACTCCCCTCAAGAAGTTAAAGACCGCCCCCTCTCACCCAAGGCTGGGGGCTAAAAGAAGACACTAGAACAGTCAGTGGGGAAAGGGGAATGTAGCCAGGGAGGGTAGAGAGATAATGTGAAAAGAACTCAAAAATGTCCCCTCGCACTGTGGCATTATTTATGCAAGAACTGAAAATGAACTACACCGTACAATTCGCTGTCAGGACTCTGTCTCCTGTAGAGAGAAGAAGAAAAATTCTCCTTGAAGCACTTCACACCAGTCAAGTCACCAAGTCCCTCTCTTCCTCCCCATCCATTCTCTGCCCGCCCACTTGCCCACCAAGGACCACCCTCAACAGGCTACTCTCGTTCATGAAGAGCACCGTGAACATGCTCATCAGAAGCAACCTGAACATCCGGGGACCCATTCCTTCCGAGGTCCCAGTAGGAGGCTCCAGCCTTTTTTATCCCCACCACCTGCCCTCAGGCGTCCCACTAGAATCGCAAAGTCATAAATTTCAGGTCAGTCCACTTCAATCCTCTCTCTCCAGTGTTCCCAGGAGACAGTACATCCTGTCTATTTCTACCTACTTAGAACTCAGGCCAAGCAGATGTCCTGTTTCATTTTATTAGATCTATCATAAAATACTAATTAATGCTGGCATCGAATCTCTCTCCCTAATACCTCTTCACATGATTGTATTTCCGCTTGTTGGTCTACACAACAGGTGTATATCCACATCCATGTGATGCCCACTCAGCTACAACAAAGCTGGGGCCACTGAGCATCTGAGTGAGTTTCTCAGGTCCCTTAAGGTACCACAACCCTCCCGGACACTCACCTCAGCCGATTCCCCAGACACAGTCTGACTGCCTGGTGGAGCATCCCTCTCTGAGATGGATGGGACAGCCCAGGAAAACAGGCGACTAGGTGAAAGTGATCCCTGCTTCCCTCCAGCTTTATTCATTAAAATTTTGAGTGGGGACAAAGACCAAGAATGATTACAATGGAGAGACAAACGCTCGGAGTGATGGGGAGAAAGAGGAAGAAATGCTTCGATTACTTGCTCGAAAGGTGATATGAAGGGATGAGAAAGCCAGAAGCCTGGCTGGGATTTAAGACTTACTGGCCATTGTAAGGAAGTAATTCACTTAGGGACCACCTTTGCACGTCTTGCATTCAAAACATGTGAGACCCACACAGAAATTCATAGACAGAAGTCCCAGGGGATCTGAGCTAAGCGCATGAAGCTTAGCCCTGCACGCCCTCCTATTCTCTCTGGAAAGATGCTCCTGCATCAGTGATTGAAACCCCAAAATCTGTGCAACCCAAACCTTTCCCCTGTGTTTGTTCAGCCACTTTGAACGACATTATTCTCAGAATAAAAATCACAGAAATTTTGGAATCATACCAAATTTATTAAAAAGTAAACAAAATTCTCTTTGTATCTCTGAGTCTGAAAATAACAATGTGAGTATCTTGCCTCATCTCCATATAATAATATTTCTGTAGGTGTATCTCAGTCATGACAGATGTGATATGCTGACTCTTTGTTGTCGAATTTGTACCCTTCTTGCTGTACTTCACTTCCTCTCCTAGAATGTGAGGCCCAGATGTGGCAGGGGATTTGGGAGCTGATCCTCAGGGACCCTCCTTCCCAAAGGCTGAAACTTGAGCCTGTCTGACTCACCAGAAGCCTTGCCAGATACTTAGCCTTTCAAATACCTCTCAACCCAGGATCTCAGTGTGGGTCACAGATGGACCCAGGACAGCTAAGGAACCTCTCCCTGCCTCTGATAGATGAGGACATACTTTCCAACCCTCTCTTTTCTCCCTGCCTTTAAATGAGTCCCAAGAACTAGATTCCCAGCATCCCCCAGCTTCCTGACGCCCAGGGCCTGCTCCTGCTCCCTGAACCCCTGGCCCCCACTCAGGGCCGTTCCACCGCTTGCTGCTCTTCCCTAGACCTGGGTGGAGGCAGTGTTGTGGGACATGGCGTCCTGCACTGTCCCCTCAGAGCAGAAGCTGTACCCATAGGCTCCTTTGTGGTCAGCCCAAAGCTGGGTTTACTTTGCCCCTGTAGGAGGATAGTGAAAGGGCATGGAAGGCAAAGGAAAATAAAAGCAAAAATTCTCAGGGATTTCCCTGGTGGTTAAGACTTTGCGCTTTCAATGTAGAGGGTGTGGGCTCGATCCTTGGTTGGGATAGGAAGATCTCTTATGCTGCCAGGTGCAGCGTAAAAGTGACAACAACAACAAAAAAATCCTGAAATATTTCCTGCATTCAGCAATATCTTCAACTACTTCAGCCGACCTCAGACAAGCACTGCTGCTGGCCTTGCTCACAGAGAGGAGGGTTGAGAGTGGATCACTTTGTCCCTTAGGAGTCAGAGGAGACAGACTTATTTTACTACCGAGTTCCACAAGTGCCCCTGGCCAAGCAGGGGAAAGAGAGTGTGGGTTTAGGGAAACAGTCACGTTTCTTCCCTCTCTCCTGCCTCACTGCCAGATCAGCTGATCTCCTGATGCTGCGACCCACCTCCAACCCCTGCTCCCTCAAGCTGCCTGGATCAATCTCAGGATATTGCCCTGCACGTCTGGATCTCACCCCAGAAACCACTGACCCGCCCTCTCTTCCTCTATAGTCAACCCAAATCAGCCTCCTGACTTGGCCCCACTTACCCTCCTTTAATGGTCTTCTCAACTTTCTAGGCTTGGACAGTCTCGAAGGTTCACTTTTACCAAACAGGTAAAATAGAGGAGCTGGGCATGGAAGTAACATTGCCCAGTGCCTTGACTTTACACCTATGAAACAGGACTGGATTCAGATTTCAAGGCAGTGTAAGGGCAGAAGGAGATGCTGATCCATGTCCTCTCAGTCAGGAGGGCAGAGATCATGTCTGACAGGTAAGAGAAACAGGGAACGTGACCTTGGAGTCAGATAATGCGTTCTGAGTTACCACGTTTCATCAGTTCAGCTCTTCTCCATGCTGGGCTTAGGAGACTAACTCCTGGAACACATGAAGAGGGAGGCGATCAGCTGCGGTAAGACGAGGAATAATAACTAGCTGCTTCACAAGGACTCCTCTGAAACGTTCCTCCATGACCCCCTCCTGAGACATTTCCAGGAATGAATTATCAGGGTCTCAGTCTCGAAGGTGGAGAAGGCTTTCCCTTGAGGCCATTCCCTCAAGCGCCACCCCTTCAGCCCATCTATCACCTTCCAGCCCTGTGCTCTGAGAGTAACCCACCAACTTTAGGAGTGAGGAGTACAGATGGGAGGCTCCTGTAAGCCGCCCCCAAACAACAGTCCCCAACCTATTATCTAGGGCTGCAGTCACAACAGATGCTGACCCAGTCCTTCCTACTGTACAGGCTTCTGGGACATTGACTTGTCAGGCCGAAGAGGGAGTGGGGGTTATACTGCCCCCTAGTGGTGCATTTCTGCCAGTTCTTGCTTACCCCCTCTCCAGGCCCCCTCCCGGCTAAACCCAGGTACAACGCCCGCCAGCGTAATAACACTGACTTTGACGTCAGAAGTTCGTTGCGAAGTGGCAAACGTGACACCGTGGGATCCAACATCTCTATTTCCCCAAGCCAGGAGTGAATCAAGTGTGTGCTCAACCAAGACTACCCAAATAAAAACCTGCATGGTTGGGCTCTGGTAAGAACATGGAATGCTTTCAATAGTTTTCCATAGTAGCCTTGGGGGTTTCCCAGGTGGCATTAGTGGTAAAGAACCTGCCTGTCAATGCAGGAGACATAAGAGATGCAGGTTCGATCCCTGAGTGGGGAAGATCGCCTGGAGGAGGGCACAGCAACCCACTCCAGTATTCTTGCCTGGAGAATCCCAGGGACAGAGGAGCCTGGTGGGCTACAGCTCATGGGGTCAAAAGAGTCAGACACGACTGAAGTGACTTAGCACGCACATATGCATTATAGCGTTGACTTCCTAGCCAGGATAGATGTCAAAAACCTCAACCAGCAGGAACCACTCTGAATAGTGCCATCTGCCAGAGAGTACAGTGGGCTGGGGCCTGCAGCTAAAGCTCTGGATTGGGATGAGGAAGAACTTGGCAGTGGGGGAACTGCAAGAGTGGCCTGTTAAATTTTAACTGCCACCAAGGCTTAGATCTGACTTGCGTGTTCCAAGTGAACAGGAAGGTCAGGAACAGTTTCTTCTAGAATGTCCTTTGAAGATGAAGGCTCAGGTTCAGAGCAGACTGTCTGGTTTTCCTTGCTGGGTGGACATCAAAGATGTTCACCAAACTCTGTTAGTGTGTCTGGGCGAGACTGGACCCCACCTGACAATTCTGGATGGTCACAGTCTAGGAAACAGCCAGAGGATGCATAGAGGTCCCAAGAAGCTTGTGTTAAATGTCTAGAAAGCCTCTCTTTGTGTCTCCTCTTCACTTCTAGGGTTTCCACCTCCCAGAGAATGCTGGCAACCCACCAGTGCCCTTTTAGATGTTCCAAACCTCTGGGAATTGGCAGTATTCCCTAGGTTGCTTGGGAGGAGAAGAGGGGGTCGTTGGGTAAAATGAAGGAGAGAGCCTGCAGGGAGGGTCAGGATTCTTGGAAGACAATCTATTTCCCAGCCAAGTTTAGGTCAGGCAAAATTTCCCAAGCTGTAACACATTTGGCCACCTGATGCGGAGAGCTGACTCATTTGAAAAGACCCTGATGCTGGGAAAGATTGAGGGCAGGAGGAGAAGGGGACAACAGAGGATGAGATGGTTGGGTGGCCTCACTGACTCAATGGACATGGATTTGGGTGGACTCTGGGAGTTGGTAACGGACAGGGAGAACTGGTGTACTGCAGTTCATGGGGTCGCAAAGAGTCAGATACGACTGAGCAACTGGACTGAACTGAACTGAACACATCAGAGAGGGAACCTTATCAATTACTCAATGATTTTCTGATGGCTCCAGATCATGTAACTCACATATTACCCTCAAGTAGATAGGAAGATCAGAAACTCCGTCGCTCATACTACAGTTCATGGCGGGAACCGAGAACTCAGCAGGAGAGTAGTAGAGAGCTTCTGTCTCGGAGGTAGTGAAGAGCAGGCACTGCCCTCTGATCAGGAAGTTCTCCGATTTGCTGTTGTTCAGTCATTCAGTCGTGTCCGATTATTTGTGACCCCATGGACTGCAGCATGCCAGGCTTCCCTGTCCTTCACTGTCTTCCGAAGTTTGCTCAGACTCATGTCCATTGAGTCTGTGATGCCATCCAACCATCTCATACTCTATTCCCCGACGCTGCTCATAAATCGCCATCAAGATGCCCGCTGCTGGACTTTCCAGAGTCTCACACATGCATGCCTTTGCTGTCACTGGCGGTTCCTCTACGTCTCTTCCTACCTACCGTATCTTCTAGGAAGGCCCTTTGCTTTCTCATTCAATGACATCACTCTTCCCAGCCAATTTGGGTAAGGAGAGTTCCTTTATCTCTGCATTGTAGCCCAGTGTGAAGGCTCCTATTTCTGCAAACAACATGTTTGTCCTGGATTAACTGGTTTCTCTCTCCACTCCCATAAAGGCCACTTAAGGTCCCAAGCATCTTATAATTTCAATAATATTTGTTATATGAATTTAAAGCAAAGACTTCTTGGGAAGTTTTGAATGCATCAAATTAAGAAATGACAGAGAAACTATTACACTGTTTCACAAAATTTATGCATCTAGATGAGCAACCTATTCTGATACCCCATCTTGCTGCACATATGCTAACACCTACACAACCACCTCTCTGACTCCTGATTCATTTGGGGATATAATACTATTTAATTCTCTTGCTATCTCTCTTCACACATAGAGAGCAATATAGTAATCCCCTGCCTACAACAGTGTTCTTCCCAAAGCAAAGTAGTAGATTCAAAACTTCATCTCCAGGACTTCCTTGATTGTCCAGCAGTTAAGACTCCATCTTTCAATGCAGGGGACATGAGTTCAGTCCCTGGTGAGGGAACTAAGATCCCACACGCTGCGGAGCAATTAGTAAGGCCCTGTGCTCTGGAGCCGGTACCACCTAGAGAGAAGCTCACGTGTTGCAATGAAGATCCCACATGTCACAGCTAAGACCCAATGCAGCCAAATAGATAAATAAAATATTTTTTAAAAAGAAAATCAGCTCAGACTTTTGCAGCCAATCATGGGCTTTCAAATCATAGAATATTTATTTAAAAGATAATGGTATTGGACTTCCCTGGTGGTCCAGTGGTTAAGACTTCCCACTTCCACTGTGGGGACACAGGTTCAATTCCTGGTCCCCTGGTCAGAGAAGTTCCACATGCTGCAAGGTGTGGCCAATAACAAACCAAAAAAGATAATGGTATTGATATCAGCATCATGGTGGATTGAGATGCATCCTTTGTCTCTCCCCCTCGATCAACAACCAGTTAAACATCCACAACTCAACAGGGCAGCTCTACCCAATGCACTCAGGATGCCAGAAAATCCATATATCCGTATATCTAAAGGTAGGTGGGCTGGAACACAGGACCAGGACCACAGCGCAGGTGGTGCCCCCACTCCTGGCCCCCAGCCACTCTGGTTGAGCCTGCAGCCCCAGAGAACCTGGTAGCGGCAGAAGAGATGGCCATATGCCTTGGGGCTCCCAGCTGCCGCGGTGCTCACAGACACAGGTAAGTGGGCATCAGTGACAGAGGAGCCTGTGACCCCTTCCCTCCAGCCACAGAGGCATCCACAGCGCTGGTCCTCCACCCACCACCATAGCAGTGGCTCCCACCAACCCAACAGTACCACCAAGGGCAGCGGTACCCTGATGTCAGCTCCCGCTCTTCCCCGAAGCAGCAGAGAGAGACATTCAGGAGATCGTAGCTGCAGTGGAAGTGCCTGCCTTCTCTGTGCCCCAGGAGGTGGGGCCAGAGACACTGGCAGCAGCGAGACCAACAGCCCCAGAGACACAGCAGCGTTCGGGAGCACAGTGGGCTCCGCCTGTGATGCAGGGCAGAGTCACAACCAGAGGCAGTTCAGGTATAAGAAACTGAAAACTTACTATAGTGTCACTCATTGGGAAACAAGAGAGAAGCCTCTAATTTCTAACCTGCTGAATCACTGGAATCAAGTTTTAAAAAATCTTTAAAGAAAAAAGGTGATTGCTACTTCAAATGTCCTGGCAAAGGAACCATCAAGCACTATGAAGAACCACATAATACATAAAAAGCAAATGAAAACTTTTCAGAAATTAAAAAAATCACAGAATATTATGGTCTAACTGATAGAGAATTCAAAATAGCTGTCACGAAATTCAATGAGTTACAAGCAAACTAAGAAGGCAATTCAATGAGCTTAGGAATAAAAGTAATGAGCAGAAGCAAGACCTTACCAAAGAGATTGAAATTCTAAGGGAGAAGCAAGCAGAAATCATTCTGGAGCTGAGGAACTTGATTAATGAGATGGACAATGCATTGGAAAGCATTGGCAATAAAGCAGATCATATGGAAGAGAGAATTAGCAAGCTAGAAAATGGAAATCTAGAAGTGGTACAGGTAAAAGAGGAATGAGAATTAAGATCTAAAAAAAAAAAAATGAGGAAAGTTTATGAGAGTTAACTAAATCTTTTAGGAAGGGCAACATTAGGGTAACAGTTATCCCAAAAGAAGAAGAGAGGGAGAAGAGAGGAGACAGTTTACTTAAAGAAATCATATCTGAAACTTCCTGAACCTGACAAGGTACTGGATACACAAGTCCGTGAAACTAAGAGAACACCTAATGGCTTCAATGCAAAAAGACCATCTTCAAGACTGGTCAAAGGTCGAAGACAAAAAAGAATGCAAAACGCGGCCAAGGAAAAAAAAGGATGGTAATCTGATGAATGGGAGAAGATATAAGTGATACATTCAGTACAGTGTTAATATCCAAAATATAAAGAAGTATACAACTCAGCAACTCACACAACTTAACAAAACTCACTTAAAAAATGGGCAGAGGATCTGAGTAAACAGATTTATTTATCTGAATAGACATTTATTTCTTCAGAGACATACAGATGGCCAACAGGCACATGAAAAGATGTTTAGCATCACTCATTACTAGGGAAATACAAATCAAAACCGCAGTGAGATATTATTTCACACCCATGAATGTGCTATCATCAAAATAGAATGATTATTGTCAAAAAGCAAGAAATCACAAGTGTTGGCAAGTACGTGGAGAAAACAGAACCCTCATACAGTGTTGGAATGTAAATTGGTGTAGCCGCAATGGAAAACAGTATGGATATTCCTCAAAAAGTTAAGAACTCCCATATGATTCATTTATCCCACTTTCCCAGAACCCACTTCTGGGTATTTATCCAAAACATACAAAAACACTACTTTGAAAAGATATATGCAACCCAGCGTTCATCTTAGTATTGTTTATGTTATCCAAGATATGGAAACAGCCTAAGTGCCCATCAATGAACAAATAGATAAAGAAACTTCTTTATTCTATTATAAAGAATAGATAAAGAAAACTTTTGAGTTACATGCATGCTCAGTCGTGTCTGACTCTTTGTGACCCAGTGGACTGCAGCCCGCTAGGCTCCTCTTCCCGTGGGATTATCCAGGCAAGAATACTGGAGTGGGTTGCCTTTTCCTACTACAGGGGATCTTCCTGACCCAGGGACATAACCCAAGTGTCCTGCGTTGCAGGCAGATTCTTTACAGTCTGAGCCACCATGGAAGCCCATTTATATATATGGGCATTATATATATATATATACACACACATACACACATACATACATAATATATATATTAATATATGTACAATGATATACTACTCAGCCTTTCAAAAAGATGAAATCTTGACATTTGTAACAACATGGATAGATCTTGAGGGTATTACACTGAGAGAAATATCAGATAGAAAAAAACAAATACTGTATGATTTCACTCATAGATGGAATATAAAACAAAACAAAAAAATCAATGACAAACCTAACCAGAAACAAATACACAGATACAGAAAACAGAGTCCAGTTGACCCTTGAACAACACGAGTTTGAACTGCGTGGGTCCACTTATTCCTGGATTTTTTAAATTAAACACATACCACAGCACTACAGAATCCACTGTTGGCTGAATCTCTGGGTGTGGAATCTTCTATAAGGAAGCCTGACTGTAAAGTTATATGTGGATTTTTGACTGGTGGCGGGTTGACACCCCAACCCTGACATTGTTCACGTGTCACCTATAGTGGTCACTGGAGAGGAAGGGGTGGCTAGAAGATGAAATGAGTATAGGGAACCAAGTGTGTGATGATGAATGGAAACGAAATTTTTGGTGTTGAGCATGCTGTAATGAATATAGAAGTAGAAATATAATGTTGTATACATGAAAATTATATAATGTTGTAAAGCAACTCAGCACAGGCTTCGTTGCAGCATAGCACGTGGAATCTTCCCAAACCAGGGATCAAAACCATGTCCCCTGCACTGACAGAAATATTCTCAACTGCTGGACCACCAGAGAAGTCCTAAATTCACCATGATTGAGGGGGTTTAGCCTCACCTGGTATTGCTGGAAAGATCTCAAAGGCAATAGGGTTTGGGGAGCTGAAACTGTTCATTGCACTTTTGGCTCAATTTGGAGACTGTCCTGAAATATACATGCTCAAGCCCACAGCAATATGGTCCAACTCAGTGCTTTAGATTCAAAATTCTATGGGTTGCCAAGTACTGCCATCAGACTGCTGGGGAGGGAGCAGGTCTAATAGAGTAATAATTAATAATCGGTTACTCAACCATCAACAAATATAGTGGATGTTTGCCATCTGATGGATATTGGGAAATTGTTTCAAGTGCTGGAGATACTGCTATGAACAAAAGAGACAACAAGATGGGGAAACAGTGCTTTGAAGAAGGATTCAGAGGACTAGTTCAGTTCAGTCACTCAGTCATGTCCGACTCTTTGCGACCCCATGAACCGCAGCATGCCAGGCCTCCCTGTCCATCACCAACTCCCGGAGTCCACCCAAACCCATGTCATTGAGTCGGTGATGCCATCCAACGATCTCATCCTCTCTTGTCCCCTTCTCCTCCTGCCCTCAATCTTTCCCAGCATCAGGGTCTTTTCAAATGAGGTGAGGAAGGGATTTTGATCTAAAATGGAACCAGTTCTCCAAAGAAGACATACAGATGGCTAACAAACACATGAAAAGATGCTCAACATAGCTCATTATTAGAGAAATGCAAATCAAAACTACAATGAGGTATCACCTCACATTGGTCAAATGGCCATCATCAAAAAACCTACAGACAATAAATGCTGGAAAGAGTGTGGAGAAAAGGGAACCCTCTTGCACTGTTGGTGGGAATGCAAATTGATCCAGTCACTATGGACAACAGTATGGAGATTCGTTTAAAAATTAGGAATAAAACGACCACATAACCCAACAATTCCACTCAGGTGTATTACCTGAATAGACCATAATTGAAAGAGACACCTGCACCCTAATGTTCATCGCAGCACTATTTACAATAGCTAGGGCATGAAAGCCACCTAGATTTCCATCAACAGATGAATGGATAAAGAAGTTGTGGTACACGTATATAAGGGAATATTACTCAACCATAAAAAGGAACACATTTGAGTCAGTTCTAATAAGGTGGATGAACCTAGAGCCTACTATACAGAATGAAGTGAGTCAGAAAGAGAAAGACAAATATCATATATTAATGCATATCTTTGGAATCTAGAAAGATGGTACTGATGAACCTGTATGCAGGGCAGCAGTGGAGACACAGGCAGAGAGAACAGGCTTGTGGATACAGGGAGGGAAGGCGGACAAATTGAGAGAATAGCCTTGAAGCATGCATTACCGCATGTAAAATTAGATAGCCAGTGGAAATTTATTGTATGACCAAGGGAGCTTAAATCCAGGGCCCCATGACAACCTAGAAGGGTGGGATTGCGAGAGAGGTGGGAGGAAGGTTGAAGAGTGAGGGAGCAGACCTATGTATACCTATGACTGATTCATGTTGATGTATGGCAGAAACCAACACAATATTGTAAAGCAGTTGTGCTAAGTCACTTCAGTCATTTCCAACTCTGCGGCCCCATGGACTGCAGAGTGCCAGGCTCCTCTGTCCATGGGATTCTCCAGGCAAGAATACTGGAGTGGGTTGCCATTTCCTTCTCCAGGGGACCTTCCTGACCCAGGGATCGAACCCGGGTCTTCTGCATTGCAGGCAGATTCTTTACCCTCTGACCCACTAGGGAAGCCAATTGTAAACCAATTATCTTCCAACTAAAAATAAACAAGTTTTAAAGAATGAAACCAGAGGATATGTAACAAAGAATCTCATGCATGCTCCCTGAGAAGTATAGATCTTAATAACTGAGGGATCGATTTTGTGCACTTGCCTGATTTACAGAAGACTGAGAATTATCTCCTGACCTATGAACATCCAGCAGGAATCTCTCCCCATCCTCAAGCCAATGAACTTATTGCTTGAACTCTGGCTGGACTTACCCCTCTTTGCACTTGTTTCCTGTACATACAGCCCACCCCAAGCCCTCAACAGACAAGCTTGTGTCTTGCTACAGCATGCCTTTCCCGAATTGCAGTTCCCCTGCTATTCCTGAATAACCTCAATATCTGGTCATTGAAACTTGCCTCGGTTTCCATCTTTATTTAGGTTGACCTGGGTCCTGTGTGGAAGGGCCTAGGATAAATTTTACTTTCCTTTTCTTTCCATTGGACTATGGAGATAGCTGGGCTTCCCTGGTGGCTCAGTGGTAAAGAATTCACCTGCAGTGCAGGAGATGTGGGCAGGAGACATGTCAGAAAGATCCCCTAGAGGAGGAAATGGTAACCCATTCCAGTATTTTTGCCTGGAATACCCCAATCCCTAGGGTCACAAAGGAGTTGGGCGACTAAAGAACAACAACAAAATTCCGCACTATGGATGTACCATAGATATGGAGATAGCCATATTTAGCTTATATTGGGTTGGCCCAAAAGTTTGTTTGGGTTTTTCTGTAAGCTCGTATGGAAAACCTGAATGAACTTTTTGACCAACTCAATAGTTTGCTTTTTTGTTTCACCTAGGTCAGCCACTCCATAAAGTCTGATATATTCATTCGGCCCTGAAAGATGGTATTGTTGGAGTAAAGGAAATGGTCCTTCATACATTAGCTCCTTTATTGAGGTCACTTTATGGAAGAAGTGTCATATCAGCTTAAAACAATGCTCCTGTGAACTGTGCCTTCAAATGGCAGCTCTAACTACATATGGAACCTTACCAAAGCATCTTAACTTCCTGTACTTCATAAGGGTGCAGTGAGAATAAAATGAGGTACTGTGTGTCAAGGGCTTAGGGCAACAGTTGGCATGAGAAAATGCGCATTATATGCTGAATGCTAAAATTAAGCTTATAGTAAATTTTTATTACATCAAGAAGGATGGGGGTGAAGGAGTCCCAGAGGGTGAACAGTATTCAGTGGACCAGGGCCTATTGTGGAAACAAGACTGCACTGAGAAGCAGTTATAGGATTAAACTAAAGTAGGAGAGAGGATAAGACTAACTCTCCTTTGTTATTGTTGTTTAGTCACTAAGTTGTGTCCTGCCCTTGTGACCCCACAGACTCCATGGACGCCATGGACCCCACCAGGCTCCTCTGTCCGTGGGACTTCCCAGGGAAGAATACTGGATTGAGTTGCTACTTCCTTCTCCAGGGAATCTTCCCGACCCAGGGATCGAACCCTTGTCTCCTGCATTGGCAGGCGGATTCTTGATCACTGAACCACCAGGGAAGCCCTAAGTCTCCTTTATTCTCAAGAGGAGCCCTGTGAGTGCAGAGTTTGCAGAAAGTTCACAAGCAGAACTTGGAGAGGAATACTTTGAACTGCTGCTGGATCAAACTGCTCAAATGTGGGAACATGTCCTCTCTTGAGCCAGAGAGCGGCCAAGTGTGAGAAAGCCTCCGGGCCTGTGTTGCTCACTGCCTGTGGCTTCACAGCAGCCAGTGCCTCAGGGCAGGTGACGGCCAGTGTTCAACAGCCCTAGGATAGAAACTTGGTTTCATAGATGGTATCAGAGAGAGTACATTTAGCTTTTGGCCACCTACGGGAAAACAACTCAAATTATCTTTGCTTATATGCTGCAGTTAGATAAACTGTGGCGGAGGCCATGCAAATAGGAACATAGTTGGGAAATTCAGGACTCGAGAAGATTTCTGAGGCTTTTAACAGCAAAACATTACTGTATGACTCAGAGAACTGAGCCCCTCTAGGGCTGTGATGACCTAGAGGGATGGGATGGGGTGGGAGGTTGGAGGGAGTCTCACAAGGGAGGGACATATGTATACCTATGGCTGGTCCATGTTGATGTTTGGCAGAAACCAACACAATACTGTGATTATCCTTTAATTAAATAAATTTAAAAAAATAGTACTGTCAAAGCTTAGATTTCATAAGATATAAGAGGAGGTCCTAGAAAATTCTCACTGCTTACTATAGTTAATTAAAGAGGAAGAAGATAGAAGAAACACTATATTGGTTGGTAGGAGAAGCTTCAAGGCTCTCAAGTCGACATTCCAAACCCAAACCCAGCCTAGTTGAGAGGCACTGAAGCCCAGTAACCCAAGTCCTGCACACAGTGGTAGAGGCTTCTGAGACGGGGAAAAGTGGTACCAGGCAAAGTTCTGTTGTATTTTATTTATTTATTTATTTATTTATTTATTTATTTATTTTGGCCACGCAGCGTGTGGGATCTTGGCTCTCAGACCAGGGATCTGACCTGCAACCCCTAGAGCAGAAGCATCAAGTCTTAACCACTGGACTGTCAGAGAAGTCCCCTGTTTTATCTTTTATGTGATTTTTCACTTTTGCCTCCCGCAGGAACCAACCTGACCCCATTACATCCTGAGTAAGTCTCTGTCCAGGAATAAAACAAGATTTGGTATAAAACAAAAGAAAGCTAAAATGATGTAGTAATACACAGTGTGTGTGAGCGCGGTGTTGTGTCCAACTCTTTGGGACCCCAAGGACTGTAGCCTGCCAGGCTCCTCTGTCCATGGGATTCTCCAGACAAGAATACTGGAGTGGGTTGCGATTTCTTCCTCCAGGGGGACCCAGGGATGGAAACTGTGTCTCCTGCATTAGCAGGAATATTCTTTACCATTAGCACTACCTGGGAAGCCCTGTAATAGGCAGGGTTTTATATTTTTAAAACATATTTTGCAACAAGACAATAGCCTAGTAAGCCAGGGAATTACTCTGAGAAGTTTCACAAATTCCTTTCCCTTTTGTTTATGGTGGAACCTGGGAGACACCCATGGGATGATTCTCTTTACAGTGTAAAGGGTATGCCCAGTTCCCCCTGGTCCCCTGCCTCAGCTTGACCCTAGGATAAGACAAAGGTGGGGGCGGAGGAGGAGAGGGAGCAAAATATCAGAGTCTCACAGGCAGCGAAAAAGAGGTAATTGATTTTGATTACAAGGGAATTTAGATTGTTACTACACCATGACGGCATGAAGAACTCTTTTGAAAACCATAGGATCGCCACTGGAACATCTTTAGTACTCTCTCGTCCAGCAGTCTTGTTCAATAGAAACCTGTAATGATGCCATAAGGACAAAACCACCAAGAGTTCAGATCATACAGGATTGAAGGCTGGAATATGCCATCAGGTCAAGAGCCCTGTCCAGCTGAGACATGGGCGGAAGTGAGGGAAGGTGGAGCAGGCAGAGTGAATGCAGTTGTGACTGTCATCTTCCGCCTCATGTCCAGTTACAAAAGTGGGGACTGCGTCAAGGATTTTACATTGCTTGATCATTTCAAGTCTCTCCCTTGACTCCCACTAGAAAGAGTCCTGAAAGTTGAACTTGAAAGTTGTTAGTTGCTTGGTTGTGTCCAGCTCTTTTTGATCCCCATGGACCGTAGTCCACCAGGCTCCTCTATCCAGGCAAGAATACTGGAGTGGGTAGCCATTCCCTTCTCCAGAGGATCTTCCTGATGCAGGGATTGAGCCTATATCTCCTGCACAGATTGAACATGTGCATTGCAGGCAGATTTTTTTTTTAACCACTGAGCCACCTGGAAGGTAGCTATCTCCTAGATTTTGGTGAGAAGATGACTGAATTGCTATCATCTCCCAGGGTTGCAATGGGAAGTTTTTCATTCCCTGTGCTGGGAATGTAGTTTCCACTTAAATGAAAGAAAATGGGTGCGGAGATCAATTCTCTATCCTTTTCCATTCTGCTCTCTGACCCACAGGAGATTCTTTTTTTTCCCCCTTGTTTCCACAATTCTTTCTTTGCAACAACAGACAATCATGGTAACAGGTCTTCTTTTGTTGTTATTGTTTATATTTATTATATAAAATTTTCACCTAGGTCTTATTCTGTTTGTTTGTTCAAGTTGGAAAATGGAAATAGGAATAATATCCCAAGATGTGGTACACCAAAAGAAAATTCTCTCCAAGATTAGAGCAATTTTATCTGGCTGTGAGGAAGCCGAATAAGGCCAATTCACATACCACATGCACTATCACTCAGAGGTCCCAGAATGTAACATTTATAACCCAACCTCATCTTGTTTTATTAATTAAAAAAATTTTAATGGCCACATCACATGGCTTGTGGGATCTTAGTTCCTCAACCAGGGATCAAACCTGTGTCCTCAGCAGTGAAAGTGCAGAGTCCTAACCATGGGACCACTGGGGAATTCCCTCATCTTGTTTTAGCACTCCATGCCCTATGATGGTAGAAAACACTTGGCCTTCTCAGCCTAAAATTTACAGGGGGAGTAAAGAAAGCAAGGGAGGTCAGGGGAAATGTTACCAATAACATGGTCTCAACTGCAGACTGGCTTTAGTCAGATCCCACAGAAAAGCTCTGGCACAAGAACTGCCACAGACTTAGTCCCAACTTGATGGGAGGAGTTGGCCATTTGTTGGCTGAGGGGTTTGCTCTAGTTGGGAGCTTAGTGTCCAGGCGAGGCAGCTCCCATTTGGCAGAGGGCTATTCTCCGGAGAAGGAAATAGCTGTGAGTTGTCATAAACCAACACCCAGTGCAGTGGAGTGGCAGGTGTGCTGGTCAGCAAAGAAGCTTCGAGCAGGGCACCAAAGTCAAATCAAAATCATCCATATATGATGTAACATTCAATGCTTTAATGCTGAGAGTACCAATGCTTGTTCTTGAAAGAACAGGAACAATCTTGTTCTTGAAAGATTAAGGAAAGGTTTTATAATTAGAAACTTTGTGTTCAACAAAGCCAAGTTTTGTCTAAACATTGATTCACAAATATTTTTAAAGTCTATTCTGAAGCCCATTGGAAAACAATGATCTCTTTCTTTTTTTTTTTTTTTAGATTACGTCTCCCAACCCCATAATTCAACAGGTGAGAGAGCCTATATAAAGTCAGAAACAACAATATGCTGTTTCCCCTAAATGTCCATCCACAGATGCATGGATAAAGAAGATGCAGTACATATGTACAATGGGATGTTACTCCGCCATTAAAAGGAAGGAAATAATGCCATTTGCAGCAACATGGATGCACCTAGAGATGATCATACGAAGCAAAGTAAGTCAGACAGAAAAAGCAAGTACCATATGATACCACTTGTACGTAGAATCTAAAATATGACACCAATGAACACATCTGTGAAACAGAAAGAGACTCACAGGCATAGGAAACAGACGTGTGGTTAACAATGGGGAGGGGTATGGGGGACAGAAGGGTTGGGAGTGTGGAGTCAGCAGATGCAAACTATTATATACAGGGTGGGTAAACAACAAGGACCTAATATATAGCACAGGGAACTATATTCAATATCCTGTGATAAACCATAGTGGAAAAGAATATGAAAAAAAATATATATATATATATAACTGAATCACTTGGCTTTACAGCAGAAATTAACACAACACTGTAAATCAAATATACTTCAATAAAATTTTTAAAAATATGTGTTTCCTTAACTCAAAATATCCCTGTTCGATTGACTTTTCCAACCTGCCTGCTTATTTTTAAAAAGTTATCTACTTGTCTCTTTTTATCCCCGCTTTGTATGGATAAAATCCCAAATGAGAATCTCTCAGGAAGGATTATATTTTCAGACACAGGCAACGGCACAGACTACACCAGACTATTCAAGTAGATGGGTGATCGGTTTATTGTAAGAATCTCCTGTGGCATTATAAGGGAGAAAATTGATCATGGAAATCCAGGACCAAGAACTGCAGTATGCTTCGTTCACAGGGAGAGAAATGCTGGGATTATTTCATACCCAAGGAGGCTTCGCCACCTTGGCCACAGGCGTGCTGTTCCACCACCAATGCTGTCCAGTCTTTCTCTGCCTATCTGTTTTATTATATTAGGGAGGAAGGGAAAGAGAGAGAGAGGTGGAGGAAGGAAGGGAAGGAGGGAAGGAGGGAGAATGAGAGGGATGGGGAGGGAGGGAGGAAGGAGAGAGAGGGAGGGATCTGCATCTCTTCCCACCACTGTTGTTGTTCAGACGCTAAGTCATGTCCAGCTCTTTGTGACCCCATGGTCTGCAGCACTCCTGGCTTCCCTGCCCATCACCAACTCCTGGAACATGCCCAAATTCATTTCCATCGAGTCAGTGATGCCATCCAACCATCTCATCCTCTGTCACCCCCTTCTCCTCTTGCCCTCAGTCTTTGCCAGCATCAGGGTCTTTTCCAATGAGTGGCTACTCATATCAGGTGGTCAAGTATTGGAGCTTCAGCTTCAGTCTTTCCAATGAATATTGAGGGTTGATTTCCTGTGGGACTGACTGTCTTGATCTCCCACCACCATTAGCTTTCACTATATCACTCCTTCTGCTTATTCATAACTGCATCTTACATGGGGCTCTCTGTAACTAGAACACTACTGCATGGAATCTCTATACATTCTATTATCTTCACCTGCTTTATTATCAACATCTTTTTTCACATTCCTATGAGAAGAAACAGCCATTCTTGGCACAAGGTCTCCATTTCCAATTCAATCACCTGGTTCAACCAAGTGCTACCTGGTCAGAGAGGGTGATGGCAGCTCCACCCACACCAAATTGTTTCTCGAATCTTCATTTCCACAAACTGAAATGCCCCTAAAATAGTTCTTGAAGCCTCATTCCTATGTTTGTTCAGTTTTTTCTTGGCCTGAGATTCTCCCCCAAAAGGTCTACAAGAGAAAGATACGGCTCATGTTGCCAGCAGATTAGAAAATTCGAGTTAGTCTTCTTGTTGCCATAACCCATGGACACAAGGAGAGTGCCAGGGCTAATCCGGATAATCCTAGCCTAGAGCAATGAGTATGAATGAGGATAAAGTGTGGTTACAGAATTCCCAGTACTGGTTTGGGATGATTTTGACACAAGGCTTTGCATTTCCATTCAGAATGGGATAAATAAAACAGACATTTATGTGATTAAAACAAGATTGATATTACTACATTACCTAAAGTTGGCTTCTCAGGTGGCTCAGACTGTAAAGAATCTGCCTGCCAATGCAGGAGACCCAGGTTCAATCCTTGGATCGAAAAGGTCCCTCGGAGAAGGGAATGGCAACCCAGTACAGTATTCTTGCCTGGAGAATTCCATGGACAGAGAAACTTGGTGAGCTACTGTCCATAGGGTCACAAAGAGTCGGACGTGACTGAGTGACTAACACTTTGCATTTCCATATAGGACATAATGAGTAACCAATTGAAATCCCAACAATATCCATGGCAGTACCATCATAAAAAAAACCAAAACCCTGTATATAGGGATTTGCAAAAGTTCTGTCTGGGGCTCCATCATTAATGATGGCTACTCTTTTAACTACTTGCTGGTTTTCTCACTGTCTGCCACTGGTTAGGAGAGGAGAACAAAATATAGGTTTGGCAAAAAAAACATATAGGGGATGGTGAGCCGAAGAATAATCAAAACTCCAGGAGAGATGCAGAACTAGACACCTTCGGGGAGGTTGCAGTAGCTTTTATGTTTGCAACAGATGAGCTCTGTCCTCTTCTCAAAACTTAAGAAGTTGATGTCCTCACAGTTGGCCTTACACGACAGTTTTGAGTAATAATACATACTCCGCCCTGAGGAGGTGAAAGAAACGGAATACAACCAGGATGACTCTGTATTCTCCTACCATATTCCTAGGAATCACCTCTCTTCAGACCTTCACTGACTTTTCTCTAGACCCTAGTGAGCTAAAAGACACAGTCTATTAATTACTGACCCAGAGAATGGATTTTATTTTCTAACTTAGAGGGGACATTCACCTCTCCTTCACTCAATACTGTCTTACAGAAAAGTCCATCTTTGCAGGACCATCCCATCCTTACCCATCCGACTCACCCATGTGTTCTAATGACAAAAGGAAGTGACTGCCTCTAAGTGGGGGAAAGGTGGCTACTTCTTAGTTACTCTATGCCCAACTCTACCTTTCTTGGTAAGGAAGTAAATGTTTTCAACAGCACATGTCTGTCTGTACTTCAGGGTGCAGGACCTCATGGATTCATAGCATATCCCGAGATGATATTTTTTACATTTGTAACACATCATTGAAGGCTCTGCCAGACACAGAAAGAGGTGCTTATAGGATGCGGTTTTATGGTGAAGGTTCTCCAGGCTGGGGGGCTTCCCAACAGGAACTTAACCACTGCCTAGTGCTTCCCAACTTTTCTTGGGACCCTGACTCCTTTGATAATCTTGTGAAAGCAAACTTGTACAGACATAAATCAAACACTGAATGTAATTTCAAGTGGTCAGAGTTCCCCTAAAAATTTATCTCTGGTCCCCAAGTAATGAGCCCCTTATCTAGCCTGATGATTTTGTTCAGTAATGGAGAAAAGGAAGCAAAGACAGGGATTTTAGCTTCCTAACTTCACGAAATGGACTAAATTGGTAAGATCAAACTCCTAGGATTTTACAGTAAGAGTGGGTTACAGCTTTCTCAAAAGAGAGAGGGGGAGGTTTACTCTTAAAGTGTCACCAATAACCTTTTTACCGAGGACTTTAGACTAGCCATGGTCGTACCTGTCACATGTTCCTGAAATTCACCTGTGAAAAGAGAAGATTTTTCTTATCACAGCTGCATATACATCTGCCAAAGTCCCAAGAGCCAATTCTGGAAATTTCTCCTCCCCTAGCACCTTCCTTTCTCTTAACCCACAACCAGCCCGCCCTTTGCTTCCAGGACTTACCCTTACTCATGCAGACTAGAATGACAATGCGCAGCAGAAAGAGAACAAACATCCTGGGACTTTGGTCATGTGCAGTTGCCTGTGGAAGGTACTGGCTGATCTCCATCCGTGTTCTGTCCTTGGGCTATTCTTC
The DNA here is from genome assembly GCF_910594005.1 of Cervus elaphus. Taxonomy (NCBI): domain Eukaryota; kingdom Metazoa; phylum Chordata; class Mammalia; order Artiodactyla; family Cervidae; genus Cervus; species Cervus elaphus. The sequence goes on along the minus strand of NC_057816.1, from coordinate 21,236,390 downwards.
TAAATCATATAAGCATATAATCATAAAATTTCAGTGACGGGCAGTATCTCAGTGTTCCCGGAAAGAACCAAAGCACAAACTGCAGCCGGCTGCCCATAAACCATCTATTTTAAAATTCTCCTCTATAGCTAAGCCTTGTGCTCTGCTAGGAAAGACAAGTCTCTTTGCCACATTTTAACCTTTTAAGAGAGGGTTTGGATACTTTCATTCCTTTTAGCTCTTTTTGATAATCTCAGAATAATCAGATTTGTCATTGTCTCACTTCGACTGAGGCGTATGCTTCAGTCATATCCAACTCTTTGCGGCCCTGTGGACTGTAGCCCACCAGGCTCCTCTGTCCACTGGAATCTCCAGGCAAGAATACTGGAGTGGGTTGCCGTGCCCTCCTCCAAGGGATCTTCCTGACATAGGGATCGAACCCCGCCTCTCTTTTGTCTCCTGCATTGGCAGTCGGGTTCTTTACCACTAGCGCCACTTGGGAAGCCCTAGACTGAGGCACCAGGAATTAAATTCAGGATTTCAGGTATTGTCTGAATGTGAGGGAAACACTGAAGTGTCCCTGCTGTGGTGTAGGAAAGGGAAGTTTCAGGAGAAGGAGAGATGTGCCTACTTTGCCTTCAGGTGTTATCAATTAATTGATGTCTTTTTAAAAAGTAAATATTTTCTACACACATACGAAATGCCAGTATTATCAAAAGAGAAGATACCAAGCAAATCAGGCCACTAATCTGCAGCATCACGAACGTTAGAGGCTAGTGAAGGTGAACACAAGTACATCAACCACAGTTGACTTGGAGGCCTAGATAAAGGACATTCAAATTTGACTGTGTGACCAGGGAAGGTGTCCCTGAAGAAAGGGTACTTGCAAAGGACTCTGAAAGCTAGTGATGTGCTATTAATAGCTAGAATAAGTGAATAGGGTTGTGGTCGTTGTTGCTCAGTCACTAGTGTTGTCTGACTCTATGACCCCATGAACTACAGCATGCCAGGCCTCCCTTCACTATCTCCCAGAGTTTTCTCAAACTCCTGTCCATTGAATCAGTGATGCAATATACCCATCTCATCCTCTGCTGCCCTCTTCTCCTCCTGCCCTCAATCTTTCCCACCATCAGGGTCTTTTCCAATGAGTCGACTCTTTGTATCAAGTGGCCAAAGTATTAGAGCTTCAGCTTCAGCATCAGTCCTTCCAATAAATATTCAGGGTTGATTGCCTTTAGGATTGACTGATTTGATCTCCTTGCAGTCCAAGGGACTCTCAAGAGTCTTCTCCAACACCACAATAGGGTGGTGAATAAGGACAGGCACCCAAAGGCACAGCAAATGTCAAAGTGCAGAGATATCAAGCAACCTGCCACATGGGGATGAGAGCTGCTCATGTGGTTCTAGAGACATGGCTGAACAAAAAACTCAGAGAGATGCATCTTGCTGGAGGTGATGGCAGGTAAGTAGAGAGAGGGGCTGCAGGGGATGATGCTCGGTGCTTGCTACTGAGATTACTTAGTCCCATACACACAAAGTGGGATTTCTTGCTCACTATTACAATTCCAAGACGTCAATGAAAAGCATCATTTTTCCCAGGACTGGAAAAGACATCAAAGTACCCACTCTTCTGTACCGATACTAAATTCTAGAAAGGACATCTCCCTTTACCCCAGGCTCAAGTTTGGTACACATGTGGGTTCAGATTCTGGTTCCACTGCTTGCCAGTGTTGTGACTCTGGGTATGTTACCAACATTGAGAATGAATTTTCATCATAAGATTGGTGTTAGTAGTATATTCAAGTCTGCATGAAGGTCTTGGAAACTATCAAACATGAATCCCTTGTACAGGGCTTAAAACTTCAGGAGCAGCCTGGGTCCTTTTGCTAGGGTAGGTGTCAGAAACTTCAGTCAAAAGGAGCCACGTATGGGAAAGGGCACCTGGCCAGGAAAGGTGGTGATGGAGAGGCTGTAGCTGTGGTTTTGGCATTCAAGGGTCAAGAGCCTGGCTGGGAAGATGATAATTGGGAGCATCATGTCATATGTTGTTTCATCAAGGCTTCCCTTGGGCTTTGGGTGTTGGAAAAGATGGAAAGACTGACAGCTTCTTCTGGAATGAGCTTTGAAGACACCATCAGTTTCAGAACAAACTGTTTAATTTGCTTTGGGTGGGTTAGCAGCTGGGAACTAATTGAGTTCTGATTCACTGAAGACTGCATGAGACCTGAGTCTGTTCTCACAGCTCGAGCTTGAGATCACCCATGTGCTGAAGACACCCAGTTTTATAGCTCTACCTCTGACCTCTATTTTGAGTTCCAGATTCACATCCACAAATATCCATTCTACTTTAGAAGGCCCACAGATACCACAGTACATTGTTTCCAAGAGAAAATTTGATGGGTGAGGGATGAGAAGTAAGATCAGAGAACCTAGTGCGTGGGCAGCATTGCAAAATTCTACAGTCCTAACTGGAAATAGGGAAGAGGTTCAAAACTCAGTGGGGCTTTCAGAAAATACCTTCCAGAGGGCACCTTGAAGGCAGTAGCATGGAAACTGGGCAAACCCTCTGTGGTTTAAGCTAGAATTTCTTCTTCCTTTGCTTTGATTCTAGAGTCACTCTCTTTAAAGATAGAGAAGAGGAAACAGGTGGCACATAAAGGCTCAGAAGCTTGCCTTCTTGATAAGCCTTTGGAAAGTCCTGAAAAATGCTATCCCAGTTTCTAACATCTTCTTCTGAAAGATGGAAGACAGAAAACTGGATTCATAGACTTCACAAAGTTGATTTCGATTCTAGAATCAATTATTTTCAGGAACAGACTCTCATGTTAAAGGCTTATGGCTCTTCTTAGGCAGATGGACTCAACACTGTGCTCACATAAAAGGAACATCATAAATTTCATGGCACTTGAGCTAAGGCTTGATTTCACCCAATCGTTATCTGTCATCTAAAAATGTCCTACTTGAGAAATATTGAAGAACATACTGTTCCTACAGCTAAAGAACATGTCATTAAATGAGTCCACGATAGAAGATTCCTATTATCTCTAGCCAAAGTACTGTAAGTTCACTGATGGGTCAGTGAAATGTCAGAGACTGACAGTGCCTGAACCAGTCATAGTTTTCCAGTAGTTTACCCATGGTGAACCTTACCTGAGTTAATTTTTGTAGAGACAGATCCCTAAAGCATGTGGGCCAAACTGGCCAGATACACAATATAAATTCACAAAAGATCAAGCCATGTGATAATCCTAGGGACGATTTCACAGCCCTACAAAGTAAATATCTCCTGGCCTTGGAAAACAGATTTCTGGTAAAATGAAAGAGTTCTGGGCTGAGAATCAGAAGTTCTAATTGGAAGACCCAGCTTAGTCATGGATGATCCCTTCTTTTTACCTCTTTCTCTCTTCTTTTGCTCACCCATAAGGCGTGGAGCTAGGTGAGCTTTTTTTGATCTTATTTGTTGCCCTGCTGTCATACATGAAACTGTGCTTGGCCTATAAAAGTACTCAATGAATACTAGTTGAATGTATGAACAAACCTCCAAGAGGCATTCAATCAAAATGGTTAAAGGTATGGCTTCTGAAACTAGAAGATCTTGCTCTGAATACTGGCACTATAAGTCACTAGAAATGTGATCTTGGGAAAGATACTGGACCTCACCAGGCCTTAGCTTCCTCCTCTGTGAAATTAGGATAAGAATAATAACCACGTTAATAATAATTACTAAGATGAATTATATATATATACAAAAAAAAAAAAAACAAAGTTAACTTCATGTAAATGCCAACATTTTTTAACTACCATCCTCTGTGATGGGTGGAGAAAGCAAGAAACTGCGGCACCCAGAGATGACTGTGTGGGACTGGTTCCCCTCAGGCATGAATAATCCCTGCCCTGTGATGAAGAGCAAGGTTTCCTCTTGTAGCCTACAGGCCTGTGCGTGCCACCCCTGGCTTCTTTTCTTCCTGTTCGAGGTACGTCTCTGTCAAGATGGACAGATCCTTCTTGCTGCTTTTATTCCTCCTCTGCTGCAGTGTGGGTGAGTCAAGAGACTTAAGGAGCAGGCTCCAGAGCCAGGATCGAGGGGGCTCCCTGGGACACTCTGTTCGTGTAGGTGGTGTCCAGGCTGGGCTGAGTCTTGACTAGATTTATATGGGAGGGGAAGCCAGCCTTTAGAGTGCTCCCTGGGCCTCCGCGTCAACTTGTCTGACCTTTGTAACATTCTACCGTTCCCTACCAAGGGCTCAAGCCTCTATGGCTGCCCCTTCGTAGGGCTCCCCTACCACTCCATCCCTACCATTCCCCATAATCAAAACTCTGAGCAAGGTCTCCTTCAGTACACCCTTCCCATATATAAATCTGTGCCCTGATTGCTGAGGGAGCTGGTCAGTCTATAGTGAATAATTTCATAGTTGGTTTTAGAGACATCAAGGGTTTTGATACCCTTACCAGTGATTTTTATGCTCAAACAAGTGATTGTAGGAAAGAAAATACTGGATGCACTGGGATCAGACACGATAAAAAATAATTCAGTCACTGTCTTAAATTCTCTGGTTGCTCATCTGAGAAATGGGGAAACACCTAGTTACAAGGCTTTTGTGAGAATTAAATCAGATAACAAAGAAAGAGAACATGGCCCAAACAAGATGCTCAAGAAATGATACTTTCTCATTTAGGTGTATTAAGGAGCATTTTTTAAAGTTAAACTTTATTTTGATCAGTTCCCCCCACAGTACCACATAAAGTGGCACTGACTATGGTATATAATTCAGGAGGCTTTCACATAGATTCAGTTTGAAGTTCAAAACAGACTATATCACCTAACCATATCTATGTGATGAATGTCAGAAATCCCATCAGAGTAATGGGTCAAACACTTTAAAGCACTCAGCTTCATTATCCCACTCTATCTACACTGCTGCCAAGTAAGCCAGGTTAGCATTAACAGAATCATCTTTAAGCCAGAAAATGCATGCCATAGAGGCTAAATCTTTGTTCAAAGTTATCAGGTTAAAGGGGCTTCCCTGGTGGCAAAGATGGTAAAGAATCTGCCTTCAGTTCAATCCCTGGGTTGGGAAGATCCCCCGGAAAAGGGAATGGCTACCCCCTCCAGTCTTCTTGCCTGGAGAATTTCATGGACAGACGAACCTGGAGAGCTATAGTCCATGGGGTCACAAAAGAGTCAGACACTTCAATTTCACCAGGTTAAAAGGGCTAAATTGGGGGTCAGAATCCTTTTACTCTCACAATGACATTTTTCCAGATGCGGAGCTGGTGAGGGCTCAAACTGCTTGCTACCTCAACCCAACCACCCCCTGCACTGTACCCCCAGCCCACTCCCAGGTCTAGATAGGTCTAGTTTCTTCTAAGTCTCTGCCTCCCCTGGCCTTACACCAGCTCTGTGCTCTCCTGCAGTGACACCACTGAGATGCATAACCTGCCACCTTCGTACACAGACAGATCGCTGTAGAAGAGGCTTTGGCATCTGTGTTGCTCAGAATCATGAGACATGCATGATCTTAAAGATCTTCCAGCGTAAGTTAGAGGGTCCAGGGAGGTGCTGTGAGATTCCTGGAAAATTCTTAGGAGAGTACGCCAGCAAATTTCTATCTCAGGCTAAGGTCAATTCAAGAGAGGAACCAAAGTGCCACATACCCATGGGCACGGGCCCCTGTGCATGCAGATTGAAGAGGACTTGGGGAAACGAGCCAGGAGGAAGAAACATCAGTACAGAGGGTTGAGGTTTTCCAGGGAACTTAGACCAATAACTCCTGCAGGGGACCCGTGATGTCTTCATCTCCCTGCCTGAGTCCCCTTGGGAAGTACAAGATGGGAAGCCAACCCCAAACCTACCCCTGATGCCCTATTAAATCTTTACGGACAGGACTAGTGCCGTGTGTGAGTTGTCTTTAAAGAACTTAGATCACTGGCTGATTTTTCTCTGATCCCTTCTTATTATAGGTGGCACCCTCCAGTTATCGTATTTGGTGTGTCAGAGATTCTGCAGAGATCTGACATACAAGTTCCAGGATCGAACTTACGTTCACAAATGCTGCAACTACAATTACTGTAACTTCAGAACGCTAAAATACTTCTACTCCTGAGTTCTCCCTGTAAAACATTACCAGTACGTCTCTGCCTTCACAGTTGGCCTGCCCTGGCTTTTCTGCCCTGTCTGTTCTGGAGGGACCCTACTCCTCTCTGTAATTCAGTGTTATCCTTGCTGTTGCCTCAAGCTTGGTTTCTACCTCAGTCAGAGGATTACTATTCTGAACAACAGATTTCTCCCATTACAAGGACTGGCATTTCTGTACTTCAAGAAGCTTACCCTCAGACGCACAGTAGAAAATTTTAAAATAAGACCATTCTAGATCCTGGTGGATTATCTTAGCTAGTGGAGGTGGACTAGAAATTCTTCAGCTGAAAATTCACAAAAGTTTTTGTCTGAAATTCACATTTATCATGATTATAGTGAAGCAGAAATAGCAAAAAAGCAAATGCTGGACACTTGAGATTTTCCTATGTGGACAAAAATTATTGTCCCCAGTGGACAGTGTCCACCTCACACTCAGCATGATTTTCTTGGCATTTACGAAGTGTCTCTATATACAATGCTAGTAGTGAACAGTAAATCAAGGACTTCTTGCCTCTGCGGCATTCACAGCTCACATACAGCCACTTCTAGGCCTGGCAAGATGTGTGTTCAAGATACATTACAACTCTCATTTCTTCCGCTTCCTCTTCCGGTTTTTCTCAACTCCTTTCCTCTTTTGCCACCCACTTCCACTCTGATTCACCATTGCTATACAAATTCTCCTTCCTCTGAATACCCAAGTCACTTTATGGGTACTTTTTTTTTCTCTTCCTCACAAAAAAAGAATCATTTCTGTTTGTCTAATTTGCCCTAGAATGTTATAAATCACAGCAAGAACACATGCCTTATCTTACTCATCTCTAACTGCCTTTAGCTGGCCAATTAAACTTCATTGGGTTTAAAAGAGCTGCCAGTAAAGCTGATGGAATTTTTCTTGTCCATTTGTTTATCATGGCTTTTTGATTTTTTACTTATTTTGTTGAGTGTACTGAGAATGGTAACCACTACTCCCTACCAGACATGAATGTTCACTCCAGTGCCAACATACCATGTGTCTTCCTCAAAGAAATTATGAAAAGGACATTTCTGATTATGGGATCCTCCAGTATTCAAATACATTAATTGATAACAAATTTTTTTTGATGGGATTCTTCCAAAACTCATTACTTACTTCAATATTCAAAATTAAAACTATTATTATATCAAAGCCTTACGAAATAGGCCTGGAAGTTTAGAAAGGGTAATCTGGCCCAACACTTGAAAATATCTGAAGGCAGACATTTTCCTAGTTTTAATGATGTCAGGAATAATTATATAAGTTTTGTTGCTCTCAGATTTATCTATGAAATATAAAGTTTCCCTTCGATTGTGCATCTAACAGCTTTAGCCCCTACTGATTCTTATTAGCGAGATCCGTCATTCATTATGAGATGCGTAAGAATCTTCTTTTTGTAATATTTATTTTTAACTGATTGCTGATTGCTTTACAATATTAGTTTGACTTCTGCCACACATCAACATGAATTAACCATAGGTATACATATGTCCCCTCCCTCTTGAATCTCCCTCCCACTTCTGGCAATTATCTTCTTAATTGAAGTATAATTCATGTACAATAAAATGCACATATTTTAAGTATAGAGTGTGATGTGATTTGATAAGCAGATAAACCTATATAACCACCATCCCAATTAAAACATAGAACATTTTAATCATTCCTATCAGTTTCTGTAAGTAACAATCTACTCCCAAAAGTATTATTCTAACTTCCATCACCATAGAACTAATTTTATCTGTTCTTGAACTTATTATACAGAAAATACTGTCTTGAGTCTAGTTTCGATCACCCACCATAGTATTTTTAAGACTCATGTGTTTTCACTTATACCAAAGCTTTGTTCTTTTTCTCCCATTGTGTACATACGCTGGGCTCCCCTGGTTGCTCAGACAGTAAAGAATCCACCTGCAATGTGGGAGACCCGGGTTTGATCCCTGGGTTGGGATGATCTGGAAGAGGGCATGGCAACTCACTCCAGTATTCTTGCCTGGAGAACATCCATGGACAGAGGAGCCTGGCAGGCTATCATCTAAGGAGTCTCAAAGAGCTGGACACAACTGAGTGACTAAGCACAGCGTAACACATACATACACTACAATTCATTAAATCAATTCTCTTATTGATGGACATGAGTTGTTTTCAGCTTTGGGCTATTGTAAGTAAATCTGCTGAGAACATTCTCATATGAGCCGCTTTTACATTTTTATCATGTAAGAATTTTGACAGTCACACACACTCATCTCTCTTGGGTGGGTAGTTAAAAGTAAAATGTATGAGGCACAGGGTAGGCATATCCATAACTTAAAAAGAAACCACCAAACAGTTTACCAAAGGGGTGATACTAATATAGAGCCCTACCAGTACTGTGTGAGAATTCCACTTACTCCAGGTAAGGAAATGATTCATTCATGTTTCCTGCCAATAGTTTCTAGGATTAAATTAACATTTTGACTACCCATTTGGAATTTATCCTTGTAAGAAATTGATCCAAGTGACTATATTTCCATGTGACTAGCCAATTAACCCAACAATATTTATTTAAAAGTTGGTATTTTTCCTCAACTAATTTGATATGCCTCTTTCCATTAGCACTTAACACTCTGGGTTCTCAGCTAAATTTTTCTACACATTACCTCTACCTCACAGTATACACAAAAAGCAAATTCAAACTTTTTGGATTGTAAGTCTAAAGTGAAAAGTAAAACAATAAAACTTCCAGAAGAAAGCATAGCATGTATTAATAACTTTGAAATATGCTAAAGGTTACTTAAACATCACCTAAACAGCAAAACCATTTTTAAGAATTGGTAAGTTAGATTTCATTAAAATGCACAATGTTGGTTCATCAAAATGTATCATTAAGAGAGTGAAAAGAGAAGTTAAAGACTTGGATAAGATATTTGCAATACTGATATCCTATATAGAATTTGTGTAAAGAACACAAAAAATCTTATAGCCTTCCTAGATTAAAAAAGAAAAAATAAGCTAAGGGAATTCATCACGACTAGATCTGACTTGCAAGAAATACAGAAAGGAGTTAGTTAATACAAGGTGAAATAAAAATATGCTAATTAAAGACATGAAGACATATGGAAACACATAACACATTGGTACAGGTAAATATACAGTCAGAAAACTCTAATAGCATGGTTTGTTAACCACTGAACTATACTACAAAGATCAAAGGAAAAAGCATTAAAAATAATTTAGCTACTATCATTTGTTAATGAATGTGTGTGTGTGTGTGAGCGCTCAGTTGTTCAGTTGTGTCTGACTCTTTGCGACCACATGGAGTGAGTCCATGCAATTTTCCAGACAAGAATACTGGAGTAGGTTGCTATTTCCTACTCCAGAGGATCTTCCCAACCTAGGGATCGAACCCAAGTCTCTTGTGCCTCCTGCATTGGCAGGCAGATTCTTTACCACTGTGCCACCTGGGAAGCACAATATAAAAAGAGGAAAATAATGACTTCAAAATATAAAAGGATGAAGTAAAAGGGTGAAACTTTTGTAGATAATCAAGATTAAGTTGTTATCAACTTGAACTAGATTGCTTTACCTATGAGCTGTCTTATATAAGACTCCTGGTGGAGGGGAAGCTGGAAAAATGGAGTCAAAATGTACAACCTTCCAGTTACAAGATGAATAGCTACTAGGGATGCAATGTAATGTAATGAGGGTGAAAGAGCTGGCTTAAAACTAAATATTAAAAAGAACTAAGATCATGGCATTCGGCTCCATTACTTCATGGCAAATACGAGGGGAAAGGTGGAATAAGTGACAGATTTCCTCTCCTTGGGCTCTAAAATCACCGTGAATGGTGACTGCAGCCAGGAAATCAGCAGACATTTGCCTTTTGGCAGGAAAACTATGACAAACCTAGACAGTGTGTTGAAAAGCAGAGACGTTACTCTGCCAACAAAGGTCTGTATAGTCAAGGCTGTGGTCTTCCCAGTGGTCACGTATGGATGTGAGAGCTGGACTGTAAAGAAGGCGGAGGGCCGAAGAATTGATGCCTTCTAACTGCGGTGCTTAAGAAGACTTCCTGAGAATCCCTTGGACAGCAAGGAGATCAAACCAGTCAATCTTAAGAGAAATCAATCCTGAATACTCGTTGGAAAGACTGATACTGAAGCTGAAACTCCAGTATTTTGGTCACCTGATTTGAACAGCTGACTCATTGGAAAAGTCCCTGATGCTGGGAAAAGATTGAGGGCAGAAGGAAAAGAGGGCATTAGAGAATGATGAAATGGCTGGATGGCATCACCAATGCAATGGACATGAACTTGAGCAAACTTCCAGAGATGGTGAGGGACAGAGAGGCCTGGAATGCTGCAGTCCATGGGGTCACAAAGAGCTGGACACGACTGGGCGACTGAACAACAGCTCTATACCTTCATGCTATCCCTTCACTGTATATTGTACAGTTTCTTTTACAATTTTCTTTCTTTTGTAATCTATGCACTGGCTTTAGATTCTTGCTTCTTTTTCATTTAGAGAAAACATTTCTTTTAGGGGAAGTTTAGTATTGCTGAATTCTTTCAGGTTTTGCTTATCTGAGAAACAGCTTCTCTCTTATTCTCTCTTAAATAATAATCTTTCTGGGTAGAGCATGCTAGGTTGCACATTCTTCTCCTTTTGTACTTTGAATATATTATGCTGCTCCTTTCTGACCTGAATAGATTCTGCAATCAGGTGATGCCTTGTAGGGATTCCATATATGACTCTTTCTCTTGTTGTCTTTAGGATTCTCTCTTCAACTTTTGCCAGTTTCATTATATGTCTTGGTATGGGTCCGTTTGGATTCATTTTGCTTTGGGACCCTCTGGACTTCTCAGGTGGTACAGTAGTAAAGAATCTGCCTGCCAATGCAGGAGATGCAGGTTCTATCTCCAGGGCAGGAAGATAAACTGGAGTAGGAAATAGCAACCCATTTCAGTATTCTTGACTGGGAAATTCCATGAACAGAGGAGGAGCCTGGCAGGCTATCATCCAGGGGGTTGCAAAGAGTTGCACAGATTGAGTATGCATGCATGTGCTTCCTGTACCTGGATATATTTCCTTCTTTAGGTTTGGAAAGTTTTCAGCCATAATGTTCTCAAGTATATTTTTTACTCTTTTTTCTCTCTCTTCTTCTGAAAAGCCTATAATGCATGTGGATCTTGGTACCTTATATATTATCCCAGGGATCTCATATGTTACTTCATTTTTTTTTTTCCATTAGTTTTCCTGTTGTTCTGATTGGGTGATTTCCACTATTCTATCTTTTATATCACCACATTCATGTGCTCTTCTCTGTCATTTATTCAGCTATTGATTGTTTCTAAAATGTTTTTTTTTTAATCTCAGAAATGGCATTATCTATTTCTGATTGTGTCTTTGTAGTTTATAGTTTTTTGTTAAAATTATCTGTGTTTATATCACTACTCTTTCTTAATTCAGTTAGCAGTTTTATTACTAACATTTAAAAATATTTATTTTATATCAGAGAAGAGTTGATTAACAATGTTGTGTTAGTTTCAGGTGTATAGCAGAATGATTCAGTTGCACATGTATATGTTCCTATTATTTTTCAAATTCTTTTCCCATTTAGATTGTTACAGAGTATTGAGCAAAGTATTCCCTGTGCTATACAGTAGGCCTGTGTTGGTTATCTGTTTTAAATATAGTGATGTGTGTATGTCAGTCCCAGACTCCCAATCTATCCCTTTCTTTCCACCCTTTCCCCTTGGTAACCATAAGTTTGTTCATTAAGACTGTGAGTCTGTTTCTATTTTGTAAATAAGTTTGCTTGTATCTTTTTATTTTTAGATTTCACATATAAGGGATACATACGGTATTTGTCTTTCTCTGACTTATTTCATTTAGTATAACAATCTTCAGGTCCATCCATGTTGCTATAAATGGCATTATATCATTCTTTCTAATGGCTGAGTAACATTCCATTGAATATATGTACCACATCTTTATCCATTCATCTGTCAATAGACAGTTAGGCTGCTTCCATGTCTTGGCTACTGTAAACAGCACTACAATCAACATTGGGGTGCATGTATCCTTTTGAGTCATGTTTTTTCTCAGGTATATGCCTAGGAGTGGGATTGCAGGGTCATATGGTCGCTCTATTTTAGTTTTTTAAGGAATCTGCGTACTGTTCTCCATGTACCAACTTACATTCCCACCAAAAGTGTAGGAGTGTTCCCTTTTCTCCACGCCCTCTCCAGCATTTATTGTTTGCAGAGTTATTGATGAAGGCCATTCCTACTGGTGTGAAGTGATATCTCATTGTAGTCTTGATTTGCATTTCTCTAGTAATTAGTGATGTTGAACATCTTTTCATGTGCCTCTTGGCCATCTGTATAACTTCTTTGGAGAAATGTCTATTTAGGTCTTCTGCCCATTTTTGAAATTGGGTTGTTTGTTTTTTTGATATTGAGAGCAGGAACTGTATAAATTTTGAAAATTAATACCCTGTCAGCCACATGATTTGCAAATATTTTCTCCCATTATGTAGGTTGTCTTTTCATTTTGCTTATGATTTCCTTTGCTGTGAAAAACTTTTGAGTTCAATTAGGTCCCATTTGTTTATTTTTTAAAATTTCCATTACTCTAGGAGATGGACTGAAAAATATATTGCTGAGATTTATGTCAAAGAGTGGTCTGCTGACATTTTCCTCTAACAGTTTTAGAGTATATTTAGGTCTTTAATTCATTTTGAGTTTATTTTTGTGTATGATATTGAAGAATGTTCTAATTTTATTTTTTACATGTAGCTGTTCAGTTTTCCCAGCACTGTTTTTTATACTTAAAAAAAACTTTTTATTTTGTATTGGGTATAGCAGAGTTTTCAGACTGTAGTGCTGGAGGAGACTCTTGAGGGTCCCTTGGACCGCAAGGAGATCAAACCAGTTTGTCCTAAAGGAAATCAGCCCTGAATGTTCATTGCAAGGATTGAGGCTGAAGCTGAAGCTCCAATACTTTGGCTATCTGATGTGAAGAGTTGATTCATTGGAAAAGACCCTGATGCTGGGAAAGATTGAAGGCAGTAGAAGAAGGGGGTGAACAAGGATGAGATAGTTGGATGGCATCATCTACTCAATGGACATGAGTTTGAGCAAACTCTGGGAGATAGTGAAGGACAAGGAAGCCTGGCATGCTGCAGTCCATGGGGTCGCCAAGAGTAGGACATGACTTAGGGACTGAACAACAACAAACAATAGCCAATTAGGAAACAATGTTGTGATAGTTTTAGGTGGGCAGTAAAGGGACTCAGCCACAGATATACATGTATCTATTCTCCCCCAGACTCCTCTCCCATCCAGGTTACCACACAGCACTGAGCAGAGTTTCATGTGCTATACAGTAGGTCCTTGCTGGTTATCCATTTCAAACATAGCAGTGTATACATGTCAATCCCAAACTCCCTAACTATCCTTCCCCCCCATCCTTCCCACCAGCAACCCTAAGTTTGTTCTCTAAGTCTGCCAGCAGCATTTTTTAAAAATTATTTTTTATTGGAGTACAGTTGGTTTACAATGCTCTGTTCGTTTCAGGTATACAGCAAAATGAATCAGTTATACATATATTCACTTTTTAAGATTCTTTTCTTATATCAGTCATTGCAGAGGGCTGGGCTCAAGCTGGCTGTGTTCCCTTTATGTGTTTTTTCTTCTTCCCATTGTAGGGCTTTTGGCCCAAAGGAGGGGCTGTGCCGAAGTAAACGAGGCTCATGTGCTTATGGAAGTCTGCAGTGTTGCCGGTGTAGGCATCCACAGCTCTCCCCGGACACAGCCCAAGGTCACGTTTTCTTCTGTTTTGGTCATCCCAGACCCAGGGTGGAGTTGTGGCTGGGAGTAAAAGGGGCCAGAGCATTCACTAGGCTGGAATTGGGGAAAGGGGTATTATGGTTGTAGGAACTGAAGTGACTGCATTGCTGTCAGAGGTGTGAGCTGTTTTCCTGATGCTGTAAGCACCAACCATGGCCACTAGCCCCACATGGACCACACCCCAGGCTCCTAGGCTGCCTCTGTATCCCTCGATGCAATCTTTCCCCAGCCTGGCAGCCCTAATCTTGTGTCTGCCCTAGATCTTGTGCTCAACTGTGGCATGAGCAAGCAGGACCAGTGGATTCATTCAACTCAGATTGGTAAGCATGGCCAGGTGGCAGCCACTAAGCCAAACCTCTCTCCACACTGCCTGTGAGCAAGCCAGCACCTGTACACTCCCTGGGAATGGAGTCTAGGCTTCTCCAGCCTTTCTCTCTGTCTTAGTGTTCTCCCACCAGTCAAGCGGGCTGGTTTGTTTCTATGCAGGAGTCTTGGGACTGGAACACCCAGCCTGTCTCAATCTGCTCACTCCCCACGGACAGAGTCCACTTGTGTGGTCTTTATTTCCCTCCTAGACCCTTCCTGGGCCACAGGTCCCAACTCAATGCATTTTCCCCCCATCCTACTGAGTTACACAGGAATCTTTCTTGTAGCCTTGGTTGTATAAGGGCTCTTCTTCCAGTTTCCAGCTGGTTTTTCATGAGAATTGTCTCACGTGTATGTATTTTTGATGTGCTTATGGGACAAGGTGAAATCCATGTTCTTACTCTGCCATCGCGATCCCCCTCCAAAATATTGTTTATTTTGAAGGAACTTTATCTAACAGTAATGTGACCGTAATTTTACCCTTCTTATGCTTACTGTTTGGAGGTACCTCTTTTCCTTCCCTTTTACTTTTTTCTTTAAAAAATTATTTATTTTTTACAGTAGGTCCTTGTTGGTCATCTATTCATTTAGGTGTTAACTCTTTTGTGTTTTAAAATTTTTAACTGGAGGATAATTGTTTTACAATATTGTTAGTTACTGTGTATGACAATGTGAATCAGCTATAAGTATACACACACCCTGTCCCTCTTGAGCCTCCCTCCCAACCCCCTTTTACTTTTAATATATCTGTTAATATTATTTACATTTATAAGGCATTTCTCATAGGCAGCAACTAGTTGGGTATTGCTTTTTATCTGTTGGGACAAAACATACTTTTAATTGGAGTTGTTAGATCACCAATATTTTATTATCATGGTTGGATTTAGGTCAACCATTTTTCCACTTGTTTCCCATTTGTCCCCTCTGTTTTCTGTTCCTGTATTTCTTTTCCTTTGCTACCTTCTTTTGTTAAATATTTTAAAATTTTTCCTTTAATTATATATTGGCATTTTTATCCATACAACTTTATTTTTTTAATATTTGCCTTTTATAAATTTAGGTAGTGAGGGTTTGAATATAACATTCTTCTCAGTTGTCTGAAATGTTATTTCATCTCAATTGTTAGAGCATAAGAATTTGTAGGTAGAACATTTTTTTCTTTCAACACTTCTAACATGTCATTTCATTAACTCCTGGCTTTCATTGTTTCTAATAAAAGTTGTTCACTATTTTCATTGTTTAAGATAATGAGTCATTTATTTGGGCTACACTTAAATTTTATCATTGTGTTTGAATTTATAGCAGGTGGACTTATAATGTACCCTGGTGAGACTTTTGTTGTTATTGCTGTTTGCTTTTTTAAATTATTATTATTGTTAATCCTGTTTGAGAATGAGGTTCTTGATACTCTACATTGATGACTTTTGATAATTTTAGAAAACTTGGGGTCACAGTCACTTCAAAAACTTTTTTGTTTTCTCTCTTCTTTCCCAATTGGAATCATTTATGAATATGCTAAACTGTTGGATATTGACCCCATATATCTGTCATGCTCAATGTGTTTTCTAACATAATAATAATAATAATAATACATGTGTTACTACCTTTAGTGGCAGTGGTAACAGTAACATCTCTATGTTTCATTTTGGATATTCTGTTGATCTATATTTCCGTTTATTTAGTATTGCATTTTCTGGATCTGGAATCCTCTCAAGCTAACCAAATGACTGCTTAATTCAATTTGAATATCTATTTGGTTCTTACATTCTCTTTTTCTGTCAAAATTTCTCCTTTTTTCCCATATTTTCTCTCATTTAATTTATCCATAATATATATGTAAAGTCCTCATCTGATAATTTCAACATCTGGATCATTTATGAATCTGCTTCTATTGGGTATTTTTTCTCTAACTTAGCATTCGTCCTCAGCCATGTCTGACTCTCTGCAACACCATAGACTGTAGTCGGCCAGGCTCCTCTGTCCATGGAATTCTCTAGGCAAGAATACTAGAGTGGGTAAGCATTCCCTTCTCTAAAGGATCTTCCCAACCCAGGGATTCAACCTGTGTCTCCTGCTTTGCAGCAGATTCTTCACTGTCTGAGCCACCAGGGAAGCCCAAATATAATGTAAGTGCCATGTAAATAGTTAAAGATGAGTGGAAAACTCAAGTTTTGTTTTTTGGAATTTCATGAAATTTTTTTTCAAATATTTTCCATCCTTCAGTTGAATCCATGGCTACGCAGATACAAAGGGCCGACTGTATTTTCTCCAGACTGTATTTCTCTAGCTTAATGATTACATTTTCCTGCTTCTTCACTTTCACATAAATTTTTATTATATTCTCAGCATACTAAACAGTGATATCTACCTCCTAGAGGGAGTAAACTCTCCTATATCCAATCAATATTTGAGCAAGGTCAGGACTATGTGGAAGAGTTGGTCTCAGTTCACCACTGACTTCACATGCCTTGGGGCAGTGGGAGCTAGATCTATGTATGGCATAATCTCCTTCATCTAACATCTAGCAGAAATTTACAGATTCCAAACCATCACATCTGCCCAAGAGGCTGTTAAAAGAACTATGCTGGTTTCTCCTATTCAGTCATTCTTTCTGTGCTGAGCCTGTTTCTCTAGGCACTTTGAAAAGCCTTGGCAGTTGTTTCCAGGGAAGAAAGTTCCTGATGGTCTTTTCTTACCTCAAAAGCACTCATTCCTTTCTGGAATTGAGTTTCTTTTTAATTTGAACCCACAGATTTCCAATATCATTTTAAGGTATTTGTCTTTGTATCATTTTATCCATTTTTTTCTATTTATCACAGAGGGATACATTGCTTCTAACAACTCTCCACATCCTAACCACAGCCAAAAGTGTAATAGTCACTTTTGAAATGTCTTTTACAGGGATATCTTGAATGTCCCTCATTGTTAATTTTTTGTTTGCTAGCTGTCACACATCTAAGCTTTTCTATATGTTTTTTTTTTTCTTTTCTCAAATTGTATTTAATAGGACCAAACTCTAAATCATACAATTTAGACTGATCTTAGTTTGGATTAAGCTCTAATCTTTTTAATACCATAAGGATTTCCCCCCTCCCCCGAACCATTTGAGAGTAAGTTGATGACATGATGCCTCATTATCCTTGAATTCCTTAGTGTGTGTTTTCTGAAAACAAGGATATTTTCCTTTGTAGCCGTTCCACAACCATCACATAGCATTGGTACATTATTCCATCATGAAATCACAGACCTCAATCTAGGTGTTACCGATTTCCCAATAATACCATATATAGCAAATGAATTCAATCCAGGATTGTAATATTGCATATAGTTGCCATGTTTCTGCAGTCTCCTCTAATCTGGAATAGTTCCATAGTCATTTCTTTCTTTTCATGACCTTAAAAACTATATGCTAGCATTTTGTGCACTGTTCCTCAAACTAGGACTACCCAATATTTATCATGATTAGATTTGGGTTAGGGATCTTTGGCAGGATTATCACAGAAGTGATGCTGTGTTCTCTTCATGTATCCTATCACATAGTACATGATTTTGTTTCATCCCATTGCTAGTGATGCTAACTGATGGTAATTAAAATTATTTCTTTTCTATAAGGTCACTCATTTTTTGGTAATTAACAACTATTGGTAGGGAAATTCTTTGAGATTATGTGAACAATCCATTATTTTTCCACTTTCACTACCTAGCTTTAGCATCCATTAGTATTTCTCACCTAAATTAATTGTTGCCAGCTGGTGATTTTTTCATTCAAACATTTCTTTTGTATCTGTTAGCTGACATTCTACTAAGGGAAGTCTTTATCTTCTCCCCATTTATGTATTTGATTATATACATAATCATTATACACTATATATGTATATATTCACAATTCTTATTCCATTTAACAGATTCTATTTTGATACTATGATACATACCTTGATATTCTGATTTGGCCAGAAAGCATCCCTTCAAGTCTGATTCTGAGTTCTGTCAACATTCTCCAGCATTCTTAGAACATTTCCTTAATCTGCCACAGTGAAACAGTCCAAGGTCCAAGAAGCCTGTTGCACTTTCCATCCAAGAAGTCCTACTTCTATTTAGTGGGAAAAGATATCTGGAAGCCAAAAATCAGGGTACTGGATGTCACTGCTCCTCGGTCCTTTCCAGAGCCAGAGAACAAACGTATACACACACAAACACAAACACACACTTACATCTACAATTCATACTAGGATTACCTCTTTCTGTATTTATAAGTCCTTCAACAGTAAGAATCTACAACAATGAGGAGACCTCATCTTCAATACATTTCTTGTTCTGTCCGTCTCCACTGCACAGAAGCAGACTCCCACTGCTGCCACCTCACCCGACGTGGGCCGCCACACCCACCTCTGGCCACTGCCATTGCTGGCCCCTGTGCGGATACCCTCTTCACAACTCTCAGTCTCTGCATCCTTTTCTGGGGCTTCCCTCATAGCTCAGTCAGTAAAGA
Source organism: Cervus elaphus (assembly GCF_910594005.1). Lineage (NCBI taxonomy): Eukaryota > Metazoa > Chordata > Mammalia > Artiodactyla > Cervidae > Cervus > Cervus elaphus. The sequence goes on along the minus strand of NC_057816.1, from coordinate 21,217,578 downwards.
ATCTGCCTGCAATGCAGGGGCCCCGGGTTTGATTCCTGGGTCTGGAAGATCCCCTGGAGAAAGAAATGGCAACCCACTCCAGTGCTCTTGCCTGGAGAATTCCATGGACAGAGAAACCTTGCAGGCTACAGTCCATGATGTTGCAAGAGTCAGACCCAACTTAGTGACTAAACCACCACCACCACCACTCATCCCCTTGAACTCTGATACTCTTCACTGGCCCCCACTGATCTCTACACAAGTTGCCCGTCTCACACGGTGTGGACACTAACAACCAATACTAGACCCAGTCGACTCAGTCACCAACTACCCTTGGCTTACATACTTGCACCAACACTGCACTCTGCGTGGACGCTGTCCTCACCAAAGTCAGACTCTGGCACTCTGTACCAAGATGCATGGATGTTATCCTCACCCCAGTTTGGGCTTCCAGTGCCCTATGTTGGGCCTAATCTCCTTCATGGAGACCTACCTTAATCAGCCCAAGTGACTTATAGACCAAATTCTTAGAAAAGAAGCAACTGAATCCTTTTTGATTTATAATTTTTCAGAATTTCTATCATTTCTTTCACCTTAGTTCACTTTTTTATCATTTCCCTCATTTCTTTCACTTAGTTTACTTTGAAATGTCCCACTGAGTTTCTGTTTTGGAGCTGTGTTTTTCTGGTATTGTTTTCTATATGCATGGGATTTGTTTCATTTTTCTTCCAATATATACATGGGGTTCATTTGCAGGCCTTTTATGTCAAGTATATTTTTGTATTTTTTCCATAGGGAGAGTTTTACGTTGGAGATGGAAAAGGACTAGGTGACATTTCCTAGGTTCATCTTTTTTTCTCAATTGAAGTATAGTTGATTTACAATGTTTTGGGTATACATCATTTGATCCAGTCATATATCTATATATATATTACATATATAATATATAAATTCTTTTTCAGATTCTTTTCCATTATAAGTTATTATAAGATATTAAATATGTTCCCCTGCAATATACAGTAGCTCCTTGTTGTTTATTTTATATATAGCAGCATATATCTATTAATCCCGAATTAATCTCTCCCCACCCTTTCCCTATTGGTAACTATAAGTTTGTTTTCTATGCCTGTGAGTCTATTTCTGTTTTGTAAATAAGTTCATTTGTACCATTTTTTTAGTCTTACATACAAGTTATGTCATATAGTATTTGTCTTTCTCTGACTTAACTTCTCATGGTATGAAAATCTCTAGATCCATCCATGTTAGTGCAAATGGCAACATTTCATTTTCTATGGCAGAGTAATACTCCAGTGTGTATATATGTGTTTGTGTGTGTGCATCAGTTTATCCACTCATCTGTTGGTGGACATTAAGCTTGCTTCCATGTCTTGGCCACTATAAATAGTGTTGCTATGAACTAGCTTCATCTCTTGAATGCACTGAAAGCAAAGTAAACTTTGCTTTTGTCTTTATAAAGCAATCTCTATAATAATAGCCAAGATCTGCTATCTCTTGCTTCCTCCCCTACCAATATTTGAACTTTAACCTATTTCTTAATCTTTCCCCCCTGCTCAGTTTCATTTCTACCGATAGTTCCTTTCTTCCTCAGAAGGAATTTTTTCAGAAAGAATGTGAGTGGCAGAATTCTATATTTCTGAGATCTTTGAAGGCTTACACTACTCTAGTAGACTCTGATTTTTTAGATGGGAATTTTCTTTTTACTATCCTACTTGTTGTGGAGATTTATAAACCATACTGCTAGCCTCCAACATGTCCCAAATGCAAGCCATAATCTTGCTTAGACAGTCCTAAGCAAAGCTTTGCAACCAACCCAGGAACTCCACAGTAAACACCTCAGCCTCCTGACTCACAGCCTCTTCCCAGCTCCAGCTAGCTCACAGCATCCTTCCGGGTGGCTGTGAGTTTGCCTGAGAGCCAGTGGGCAAGTTTCCCTGCCCCAGTGAATCCCTCCCTGACAGAACAAACAAATACCCACGTGGTTGAAAGACTGAGTACAAATCATTTTTTGTTTTTCCAGTTTTTCTTTGTCCCTATTAGCAGTACCTTACAAGCACAAATCAAGAAATCCACATACATTTGTGTATCAAATACTTATGAGGCACATTTTGAAATTCAGCAGTTGTTTTAGAGCCCAGTCCATGAAAACATGAGGTCAGATTGGAAGCCTTCATCATATAATGTCTCTGAACAGTGCCTATTGAGGTTTTAGACCCAGGTTCCTGGATTCCAATACGATTACAACTTGTATAAAGTTTGCAAACAAAAGTTGTGAGATGTGACTTTCTGACAATTCTCAATAATGAACACCTTTCTTTTGGAAATCTATGATTTTGACACACATTTATACGAAAGAAACCCTGTTTCTCCTAATATTACTAAACCCTTCAGCTTGAAAGTTCCATACAATTGCTTTGTCTTACTTGATCAATTTTGCCAGCTTAGGTTCACCACCCACCAAGGCACCATTGGCTGGAAGAGAACACTGGACCTGAATCTAGAGTGACTGCACTTGCTCAGGGACTGGCCTCCCTCACTGTTCCCTCGGCTTCCCATTTGTTTCTGTAAAATGTAAGGAGTGAAGTGGTGCCACACCTGGACCCAGAAAAGTAGGGGGTGATGGGGGCTGTCACATGGGGCAGTACGGCAGTCAGAATCTCATGGAAACCCAAGACAGGAAGCAGACAGGACAGACTCGGGAAGCCTGGACCTGGAGTCTTCTGGATGTGATGAGACTCGAGGGGCTTTGCCACGGTGCTTCACAGAATCTTCACTTCCACCTTAGCTGTCAATGTGGCGTCAATCTCCATCTGTATCACCCAGTGTGTACCTGCCACCCTTCCTGCACCAGAACTGTCCTCACGTTGTGTCTCAGCTTTAATGTGAAGCTTCCTCTTGGTTTCTAGTTTTAACTGATTTGAGACCATTCTAGAAACTAATCACGCATCACAGTGAGTCCCCCATGAATCATTTCATATTTGGAACCTGCTGCTACTATCTCCATTCTACTCTTATAAACCAATTAAACAACCCTGAATGGAAGGCTCCACCACATTTTCTACTTTGCAAGATGTTAAAGTATAATATTCATCCTAACATGATACAATTTGGGGGAAATTCCAGTATAAATTGAAAATATTTAGTTTGTATAATAAAATAATAATTAATTTGTATAATAAAATATTAAAACTATATCTTCTATTTATGAAAATAGAATATGGAAGAACTAATAGCCAATCATAAGCCCAATTATCAAGAGGAATATTACAAAGCATGATATATTTTACATATATATAGATGCATGTGTGTATAATTATACACCTAAAAAATAGTAGTGTCTATAAATTCTAGCACACAGAAAGGTTAATATGGTAAAAAAAAAAAATTTAACCAAAAGTGAGTAAGTAATAACTTGTGAATTATTTTCATTTCACAGCTTATTATCTTCTAATAAAAACTACAGTGAAGATCTGAAACTTTTATCTCTCTTTGACATCTTCTGTTGTGGGACTGTGCCAGTAGATGAAAGACATTCAGCTTTCTATCCATGAGCACACTGAATGTAAGAAAATATTTAAATATTTTCCAGGACTGGGTGGTCAAGTACGGCTCACACGCCAGGAGACAGGGTAGCTGACGAGCACTCAGCCAAGTGCCCACCCTGATATACTTGGCTTTGAACATGAAAATAAGATAACATGATTAGAAACAAACAAAAATCCTAAGATTCTCGAGTGCAGTACACCGACTATTCCTTTCAGGGAAGATGGTGTTTTCTAATTTCTCACTGACTTTCCCGAGCCCCTGTTGAATACCAGCCCTTTCCGGGAGCCAACAAATACCTCTACTACTCTCCTCCCAAATATTCCCACAATCTCTTGTGATTTCTGGTCCCTAATTTAATCCCCTCTGCTTTCTCCTGACCTTCTCTCAGAAGCTCCATCAGAAAAATACTCTGCTCCCTTTGCCAGAAACTTTAGAACTCTGAATTTAGCATCAGATCTAAGGGCAAGTAAAGACTGCCAGGAGATATCAGGTAGTTAATAGATGAGAATCGATCCAGAAGGCAGAGTTGGCTTTGGGCGGCCTATGGCTTTGTACTTTCCTGTTAATGGAAGCAATATCAGAAGAAAGACAGAGCATCCATAGTAGATCTACTGGAATACAGTGGTGGGGTCTGGGTTCTGAGAAAATGTGAGATGGTGTGGCCAGGGGGTAAGGAAAAGGAAAAAATAACTGGGAGAGATGGTTTTTAAAAATCATCATTATTTTATTTGTTGTTTTATGGATACGACATTTTTGCCCTTGTAATGTCCTGGTTTTTCTCAGCATCGTTACAATTGTTTTCAGTGCAACAATATGTTTCTCTATATAAGTCATGAAATATCAGGAACGCTCCCTCTTCACAAGTCCTACAAGACAGCACTGAGTATCTGTAGTTATATCTATCTAAAGAGAATGGAAAAGTAACTGTGATAACCTTGTTTGATCTCACCATCTTCCTAGCAATGACATCTCCCCAGAACCTCAAAAATCTCCTATACACAGGAAACTTGCCCCAAAGCTATGTCTGCATTTCATCTATGTCTCTCTCAACAGGACCAGGCAAAAGGTAGCTGCCTCCCAGACAGCCTCCATCCCAAGTCTGTGTACGGAGAATCCCACTTTCCCACCTGGCAATGGTCCCAGTCTCCCTCCATGTGTTGAGTCCAGGGATCGTGGCCACGACTGATAGTGTCTTTTGTCTTTTTCTAACCCCACTTACCTGCAATGCGATCATAATAGTAAAAGTGGTCTGTGACACAAGCTCTCTTCAGGCTACCCACTTTAAATTTCCAGCAAGACTGCATCTTATGGAGGCATGTGTATCCATTGTAGAAATCACATGAAAGGCAAACCTGAAACCCTAAAGGAAGACGGGAAAACTCTGATGCAGAAGTCTAGGGACAGGGATTCTGTTCAGAAGCCCACCCCAACCTGGACACCTTTACACGTCAGTGGTGTAACACACACGGGAGGGATGCGGACACCCGCCCAGCTTCTGTCAGGGGGTCGTTACTCCCCTCAAGAAGTTAAAGACCGCCCCCTCTCACCCAAGGCTGGGGGCTAAAAGAAGACACTAGAACAGTCAGTGGGGAAAGGGGAATGTAGCCAGGGAGGGTAGAGAGATAATGTGAAAAGAACTCAAAAATGTCCCCTCCCATTGTGGCATTATTTATCCAAGAACTGAAAATGAACTACACCGTACAATTCGCTGTCAGGACTCTGTCTCCTGTAGAGAGAAGAAGAAAAATTCTCCTTGAAGCACTTCACACCAGTCAAGTCACCAAGTCCCTCTCTTCCTCCCCATCCATTCTCTGCCTGCCCATTTGCCCACCAAGGACCACCCTCAACAGGCTTACTCTCGTTCATGAAGAGCACCGTGAACATGCTCATCAGAAGCAACCTGAACATCCGGGGGCCCATTCCTTCCAAGGTCCCAGTAGGAGGCTCCAGCCTTTTTTATCCCCACCACCTGCCCTCAGGCGTCCCACTAGAATCGCAAAGTCATAAATTTCAGGTCAGTCCACTTCAATCCTCTCTCTCCAGTGTTCCCAGGAGACAGTACATCCTGTCTATTTCCACCTACTTAGAACTCAGGCCAAGCAGATGTCCTGTTTCATTTTATTAGATCTATCATAAAATACTAATTCATGCTGGCATCGAATCTCTCTCCCTAATACCTCTTCACATGATTGTATTTCCGCCTGTTGGTCTACACAACAGGTGTATGTCCACATCCATGTGATGTCCACTCAGCTACAGCAAAGCTGGGGCCACTGAGCATCTGGGAGTGAGTTTCTCAGGTCCCTTAAGGTACCACAACCCTCCCGGACACTCACCTCAGCCGATTCCCCAGATACAGTCTGACTGCCCGGTGGAGCATCCCTCTCTGAGATGGATGGGACAGCCCAGGAAAACAGGCAACGAGGTGAAAGTGATCCCCGCTTCCCTCCAGCTTTATTCATTAAAATTTTGAGTAGGGACAAAGACCAAGAATGATTACAACGGAGAGAAAAACGCTCGGAGTGATGGGGAGAAAGAGGAAGAAATGCTTTGATTACTTGCTCGAAAGGGGATGTGGCGGGATGAGAAAGTCAGAGCTAAGGATACACATGTGTACATGCGCATACCCCAAACTCCCTCACCACACTTCCCAGGCCCCTTTCCTATTGACATCTTCTCCAGAGTACTTAACCCACTTTGTCCTTCTCTAGCTTCTCCTTCCTTGGGGCTCTTTTGTCTCTCTCCCCTCATAAGAACAGACGTTCCACAAACACAAGAGTTTCATGTGGTGCACTGCTTTCTTCTCAGCAGCTAGAAGGATGCCTTGCACAGATCAGATAATCAGAGGCACCTGATGAGAAAATGGATGGCACGATGAGCGGGGTTCACCTGGGAGGCACCGGGAATGGGGCCTCTGCTGTGACAGCCTGAGTTCAAGTTCCTGGCCTTCACCTTGCAGTCAGGAGCCACCACACAGAAGACAGGCAGTGGTGATGGCAGGTTGCCCTTCTGGGGAGGGAGGGAGTGTGGGGGCTGATTACCTGCACAAGCTCATCCCCAGAGCCAGACATACCATCCACCCAAGTGAGATCCCTCATGTGATCTTCATCCAGAAAGGACCCCACGCACACCTGGGATGGGAGCCCAAGCGTGTCACCCGTCTGCGGTGTGGCCTCGAACAGTTCCTGAACGTCTCTGTGCCCCTGTGACCGCAGAGGTGAGACAGGACCTCTCAGAGCTCTATCTGATGTCTCTGTTAGGACTCAATAGACTCACTCGTGGGTAACCGCGAAGGGGAAGGGCCAAACATGAAGACCTGCTGGGCATCTCAACAGTCTTTGGGCATGAGACCCACTTCATCTTCTGAATTCTCTGAACAGCTTCGTAGGTTGGGAATAATTGACTCCATCTCACCGCTGATGACCAGGAGCACTGGGAGTTGCAGCCTCTTTCTGCAAGTATCACAAGGCGCACACCTGTCTGATTTAGTGGGCTGTTATCCACCCACTCCATCATGGTGTCTCCTTTTCTCTAGAATCCGGAGAAGGGCTCCCAGGGCTCTAGCTCTAGAGTGACCTGCACCCTGACTCATCACATGGCAGTGAGAGATGGGGAGAATGGCTAAGAAAAATACCATCTCCATAAAAAGATAAAATCTCTCTCTTGCTATCAGAGAAAACATTATTCATGGGCAAACTTCCACTGAAACTTGGGTTCCCAGAAGCCTGGCTGGGATTTAAGACTTACTGGCCATTGTCAAGGAAGTAATTCACTTAGGGACCACCTTTGCACGTCTTGCATTCAAAACATGTGAGACCCACACAGAAATTCATGGACAGAAGTCCCACGGGATCTGAGCTAAGAGCATGAAGCTTAGCCCTGCAAGCCCTCTTATTCTCTCTGGAAAGATGCTCCTACATCAGTGATTGAAACCCCAAAATCCGTGCAACCCAAACCTTTCCCCTGTGTTTGTTCAGCCACTTTGAACAACATTATTCTCAGAATAAAAGTCACAGAAATTTGGAATTACACCAAATTTATTAAGTAAATAAAATTCCCTTTGTGCTCCTGAGCCTGAGAATAACAATGTGAATATCTTGCCTTATCTCCATATAATATTTCTGTAGGTGTATCTCATAGTCATGATATTAAAGACTATCCTAGTTGACATGATAGATGTGATATGTTGAGTTTTTGTTGTGGAACTTACACCCTTCTTGCTGTACTTCACTTCCCCTCTTAGACGTGAGGCCCAGCATGGCACGAGACTCTTTAACTTTGTGGGAGAACCCTTTCAAAAGGTTATTTTGTTATAAAGCTGTACAGTGGAAATGTGGTAGCCCTACCACTGTGCAACATGACTCTATGGGATTCAGTATTTCTATTTCAGGCAAAAGTGAACTGAACGTGCTCCCCAATGCCAAGGCACAAGGACATAACAGAGCTAAGAGTTTTGGCAGATGTTGGCATTTGGGAACTTCAGGGGCCATACAGTCCCAGCAGCTGGAGTAGTATAGAGGCTTCAGTCAGCACAGAGTACCCTGAGAGGTCACCAGTCCAAAGACAGCCATGGTCTGCCACTGAGTTCTGGCTTGTCAAGGAGAAAAACCCAACGGTGGGGGTGGCGAGAGGAATGACATGCTCAAGGTTAACTCTTAGTAGGTGGAGGCATGTCTTGTGTGTTGGAGTGGGCGGGAAGATCAAGAACAGTTTCTTTCAGAACAGTCTTTGAAGTCAGGGACTCAGGATCAGCACAGACTGGTTTCTCTCAGATGAGTGAGCTGCAAGGAAATTAACTAAGCTATCATTCACGGAAACAGGGTGACATCAGGAGCGCTGCTCCTCAGAATAATCGAAAACTGCAGAAATGTCCGAAAGATTTTTGATCTCTAAAAGGCACTCAGTTCAAGTATCCTAGGAATCATCCCCTTGTATCTTTTCCCCCATCTCCAGACCTCCCTTCTCATCAGGATTTTCTGGGAGTCCCCAAGAGCCTTTCTAGATACCAAACTCCTAGCTACAAGTAACTCTTCTCCAGAAGGAGGCAGAAGGGAGCTGGTTCAGGATCATTAGAAAAGACTCTATTCCCAGACCTAGTGCAGAGTCAGGCACAATTTCCCGAGTCCTGAATGCTGAGTTGATTCTCCTCTTCCCTATTTGCCTTCCCAAGGACCTGACCTGGAGTTCATTCATTTCCCCCTATCTTGGGAAAAATCAAAACCCCAACTCTTCAACTCTATCCACGGTGAGTGACTGAATGAGAGCCACAAAGTTAGAGAATGATCACGAAGGGTCACAACTCTTCAATGCTGTGACTACAGCGTCTGTAACTGTACCCTGTGAAGTGCTCACTCTCTCAGGCCTCATTTTGTGATCCTATTGCAACCTTTGTCTCTTTGCCTATATTTTCCTGACCTTTCTTTCTTCACAGGGCCCTTTATCTCTAATTAATAGCATGCTTCTTCCGCTGAAGCTAGGATGCCACAAGGATGAGGTTAATGACGATTTTTTTTCTTCTTTGTTTACCTTGCAGGCAAGGGGAAGGACTTCTAGACCACAAATTGTTCCTGTCATTACACACAACAGGTTATATCTTAGGCCATACAGGTCATTTAAGATTCAAACTGTTTACTTTTTAGACAGCCAAATTCTATGAATGTAAAGCAACTGTCTTGGAAGGTTTTGGTTACATAAGAAAGGTAGGATGGTCTGATAACCACTGTGCTGTAAGTCACAAATTTTTATGTACTCGGAAGAATAGCCCTCATATCTGCTTTTTGATTTGTAATGTGAGAACAATGAACCATCTTGCTGTCTTCCTTCCCTCAAAGAGAATAGTGAACAACAGTCAGCCTTAAAGTGTGGTTCAGAAACAGCAGTTTCACAATTTCAGCCAAGTCTTTGTGCAACCGTTGGTTGGCAATCAGGCACCAAAGACTCTATTGCTTATAAAAATGGGATCCAACTTGTGGTTGCCAAGAGGGAGGGAGTACAGGGGAGGGAAAGGATTGGCAGTTTGGGATTAGCAGATGCAAACTAATATATGCAGAGTGGATACACAACAAGGACCTACCATATAGCACAGGGAACTGCATTCAATGTTCTGTAATAAACCATGCTGGAAAAGAATATGAAAAGGAATATACATGTATAGCTGAATCACTTCATTATACAGCAGAAATTAACACAACATTGTAAATCAACTATCCTTCAATAAAATAATGGAAAAAAACTGGATCTATACCCCATATTTCTCTATATCTGAGGTCACTGACCATGGTTTAGGAGAATAAATGAAGTAGGTCCTTCTATCATTCTGCCTAATAAGGTGAAACTATGTTCCCAGGGCTGGCATAAGTTTTTGCAGATTACATTTAGGAGAGTTTTCTCCTACTGATTATGAACTAAACTGACTGTATTGTCTCAGAATCAATTTTTCAGAGAATGATAAGCTTCTGTATGTGTGGCTGTGTTCACATGTGTGAGCCTGTGTGTGTGTGTGTGTGTGTGTGTATGCAGGTGCATGAATACTATTATTTTCCTGCTGAATAGCAAGCAAGATCTCGGAGGACATACACACCTTATGCTGATAAGTGATCTCAAGCAGGAGGGAACTTGGCCAAGCAACACCATCCAGGACTGTTTCATTCGTCCCAAGATTCAAAACCCTTTTGAACGGGCATGCCAGTGATGATGACCTTTGGATCACGGAGCATTCCTACTGCTTTCCTCTAGGCTACTGAGGATCTTTTCCTTAAATACAACCCCAATGCCTGTCTGAACAATGCACTTTAGGTGAAAGAATCTGTGACTTATTGTACATCAGAATATATACTCAGGGGCAGGAAGTATGTCTGTTCCTAAGGGTAGGACTTAGGGCATGTGAGGGTACCTTTTCAAAAAGATGGAGGGGATTTACACTACAGAGGATTTAAGAGGGCAGAGAGACAACCATAGCCAGGAGCTGGATTTTGTCCACCTGTGATGAGTTTTCTTTGGTTTTGGGGTTTATGCCCCTCAAACCATGAGAATAGGCATATTTTGTGTATAGTTTAAAATTTTTGCTTCTCTTGTTAAACCACACATTTTCAAGCACCATAATACTCTACAATCGCAAACATTCCTACAACCTTTTATTGTGGTATTACTAGGAATAAACGAGTGGACAGGAGAAGTGTGGCTTTCCCTCTTTTTTTCTTCCACAGAACCCCAAACCACGACAAGCAGTGTCTTAGCAGTTGAGCACTGTGCTTCAGACTATCTGGCTTCGAATTCCAGACATGCCTCCCACTGACGATGCAATCATGCACAAGTTAACTTCTCTGTGCTTTCTTTTCCTTATTAATTAAAAAGTAGACTAATTTTAGTGTATATATCTACTATTAATTAAGTTAATCTTTAAAAGTAATTTACTAACCTCATAGGTATTTTGTGACAATGAAATGTGATGACATATGCAAATGGTTTAGGAGTGTTTACTACAAGAAAATGTTCATTAGATGCTTATGACTATGATTAGTATATTGGGAGCAAAACCACAGAATTCTAAAATGTGCCTAAGATCAAATTCAACAAAGGTTCTCATGGAGCTAAAACTAACATGGACCATCAACTACATGTAACTAGTACAGAAGTGAACATGATAATACAAATCTCCTTTACTCCCAAATAAACTTGCAAGAGAAATCCTTTAAAGGGGGTGTTATAAGAAGAATGGACACAGAGCCTGGAGAAGAGTGGTTTGAATTGCTCTTGGATCAACCCACTGAAGTGTGGAAGGCAGTCAGCCCTCAGGCAGAGAGGCAGCCAAGAGTGAGAGACAGCCTGCAGAGATCTGGATTAGATACTGTCAGGATTTCAAAGTAGCTGACTGCAACCTATTAATAGCCCTGGACCAAGTATTTGGCCTTATGGATAGAAGCAGAAATTAGCATGTTCAATTTCTGACCACATATCAGAGATTGAGGAAAACTGCCTGCCAAGGTATTGGGGTTAGAGAAATGGTTCGAGAGGCGGAGGGAAGGGAGCAACATAACACAGGATTGGAGAAAGCAGTGACTCAAGATTTTCTCAGTAAAATACTACATAAATTTAGATTTCTGAAGAAGAGCTCTCTCACTGTTAATTAAAGAGGAGGAAGAGAGAAAAGACATTCCATTGGCCTGAAAGAGAATATGTAAGGTTTAGAGCTGACATTCTAGGTTGAAGCTTAACCTTCATTAGAGACTAAGGTAGATAGATACAGCCTGGCAACCAGGGTCCTGCACACAGATCCCATGGCTTCCAAGACTGGGATAAAGTATAAAAAATAACAGACTATATTTTACTTTTTACTTTTGGCATTTGCAGTAGCCAACTTTATTATCCAGGGATGAAATGGGATTTGTTTCACAACTAAAACAAAGGCGACATTATTCAAAGATTGACATTCAAAATCAGATTATGTAGAAGACAATAGCCTCAAAGGCCAGATAACTGTTTGTGGGAAAAAAATGGAAAGGGATTAGTCAACTCTCTTTAGCTCCTTCTCAAGTCAACAATTAAAACTGAGGTACTCAGAGAAAACTTCATGGTTGAGAGTGAATGTGCCCAAAGACTATAATGCCTAGGTCTATTGTATCATAGAAAGATGTGTATGATTCAGAGGAAGGAAAAAAATCAGTGTCCTCCACTTTCCAGCTCCAGGAGAAAGCTGGGAGGGTTGGCAGAAAGAACAAGAAAGCAAATATCTCATTTATCCCTGGAGGGCTCTAGAAGTGGAGTTTGACAGGTTGGCAGAGGAAAATCTTGCCCTATATCCTGTCTGGGACATTGGGAGGGAGTTCCCCTTACATAATTGTCCTTTACTGATCTGGGGCAGAAGCTTCTCACAGTGACCACGGGGGAAAAGCAAAGACAGCAAAAGGGGACCCCAAGGAGAGCTTTTCTAAGCCACCCTTGTTCGTGTATGGAGTGGACACTGAGTTGAAAGCCAGTGGGCCTGCCTTGGGGTTTGCTGTGGGACACAAAGATGTTCTAAAGACATAGACTTGCGGGGGGAGGCGGGGGATTGGCAATGGGTTGGGGGAGAAACGAGCCAATGGGTTCAATGAAGGTCTCAGTCAGTCAGCAGAGGCTAAGAGGCCATTTTCCCTTTCCACTCAGCAAAGGGAAAATGGCCTATGTTTCCTGGGAGTACTGCCTGAGGCATAAATAAAAAATGGACCATGAGTTCACCAGGTACAGAGTACGAGCACCAGAAAAATGCAGTGTGACTGTACATGGGGAATTAGCATGAGACAAATCCGTGGGTTCCTTGACAATTAAAGTAAGTCCCAGGGACTGTTTTTTCTGAGTTTAGTGATTGAAGACACAAGTCAATACTACTCATGTATTCTGCTACCAAATGTGTTTTGTTTGGCCTTCGTGGCTCAGTAGTGCTTTTTTAATTATGCAACACTAAATACCAGAGGAAGTCACACAAATATCCAGATCTGTGGATACTTTAAAATCCACATTAAAAAAGATTTTGTATATTTTGAATCAATGAAGTATTTGTCAGTGCTGAACCTGAAATACTACATGGCTACCATTAGCCCGAGCTCCACAGCTGCTACCTTTTCAGTCAAGGGTTGTCCAGTTTCTTACAGCCTCTATTGCTCTCTCTTTTCTCCAGATGTAACCAATTTAACCTAATTCATAACACCTGGCTGGCAGTTTTGCAATCAACATGCAAATATTAATTAGGATTCTACTATTTGCAAGTACCAGTAATAGGAATCAAAGTAGCTTAAATAAAAAGGGGAATTTCTTCTAAGGATACTCTGGTGTCTCATGGCGTACAAGGAGAGACACAGGAACAAATTTTAATACAAACACACCAAATACCCCCATCTTTTCTGCCCCTTCTATGAATATACATTTTTCTTTTTTTTGGCCAGAGAGAGAAAAGAGGAGCTCTCTCCCGGCCATTATTAAGAGCTTCAAATTTACATCTCCTCTGCCCTAGGATGGAGCCAGCCCACTTTGGAATCCAGTCCCTTTCTGAATTCTTTGGAAAGGACACTGAACAATGCAGCCTTTGGGAGCCGCCCACTGTACATATCTGCTGAGCCACAGTGTCTCTAATCCTTTCCTCCTCCTCCCCACCTCCAGGCACAAGAGGTTCCTATCCATAGCCTCTGCAGGTGCTATTTCTGTCCATGGCTCTCTATGATGAACCACTGAATAGAAAACCTTGGCGGGATGATGGTCTTTTTGCACAAATATTGTTCCCAGAATACTGCAAGATCATACTAGTTCAGAAAAAGTGTGGAATCTTTCTCTATTCTCCCTCCCTGGAGGGAAGATAAAAAACTGTGCTGAGCCACTACAGAAAACAGTACAGAAGTTCCTCAAAAAACTAAAAATAGAACTGCCATATGATCCTGAAATCACATTCCTCAACAGATATCTGGACAAAACTGTCATTCAAAAAGATACATGAACCTCTGCATTCATAGCAGCACTATTCACAGTAGCCAAGACATGGAAACAACCTAAGTGTCCATTAATAGATGAATGGATAAAGAAGTTGTGGTATATACACACACGCACATACACACATACACACGAATGGGTAAAAAAGATGTGGCATATGCACGCACGTGCATGGATTACTCCTCAGCCATAAAAAAATAATGAAATAATCCCATTTGCAGCAACATGGATGGACTGAGAGATGATCATACTAAGTGAAGAAAGTCAGAAAGACAAATACCATGTGATATCACTTATACGCAGAATCTAAAATATGACACAAATGAACATATCTATAAAACAGAAACAGACTCATGGACATAGAGAAGAGACTTGTAGTTGCCAAGAGGGAGGGAGGCTGGAGGAAAAAAGAATTGGGAGTTTGGGATTAGCACATGCAAACTATTATATACAGAATGGATAAATAACAAGGTCCTACTGTACAGCACAGGCAACTATATTCAAAATCCTGTGATAAATCATAATGAAAAAGAACATATATATGTATATATAATGGAATCACTTTGCTGTAGAACAGAAATTAACACATTATAAACCAACTATATTTCAATAAAATAAATTTCAAACAAAAGAAGGAGAACTGCCCTGATTTTGAAAGAGCAGTGCCCTTCGGAACACAAGTCAGAATTAGACAAATCAAAACTAAAAGAAATGAAGCTATAATGGCACAAGAAATTCAAGATTAGGAAGACAAACAAGTAAACAGCAAATAAAGAAAACAGTCTGATTCAGTCTGACTCTGCTCAAAGAAATATTTTATGCTTGAAGCCAGGTCTCTTGGGACCAGTAAAAGCCATTACAGAAATTAATCATGCAGCATTATTATTTCCAAGCCAAATTATATTCCTTATTTTTAAACATTTTAACTTCATTTAATTTTCTAGTTATAAAATAATAGATGGCTGTTATAACTTTAAACGATTTTAGGAATGTAAAAAGAAGTTGATGTTTTTGCCTATTCCCCTCACACATAACATCCACTCTCAAATCACATAATTTCAAGGTAAGCAGTTTACAGTGTGATTACAATCAAATGGAGTTAAATTCCTCAGTAAGAAAGCTGACAAGTGGAACAGAAAGCCTCCTCCACTAGTGGAGTGGAGAGACCCTAAAGCAGACCTGATCCCATGGAAACACTTTCTCTCCCAGGCAAGACCCCCTGCTGGACAACACTGTGATTGCCACAGGATTAGGCTGCTCTTCTCAAGGGTTCATTTCAAGAAGCAGAGGCAAGGCTTTCTTTCCTTCAGCAAATATTCACTGATCCCACCTCTAGATACAAGGAATTGTCTCAGGAGCTGAGAAGACAACGATAAATATCATAGCCAGTGGTTGCTACTCTCATGAAATGTACACGCAAGTAATCAGGTAAAACAATGAAGGTTGATAAGTCCCTCGTAGCTCAGTCGGGAAAGAATCTGCCTGCAGTGCAAGAGACCTGGGTTCGATCCCTAGGTCGGGAAGATCCCCGGGAGAAAGAAATGGCAAGCCACTCCAGTATTCTTGCCTGGAGAATCCCATGGACAGAGGAGCCAGGCAGGACACAGTCCACGGGGTCGCAAGAGTTGGACACGACTTAAGTGACTAAACCAAAACCATGTGTTATTAACAATCCAAAGAGGGCCCTGGGTGTGAAACACGAAATGATTAGGTGGTCAGGGAAGAGTTCTGGAGATGGTGCCATTGAGAGAAAGAAGGACGAATGTTTGTTCAGCGTGGAATAGTGGTTGGGAAGGATATGCAAAGATCCAAAGGCAAGTTAAAAGGGTATGTTTATTCAGGGAAATCAAGGAAGAAGAGGGCTGCAGATTAATGAGATGAGAAACCAGGGAGACTGACTTCCTTTAGTTGCTGTGGGAGGAACAGTTTAGAGAAGAAGTGAGAATGCTGATTAGGAGGTGCATGGAGTGTAGTGTTCAGTAGTAGCACTACAAACAAAGCTAGTGGATGTGACGCAATTCCAGTTAAGCTATTTCAAATCCTGAAAGATGATGCTGTGAAAGTGCTGCACTCAATATGCCAGCAAATTTGGAAAACTCGGCAGTGGCCACAGGACTGGAAAAGGTCAGTTTTCATTCCAGTCCCTAAGAAAGGCAATCCCAAAGAATGCTCAAACTACCGCACAATTGCACTCATCTCACATGCTAATAAAGTAATGCTCAAAATTCTCCAAGCCAGGCTTCAGCAATACGTGAACCGTGAACTTCCAGATGTTCAAGCTGGTTTCAGAAAAGGCAGAGGAACCAGAGATCAAATTGCCAACATCCACTGGATCATGGAAAAAGCAAAGAGAGTTCCAGAAAAACATCTATTTCTGCTTTATTGACTACGCCAAAGCCTTCAACTGTGTGGATCACAATAAACTGTGGAAAATTCTGAAAGAGATAGGAATACCAGACCATCCGACCTGCCTCTTGAGAAACCTGTATGCAGGTCAGGAAGCAACAGTTAGAACTGGACATTGAACAACAGACTGGTTCCCAATAGGAAAAGGAGTACGTCAAGGCTGTATATTGTCACCCTGCTTATTTAACTTATATGCAGAGTACATCATGAGAAACACTGGGCTGGAAGAAGCACAAGATGGAATCAAGATTGCCGGGAGAAATAGCAATAACCTCAGATGCGCAGATGATACCACCCTTATGGCAAAAAGTGAAGATGAACTTAAAAAGCCTCTTGATGAAAGAGAAAGAGGAGAGTGAAAACGTTGGCTTAAACCTTAACATTCAGAAAACTAAGATCATGGCATCTGGTCCCATCACTTCATGGCAAATAGATGGGGAGACAGTGGAAAGAGTGTCATACTTTAATTTTTTGGGCTCCAAAATCACTGCAGATGGTGACTGCAGCCATGAAATTAAAAGACGCTTACTCCTTGGAAGGAAAGTTATGACCAACCTAGACAGCATAATAAAAAGCAGAGACATTACCGTGCCAACAAAGGTCCATCTGATCAAGGCTATGGTTTTTCCAGTGGTCATGTATGGATATGAGAGTTGGACTGCGAAGAAAGCCAAGCGCCGAAAAATTGATGCTTCTGAACTATGGTGTTGGAGAAGACTGTTGAGAGTCCCTTGGACTGCAAGGAGATCCGACCAGTCCATCCTAAAGGAGATCAATCCTGGGTGTTCATTGGAAGGACTGATGCTGAAGCTGAAACTCCAGTACTTTCGCCACCTCATGTGAAGAGTTGAATCGTTGGAAAAGACCCTGATGCTGGGATGGATTGGGGGCAGGAGGAGAAGGGGACGACAGAGGATGAGATGGTTGGATGGCATCACCAACTCAATGGACATGGGTTTGAGTAAACTCGGGGAGTTGGTGATAGACAGGGAGGCCTGCGATTCATGGGGTCGCAGAGAGTCGGACACAACTGAGCGACTGAACTGAACTGAACTGACTGATCAGAGTTTCAATAGTAAAAACAGAGAAAAATGGAAGCATCTGCGATACACTTTGAGTGAAAATGTACTGACCTGCTAGGAGGGAGAGAGGACTGAATATCAAAGACTCCCAAGTACTTGCTATATGCCACTGGGTAGAAGTATCACTACTCACTGAGGAATCCTCGATGTGTGGCATGAAAAGGGGAGATGATTCAATTCACACATATTACATCTGAGAGTTAAGTGAGCCGTTCTCGTAAAGATGGCAAAAAGGCATTAATTATGTGACTGTGTAGCTCAGGAGATAAGGCTGAGAAGTCACATTTGAGCAGGGGGAGGGGTGCATGTGGAAGATGACATGGTTTTTTGTGTCAGTCTGACTAGGCTAACCAGTGTCCAGCTAGCTGATAAAATGTTATTTCTGGGTGCATTTGTGAGGATGTTTTCAGAAAAGCTTAGCATTTGAGCCAGTAGACTGGGTAAAGAAGATCACTTTCACCAATGAGGGTGGGCATCATCTAATCCACTGAACAGAACAGAAATGTGGAAGAAGGGCAGATGTGCTCTCTGCTTGAGCCAGGGCAGGCACCCAGAATCCTGGTTCTCAGGCCTTTGGACTCAGACTGAACTTTACCAGACTTTCCTGGTCCTCCCGCTTGCAGACAGTGGACTGTGGGACCTCTGGGTGTCCATAATCACCTTAACCAATTCAATCAATCAATCAATCATCAATCCTACTGAATCTGTATCTCTAATACAAATTTTGGTACTGAGAATGGTTCTGCTTAGTCGCTCAGTCGTGTCCCACTCTTTGTGATCCCATGGACTGCAGTCTCCCAGGTTCCTTTGTGCGTGGAGATTCTCCAGGCAAGAATACTAGAGAGGGTTGTCATGCCCTCCTCGAGGGGATATTTCCAATCCAGGAATCGAACCCAGGTCTCCCACCTGCAGGCAGATTCTTTACCAGCTGAGCTACCAGGGAAGCCCGAGAATGGTTTTAGAGGAAGAGCATTTTAAAGATGAGTTTTCTGAATCAGTTCTGATGCTTCTGAATTGGCTCTCTAATTTGATTAGATTTAAAGATACTAATGACTATTTCCAGTAGTATAGAGAGCAGTGACAGTCCATGCCAAGATCTGGAAATAGAGATAAGCAGTGTATCTCCACTCAATACTCCTAATCAGCCACTTTCAAGAAACAAGCATCAGATGACTGTGTCTTTATACTTTGAAACTTTTATGTGGAGATCTAACAATTAAGATTACCTAGTTAGTCCCCGTGTCAGACAATGTGGTAAAAGGATGACTTTGGGGATTTGAAATTTTCAGCTCAAGAACCACATAAATGACTGGAAGCTTCTACGTGTGCCATGCAGACCTTTAGCTCCTCCTGGAGCTAAGGGCTGAAATTGCTGAAAACCAAACACAGAACCTCATACTGTGTATCTACAATTAGAAAAGAATAGGACACTATAAGATGGGATGATAATGTAGGGATGCGGAGCCTCTACATTCTGGAGTCTCCTTTGCTGGTGGAAGAGTCTTCCCATCCCCATAATAATTTAATTCAACAATACTTAATTTCATTATACACATAGCTTTGATAGTTGCGGTAAATAATACCAAATATGAGACATGTATGCATATACTGCCCTTAAAGAGCTGAATCTTCTTGGGAGGATAAGAAATACATACTTGGAAAAGTAATAAGAATAAAAAGCGTGGTATGAGTACCAGGGCTTAGGATATAAATAAGAATGATTGGGAATAACATACTTGAGTTGGCCCTTTAAATAGATTTAAAATGAAAGGATTTGAGAACTGAAAGCAATTAACATAATATCTAATGTAATTCCATTTAATAACTGAGAAAATAAACACAGAGAAACTAACTTGTCCCAATTATGATAGCAACTTACTGGGAACAGAACTCTGGTCTCCTGATCTCTGACTCTTCACTGTTTCCTTTGCAACCACTGCCTTTGTGACTGCTAAAAAAAAAAGGAGAGAAAGAGAAGTGAGCAAAGAAGGCCCTATATAAGCACTAGGAGAAATGTACATCCTTGGCATACATACATATGGATGATGATATCATCCGTATCATCAGCATCCTTCACTGCTGATATGTGAATGCTCAGTAAGCAGACTGGTGAAGGGCTCCTATTATGAAGTATCAAAAAGTAAGACTAGAATGGAATGAGCACCTTGGGATGAAAAGATAAGATTAAACCAAACAGAATATTAACAGTCTCAGTCTAGGTATTTTAGATGTTAAAGAAGAAATAAAAGTAAGTGCTATATGAATTTCAAAACAGGTCAGATTCCAAAGGCTGAAAGTAATCAGGGCTGACTTAGTGGAAGGGATAAATTGGCAATGAACATTCAAGAGGTATAGAATTTGAGAGAAGAGGATAATTTAGATAAGGTAAGGAAATCCTAGGACCTGAAAAATCAGGCTGAAAAGGCATGATGGCTCAAGAAGATGCAGAGTAAAGAAATCCAACAAACCAAGTAGCTTTGAGGGGACTGAAGAAACAAGACTAACCAGAATGGGAAGCTTGAGTAGAGGGTACCTGGGAAATCAGGCTGAAACGGCATGATGGCTCAAGATGGTACAGAGTCCCAGGGAGGCTGAATGTACTCTGACAAGAGACCACTGCAGGTGCTTAAGCAGAATAACTTAATTAACGTTTTAGACTCATATGGCAATGACATATAGGATGGACTGAGCCAAGAGAATAAAAGGGAAGGCCAAGAGCTATTTTTCTAATAAGAATAATAAAGAATTTTATATACTAAAGAATAATATACAATATTTATAATACAGTGAGCTATTATTTCATAGACACTATGCTAGCTTTTCTCATTTAATTCTCACAAAAACCATATGAAGGAAGTCAAATTATCATCTCCATTTTTAAAATGAGAAAACAGAATCTACATAACCTGCCCAGGTCACAAATCCAGGGAGTGGAGGAGTCAGAATTTGAGCCCAGATAACATGACCCCGTAGCTTACAGTCTTAGCTTCTATGCCATATCCTTCAGTATTATTAAATGTCTCTGAAAGAATCCAAGAACAAAATAATTAGGGCTGAACTAGTGATTAGGAGTGAAAAGAAAATGTAAGGAAGAGATGAGACTTTACAAGGGAACAAAACGACAGAACTTATATTTAAGAGATAGATGGGGATGAGAAAGAGTGAAAAATGATCATCCCATCAGGAGTGAAAATACAAGGAAATGATAATACCATTCACCCTTGGAAATCACATGGGTGAATCCAGAGGGGAAAGATGAGTAGGTTTCAGATATGTTGCATTTGGAAAGATGAAAAAATATCCATGTAGAAATTAGAGTATGCAGATAAGATACATTTTAAAAACTCAGGAGAGAGGTAGGATTGAAATTAAAGGTTTTTGAAATTATCTCACATAAAATGAATAGAGGAAGTAACAAAATTATTTAAGCTCTTTAAGGGGGGGTAGGCAGGGAAGAACCACTCTCTGGGGACCAGCAACGTTGAAAGGTAGGAAAGTGGCAGGAGCAGAAGCAGGATAGGGCAGCCTCCCAGAGTTCAACAGATGAGGCTTTGAAGAAGAGAGCAGCTGCCTTCTAATTCACTCTCTCTTCTCTCCTGGAAGATCTCATTCTCACTTATTCCTTACACTATTAGCCACACACATGCAAGTAAGAAGTAAGAGAGGGCTACACTGAAGGAGTTTGAATATGTCAACAAAGGGCTGAGGTAAGCAAAGATATCACAAAGGAGTGATTAACTTAAGCATAAGTATGTAACTAGTTGAAAGCAATATTTGAATGTACAAAGACACAGATGGGTTAATTAAACCAGTTAGGCTGAATCAGGGAAAGCATCTGGAAAAGGGCTGTGTTACCACCAAAAGGTAAGGAAGCTATGTTAATCTACATCACTTAAACACAATCAGCAAAATTCAGATTATGTGAAACACCACAGGACCAACAACCGGGCTCCTTCAAAGGAAATGCAAGGGAGAAATATGGAGGTGGACGTGTAGAATAAGAGAAGCTTGAACCAATTACAACCAATCACAACCAACCACAACTATCAACCAATCACAGTGTGTGAACTGGATAGGATCCTAGGTTAAACAAGTACAGTAAAGGGGAAAAAAAACAAAACTATGCACAAGTAGAAACTAAGGAAATACATTAAATATTTTAGATATAATAAGATTGTGGTTATGCTTTTTAAAAGTCCTTTATGTTTTTAGAAATCATACTGATATATTTATAGATTTTTGATGCTTGATATGTGCTTCAAATAAATACAGGAGTTATGTGGATAGTGATATAGAAGTGATGAGATTGCTATGCAGTCTCTCAGTTGTGTCCGACTCCTTGCAACCCTATGGACTGCAGCACGCCAGACTTCCCTGTCCTTCACCATTTCCAGGAGCTTGCTCAAACTCATGTCCATTGAGTCGTGAGGCCATTCAACCATCTCATCCTCAGTCATCTCCTCCTCCTCCTGCCTTCAATCTTTCCCAGCATCAGGGTCTTTTCCAGTGAGTCAGCTCTTCGCCATCAGGTGGCCAAAGTACTGGAGCTTCAGCTTCAGCATCAGTTCTCCCAATGAATATTCAGGACTGATTTTCTTTAGGATTGACTGATTTGATCTCTTTGCAGTCCAAGGGACTCTCAAGAGTCTTCTGCAACACCACAGTTCAAAAGCATCAATTCTTCAGTGCTCAGCCTTCTTTATGGTCCAACTCTCACACCCATACGTAGATTGGCCAGAAGTTAATAATTGTTGGAGCTGGGCACTGAGGTCATGTAGCTGCATTTTTTCCATATGTTTGAAATTTTCCTCACTACATTTTTTTGAAGATGCAGTTTGCTTTGCCAGAATAGGATTTTCTTCCATTTACTGTAGTTTAGATGACCCTGGTTGTTTTCTTGACCTGGGTTATGGATTTTAAGGAATCATGGGGATTATCAAATCAGATCTAGACAAAGCTAGAAAATGAAGTGGTCCATTAAAAAACAAGGATTTAGAACACACGGTTCCACCTGAAATGCGACAGGAGATAGATGCTTCAAGTTATTAAAGGGTTTCAAAGATAAAATTCTAACAAAAAGGACAAGAAATTAATAAGGGATGTGTGTAAGGAGTTTGTTGAATGAGCAAAGCAATGGTTAAGAAAAATGATTCTGTCCACTCTTGTTTCTAAGACAAAGTAGAGATTCAATGCCAATGAAAAAGACATGCAGCGATGAGATGACCAAACCACAAAATGGGATATTTTGTTCATGAGAAAAGAATGTGCGCTAAAGCCGTGTTCAGACACTGGAGATCTAGGGGTAGGGTCATTCAGACCTTTGCAAAAGGACTTCTGCCATCTTCTCCTCTGTTTATTCCTTTTACCTCAACAATCCAAAGTGCACAGGTCCTAGGAAAAAGGTGGTAAGAGTAAGGGATAACTGAAGTTTGGAGGAAAAGGTTAAAGATCATATTCTCCCTCTCAATCCTGAATTTAAGAAATCGTGTAAATTAAATCTGTCACCTTTCTATTTGCATGAGGTGGGGTATAGAACGCTCAGGACTTGGAAGGACAAGTTGCTTTACACAGGTTGCAGGGAGGTGACTGGGACCTTGGGCTGTGAAGACCTCTACCCTTTTTCTCTTCTAGGCCTCACCCTCAAGAATTCTCAAAGCCCTAGAACGTTTTTTTCCTAGGTATGTAAACAAAACAGCACTTAAGGGTTAAGATTATGGGAAGGGAGTAGAAGGAAGCATTTGAGCTTAAGCGAGGGCTGCTTCTAGCAAGGAAGTCGGAGTGGCGGAATCATTTTGAGAGTCACGTTGGCAAGCGCTGGAGACACACAATGGGTCAAATCAGAGAGCCTAGGAAGCCAGGGAAAGGACTGCGCTTTATACGGGTCTTTATACGGAAACTGCGCTTGTCAGACTCCAGGGAGACTGCTGCGGAGTCGGGTGGGGTGAAGTGGAGAGGAGAGGGCTGTGGAAGAGGCGGAATCGGGGTAGAGGGCTCTAAAAGAGGGAAGAGATTGATTCCCCTGACGTAGACGGAACGTTCAGAACGCCTCTCCCAAAATCCAGCTATCTCGCTGTTCGGTAACCTCGAGAGTTAACCGAGCCTCAGAAGTCCGCCCCTCCCCTTCGGGTCACCTGCTTGGCGACGCCGCGGTGGTTCCGGGTTACGCGCTGGAGCTTGGCGGCGCGCGGACCTCGCCGAATCCGAGCCGCGAGTCCCAGGCCTCCTCCCGCCCGTGGGGGAGGGCCAAGAGAAGATACGCACCAATTGGGATGTACACTTTGAAGACGTTTACTCTATGGGCCAATAAGAAGCCGGAGGGCGTGGCCTAGGGGCCGGACTGTTGGCTCTTCGGGTTTAAACCTGGGCGGCCGGGCCGTTAACGGCAGCTTGGACGCGTTTGTGGCCGGTACGCCTGTGTGAGCTGCGGGAAGCTAACTGAAACCTGCGGTGGTGCGATAGCCGCGCCGCGGGACTCGGTGCGGCCGACGGAAATCGGCTGGGCAGGTAAGCGGGCACATAAGGGGAGAAGTGGTACACGGGCCCCCCCCCAGGGCCTCCCGCCCGCCCACGGCTGTAGAGATGGGGCTCTGAGTAGCGAGGAGTTGGAGTCTCCCTCCTCTGGTTGCCGGTCCCCCGGGCGCTCAGTGCAGAGCCCAGGTGTGCGGCCTCTGGGGGCACGTGTGAGCGGTGCCGTGCGTGCCTCCGGCGCGCCCGAACCCCGAGGTCACGTTATGCTCCCACTGCCGGTCCACTGCCCGCCGGGCGGCTGCCGCGGCGAGGACCCCAGTGGTCCGTCCACCCGGCTCTGCGAGGGGACCGGGCTTTGGGGCGGCGGGACCCGTGCCCGCGGAGGAGTCAGCTTCCTCGGAGGCTGGCCCCGAGCGTGCGAGACGGTGACCACGCCCCGGGCCAGCTGGTGCAGACTCTGTGTTGTCATTGTGAAGGGAGAAACCTCTTCTCCCCTTCCAGTTGGTTTCACCTTTGTCAAATTCTGTATGTTACAGTGCGAGAAACTCTTTGCCTAGTGAGTTAGGATAGCGTGTAGAATTGAAGAACCCTTTAGTCTTGCCCAGAATGAAAAAAAAAAAACAAAAAAACTTTTTTTTTCCTGGTTATAAAAGTTACACAGTCTCATTATTTTTAGAAATCCAAGCACTGGTAAATACATACTAAAAAAGGAAGAAAATACTCGCGATTCTGTCAGCCACAGATTAAAAATCAGTGTTCCTATTTGGGTTTACTTCAGATATTTACATGACTGTCAAGTGTATTTGTTTTGAATATAACAAAGCATTTTCACTTAAAAAGCAGATCATGCCTCAGTCCCTAGTATTTCAGGAATAAGACATTTGATCCATATCAAATGGAGACATGCATTATCATTTTTAATGGGGGCATAATATTTCTTGCTGTGGCTCTACTATGCCATATTATTTAACCTGTCCCCTAATGGATGGACATTTGTTCTTCTAACTCATCATCAGAAAACAATATGGTAGTGGTTACTTGCAGACGTATATGTTTGCATTCTTGTCCAGTTTATCTCCTTAGAATAATTTCTTGGAAATGGATTGTGGCTTCGAAATAATGGTACAGTTTAAATTCCGATTCAGGGTGGGAGGGAGGCTAAACAGGGAGGGGATACACACTTATGGCTGATTCCAATACAGCATGGCAGAAACCAATACAGCATTGTAAAACAATTAGAAATAAATTCTGGTTCATAATGCCAGAGTGCCCTCTAGAAAAACTGTCGGTTCCCCCTCCCCCACCCCCCTCAGCAGTACAGAGTGTAAGAGTAAATTTCTCCACACTCTGCCCTGCATTAAAAAATCTTACCAATCTAAAAGGATAACTTAATGTTTTTATTTGCATTATTGATGAGATGGAACTTTTTATGTTTATTAGTCATGATTTCTTTGATAAATCGTCTGTCTTTCGTCTATTCTGCTGGTGTGTGTCACTTTTAATAACTCTCTAAGAGGAATGTGAATTAGTGATTTTTGAACCTGTTATATAATTTCCACTAGTCTGTTGTTTCTTTGGATTATGGTTATCTTTTTTTAGGGTATTTTGTTTTCTTTTGCTCTAATATTGCTGTGCTTGAAGCTACACGCTTCACTTCCAAGAAGTAGAGGAATTTGTTCTAACTCAGCAAAGTTTAGAATCTTAACTAGTGACCCAGCCCCTCTTCCAATTTTAAACCCTTCCCTTCCACTCTTGAAATCCTTTGATTTGTAACTAACTCAATCGAATACTTAATCGCTTCAGGCTTTGACAAGATACTGCTGGATATTTTGGTGCAGATAATATCTGTATTTATCTACAAAATATAAGCTGTTCTAGCATCTGTGTGAAGGTTTCCCTATAGGTAAGGAGAAAGGATTATCAGTTCTTTACATTAAAAAAGAAAGAGAAGAAACTGACAGCTACTTACGGATTTTGCTAAATTATATATTTTATTATTTGCAAACACTTGTCTTCATACACTCAAGAAAAAGTGTGCAATAATTTGACTGCAAAGAAAACATGCTAATCATAGTATAGTACACATGCTATTTAAAAAAAAAAAATCACTTTGGGCTTTAGTATTGGAAATCCACCCAGCCCAGTGTCCTGTTCCATTTCTGTCCCTACTTTCCTCTGTTCTGTGTTTATCTCTTCGGTAGGTAGTTTTGTATTGCATGAACGTTGAAATGGATGGTGTAATAGTTCTCGCAAAGCACTGTTTTATTTATATATGTAACATATACTTGCATGTTATGTATATAAAATCTTGTTTAAACTTCACAACCTATTGAAATAATTGTTTTCCAAAATAAAAGCTAAGCCCTGCTTTACTTCTTACATTCATTTAGTCCTTACCATGGGTCAGACTTTGGAGTTTGTACATTGTATTATACAATACAGATAATTCTGCAAAGTTACATTTGGGGACTTCTGATTTGCTTCATTTGTGATGATTGTCCTGAGTTTTTTCTTTTTTTTTGTCTTGAGTTTTTCTGTGGCAACTACCAGAAATAGTGTCACTAAATCCTTATTCTCCTAGATTTGATAATACATCTATGTTAACCTTGAAAGGATTTCACTTAAGATCAAAGACCCTGATCCTTTCTCTTTTGCTTCTACTATAGACTCTCCTAAGCATGGCTTTTTAGTTAGTTGCTTTTTGTCTCATGTATCATTTTTTAGAGTTGATTTTTTTGATTCCCTAAACTCTGTTCTTTTACTAGGTTTTTGTTTTTGTTTTTTTCAATTGAAAATTAACGCCAGTGAAAGTACATTGAAATAAGGTAGAAAGTTGAAAAAAATAAAATGCTTTGGTTTGTTCTTATATGTTTAAGTGGGAATATTTTGCTACACTCCATGATTATGCTAAAAACAGAAGGATCTTTACCTCAAAATTAAAGGAGAAAGACCATTTGTGGCTCACATAGCGCTATTAATAGATGGATAAGCTTCGTAAAAGATGCTGTGTTTTATCTACTTAACTCATTTTCACTAAACCAGTTTATCAAATATATGTTTTGTTTTTAAGTTTTGATACTTGAGCAAAGCTCTTTATGAGAACTCAGATGAGTAGTGTCATTTGCTTTTAAAAAGAACAGCACAACAAATCAGATACTTGTGGGTTCTGGTTTTAATGAATTTGAACACAAGGCACAGGTTCCCAGGTGTATGTAAATACATGTCCATTTAAAAATTTCTTCTTGTCTCCGGCGTCGGCAGCGGTGTCGGCTGCGAGTGGGAAATGGCGGAGTACTTGGCCTCCATCTTCGGCACCGAGAAAGACAAAGTCAACTGTTCATTTTATTTCAAAATTGGAGCATGTCGTCATGGAGACAGATGTTCTCGGTTGCACAATAAACCGACCTTCAGCCAGACCATTGCCCTCTTGAACATTTACCGTAACCCTCAAAACTCTTCGCAGTCTGCTGACGGTTTGCGCTGTGCTGTGAGCGATGTAGAGATGCAAGAACGTTATGATGAATTCTTTGAGGAGGTTTTCACAGAAATGGAGGAGAAGTATGGGGAGGTGGAAGAGATGAACGTCTGTGACAACCTCGGAGACCACCTCGTGGGGAACGTGTATATCAAGTTTCGCCGTGAAGAAGACGCGGAAAAGGCTGTGATTGACTTGAACAACCGCTGGTTTAACGGCCAGCCGATCCACGCCGAGCTCTCCCCAGTGACCGACTTCAGAGAAGCCTGCTGCCGCCAGTACGAGATAGGAGAGTGCACGCGGGGCGGCTTCTGCAACTTCATGCACCTGAAGCCCATCTCCCGGGACCTGCGACGGGAGCTGTATGGGCGCCCGCGCAAGAAGCATAGATCGAGGTCCCGCTCCCAGGAGCATCGCTCTCGGTCCCAAGACCATGGTTGCCGCGGTGGAGGTGGCAGAGGGCAGGAGCGTGACAGGAGGCAGTCGAAAAACCGGAAAAGGTCCGGGCGGTTCTGAGCCATGCCATTTCTACCGTATGTCTGCTAGAGAGTGTTGTAGTTGATTGACCAAACCAGTTCATAATGGGAATTTAAAAAAAAAAAAACAAAAACAAAGATGGGTTTCTGAATAAAATTTGTAGTGATAAAATTAAAATTTAAAAAAATAAAATAAAAATTTCTTCTTGTTTCTCCTACCTCTAGTTCTCCTGGACAGGAATGACGGAATGTTTAAACTTCTTGTTCAAGTAAGACTTCTTTAGCCTAATGGTGCTTTGTTGCCTCCTAGATCTTGGTGAGTTTTCTGTGGTTAAATGATGCTTTTAAGTTCTGCATCAACACAAATTCTCTTCGTTGGCTTCTCAAAAACAGTATTTTCTTCCTCTAGTGTGTCACTACAGTCCCTTTTGGCTTTTGTTTCTTCCTCATGGGATAAATGTGGGTGTTCAATGCGTCCCCTACGTACAAAATGCTCGATCCGGGATTCTAATCCTTGGCATTTAGGACGATCCATTAGGGGCTTATAAGTGCGCATTTTCACTCCTTCTACAAAGGCACTGGTCTGCTTCATGACAGAGGGCTTAACATTTCTCCATTCTATCATTCCATCCATCTTTGGTCCTGTAATATATACAGTCAAGCATTATAGTGGATACTTTACCACAACAGAATCACTTCCAAACTCTGTGAATCTCCCTCCCCCACAACCCTGGATAACTTTGGTTCCCATCATACCTGTTCCACAGGGCAGTGCAACAGAGTCCAGTCCTTGCAGCATACTATACAACATCTGAGTTTTCACAGCATGATTAGCCCATAGTTGCTGAAGGTGGGTAACATTGAACTCCTGAACTTCCCGGTCATAGATCCACTTAATATTTTCAAACTTACAGTCATACAAGACTAAAGGATATTCCACAGCCATGCTAGACAAGAAACAGGATGAGAATACACAGCAGCCATCCAGCAGGTCTTAAAAAACAGGATCAGCTGGCTTAAGAGGAGGGGCGAAATTTTGTCAATATGGAGTATGTAATAGTTGAGAAGATATGACACCATCCCTCATGTTGAACAACTTTATAACTAAAAAAAGAAAAATGCAGCAAACCATGGATCACTTAGTTAGGCTTGATCTACATTATGGAAAATTTCAATTGTAACAAGTCACCTAGAAGTGAGTTGACTTGGCCCCACCATAATGCTGTAAAACTATCTAAGGGGCGTGGTCCAGACACTTGTTACTTACTAAAGGGACAGAACAATGACAGAAGAAAATGAAAAGGTAATCACTGTTACATGTTCATAACGTTCTACAAGTTAGAGTAAAAGCCTCATGAAGGGAGAATCAGAAACTTAGTTTTTTAGACAATGGTGGGGAGAGGAAGAATATTTTAAAATATATTCTAATATATCTAAGGGCAATAGCTGTTTTTTTGGGGGGGGGACGGTCTGGGTTTGTGTTTTTAACTTACCTATATTGAGGCTTCTGGGGATTTTTCTCTATGTTCAGCAGCTCATCAATAACCTCTGGCTTCTCCATTCCTTGGCCAATCAGAAAAAGAATAGCCATCATACAGCGGACTTGATGATAAAGGAACGCCTGACCAGTCACTTCAAACTGGCATAACTGAAAGGGTTCTTGCCATCCCTCCTCGGCCAGGTTCTGGCCCACTCGCTGTACTTGAGCAGACAGGATGGTCCTCTGAAAATTAATCACCCCATTGGCTACGTCCATTTTACATAAGTTCCTAAAATCATGTGTGCCAACATACTTCTGAGCTGCATAGTTCATGGTTACAATGTCTAAGTTAGCACAAGGGAAAAAATAGCGGTAGGTCCGCTCAAGACAGCTGAACCTAGCACTGAAGCTAGTTTCTACGGGAGCCCAGGCCAGCACTCGGATGTCTGGAGGCAATACCCGGTTGAGAATGTGGGTATAACGGATCTCTGTAGCCACATCATTGACTTCGTCTTTTAAGTTAAGATCCTCAGAATCCCTGCCCTTTGGAAAGTGAGAACGTAGGTCAAGAGAAATCACCTGTGGAATTAAGAGAACGATATTTAGAGATACAAATAATCTGAATCCTCAGTATGTACACCTAGAATGTATTAGGATTGCTTGCTTTGCAAAACAGGACAATGGCCCTTACCTGTCCAAAGGCACTAACTCCTTTGTCTGTTCGCCCACACCGGTGATAGTTGGATGTCTGCCTGTTTTCTACCAGTCGAGTCTTGGTTAGAGCCTCAAACAGTTTCTCTTCAATTGTATTGCTTGTGTTTTCCTGACTGGCAAAGCCCTGATATCCCCAGCCCAGATAGGCGATCTTTAGAGCTACATGTCTTTGACCGTGAGCACTGAAATCAAAGGCACGCTTAGCTTTCCCCCCAGCTCCTGAAGAATTCTCTCGAATGTTTGAGTCCTTGTTCGTGGCCTGTTCTTTTTTAAGTCGCTTTACCTCCTGCTCCAGTTCCTGTACTCTCTTTAGGAGTTTCTCAGTCTGGATTCTGTCTGCGTCATTTTCAGCCATGATATGACAACCTCGGGAATAAATACAAAGAGATCCACCCTATCTGAAAAGAGAGTAAAGAGACACAGTTTTAGTGCTGATTCCCTTGGTGATGTTGGTATCTATCATTCCATTATATTCAAACAGTATCTAAGATTTAATTTGAGGCCTAAGGGATATATAGACGTTGGATTCTGCCCAGGGATACAAGCCCTAGCTTCATTATTGTGGATCGATCATCTAGATATTATTCTTTTCCATCATGTCTGGTCAATTCACAGTGAAAAAGGAAGGTAGCATCAAACAAAAAATAAAAAAATCCAGCTAGCATTGTTAACATTTAAGTAGTCAGAATTTAGGGGAAATGTAGATTTCAATTGTCTATTATTCATGAGCCGAGATGGTGGAGGATTGATGTTATTGATATTTTTCCCCTAAAACATTTCCTTTTGATGTCTCATTATATTTGTGCTATCTTCCAATCATAAAATCTTTTTATATGGAGTATTATGTCTATGTCAAGTTTCTGCTGCTTTCTAATATTGCAGATAAAATTAGTGCTTGTGGTGGGTGGTGTGTTCTGTCATCTCAAACAGTTCTGTCTTAAAGGTGGTGCAGCTCAAGCTGGCCCAGTGGAAGAAACTTGTCAGTGATTGTACTTCATATTGGAAGTAGAATCTGGAATCAAGATTTTACCCCTTTAAGCAGCTTGATGGCACAAAGAAGGTAATTAAGCATTAAGATCTTTCTAAGTCAAATTTAATGCATGTTCTGATAAGAGATTTCTGTACCTCTAGTAGTTAAAATTGTCATGATGGAAAACTAAAGTCACTCTGGATAATATAATTTAGATATCAGTGTTGAAATTCCTGACGTATTGCAATAATCTGAGGACAACTGTACCTACATCTGTAAACTGGGATGGTACTAGACAGTCTTTGACTGATGGTTACTTTACGTCTAGGTAACTCATTTAGTTTTTTGCTCTTTGAGTTTCTATGACAGATACAAATTTAAATGTAAAAAATGAAACTATACAAGTATTAGGAGAAAACATGACATAACCATCTTACAATCTTGAAGTAGGGAAGGCATAAGTAAGGAGCTGCAGAAACCCAAAAAACTGCGACCACCTAAGAATATGTTTCTAACAACCAAAAGTCAGAAGTTAGATAACAAACTGGAAGAAAACTGTAATGATAGTATGTATTTCATATATACTCAGCTTTCATATAAAGATCTATAAGGAAAATACCAGCAACCTGAGAGGTAAACGGAAACAAGCATATTTCATACAGAGGGAAAAAAATCTCACAAATGTATGCAAAGATGCTCAAATTTACTCAATTTAAATAAATGCCAGTATATAGGAGGGCTGTTTCATCAAACTGACTGCAAAGAGGAGAGTGTTTGATAGTATACCACCTTGAAGAGAGGAACGAGAAACAAGCTTTGGAATACACACTCAGTACTTCTTTAGAGGGAATCAGGCAACAGCTATGAAAATTGAGTGCACACATGCCTTTGACCCACCTATTCCATTTCTAGAAATTGAATGTACACATATGCTTGCACAAGTATGTAAAACTTAACAAGGTATTTGTTATAAGACTCGTTTTTAAGAACAAAAATGAAATCACTAAATTAAATCACTCTGGAACACGCTGAATAAATTATGGTATGTCCATACCTTGGACTTCTATATACCTTTAAACAATGAAGTCAGTCTCTTATTTCTGACACTGACACAGCTGGATCACTAAGACTGTTTAGGACTCAAAAGAGTTTCTTTATGGTATAAAAATGTGTATATGAATATGGAAAATTACTGGAGAAATGATAAGAAGCTGCCTTTGACAGTGAAACTTGCTTTGGGTGAGGGGGTGGGGAGTCCTTGCTTTAAACTACATGTACATGTACATGTATTAGTTTTTCAGCCTGAGAAAAATATCAGAGATACAGGAAATAGTGGGCAGTAGATACGCATTCTAGATCCAGTCAGGAAACTGGCATTGGGTGTTTGGTTTGGGTACTTAAAGGACTTAAGCATAAGGAGTGTGTGCTTGTGATGGTCTTTTGGATCAAATCACTCTCACAGTTAAAAGCATGGACTCTGAACCCAGACTGCCTGAGTTAGCATTCCAGCTCAACCACTTACTAGCGCTGTAACCTTAGGCTATTTAATCTGTCCATGCCTCATGCTACTCATCTGTGAAAAGGAGATACTAAAAGTACTTATCCCACAGCTGTGAGGATTACATGAGTTAATAAATGTAAAGCACACGAAAACAGTGCTGGGTCCATAAAGTGTCCCTCTAAAGTCCAAGTTAGATAATGTACATGAAGCATTATGCCCCATATCATTAATCTCTTGAGCTTTTCTTATGCCAGAACCCACCTATCCTAGGAGCTACTAAAGGTGGCAAGACTTCCAGGCAGTAAAATTGGGAGTGATTAAGAAGAGCCTGGAAATGAAAGCGGGTAATAAACCCTGAGTTGAGTTAATGCCTGCAAAATGACTGCAGCCATGAAATCAAAAGACGCTTGCTTCTTGGAAGAAAAGCTATGACCAAAGTAGACAGCATATTAAAAAGCAGAGACATTACTTTGGCAACTAAGGTCTGCCTAGCCAAAGCTATGATTTTTCCAGTAGTCATGTATGGAAGTGAGAGTGGACTCTAAAGAAAGCTGAGAGCCTAAGAATTGATGCTTTTGAACTGTGGTGGTGGAAACGACTCTTAAGAGTCCGTTGGACTGCCTGGAGATCAAACCAGTCCATCCTAAAAGAAATCAGTCGTGAATTTTCATTGGAAGGATTGATGTTGAAACTGAAACTCCAATACTCTGGCCACCTGCTGGGAAGAACTGACTCATTGGAAAAGACCCTGATGCTGGGAAAGATTGAAGGCAGGAGGAGAAGGGACGACAGAGGATGAGATGGTTGGAGGCATCACCGACTCGATGGACCTGAGTGAGCAAGCTCCAGGAGTTGGTGATGGACAGGGAAGCCTGGTGTGCTGCAGTCCATGGGGTCGCAAAGAGTCAAAGACGACAGAGCGACTGAACTGAACTGAGTTACTGCCCCTCCAAAGTGCTCCCTTACTGCCTGTACTAATCTGTATTTTACCACATACTTAACTGTTGTACTTATGACTGTTCTGTTTCACTGCTATAAAATAGTACATAGGAAGGGAATGGTGTTTGAGCTGGAAGTTTATTATCAGAGGTCTAATCAGTGATTTTCTCTTACAGAAGGTCCTTCAGTGTAGGAGAAGCAGTGGAGGAACTTGTGGGACCTGATGGACTAAAATGGGCTGATATGGATCCAGAAGAACGAATGCTAGTAGCCGCTAAAGCTTACACTCATATCTGTGCAGGCCACGGTGAGGGAGATGTCAGGAGAGAAGCCCAGTCCATCCTGTATGATCCCTACAGTAAAGCCTCAGTAACCTCAGGAAAGCGACCTGCTTTTCCTGCACAACTGCATTACCCACACATAGAAAGCAATGCCCCTTCAGAAGCAGTCTCAGAGACCTCCCAAAGACTCCGAAAGCCAGTTATGAAGAGAAAGGTGCTGCGTCGAAAGCCAGGTGGGGAAGTATTAGTGACAGATGAGTCAATGATCAGTGAATCAGAGTCTGGTACAGAAAGTGACATGGATGTCTGGGACTTAAGACAAAGGCTGATGAATCTGCACTTCCAGGAAGACAGGGAATCTCCAGTTGATATTTCACAAAAATTTAGTCTACCACGTGAATACCAAGGAATTTCTCAAGATCAGCTCATTTGCTATCTACGAAGAGAAGAAATAGGCCCTCCAGCTTATGAACAAGACCTGATTGTTGCCAGCCGGCCCAAGTCCTTTATCCTCCCAAGGCTGGACCAGTTGAGCCGAAACCGGGGCAAGATAGACCGGGTAGCCCGCTATTTTGAATATAAACGAGACTGGGACTCCATGCGGTTACCTGGTGAAGATCACAGAAAGGAATTACGCTGGGGTATCCGAGAGCAGATGCTTTGTCGTGCAGAAGCCCAGTCCAAGCCTCAGCATATATATGTTCCCAACAATTACCTAGTGCCAACTGAGAAGAAACGATCTGCCCTTCGCTGGGGTGTTCGTTGTGACCTTGCAAATGGTGTGATGCCCAAGAAACTTCCTTCCTTCCCTCTTTCTCCTTCTTAAGTCTTTTTTTTTTTTTAAACTAGTCTCTCCTTTCACAGGATTGTTTGCAATAATCTGGTTCTTAGTATCTCTCCTTTTATTTAAATAGAAACAACTAACTCAAAATACCATGGAACACAGAGTAAGGACTTCACCCATCACTGGTCTTTCCTAGATATATGTCACATTGGTATCTACCACTTAACTTCCAAATGACCATCACATCTAGCAGTTGCAAGAAGAATCATGCCAGAAAAACAGACCTAGGCTTTCTGTTTTGTCTTAGTGAGCAAAGCCAGCACTATTTGTTTCATGAACTTGTTACTTTTGGCCAGTGTGAGTTGCTGTTTTTATCACTGTGTTTTTAAAGTTGCTGAGCAGTAAGCTTACCTATTAAAGACTTTTGGAAATTTGTGAACTTGACCTTATTTTCCCTTAAATATTTTCCAAAGGCAATCTCAAACCTAGGTTATGATTCTGCTTCCAATCATACTCTGCACACATACTCTCCGCACCTAAATGAGAGCCAAAGGGAATGAACAAAAACCTGGCCTTTACACACAATCCTACATGAAGGAAGAGCAAGATAACCTTTGTTACTAAAGGAATACAGTAATTCCACTAACCATGTTAAATGTTTTTTAATAGATGCTCAATAATAGCACGATATCCCATGCAAAGTTCTAACCCAAGTTTTGTTTCACAATTATTTCAGTAATATGTTGCCCTCCGTTTGTCACTTCTGGAATGCCATACTTTTTATAATTTGCCTCTGAGATTTTCTTAGAGATCATGTCTGTCATTTGAAAGCTATTGCCACACTACAACAGAGCTTCAAACTTTTAGCAGCTGGAGCCAGATGCAGACATAACAACCAAAATAAATCTGGTTGTTGGGGTCAAATCACTAACTGAGCTCATCTGAACTCTTGGATCTGTTTGTTCTTCACTTCTGTTCCAATAATACCTAAAACCTGGGGGCTGTCAGGTTTAGCATTTAAGCCAGAAGAGTGACAGCAGAAATAGCTTGCTTGTTCAAGGGAAAAACAGCCATGTAACAAAAACGAATGACCTTGACCATTACTATCTGCTAAAATACATTTTCACTGTAATATTTAAGTTACATCATTCATTCACCCAGTTCCATTGTTAAGCATTCATCAGGGAGAGAAATAATCAGTGGCTCAAAGATACATGCAACATTCACTGCAAATAAGTAGAAACTGCCAACTGTCCAATAGTGAAGTAATTAGACATTAGTCATTGGAAATATATGGGAAGCTAATAGAAAAAGGAAAATTAGATCAAGCATACAGGCCGCACACACTGTCTGACTGCACACACAAAGCACAAGGAAAGATCAACACACCTAACTCCAGGTAGTGGGATTCAAGGTAGTTTGTACCTCTTAAAAAGTTAACAGCAACATAGCATTTTTTACATACAAATAGTTAAAAAAAAAAAACTCTCAATGGTTTGCCTCTTCATATATTTTTCAAACCCCAATATTACCTACCTTATGAAACCAATTAACTAGACCAAAGGTATTAAACCGGTAGTAAAACATTTTTGGTAAAAGGGAACTGACTCAGTAGTTTTCCCCAGAACGCCAGCTCCCCTCAGGGTGAAGCGCAGTGGTTCTCAAGCAGCTGTGTAATAGGAGGAAGGGAAGTAAAAGTCGCTCAGTCGTGTCTGACTGCGACCCCATGGTATACGGTCCATGGAAATCTCCAGCCCAGAATACTGGAGTGGGTAGACTTTCTCATCTCCAGGGGATCCTCCCAACCCAGGAATCGAACCCAGGTGTCCTGCATTGTGGGCAGATTCTTTATACCAGCTGAGCCACCACGGAAGTCCAGGAAAGGGGTCACCAAATTATCAAACCAATGTTCAAATTTGGGGGGAAACTGTTGCCACACCTCCCCACTCCACATACTACCGGAATCTCCACTTCTAACTAATATTTGGTTTCATGAGCAAACGAATTCTGAGGCAGAAGAGACTACACTCCGCGGTCCCAGGGGCCTCAAGAAATCGAAGTAAACAAGCTCCTAACTGCTGCACGTTTCTGAGAACTGCTACAAGAAACACCAGACACAAAAACACAGGGTCTTTAGCGAGGTTCCACTTCCATACTCAAAAGAGTGCTCTCCTGAAAAGATCAAGGTACAGAAAAGGGAGCATAGGGGAAATGACAGAAACGTCCATCTGCTTGCCCATCTGTTCGTTCCTCTTTGTAGAACCCAGAAAATAATTCACCCCCCAACACCCGCACACTTACCTTCCGGTTGTCGGCCACGCCGCTTTCTTCGAGACAGGAAGCTGTCACTTTGCGCCGGGTCCTCATGGGAAATGTAGTCCAACTTTATGGGAAATGTAGTTCTAAGAGCCGGGAGTGCAGGTTTAACACTGAAATCTGCCTAAAGTTTTGCAGTCCGGCCACATTCTAGGCACCTCCAACAAGGCATGATCTGGGGCCTGCGCGAGGACAAGAATAAAAGAGAGGATAATTTCTCGTCCGCTAAAATAATAGAACGTTAAATTTAAAGAACCTGACCCGATTTTATTCGTAGTTAAATTAGTAGGAAGCTATCACTGACAGTCGAAACCATTTACAATTAGACTCCACATGAAGGGCTGAAAAGGAATGTGATCGTTTCATAACAAATGACCGAGATATCTGAGTGACCGAACAAGAACGGGGAGTCTTGCTTCAGCACCACGGAGAGATCATAACTAGGATTTTGCGCTTTTTTCTAGAGATGCTGATTGAAATCTCAAGATTCCGGTTAGAAAACTCGAAGAAAAAGATATTCTGCTTCTTTTGTCCAGATGTAGCAGTCATTGGTGCAAGAATCTACCCCTGATTGTGCAGGTGAAGGTGGGAGGTGAAGGTTGTACGAAAGGGGAAACAGTTTTCTCCGCGTTGTTTCAGCACGAGGCACGTATCAGAAGTAAGATGAAAATAAGCCGGTATTTGGAAACATGACAGGTATCGAGTAACAGGGACAGTAGTTAGAATTTGAATAACTTTACTTCCTCTCTGTATCTTTCCCATTTGTCCAGTGAACCTCACTCGGTCTGGCTCCACTTTCCTATGCCATTCACCACTAGCCTTTCTGACATCTTGCAACGTAGCAGCAGAAATTTCGGGGGAAGGCGGACATGTGAGTTTGAAGCGGGGTGCGGGGGTCCTGCCCCACCACCTGGAGAATAGTCTGGGGAGAGGGTGTTGGGGGAGAAGAGGTAGGACTCTCGAATCAGCGCGGAGATTCCTGCCGCTTAGAGTCTCCCACGCGGCTGCTGCCTCAGCAGAGGTCCGCCTAACATTCTAACATTCACCACAGAAGCGCCAGTGCCGGATTTCTAACGCCTGGCGCGCACCTGCGGTCGGGTGAGGAAGCTACCGCCCGCCTCCTCCTCCCCGGACCACGCCCCCCGCCCCTGACTCTTCCCACCTCCCCAGAGCTAGGGCGCCTGCGCGCGGCGGGAGGTGGCTCTCCCCCCGCCCCCCACGCCCCGCCCGGCCCCAAGAAAGCCCATTGGCCGCTGCGTGGGGCCGCGTGCTGCCTCGCGCCTGTGACTGTCGCACGTGCTGGGGCCGGAAGCAGGCGTCGCAGCGATGGCGTCGTTATTTTGGGGAGGCGACGCGGGGGCCGCGGAGAGCGAGCGGCTGAACGGCCACGTAACCGCCACCGAGCCGGGGAGGGCCAGCGGGTGGGAGCTAGAACAGCACTCCGGAGGGCAATGTGCTGGGGAGGGGAAGGGGGAGCCCCGGTAGCGGTTGGAGTCGGGTGTCAGGTGGTAGAGAGGAGCTGTGGCAAGGACTTGGAAGAGGGCCACCGGAAGGGAGACTCCGAGAGGAACAAGACCTTGGGTTGGAAAGGGCAGAATGAAGACGCCTGCGCCGGGAGGGAACGCAGCTGGTGGCCCCAAGTAGACCCCGACTTTCCTATTCTTCCGGTTTGACCTCTGAGCCTCCGCTAACCTTCATCTTCATCTTAGCTACCGACACGCTTTCCGGTCTACTTTCCTTTGCTTGTCCTGTGACCCCCAAGGACCGTCCCATTTAGACAGAGGCTTAGGAAGAGAAATTTCACATGCAGGGGCGGCGGAAAGTCTCCTTCCAATCTTAGGGTAATTCATACAGGAGACCAGTTCCTCAAAGGAATCCATTTATACATGACATTGCAAGAGAAACAGTATTGGGAGGGGGAATCTTCCCTTTCTTCCTTCCAGTCTGTTAGGGGGCAGCACTGGGCTGCTTGATGGTTTGCTTCCTAATATTGATTGAAATTTGTATCTTTCAATAGTTTTCAAACCTCATCCACTCCCAGAAGAACCTTCTGGGTATCAAGAGTGCTACCATCCCAAACACAGGTGAGTGCTGTTAAAGGAGATTGGGCTCAGTTCCTTGAAAAAGTGCTGTTTTCCTCATATCCTAACTTTAGCTCCCTTAACACTGAGGGCCCTCCACTACCTTCCCAGTCTTTTTACCCTCTTCTCTGCTGCTTGACCATTTGTGCATACTGTAGAGTCAGCAAGAGAAACTGGGATAATACGCTAGACGTTTCTGCTTGGCATTTATCTTCACAGTTTTTTTTCTCACATCCTTTTAGATGGTTCTGTTGATAGGATCGAAGAAGATGATGAAGATGATGTAGGTAGGAAATAAATCCATTTGTGGGTATTTACTGGCATTCTGGTTCATGTAATCATGACTTCACAATGTGAATGAATAATATCTTAAGTGGAAAAGAACCATCTTTGCTTCTGTTTTCTTTATGAATAGTGAATGTCAGAAAAAACACTGACTTCAGAGTGGGGATTACCTCTTTAGAGGAAAATTGAAATAGAATATGTAGGAATGGGTTAAGACTTTTCAGGTGGCAAGGACAAAGTAGGTCTGGTGGCAATGGATGTAGGCTTGCTTGAAGATAGAGTCTGGTGTAGGGCAGAGTCTCAGAAACAAAGAATTCTCAGTGCTGTGTCATTCTTTCTAGAACCTTCTTTTAGAAGAAAAATGACAGCAGGAGCAGTTGCTTGATGTACTGAATGGAAGGAAGCAACTTGTTAGATGTCATTCGGGAGGCTTGACTTTTCCCGTGCAATATCCCCTTTTTAATCCTTGCTTTTCTAGTGGATTTGGCAGCTAATTCACTGTTAAACAAGTTAATCCGGCAGTCCTTAGTAGAATCGAGTCACCGGGTTGAAGTCTTACAAAAGGATCCCAGCTCTCCACTCTACTCAGTGAAAACATTTGAAGAGCTTCGGCTGTGAGTATTTGTGCCTTAAGTGTGGGAAAATGCCAGAAAGTGTAGCACAGAACATACTAATATGCTAATAATGAACCCATCAGATTCTCCTTCATGTTTTAATAATCAGCATTCAACTGAGATGTGGACGTTTTGCCTGGAAATAAAATATTGCTCAAAGAGGAACACGAGGCTATCTGAGTTGTACAATGGCTTGAGAACCTTTCTGATGGTAAAATTTTTAACCTTGCTGTGCTATGGGGGATAGCTAAGCCAGACACAGCCACATTGCTACTCTCCATACCAGAATATAGGGCTTCCCTGGTGGCTCAGTGGTAAAGAATCTGCCTGTCAATGCAGGAGACACAGGTTTAATCCCTGGGCTGGGAAGATCCCCTGGAGAAGGACATGGCAACCCTCTCCAGTATTCTTGCCTGGGAAATCCCATGGACAGAGGAGCCTGATGGGCTGCAGTCCAGTCCGTGGGGCCGCAAAAGAGTTGGACGTGGCTTAGCCACTAAACAGCAATAATGATGCCAGAATACAGATAGCAGGAAATTTAGTGGCCCAAATATCCCTTGGGCTAAGTTACAAAGTTTTACCCCTTAACTTTTTGTCTCAAATTGTATGTAAATAACTTTCTCAAATTGGTTTGTATTTCCTAGGGATTTACCAGTTGGCATTAAGGAAATGTATTTTAACAGGGAGAGTTACTGATGTGGAGAAATCCAAAATCCTGATGCCCTCTTTCTAAATGGGGAGACGCTTGCCTATGATGAAAAGTTGGCTGCTAGTAATCTACCAGTTCATCTACCAATTAAACAGATCCAAACTATGCATGTCACTGTAGTGGAAGTATTCCACTCTACCTCACTTTATTCTCTTCTGAACACTGGTCATGAGACCAGCCCGCCCCCCCACTCCCCAGGAAAGAGGCATTTAAAATACCAGCTTAGAAGAATGAGCTAATGTTGCATCTTCTTCTCCTAGATATAACTGATATAAGAATCACCTAAATTTAATTTTGTCTTCTCTGAAAATTTCAGTTAAAACAGAAGTTTGTTATTGATTAAAAGGAAATAAATGATAAATATCACTTTTCTTCTTGTATGGAAAGCAAAACACTCCTGGAAAATTGTACTTCTCTTAGATGAGTTTTCCCTTTTTTTTCTCTTTGTTCAAGAGAGAGTTCACCTTAAGGTGCTTGGTCTAAGCTAATAACATAACTTATTGCTTTAGTGCTCCAGATGGACAGGCATGATTGTATATGTTTGAGTGTTGAGATTTAGGTATATTATTAATACATTTCATACCCAGTTGCAAAGTGGCCTAATCATGTTTGTATTTCTGAGACTCCTGATGCATCATAGCCTTCAAGTATTTGATTTCTTTTTTTGACAGCAAGGAAGAGTTACTAAAAGGGATCTATGCAATGGGATTTAATAGACCATCCAAAATTCAAGAGATGGCTCTCCCCATGATGCTGGCACATCCGTGAGTTTCCAGGGAAATGGTGTTACAACGTGGTCATTTTTGGCCTCATACTCGGTTGATGCCCAGCGTCTGCTCTTTCCTACAGACCCCAGAACCTCATCGCCCAGAGCCAGTCTGGAACAGGAAAGACAGCTGCCTTTGTCTTGGCAATGCTCAGCAGAGTTAATGCCTTGAACTTGTTTCCACAGGTAAGGAAAGGCTGAGAGAGATGGGAATGCTTGCAGTGCCAGTGGTGTTTTAGTAATGGGCGGTAGTGCTGCCATGCTGTGATGATATTTAGAATAGATGTTCTTTCTTAGAATCATAGGATTATAGGCAGCAGTACAGGGTAGTGACTGAGAGCACAGTCTTCAGAGTTCAACTGGTTCCAATACCAGCCTCTCTACTTAGCAGCTGAAAACCTTAGGAGAGTTAGTGAATCTTTTGGAGTACATTTTCTTGTTAATAAAAGTAACATCTATAAAGGTGTGGATCACAGTTGTCCACTTTGCCCTTGAACCCTGACACCAAGCGCGGTGCTTGCCCTGTAGAAACCACTCTTTAAACATTGGATGAATGGGTATCTGCCTCACAGGATTGTCTTGCAGATTGAGTGAAATAATACACATTTTTAACACGATGCTCAACATAAAGTGCGCATTCAGAAGTGATGGCTGTAAGGCTGTAGATGACCCAGTCCCTCCTACTTAATGCAGAAGGAAGCAGCTTTAGAGAGGGAGAGGTCGCCTGTGAGGGCACAGTTGTCAGAGAGTGGCTGAGCAGGGGCTGGAACTGGAGCCACAGGAGACGCGGGTTCAGTCCCTGGGTCAAGAAGATCCCCTGGAGAAGGAAATGGCAATCCACTCCAGGATTTTTGCCTTGGCAGTGCCATGGGCAGAGGAGCCTGGTGGGCTCCAGTCCATGAGGCCAGAAAGAATCCTACCTGACGGAGCACCCCGACATGACGAGCAGACAGGAGGGTGGCTGCTTTACACAGTCGCGTTAGTTTCTGCTGTAGAGCAGCGTGAACCAGCCCCACGTGTACATCCATCCCCTCTCATCTGGATTCCTCCCCGTGTAGGTGACCACAGAGCGCTGATTCCCTGAGCTGTGTAGTGGGTTCTCAGTTATCTATTTCATACGTAATACCACTATCCCGCCACAAATTTTCATTGTATTTCAGAATTGCATAATGGCCCTTATGAATCTTTCTCCTTCCCCCTTATCTTTCTGCCAGTGCCTCTGCTTGGCTCCTACTTATGAACTGGCTCTGCAAACTGGCCGTGTGGTCGAACGGATGGGGAAATTCTGTGTGGATGTTCAAGTGATGTATGCCATTCGAGGGAATCGAAGTATGTACCAGTGAGCCAGTCCTGGCTGAGATACACCTGTATATATTTAAGTCAACTCTTTTATTTATTTTTAGCCAACTTTTAGGAGAAGGCAGTAGCAACCCACTGCAGTACTGTTGCCTGGTAAAACCCAATGACGGAGGAGTCTGATAGGCTTCAGTCCATGCGGTCACAAAGAGTCGGACACAACTGAGCGACTTCCCTTTCACTTTTCACCTTCATTCATTGGAGAAGGAAATGGCAACCCACTCCAGTGTTCTTGACTGGAGAATCTCAGGGACGGAGGAGCCTGGTAGGCTTGCCGCCTATGGAGTTGCACAGAGTTGGACACGACTGAATGACTTAGCAGCAGCGGCCAACTTTTAAATTTCATCTTTTCTTTTGGCTGAGCCCCGTGACATGTGGGATCTTAGTTCTGTGACAGGGATCACACCTGCACTGCCTGCAGTGAAGTCTTAATGACTGGACTGCCACGGAAGTTACCCTGGCTCATATTTTAGATCCTGACTCCACCAACAATCATGGTATATTAATACCTTCTCTGCTTTCCCACCTCTAAAATGAGGACGTAATGGCACCTGTATCATAGAGTCATTAACTGGAATTTAATGAAATGATAGAGATGAAGCATGGTGTACACCTCCAGCATGTAATGAAGATCCAGTGCCTGTTAGCTGGTCACTCCCACAGCCAGAACAATGGCTCAGTGCTTTTGCCTGTTCTCTTCTGGGAGGCTCACTTGTTTAGTACAGAACAGCTATTACTGTTTTACTTCTTCATGAAAGTGCTACATGCATATAGTTTAAAAAAAGTCTTTAAAACACAGAAAATTCAAAAGTAAAAGTTGTTCTTTCTCATCTTTCAAAAACCTATTTCCAAAGACAACTATGATTTTGTTATCAAATCTGTGGGCTTTTTTGTTTTTGAGTGTTGACAAAAAGTGGGAGCATTTTTTTTCATACTGTTCCAAAATGTAAGAATCTTAAACATCTTTTTGTGTCAGTGTGTATAGCCTCAC
The DNA here is from genome assembly GCF_910594005.1 of Cervus elaphus. NCBI lineage: Eukaryota > Metazoa > Chordata > Mammalia > Artiodactyla > Cervidae > Cervus > Cervus elaphus. The sequence goes on along the minus strand of NC_057816.1, from coordinate 21,173,883 downwards.
ATCCTCCTTTGGACCAGCTGAATAACATTCCATCATTTTTTTCATGGGACCTCTTGATGGACATTGTGGTGGTTCTCCGTTTGGGGAGGGTCTGTAGGCCTTTCACTGCGGTGCCACTTTCCTGCAGGACCATGGAGGTGTTGCAGGCTGGCTTTTTAAATGACTGTGAGGCAGAATCAGTTACTCAGGACTGTTACCATTACTGTAAACCAAGAAACTCAGGGACTTCTCCTAACACTCTGTAAAATCAGAAACCACAATGACCTTCAGGGTTTGCCCTTGGGAAACCAATAGGAAATGTGTTGCCTGACTTAGAATTCCAGACAGTTAGAGTGGTTTCCAGCTTAGAAAGCCTTCCAACCCTTTTCTCCTAGTTCCCTGAGGCATGGATGTCACCAAACAGATTGTAATTGGCACTCCTGGGACTGTCCTGGATTGGTGTTTCAAGCGAAAATTAATTGATTTGACTAAGATTCGTGTGTTTGTGCTGGATGAAGCTGATGTGATGATCGACACGCAGGGATTCGCAGACCAAAGCATTCGTATTCAAAGGTAACCTTCACATCCATCCTTTTCATCCTGGATCTTCTGTCCAGATAAGGGATTTCATTTGTCCACTGCTCTTCACTGTCTTTACTGCTTATTCCCCACTTCCTTCTCCTTTAAAGCAGATTGGGTTTTCCTGATTTTCAGGAGCTCAGTGAGCCTTCGACCTCCTGTAATTTCCCACTTCATCTTGTAATCTTGGTTTACTCTTGTGCCCTAGGCTCACAGATGGAATCCATATAGTGGGTCTGCACCAAATTTTGCCAGTAATCTTATATTTGAGCAAAATTCTAAAGAGAATTTATTAAAACCCCATAGTGCTATTGTAAAGACACAGTAACCTGGGGTCATCAGCCTAGTGGTCTAGTCCTGACCTTGCCTGTAAGTTGTTAAGTAAATCTTGTAATTTTGCTAGGCCTCTCTCCCAGGATCCCCATGGGGCTTAAAATTTCAGATTATCAGGCCTAACCTGAACCTTACAGAATCAGAATTTCTGGGAGCGGGCCTCTCTGTATCACTTATTTTTAAAGTACTTATGGTGATGGTGGTGTAGTCACTAAGTTGTGTCCGACTCTTGCGACCCCGTGGACTGTAGCCCACCAGGCTCCTCTGTCCATGAGATTTTCCAGGCAAGAATACTGGAGTGGGTTGCCATTTCCTTCTCCAGGGGATATTCCCAACCCAGGAATCGAACCTGGGTCTCCTGCATTGCAGGCAGATTCTTTCCCAACTGAGCTACAAGGGACTGTGTTAAATTCAGATAGGATATTGAAAGACTAATAATGAAAACCAGTAATCCCCTGGCCCCAAACCCTAGAGAACACTGTCCATTTGGGCATTAACTGTCATATCTTTAAATAGCAAGCTCGCATTGCTGCTTCTCATTGTATATTTTCTCTTCCGAAGTGGCTCAGTGGTAAGAATCTGCCAGTGTAAGAGACTGTGTAAGAGTTTGGTCAGTATTAATATTATTATCACAACACAAGTATTGTTAACTGTGGAGCACTGAATTATTATAATGTGGATCATTGAATTATTATATATGTGGGTTTGTTGTTGTATATTTTGGTTGCACTGGGTCTTTATTGAGTTTCATGGACTTTCTCTAGTTGCACTACATCTGCCCCAGGGCTTGCAGGCTCAGTAGTCATGGCTTGTGGGTATGTGGGATCTTAGTTCCCTGACCAGGGATCAATCCGTTGTCTCTCACGTTGCAAGGCAGATTCTTAATCACTGGACCACAAGGGAGTCTTAATTAAGTTTTTTTTGTGTGTAACTTTTCCCCCTGAAGATGCCTTTTTCCTTTTTTGGCTACTATCGTTATGTAGGAACCTTCAATTTTTTTCCCTACCTATTTCATCAGAGGTGTCATATGTCAGTGATATCTCTAGATAGTCAATTCCATCTTACAACTCCATTGGTTTCTTTTTTCCCAGACGCTCTCCCACACACACTGTCTCTGGTTCTGGCCTGGACTGGCTGCACGCCTGCAGCCAAGGTCATGTCACAGTTCCCCCATCCTCGTTTACAGCTGTGAGTCTCCCGTCCTGTGGTCCTTTTGCTTGGTTTACTGAATGTGCTGGGACATACAGTCCAGTGACTTCCTGCAAAAGGAGGTGGAGGAAGTCCATTTTCTAGCCCGTGCATGTCTGAAAATGTTTTTATTGTGCCTGTAAATTTGTCTCTGAGTTGACTTTTCCTGGATGTGGACTCTTATCCTAGAAAGCTTTCTCCCTATAAATTCAGAAACAGTGTTGAAAACAGAAAACCTGTTGGTTTTTCTTGATTGTTTGTTTTTTGTTTTTTTTTCACTATAGTTAATACTCTGTTTCTGGTGTTGCTACTGGAAAGTTTAATGTCATCCTTATCCCCAGACTTTTCTCTGTGACATTCTTTCTTCTCTAGAAGATTTTGGAATCTTTTTATCCACAGTATAATGAGACTTCTCGGCTTGATTCATATTTTTTTTCCTTCATTGTTCAACACAGATAGCATGTGCTTTTCATTTCCAGAATTTGTGTCGACCAGATCTGGGGAAATTTCTTATGTTACTTCTTTCCCGACAGTGACCAACTTTTTAGGAAGCCAACCCAGTCACAGCAGGGAAATACACACACACACACATATATATATCATGTATATATAATAATATAATACAGGAGAACTAATCATGCACATGTGTCATTACTTTACATAAAAATATGTAAAATATATGTTTATTTGAAATTATATATCATTATCTACTTTTCTGTTTAAACAAAACAAACAGTTGAACTAAACTGTGGCAATTGGTAGTAATTCATAGGAGAATTAGTTAAATATGCATGAGAAAAATACAGTAATGTTCGATCTCTGATACAGCAATATAATCTTATAAAACATGATTGGATGCTTCAATTTTGGAGGCTGTGCTGTTGTATATATTTTTTTCTTTTTGACTCCACCACACAGCTTGTGGGAGTTTAGTTCCCTGACCGGGAATCAATCCTGGCCCTTGGCAGTGAGACCACAGAGTCCTACCCACTGGACCGCCAGGGAAGTCCCTACTGTATATTCTTAAAATACCGAATTACAGAACTTTTTGTGAAGAGACTGTAAATCCATTAGAACTAATTACACCTACTACCTGTATTTAATGACAGAAATAGTAATGACACTTCGCTTTGTGTCTGACAGTGCTGTTGGATGTTTCTCTTTTCCAGTGTCCTTGGGACTCCTTGCAGTCTTCTCTCCTTGTATGTGGCAGTAAAACAGAATATGGTCAAATGTAAAATTCACTTTGATTTGCAGCTCTGCCATCAGTAAGCCCACACTGATTCTTTTTTTAAAAACTTTTTGGAGTGTAGTACACATGCACAGTTCCTCTACAACGTTGTGTTGCTTTCTGCTGTAGAGCATAGTGAATCAGTTATACACATGGCCACTCTCTTTTAGATTCTTTTTCAATATATGTCATTACAGAGTTTTGAGAAAGAAGGTTGATATGTCCCTCGTAGCTCAGTCGGTAAAGAGTCTGCCTGCAGCACAGGAGACCCGGGTTCGATCCCTGGGTCGGGAAGATCCCCGGGAGAAGGAACTGGCAAGCCACTCCAGTATTCTTGCCTGGAGAATCCCATGGACTGAGGAGCTGGGCAGAATACAGTCCATGGGGTTGCAAGAGTCAGACACGACTTCGTGACTAAACCAAAACCATGTGTTATTAACAATCGCAAGAGGGTCCTGGGTGTGAAACACGAAATGACTAGGTGGTGAGGGAAAAGCTCTGGAGTTGGTGCCATTGAGAGAAAGAAGGACGAATGTTTGTTCAGTGTGGAATAGTGGTTGGGAAGGATATGCAAAGATCCAAAGGCAAGTTAAAAGGGTATGTTTATTCAAGGAAATCAAGGAAGAAGAGGGCTGCAGATTAATGAGATGAGAAACCAGGGAGACTGACTTCCTTTAGTTGCTGTGGGAAGAACAGTTTAGAGAAGAAGTGAGAACGCTGATTAGGAGGTGCATGGGTGTAGTGTTTAGTATTAGAGTTTCAGTAGTAAAGACAGAAAAATGGAAGCATCTGCGATATACTTTGAGTGAAAATGTACTGACCTGCTAGGAGGGAGAGAGGACTGAATATCAAAGACTCCCAAGTACTTGCTATATGCCACTGGGTAGAAGTATCACTACTCACTGAGGAATCCTCGACGTGTGGCATGAAAAGGGGAGATGATTCAACTCACACATATTACATCTGAGAGTTAAGTGAGCCGTTCTCGTAAAGATGGCAAAAGGGCAGTAAATATGTGACTGTGTAGCTCAGGAGATAAGGCGGAGAAGTCACATTTGAGCAGGGGGAGGGGTGCATGTGGAAGATGACATGGTTTTCTGTGTCAGTCTGACTAGGCTAGGTGGTGTCCAGCTAGCTGATAAAATGTTACTTCGGGGTGCATTTGTGAGGATGTTTTCAGAAAAGATTAGCATTTGAGTCAGTAAACTGGGTAAAGAAGATCACTTTCACCAATGAGGGTGGGCATCATCTAATCCACTGAACAGAACAGAAATGTGGAAGAAGGGCAGATGTGCTCTCTGCTTGAGCCAGGGCAGGCACCCAGAATCCTGGTTCTCAGGCCTTTGGACTCAGACTGAACTTTACCAGACTTTCCTGGTCCTCCAGCTTGCAGACAGTTGACTGTGGGACCTCTGGGTGTCCATAATCACCTTAACAAATTCAGTCAATCATTCAATCAATCAATCATCAATCCTACTGAATCTGTATCTCTAATACAAATTTTGGTACTGAGAATGGTTCTGCTTAGTCGCTCAGTCGTGTCCCACTCTTTGTGATCCCATGGACTGCAGTCTCCCAGGTTCCTCTGTGCGTGGAGATTCTCCAGGCAAGAATACTAGAGAGGGTTGTCATGCCCTCCTCCAGGGGATGTTTCCAATCCAGGAATCGAACCCAGGTCTCCCACCTGCAGGCAGATTCTTTACCAGCTGAGCTACCAGGGAAGCCTGAGAATGATTTCAGAGGAAGAGCATTTTAAAGATGAGTTTTCTGAATCAGTTCTGATGCTTCTGAATTGGCTCTCTAATTTGATTAGATTTAAAGATACTAATGACTATTTCCAGTAGTATAGAGAGCAGTGACAGTCCATGCCAAGATCTGGAAATAGAGATAAGCAGTGTATCTCCACTCAATACTCCTAATCAGCCACTTTCAAGAAACAAGAATCAGATGACTGTGTCTTTATACTTTGAAACTTTTATGTGGAGATCTAACAATTAAGATTACCTAGTTACTCCCGTGTCAGACTGTTGGGGTCCTTTAATGGACCAGAACCTTGTGGTACGGAGTCGATGATAGAAAGTGAAAGAGAGAAAGAGAGAGAGACAAAAAAGACCCGGGGACCTAAGCTCTGATGGAGCAAAGGTGCTTTAATGATTTTTCGATGAGTATATATAGGCTGCAGTACAAAAAAACTTCTTTCAGGAATGATAGAGATCAGAAAACCAAATGTACAGCAACTGTTACCAAGGGAACAAGGGGTAATGTTAGTCACAAGGTCGGGAGACAATCCATATCTCAAGAAAGGGGAAGGAGATTAAGCTGTTTTGTCCTAAGGAGAATGTTTACTAAAGGAGACCCAAGCCTGCCTCACACAATGACCTCAGCCCCTGGGAGCAGTGCGCTGTTCCGCTTGAAGAGGGACAAAGGACTCATGAGAGACAGCATGTAGGCATCCTCCCGTCAAACATTCCCTGACAATTCCCCCTTATTTATTTATAATATTTGTAAGAGTTTTGACCATCAGAGTTTGTTTAGTTTTGACAATCTTTGTATGAAGGCAACGGTAGACAACAAATATAATTGTTAAGACAATCACCAAAATTATGGTTTTAGATCTAATGCTATGAGTAAGACTTTGAAACCATCTACGTGGGTCTAGCCCAGATAATTGATCAGCTAATTGTCTAGCTAAAGTTTTTATATCAATGGAAGAGGGCAGATTATTAGAAAAGGTTTTAAATATTTTTTTTGTAATAATTGTACATTCAGAGAGGCATTATCATGTATGTTTTGTAAATGAAACTTGATTTGTTTTCAGTTGTCGGCACTATTATTAAAATGAACAAGAGTAACACAAAATTGAGTAGAATTTCAGTTACATTTTAGCATCACCTGTTTTTGTACATCTGTTAATTGATCTCTAACCCATTTGATGGCTGTTTTTAGTTTTTGTATTTTTTTTTTAATTTTTTCATCTATCTGAGTCTGAGTGGCCCATATAGTATGGGCATCTTTAGTCCAATTTTGAATAAAATTATGTGTCTGAATAGAGGTTTGTAAAGCAACACCAGTGAGAGCAGCAGTGGTGCAAATGGCTATTAATCCCAAAATACTAAAAATCAGCCATCCAATGAATCATTTAGATCGCCGGAGCAATTTAGTAAGCAACCGGGAAGTAAGTCCAGCCATGGGACCTTTTTCTCAGGGCTGTTGGAGATTTATTCGTAACCATAGACTACTTCGAGATCGAAGAATTAAAAGAGAATCATATTTTAAGGAAATAGGGGAGTTAAGACAAGTACATAATCTGTAATTTATGTAAGTTACAGAACATATAGTCTTATTGAATTGTAAGTTTTTTATAGCTATAACAAAAGGAAATGGAACACAGGCTTGTATAAAATATGATTGATTATAGCAAAAGAAATAATTGTTATAGCTATGATTGGTCCCTGTGGAATGTCTTATCTAAGTCCCAAGTTTTTCGGTGTTTGCAGCAAGTTTTTAGATGTCTCATTGTTTAGGCCCAATCTGTTTATTAAACATGATTCAAGGACAAGGTGGGGGCCATTTTATCATCAAGCTAGCCAAGAAGTCCTCTGTCATAATGTTTTATTGTAGTATTAGTAACCTTTTATGTTACTTGAGTAATATAATCATACATAGTATTGTTAATATTATCTGAACAGTTCAATAGCCACATACTATGGGGTCTCTAATTGACAATTGTATGATTAGCTATAAACATTAATTTTTTTAGTTTGGCCTGACATTTGTCTCAATGAACAGGAATATATTTAAAGTTTTTATTAGTAAACCTTGGCATGTTGTTTTTTGTTCTTTTTCTAAAGTTTTAGTAGTATAAACATGGTTTACTGACAAAGAAAGGGCAGTAAATAATCTAAGCAGTGTCCGAAAATTTTTTTTGGAGGCAGGACGAAAGCCCAAGTTTGTCGACTAACGTTAATACATAATTTTGTTGGGCCCATACATAAAGGAAGGACTTCATAACCTAGAACGATATTAATTAGTTTTTCTTTTTTTTCAGGATGAGAGGGCCCCTCCAGTTCCAAGGAGGGGGCATATGTGTTGACTCATTAGTGGATGTGATTGGTTTTATATCTGTCTATTTTACAACCTACAATAAAAAAGGGGGGTTAGGTATATAAGCCCAGTAAGTGTGATCAATCAGGTCAGCCTGAGCGGGGGAAGCAAAAGCAAGCAAAGCAAGCATAGCGAAGAAAAATATTTTTAGGATTTTGAGGCATTCTCTGTTGAGAAATCAGGTTTTTAGTTTAATTAGTAAGGGTTTTTATCTGTCTCCAAGTAGGGAGATCATAAGGTCGATGACGTCGAGTGTGGCGTTTTTTGGAAATTTTTAATGTCGCCATGGCTTATATTGGAATTTTTTTTTTTTTTTGGGTTTTTTGTTGTTTCATTTCTAGTCTGAATGTGGGGGTTGAATCTTTTGAAGAGGAAGTCATGTGAGCTCGTTGGATCTATCTGGAGAAATAGAAGCATATCCTTTTTCTGTAAGATTAGTTTTTAGATTTTTATTGATTAGTTAACCCATCTTGATATCAAATGGGCAAAGGAAAGGAGGTGTCTTATAATGTTTTAAAACTTTTTTTTTGTTTGTTTTTGTCAAAACATCTCTTTGTGGTAAGTTTAAAAACTTTAAAACAAATAAGGCTATATTAACAATAGTTATAAAAAGAGAGGAAAGTGATAATGATGAAAACATTTTTAGGAAATATTTTCGTCTAAAAGAAAAAAAATCATTTAGAAATCTGTTTGGGACTGGTATTTGGCTGTGGTTTGTGTTATTTGGGGCAAAGGATTAGGAGTAACCATTCAAATATTTTTTCTTAAGTAAAATTATTAAAAAGGTGATGTAGAACAACTTGACAAATGAAATGTTGTTTACATCTAAATATATTTGACCTTGTCTTTGAAAAAGAAATGCAGCTTAGCAACTGTTGAATCTCACTGTTCAGTGTGTTAAAGAGGATGACTACACTTTTAAGACAGACCTGAAAAGAAGGCAAACATTTTACATTTCTGATATTTTTAGGAACAAATAATCTATTCGGGAAATGGTGTCTTTTTTTTTTTTTTTTAATGTCGTTTTCGCCCTCCTTTAAGAATCTTACACATTGGGAACAGAAATAGTCACACCAACAATAGTTATAGGCTTAAAGACTACATTACACCAGAATCTAGCAAAGTTTGCTCTGGACAAGGAAGACAAAAGTGTTCTTGTGTATTTTTTTTTATTTAATTTTTTATTTGTAGTTACAGTGTGTAATGTGTTTGTCTAATCATGTCTTGTGTTTGTGGACTATAAGGAATGTCTGTAATCTGTTTAATAGAGAATGAATGTAAAAATTGTTTGAACTGCTTAGAAATATAGGCAGAGTCATTGTCTGTTTTTATAGAATTAGGTGTTTTCATTATCGTAAAGTAAGTTGATAGGTGGGTTATAACATGTTGTGTAGTCTTACCTTAGAGAGGTGTTGTCCCTAGAAAAGAAGAATTTGTATTGATCGACATGTAAGAGGGAAGAGGAAGAAAGTTCAGGACAATGAGTTACATCAATTTGTCATAAAATTTTCTTTCATTTGTCATAAGCCTTTTTAAAATTTCAGCACTAAATATCTTTAAAAGTTAAAAGGCCAAAACAAAGTATGATAGCATAATAAACAAATATAATGTTTATTTTAAATAAACATACCATACTTTGTGGTTTTTATTGTGATCTACCCAGGCATTTCAACTGCATTTTTTAATATATTTGTAGTCTGAATGTATCTGTTGACCAAAGTTAATTTTGTTAAATATTGTTTTTTTAGAATTTTTTTCTTGTTTCTAATTTGGTTTAATTTGGAGAAAGAACATTTGCTGTAGCTAGAACGACAATGAAAAACTAGTCTAGTAAAGCTTATGTAAATACCACTTTATTTTATAATAAATGTTTTAACAATTAAAAAAATATTTTTGTATTCATCATTTTATTTGCCATTTTTTATATCTTTTTATTAAAAGCATATATTTTACTTTTTTATAGCAACCATGAAATGTCTTGTATGTTAGCATTTTATAGACTGTTGAACATATTTTTCAAATCATATTATATTATATATATCTATTTTTATATAAATATATATTTATATTCATTAACAGCTCAAAATCTCTTCAGCTCTTTTGCAAGAAAAGCCCCTTTTAAGAGTAAGCCAATGTTCAGCAATTAACGCTTTAGAATCTTACTTCATTTGGAAGTGACCCAGCCATTTAACAAACTTCTACTATTTGGTTCAGCACAACTCTACAAACCTAAGTCACTCTAATCTCAAGAGACGGCTCCAGATTATAGATAATAGGTCATTTTATCAAAAATACAATTATTTTTAAGAGCTTATTTAAAAGTTTTTATCTCATCTATATATTTGTGTATATATAAAGAGTTACCTTTTTGTTGACAAACTTAGTTTACCTTAAACCAAGGCATAATAAAAGTATTATATAATGTTGATGACTCAAGACATGTCTCAACTAGATTAACAAATAATTATATTTAAATCACATTCACATTTAAATAAACATTATACCCAACATTGAACACCCTTTAGTTCATGTAAAGCTGAATCTAAATAGAGCTCATTAACTCCACACTATCTAAAAACAAAGACATACATTGAGACATAGATAATTTTAGATACATAGGCATAGTTTTCTGTTTGAAATTTAAAATATCTTTTTGTTTTATTTATTTATTTTGAGCTCCACCAATTTGTTAATGGCTGGAGTCCTAGATAGAGTGGGCTGTGTATCCCAAGGACATGATAAGAATTAACTTAAGGTTTTCTTTTGGCCTATTTTTGTTTCTCAGGCAGAACTGGAGCTCAAAAAAAAAAAAAATATTTTAACAAGTTAACCTTTTCTTAACTGTACGTGCAAGAAGAACCGGTTTTATAATTTTAAAAAGATTTTATTTTCATCAGTTTTTTTTGGAGTCTAAAGAATATCATAGCCATTCAGTGTCAAAAATATCATTTTTTTTGTAGCTATAGTATATTATTAATGATATATGTATGAGGGAATTGTTGTCACATAGGAAGTAAAGCCTTGGCTACAAAATTCTGACAAATACTAGGACTGTTAGGGAGACAGCAATGGCATCTTATTTCAGTACTCGTCTGGAGAATCCCAGGGACGGGGGAGCCTGGCGGGCTGACATCGATGGGGTCGCATGGATTAGGACACGACCGAAGTGACTTAGCAGCAGCAGTAGCAGGATTTTTAAGCATATCTTGAGGTAACATAGTCTATTGAAATCTTTTATGAGGCCCGGTATGATTAGGATAAGGGAGAGAGAAAGTGAATCTCTCCCAGTCTAAAGGGTGTAAAGGTATATTTAAAAAGCAATCTTGTGAATCAGTAATAATAATGTGTCAATTTTGAGGAATAGTAATAGGTGATGGGATCTCTGGTTGTAATGTACCCATAGGTTTCATAAAAGAATTAACTTTTCTAAACTCTGTTAAGAGACACCATTTGTTATGTTTTCTTTTTATAACAAAAATAGAGTTCTAAAAAGAGCAAGATTCTTCAATATGTTTCAATTTTAATTGTGTGTTTATAAGTTCTTTAGTAGCTTGTAATTTTTCTTTCGTAAGGGGCCATTGCTTTGTCTAAATAGGCTCATAATTTTTTTTAGTTATTTTAATAATTGTTTTGTTTGTTAAATGAGCAGTGGCCCCTAGGAAATATGTGGAATGTATATCTGAGTTTGTCATTGTATAAGTAAGTTCTTTCCTATTACATTAAAGGGTACATTTATCACATAAGGTTTTAATGTTGTAGGTTGGCCTTCTGGTCTCTCACATGAGTATATTTGAACACTTTGATAAACTTTTTGTACTTTAGTTTGAGAAATTTTTGTAATTTGGCAAGAGACCTTTTGTACAGGCCAGGATTTGGGCCATAAATGTTTGGAAATAATAGTAATATCAGATTCAGTGTCGAGGAGACCAGAAAATCTTTTACCATTAATTTTGATATTTATATTTGGTCGGGCATACTCAGATACTAATGATGTCCACAAAGATTGTTTTTGATCTGTACTGTCAAACCCATCTGTGTACATTATTAGAGGAATTAATAGAAATGTAAGGTAAAAGAAGTAATTGAGCAATTTTGTCCCCCTTTTTGAATTGTCATAGAATCTGAGATGACATCAGAATTTGAATCTCTCTTTTATAATTTGAATCAATTATTTTAGGGTGAACAGTAATTTTTTTAGAAGTCAGACTAGATCGGCCAAACAAAAGACCAAAAGTTTGTGGGGGCAGGGGTCCAAAAAGTCCGGTAGGCACTCTAGTAGGGACTGTTTGAGGGTAAAGGAAAAAATCATTTAGGGCTGGTATATTGATGGCAGCACTGCTAGATGTTGAGGGTTTGAGGGAAAAGATAGAATTTGCTCCTGTTTGGAGTTTCTTGGAATAGGTTTTCTATCAATATCAAATTTAAATTTACAACTTTTGGCCCAGTGCATTCTTTTACGGCAGCGAGGGCAAATTTTTTGGTATTTTATTAGCCTTCTTAGGGCAGTCCCTTTTTAAATGATTTTCATCTCCACAATTAAAGCATCCTTTATTTTCCTTTCTAAAGGTAGCAGCCATTGCCTCAACCAGCATTTGCATCTTTTGAGTTTTTGATTCTAGATTGCGACAAGCTTTCAAATAATAATAATCTTAGTCTTACAAATTGCAGCTATAGCTCTTTGACATTTCTGATTTGCATTTTCATAAGCAAGTAATTTCTCTAGCTGCTTTTTGGTTTCTTCTCTGATTATAGTACGGGAAATAGCAGCTTCTAATCTAGTTTAAAAATTAGCATAACTTTTCATTAGGTTCTAACAAATGAGAGACTTCTGGAGTTGTGACTGTTGGCAGAGGAGAAGCATTTGGAGCAGCCGGGACAGGGCTAGTAAGAAAATTTTGAGATATTTTGTATTGTTTTAATTGGGCCTTTTGTAAAGTTTAATCATTTAATTTATATTTATGTAATAAGTGTTCTGTCTGTTGCTGAATATTGGAAGGGCGAGAATGTACCTTGAAATGGCAGAATTACAGCTTTAATAAGAGCCCATAGGGGCTAGAGATCAATTGGAATATTTTTCCTTTGTTTGGCTGCTCATTTAACATTTTTTTTGACCTGGAGCCAAATTTCTAAATCAAAACTGCATTTATCAGGAAACTAAGGATTATGTTCAACTACTGTTTCAAGGCAAGCCTCTATTCATTGCCATGAAGCCAGAAATCCCTGAAATTTAAACAAATGGTGAAGTAAAGTAGAAAAATAATGGGGCTGGCCAGCCGTTTAACCCATGCCTTAGTACTTACCGACCTCAATAGGTCCCTGAGTCACTCCGCCCGATATGCCACGTATACCAGAGTCCCTGTTAGGGCGCCATTTGTTGGGGTCCTTTAATGGACCGGAACCTTGTGGTACAGAGTCGACGATAAGAAAGTGAAAGAGAGAAAGAGAGAGAGAGAGACAAAAAAGACCCATGGACCTAAGCTCTGATGGAGCAAAGGTGCTTTAATGATTTTTCTATGAGTATATATAGGCTGCAGTACAAGAAACTTCTTTCGGGAATGATAGAGATGAGAAAACCAAATGTACAGCAACCATTACCAAGGGAACAAGGGGTAATGTTAGTCACAAGGTCGGGAGACAATCCATATCTCAAGAAAGGGGAAGGAGATTAAGCTGTTTTGTCCTAAAGAGAATGTTTACTAAAGGAGACCCAAGCCTGCCTCACACAATGACCTCAGTCCCTGGGAGCAGCGTGCTGTTCCGCTTGAAGAGGGACAAAGGACTCATGAGAGACAGCATGTAGGAATCCTCCCATCAAACATTCCCTGACATCAGACAATGTGGTAAAAGGATGACTTTGGGGATTTGAAATTTCCAGCTCAAGGACCACATAAATGACTGGAAGCTTCTACGTGTGCCATGCAGACCTTTAGCTCCTCCTGGAGCTAAGGGCTGAAATTGCTGAAAACCAAACACAGAACCTCATACTGTGTATCTACAATTAGAAAAGAATAGGACACTATAAGATGGGATGATAATGTAGGGATGCGGAGCCTCTACATTCTGGAGTCTCCTTTGCTGGTGGAAGAGTCTTCCCATCCCCATAATAATTTAATTCAACAATACTTAATTTCATTATACACATAGCTTTGATAGTTGTGGTAAATAATACCAAATATGAGACATGTATGCATATACTGCCCTTAAAGAGCTGAATCTTCTTGGGAGGATAAGAAATACATACTTGGAAAAGTAATAAGAATAAAAAGCGTGGTATGAGTACCAGGGCTTAGGATATAAATAAGAATGATTGGGAATAACATACTTGAGTTGGCCCTTTAAATAGATTTAAAATGAAAGGATTTGAGAACTGAAAGCAATTAACATAATATCTAATGTAATTCCATTTAATAACTGAGAAAACAAACACAGAGAAACTAACTTGTCCCAATTATGATAGCAACTTACTGGGAACAGAACTCTGGTCTCCTGATTTCTGACTCTTCACTGTTTCCTTTGCAACCACTGCCTTTGTGACTGCTAAAAAAAAAAGGAGAGAAAGAGAAGTGAGCAAAGAAGGCCCTATATAAGCACTAGGAGAAATGTACATCCTTGGCATACATACATATGGATGATGATATCATCCGTATCATCAGCATCCTTCACTGCTGATATGTGAATGCTCAGTAAGCAGACTGGTGAAGGGCTCCTATTATGAAGTATCAAAAAGTAAGACTAGAATGGAATGAGCACCTTGGGATGAAAAGATAAGATTAAACCAAACAGAATATTAACAGTCTCAGTCTAGGTATTTTAGATGTTAAATAAGAAATAAAAGTAAGTGCTTTATGAATTTAAAAACAGGTCAGATTCCAAAGGCTGAAAGTAATCAGGGCTGGCTTAGTGGAAGGGATAAATTGGAGATGAACATTCAAGAGGTATAGGATTTGAGAGAAGAGGATAATTTAGATAAGGTAAGGAAATCCTAGGACCTGGAAAAGCAGGCTGAAAAGGCATGATGGCTCAAAATGATGCAGAGTAAGGAAATCCAAAGTTAAACAAACCAAGTAGCTTTGAGGAGAGTGAAGACAGAAGACTAACTAGAAGCTTGAGTAGAGGGTACCTGGGAAATAGGCTGAAAAGGCATAATGGCTCAATGGTGCAGAGTCCCAGGAAGGCTGACTGTACTCTGACAGAGACCACTGCAGGTGCTTAAGCAGAATAACTTGATTAATGTTTTAGACTCATATGGCAATGACATACAGGATGGACTGAGCCAAGAGAATAAAAGGGAAGGCCAAGAGCTATTTTTCTAATAAGAATAATAAGGAATTTTATAGACTAAAGAATAATATACATTATTTATATACAGTGAGCTATTATTGCATAGACACTATGCTAGCTTTTCTCATTTAATTCTCACAAAAACCATATGAAGGAAGTCAAATTATCATCTCCATTTTAAAAATGAGAAAACAGAATCTACATAACCTGCCCAGGTCACAAATCCAGGGAGTGGAGGAGTCAGAATTTGAGCCCAGATAACATGATCCCATAGCTTACAGTCTTAGCTTCTATGCCATATCCTTCAGTATTATTAAATGTCTCTGAAAGAATCCAAGAACAAAATAATTAGGGCTGAACTAGTAATTAGTGGGAAAAAGATATGTAAGGAAGAGATGAGACTTTACAAGGGAACAAAATGACAGAACTTAGTATTTAAGAGATAGATGGGGATGAGAAAGAGTGAAAAATGATCATCCCATCAGGAGTGAAAATACAAGGAGATGACAATACCATTCACCCTTGGAAATCACACGGGTGAATCCAGAGGGGAAAGATGAGTAGTGTTTCAGACATGTTGCATTTGGAAAGATGAAAAGATATCCACGTAGAAATTAGAATATGCATTTTAGAAACTCAGGAGAGAGGAAGGATTGAAATTGTAGGTTTTTGAAATTATCTCACATAAAATGAATAGAGGAAGTAACAAAATTATTTAAGCTCTTTAAGGGGGTGGGGGGGAAGAACGACTCTCCAGGGACCAGCAACGTTGAAAGGCAAGAAAGTGGCAGGAGCAGGAACAGGTTAGGTCAGTCTCCCAGAGTTCAACAGATGAGACTTTGAAGAAGAGAGCAGCTGCCTTCTAATTCACTCTCTCTTCTCTCCTGGAAGATCTCATTCTCACTTATTCCTTACACTATTAGCCACACACATGCAAGTAAGAATTAAGAGAGGGCTACGGTTGAAGGAGTTTGAATATGTCAACAAAGGGCTGAGGTAAGCAAAGATATCACAAAGGAGTGATTAGTATGTAACTAATTGAAAGCAATATTTGAATGTACAAAGACACAGATGGGTTAATTAAACCAGTTAGGCTGAATCAGGGAAAGCATCTGGAAAAGGGCTGTGTTACTACCAAAAGGTAAGGAAGCTATGTTAATCTCCATCACTTAAACACAATCAGCAAAATTCAGATTATGTGAAACACCACAGGACCAACAACCAGGCTCCTTCAAAGGAAATGCAAGGGAGAAATATGGAGGTGGAACGTGTAGAATGAGAGAAGCTTGAACCAATCACAACTATCAACCAGTCACAACGTGTGAACTGGATAGGATCCTAGGTTATACAAGCACAGTAAAGGAAAAAAAAAAAAAACAACTATGCACAAGTAGAAAACAAGGAACTACATTAAATATTTTAGATATGATTAGATTGTGGTTATGCTTTTTAAAAGTCCTTTATGTTTTTAGAAATCATACTGATATATTTGTAGATTTTTGATGCTTGATATGTGCTTCAAATAAATACAGGAGTTATGTGGATAGTGATATAGAAGTAATGAGATTGCTATGCAGTCTCTCAGTTGTGTCCGACTCCTTGCAACCCTATGGACTGCAGCACGCCAGACTTCCCTGTCCTTCACCATTTCCAGGAGCTTGCTCAAACTCATGTCCATTGAGTCGTGAGGCCATTCAACCATCTCATCCTCAGTCATCTCCTCCTCCTCCTGTCTTCAATCTTCCCCAGCATCAGGATCTTTTCCAGTGAGTCAGCTCTTCGCATCAGGTGGCCAAAGTACTGGAGCTTCAGCTTTAGAATCAGTTCTTCCAATGAATATTCAGAACTGATCACCTTTAGGATTGACTGATTTGATCTCTTTGCAGTCCAAGGGACTCTCAAGAGTCTTCTGCAACACCACAGTTCAAAAAGCATCAATTCTTCAGTGCTCAGCCTTCTTTATGGTCCAACTGTCACACCCATACGTAGAATGGCCAGAAGTTAATAATTGTTGGAGCTGGGCACTGAGGTCATGTAGCTGCATTTTTTCCATATGTTTGAAATTTTCCTCACTACATTTTTTTGAAGATGCAGTTTGCTTTGCCAGAATAGGATTTTCTTCCATTTACTGTAGTTTAGATGACCCTGGTTAAGTTTTCTTGACCTGGGTTATGGATTTTAAGGAATCATGGGGATTATCAAATCAGATCTAGACAAAGCTAGAAAATGCAGTGGTCCATCAAAAAACAAGGACTTAGAACACACGGTTCCACCTGAAATGCGACAGGAGATAGATGCTTCAAGTTATTAAAGGGTTTCAAAGATAAAATTCTAACAAAAAGGACAAGAAATTAATAAGGGATGTGTGTAAGGAGTTTGCTGAATGAGCAAAGCAATGGTTAAGAAAAATGATTCTGTCCACTCTTGTTTCTAAGACAAAGTAGAGATTCAATGCCAATGAAAAAGACATGCAGCGATGAGATGACCAAACCACAAAATGGGATATTTTGTTCATGAGAAAAGAATGTGCGCTAAAGCCGTGTTCAGACACTGGAGATCTAGGGGTAGGGTCATTCAGACCTTTGCAAAAGGACTTCTGCCATCTTCTCCTCTGTTTATTCCTTTTACCTCAACAATCCAAAGTGCACAGGTCCTAGGAAAAAGGTGGTAAGAGTAAGGGATAACTGAAGTTTGGAGGAAAAGGTTAAAGATCATATTCTCCCTCTCAATCCTGAATTTAAGAAATCGTGTAAATTAAATCTGTCACCTTTCTATTTGCATGAGGTGGGGTATAGAACGCTCAGGACTTGGAAGGACAAGTTGCTTTACACAGGTTGCAGGGAGGTGACTGGGACCTTGGGCTGTGAAGACCTCTACCCTTTTTCTCTTCTAGGCCTCACCCTCAAGAATTCCCAAAGCCCTAGAACGTTTTTTCCCAGGTATGTGAACAAAACAGCACTGAAGGGTTAAGATTATGGGAAGGGAGTAGAAGGGAGCATTTGAGCTTAAGCGAGGGCTGCTTCTAGCAAGGAAGTCGGAGTGGCGGAATCAGTTTGAGAGTCACGTTGGCAAGCGCTGGTCTGAGACACACAATGGGTCAAATCAGAGAGCCTAGGAAGCCAGGGAAAGGACTGCGCTTTATACGGGTCTTTATACGGAAACTGCGCTTGTCAGACTCCAGGGAGACTGCTGCGGAGTCGGGTGGGGTGAAGTGGGGAGGAGGGGACGGTGGAAAAGGCGGAATCGGGGTAGAGGGCTCTAAAAGAGGGAAGAGATTGATTCCCCTGAGGTAAACGGAACGTTTAGAACGCCTCTCCCAAAATCCAGCTATCTCGCTGTTCGGTAACCTCGAGAGTTAACCGAGCCTCAGAAGTCCGCCCCTCCCCTTCGGGTCACCTGCTTGGCGACGCCGCGGTGTTTCCGGGTTACGCGCTGGAGCTTGGCGGCGCGCGGACCTCGCCGAATCCGAGCCGCGAGTCCCAGGCCTCCTCCCGCCCGTGGGGGAGGGCCAAGAGAAGATACGCACCAATCAGGATGTAGACTTTGAAGACGTTAACTATGGGCCAATAAGAAGACGGAATGTGGGGCCTGGGGGGGCCGGACTGTTGGCTCTTCGGGTTTAAACCTGGGCGGCCGGGCCGTTAACGGCAGCCTGGACGCGTTTGTGGCCGGTACGCCTGTGTGAGCTGCGGGAAGCTAACTGAAACCTGCGGTGGTGCGATAGCCGCGCCGCGGGACTCGGTGCGGCCGACGGAAATCGGCTGGGCAGGTAAGCGGGCACATAAGGGGAGAAGTGGTACACGGGCCCCCCCCAGGGCCTGCCGCCCGCCCACGGCTGTAGAGATGGGGCTCTGAGTAGCGAGGAGTTGGAGTCTCCCTCCTCTGGTTGCCGGTCCCCCGAGCGCTCAGTGCAGAGTCCAGGTGTGCGGCCTCTGGGGGCACGTGTGAGCGGCGCCGTGCGTGCCCCCGGTGCGCCCGAACCCTGAGGTCACGTTATGCTCCCACTGCCTGTCCACTGCCCGCCGGGCGGCTGCCGCGGCGAGGACCCCAGTGGTCCGTCCACCCGGCTCTGCGAGGGGATCGGGCTTTGGGGCGGCGGGACCCGTGCCCGCGGAGGAGTCAGCTTCCTCGGAGGCTGGCCCCGAGCGTGCGAGACGGTGACCACGCCCCGGGCCAGCTGGTGCAGACTCTGTGTTGTCATTGTGAAGGGAGAAACCTCTTCTCCCCTTCCAGTTGGTTTCACCTTTGTCAAATTCTGTATGTTACAGTGCGAGAAACTCTTTGCCTAGTGAGTTAGGATAGCGTGTAGAATTGAAGAACCCTTTAGTCTTGCCCAGAATGAAAAAAAAAAAAACAACTTTTTTTTCCTGGTTATAAAAGTTACACAGTCTCATTATTTTTAGAAATCCAAGCACTGGTAAATACATACTAAAAAAGGAAGAAAATACTCGCGATTCTGTCAGCCACAGATTAAAAATCAGTGTTCCTATTTGGGTTTACTTCAGATATTTACATGACTGTAAAGTGTATTTATTTTGAATATAACAAAGCATTTTCATTTAAAAGGCAGATCATGCCTCAGTCCCTAGTATTTCAGGAATAAGACATTTGATCCATATCAAATGGAGACATGCATTATCATTTTTAATGGGGGCATAATATTTCTTGCTGTGGCTCTACTATGCCATATTATTTAACCTGTCCCCTAATGGATGGACATTTGTTTTTCTAATTTCTTCATCAGAAAACAGTATGGTAGTGGTTACTTGCAGACATATATGTTTGTATTCTTGTCCAGTTTATCTCCTTAGAATAATTTCTTGGAAATGGATGGTGTGTTCGAAAAAATGGTACAGTTTAAATTCCGATTCAGGGTGGGAGGGAGGCTAAACAGGGAGGGGATACACACTTATGGCTGATTCCAATACAGCATGGCAGAAACCAATACAGCATTGTAAAACAATTAGAAATAAATTCTGGTTCATGCCAGAGTGCCCTCTAGAAAAACTGTCGGTTCCCCCTCCCCCACCCCCCTCAGCAGTACAGAGTGTAAGAGTAGATATTTCTCCACACTCTGCCCTGCATTAAAAAATCTTGCCAATCTAAAAGGATAACTTAATGTTTTTGTTTGCATTATTGATGAGATGGAACTTTTTATGTTTATTAGTCATGATTTCTTTGATAAATCGTCTGTCTTTTGTCTATTCTGCCGCTGTGTGTCACTTAGCTCTCTAAGAGGAATGTGAATTAGTGATTTTTGAACCTGTTATATAATTTCCACTAGTCTGTTGTTTCTTTGGATTATGGTTATCTTTTTTTAGGGTATTTTGTTTTCTTTTGTTCTAATATTGCCGTGCTTGAAGCTACACGCTTCACTTCCAAGAAGTAGAGGAATTTGTTCTAACTCAGCAAAGTTTAGAATCTTAACTAGTGACCCAGCCCCTCTTCCAATTTTAAACCCTTCCCTTCCACTCTTGAAATCCTTTCATTTGTAACTAACTCAACTTGAGCACTTAATGGCTTCAGATTTTGACAAGATACTGCTGGGTATTTTGGTGCAGATAATATCTGTATTTATCTACAAAATATAAGCTGTTCTAGCATCTGTGTGAAGGTTTCCCTATAGGTAAGGAGAAAGGATTATCAGTTCTTCATATTAAAAAAGAAAGAGAAAAAACTGACAGCTACTTATGGATCTTGCTAAATTGTATATTTTATTATTTGCAAACACCTGTCTTCATACACTCAAGAAAAAGTGTGTAATAATTTGACTGCAAAGAAAATATGCTAATCATAGTATAGTACACATGCCATTAAAAAAAAAAAAAAGTCACTTTGGGCTTTAGTGTTGGAAATCCACCCAGCCCAGTGTCCTGTTCCATTTCTGTCCCTACTTTCCTACTTTCCACCTAGTTTTGTATTGCATGAACGTTGAAATGGATGGTATAATAGTTCTCACAAAGCACCATTTTATTTATATACGTAACATATACTTACATGTTATGTATATAAAATCTTGTTTAAACTTCATAACCTATTGAAATAATTGTTTTCCAAAGTAAAAGCTAAGCCCTGCTTTACTTACATTCATTTAGTCTCTTACCATGGGTCAGACTTTGGAGTTTGTACATTGTATTATACAATACAGATAATTCTGCAAAGTTACATTTGGGGACTTCTGATTTGCTTCATCTGTGATGATTGTCCTGAGTTTTTCTTTCTTTTTTTTTGTCCTGAGTTTTTCTATGGCAACTACCAGAAATAATGTCACTAAATCCTTATTCTAGATTTGATAATACATCTATGTTAACCTTGAAAGGATTTCACTTAAGATCAAAGACCCTAATCCTCTCTTTTGCTTCTACTAGACTCTTCTAAGCATGGCTTTTTAGTTAGTTGCTTTTCACTCATGTATCATTTTTTAGAGTTGATTTTTTTGATTCCCTAAACTCTGTTCTTTTACTAGGTTTTTTTTGTTTGTTTGTTTTTTTCAATTGAAAACTAACGCCAGTGCAAGTACATTGAAATAAGGTAGAAAGTTGAAAAAAATAAAATGCTTTGGTTTGTTCTTATATGTTTAAGTGGGAATATTTTGCTACACTCCATGATTATGCTAAAAACAGAAGGATCTTTACCTCAAAATTAAAGGAGAAAGACCATTTGTGGCTCACATAGCAGTATTAATAGATGGATAAGCTTCCTGAAAGATGCTGTGTTTTATCTACTTAGGTCATTTTCACTAAACCAGTTTATCAAATATGTTTTATGTTTTTAAGTTTTGACATTTGGGCAAAGCTCTTTTATGAGAACTCAGATGAGTAGTGTCATTTGCTTTTAAAAAGAACAGCACAACAAATCAGATACTTGTGGGTTCTGGTTTTAATGAATTTGAACACAAGGCACAGGTTTCCAGGTGTATGTAAATACATGTCCATTTAAAAATTTCTTCTTGCTTGTCCCACCTCTAGTTCTCCTGGACAGGAAAGAAGGAATGTTTAAACTTCTTGTGCAAGACAGACTTCTTGGTGGCGGTCCTCTCCCAACTCAAGCTGTGGCTGCCTCCAGACGCTCTCAAGATGGCGATCTCTCTGTGTTCCAACACCTACAACAGGCAGAATTGGGAGGATGCGGACTTCCCTATTCTGTGCCAGACATGTCTTGGAGAAAACCCATATATCCGAATGACCAAAGAAAAGTATGGGAAGGAATGCAAAATCTGTGCCAGGCCATTCACAGTGTTTCGCTGGTGCCCTGGGGTCCGCATGCGTTTCAAGAAGACTGAAGTGTGTCAGACCTGCAGTAAATTGAAGAATGTCTGTCAGACCTGCCTCTTAGACCTAGAGTATGGCCTGCCTATCCAGGTTCGTGATGCAGGATTGTCTTTTAAGGATGACATGCCAAAGTCCGACGTCAACAAAGAGTACTACACACAGAATATGGAGAGAGAGATTTCCAACTCTGATGGAATGCGGCCAGTTGGCATGTTGGGGAAAGCCACATCCACCAGTGACATGCTGCTCAAACTGGCCCGGACCACACCCTACTACAAAAGGAATCGACCACACATTTGCTCCTTCTGGGTGAAAGGAGAATGTAAGAGAGGAGAGGAGTGTCCATACAGACATGAAAAACCAACAGATCCGGATGACCCCCTTGCTGATCAGAACATTAAAGACCGATATTATGGAATCAATGACCCTGTGGCAGATAAACTCTTGAAGCGGGCTTCAACAATGCCACGTCTGGACCCACCAGAGGACAAGACTATCACCACACTGTATGTTGGTGGTCTGGGCGATACCATTACTGAGACCGATCTAAGGAATCACTTCTACCAGTTTGGAGAAATCCGGACCATCACTGTTGTGCAAAGACAGCAGTGTGCTTTCATCCAGTTTGCCACAAGGCAGGCTGCAGAAGTGGCTGCCGAGAAGTCCTTTAATAAGTTGATTGTCAATGGCCGCAGGCTCAACGTGAAATGGGGGAGGTCCCAGGCAGCCAGAGGGAAAGAAAAGGAGAAGGACGGAACCACAGACTCTGCAGTCAAGCTTGAGCCCGTTCCAGGGCTCCCAGGAGCTCTTCCTCCTCCTCCTGCCGCAGAAGAAGAAGCCTCTGCCAACTACTTCAACCTACCGCCCGGTGGTCCTCCGGCTGTGGTGAACATTGCCCTGCCACCCCCACCTGGTATTGTCCCGCCCACACCCCCAGGTTTTGGGCCACACATGTTCCACCCCATGGGACCACCCCCTCCTTTCATGAGGGCCCCAGGACCAATCCACTATCCTTCTCAGGACCCTCAGAGGATGGGAGCACATGCCGGGAAACACAGCAGCTCCTAGCACTCGTCACCGCTCTGGGGGCTCTACGGAAGAGAGGGCGCTTAAAAACCCTAGGAAATGAATCCCGGGATAAATCTATTTTTCCTTCCTTCGTAGTTTCCATGGTAGTGGAATGTATTCAGATGTGGGCAGTTGGAGAATGACAGCCATGATTTCCTCTATGTGTTCTCAAAGGATTGATGGACCTGAAATAAGCTGCCATTAACACATCTGGTTATTGCTATAACATTACTAATAAAACTTAATGCTTCTTCCCCTCTTCTGTATGGGGAACAAGCAACTGGGTGAATTGGAATGTCCAAGGGAGTTACCATCCCAACCATATGTTCATTTTATATCTTCTTTTGGTGGGTGGGGGGTGGGAAATGACCTGCAGTAAGAAAAACAAGCAAACAGTTTTTGACCTTTTTTATGTCCATTGGATGTTTTCCTTTTTATCGTCTAAAAAAAGATTACTAGTACTAACCATTGTAGTAGCAAGAGTGTGATTTAATGCTTCTAAAGTCACACTCTTGAAAGACAAGTAGAAACAGCACCCAGCACAACCCAGATTTTCTCTCTTCTTTCCTGATTTATTAAGGAATCTGGCTGATTCCAAAAAAGACAAAAATTACTTTTCATTCCTGTCAGATGGAGACACAGATTTCATGGAGCTGTGTATCACTGATTAAACCTGGTATTTGAGATGAAATTATTTTAAAGAACTTCCTGTAAAACACTTTAAGAAACTGTGAAAGGAAAAGAATTGAGTGTGTTTGAATGGAAGACTTGTGGCCTACAGCTGGAATGTCAATCTTCAGCATTCACCTTTGTGTGGCTTCAGCGTCTCATTTTAATTTCCTGCTCAGGGCCCGGCATTCTGTTTGGTCTTACAATATTTGGAAATAACTGAATTGTAGATGGAAAAAAAAAATTGTTGTCTTGTATTTTGGTTTTGCAAAATAAAAACAGGTCAATTTTTATAAAAAAAACTTCTGTAGCCTAATGGTGCTTTGTTGCCTCCTGGATCTTGGTGAGTTTTCTGTGGTTAAATGATGCTTTTAAGTTTTGCATCAACACAAATTCTCTTCGTTGGCTTCTCAAAAACAGTATTTTCTTCCTCTAGTGTGTCACTACAGTCCCTTTTGGCTTTTGTTTCTTCCTCATGGGATAAATGTGGGTGTTCAATGCGTCCCCTACGTACAAAATGCTCGATCCGGGATTCTAATCCTTGGCATTTAGGACGATCCATTAGGGGCTTATAAGTGCGCATTTTCACTCCTTCTACAAAGGCACTGGTCTGCTTCATGACAGAGGGCTTAACATTTCTCCATTCTATCATTCCATCCATCTTTGGTCCTGTAATATATACAGTCAAGCATTATAGTGGATACTTTACCACAACAGAATCACTTCCAAACTCTGTGAATCTCCCTCCCCCACAACCCTGGATAACTTTGGTTCCCATCATACCTGTTCCACAGGGCAGTGCAACAGAGTCCAGTCCTTGCAGCATACTATACAACATCTGAGTTTTCACAGCATGATTAGCCCATAGTTGCTGAAGGTGGGTAACATTGAACTCCTGAACTTCCCGGTCATAGATCCACTTAATATTTTCAAACTTACAGTCATACAAGACTAAAGGATATTCCACAGCCATGCTAGACAAGAAACAGGATGAGAATACACAGCAGCCATCCAGCAGGTCTTAAAAAACAGGATCAGCTGGCTTAAGAGGAGGGGCGAAATTTTGTCAATATGGAGTATGTAATAGTTGAGAAGATATGACACCATCCCTCATGTTGAACAACTTTATAACTAAAAAAAGAAAAACGCAGCAAACCATGGATCACTTAGTTAGGCTTGATCTACATTATGGAAAATTTCAATTGTAACAAGTCACCTAGAAGTGAGTTGACTTGGCCCCACCATAATGCTGTAAAACTAACTAAGGGGCCTGGTCCAGACACTTGTTACTTACTAAAGGGACAGAACAATGACAGAAGAAAATGAAAAGGTAATCACTGTTACATGTTCATAACGTTCTACAAGTTAGAGTAAAAGCCTCATGAAGGGAGAATCAGAAACTTAGTTTTTTAGACAATGGTGGGGAGAGGAAGAATATTTTAAAATATATTCTAATATATCTAAGGGCAATAGCTGTTTTTTTTTGGGGGGGACAGTCTGGGTTTGTGTTTTTAACTTACCTATATTGAGGCTTCTGGGGATTTTTCTCTATGTTCAGCAGCTCATCAATAACCTCTGGCTTCTCCATTCCTTGGCCAATCAGAAAAAGAATAGCCATCATACAGCGGACTTGATGATAAAGGAACGCCTGACCAGTCACTTCAAACTGGCATAACTGAAAGGGTTCTTGCCATCCCTCCTCGGCCAGGTTCTGGCCCACTCGCTGTACTTGAGCAGACAGGATGGTCCTCTGAAAATTAATCACCCCATTGGCTACGTCCATTTTACATAAGTTCCTAAAATCATGTGTGCCAACATACTTCTGAGCTGCATAGTTCATGGTTACAATGTCTAAGTTAGCACAAGGGAAAAAATAGCGGTAGGTCCGCTCAAGACAGCTGAACCTAGCACTGAAGCTAGTTTCTACGGGAGCCCAGGCCAGCACTCGGATGTCTGGAGGCAATACCCGGTTGAGAATGTGGGTATAACGGATCTCTGTAGCCACATCATTGACTTCGTCTTTTAAGTTAAGATCCTCAGAATCCCTGCCCTTTGGAAAGTGAGAACGTAGGTCAAGAGAAATCACCTGTGGAATTAAGAGAACGATATTTAGAGATACAAATAATCTGAATCCTCAGTATGTACACCTAGAATGTATTAGGATTGCTTGCTTTGCAAAACAGGACAATGGCCCTTACCTGTCCAAAGGCACTAACTCCTTTGTCTGTTCGCCCACACCGGTGATAGTTGGATGTCTGCCTGTTTTCTACCAGTCGAGTCTTGGTTAGAGCCTCAAACAGTTTCTCTTCAATTGTATTGCTTGTGTTTTCCTGACTGGCAAAGCCCTGATATCCCCAGCCCAGATAGGCGATCTTTAGAGCTACATGTCTTTGACCGTGAGCACTGAAATCAAAGGCACGCTTAGCTTTCCCCCCAGCTCCTGAAGAATTCTCTCGAATGTTTGAGTCCTTGTTCGTGGCCTGTTCTTTTTTAAGTCGCTTTACCTCCTGCTCCAGTTCCTGTACTCTCTTTAGGAGTTTCTCAGTCTGGATTCTGTCTGCGTCATTTTCAGCCATGATATGACAACCTCGGGAATAAATACAAAGAGATCCACCCTATCTGAAAAGAGAGTAAAGAGACACAGTTTTAGTGCTGATTCCCTTGGTGATGTTGGTATCTATCATTCCATTATATTCAAACAGTATCTAAGATTTAATTTGAGGCCTAAGGGATATATAGACGTTGGATTCTGCCCAGGGATACAAGCCCTAGCTTCATTATTGTGGATCGATCATCTAGATATTATTCTTTTCCATCATGTCTGGTCAATTCACAGTGAAAAAGGAAGGTAGCATCAAACAAAAAATAAAAAAATCCAGCTAGCATTGTTAACATTTAAGTAGTCAGAATTTAGGGGAAATGTAGATTTCAATTGTCTATTATTCATGAGCCGAGATGGTGGAGGATTGATGTTATTGATATTTTTCCCCTAAAACATTTCCTTTTGATGTCTCATTATATTTGTGCTATCTTCCAATCATAAAATCTTTTTATATGGAGTATTATGTCTATGTCAAGTTTCTGCTGCTTTCTAATATTGCAGATAAAATTAGTGCTTGTGGTGGGTGGTGTGTTCTGTCATCTCAAACAGTTCTGTCTTAAAGGTGGTGCAGCTCAAGCTGGCCCAGTGGAAGAAACTTGTCAGTGATTGTACTTCATATTGGAAGTAGAATCTGGAATCAAGATTTTACCCCTTTAAGCAGCTTGATGGCACAAAGAAGGTAATTAAGCATTAAGATCTTTCTAAGTCAAATTTAATGCATGTTCTGATAAGAGATTTCTGTACCTCTAGTAGTTAAAATTGTCATGATGGAAAACTAAAGTCACTCTGGATAATATAATTTAGATATCAGTGTTGAAATTCCTGACGTATTGCAATAATCTGAGGACAACTGTACCTACATCTGTAAACTGGGATGGTACTAGACAGTCTTTGACTGATGGTTACTTTACGTCTAGGTAACTCATTTAGTTTTTTGCTCTTTGAGTTTCTATGACAGATACAAATTTAAATGTAAAAAATGAAACTATACAAGTATTAGGAGAAAACATGACATAACCATCTTACAATCTTGAAGTAGGGAAGGCATAAGTAAGGAGCTGCAGAAACCCAAAAAACTGCGACCACCTAAGAATATGTTTCTAACAACCAAAAGTCAGAAGTTAGATAACAAACTGGAAGAAAACTGTAATGATAGTATGTATTTCATATATACTCAGCTTTCATATAAAGATCTATAAGGAAAATACCAGCAACCTGAGAGGTAAACGGAAACAAGCATATTTCATACAGAGGGAAAAAAATCTCACAAATGTATGCAAAGATGCTCAAATTTACTCAATTTAAATAAATGCCAGTATATAGGAGGGCTGTTTCATCAAACTGACTGCAAAGAGGAGAGTGTTTGATAGTATACCACCTTGAAGAGAGGAACGAGAAACAAGCTTTGGAATACACACTCAGTACTTCTTTAGAGGGAATCAGGCAACAGCTATGAAAATTGAGTGCACACATGCCTTTGACCCACCTATTCCATTTCTAGAAATTGAATGTACACATATGCTTGCACAAGTATGTAAAACTTAACAAGGTATTTGTTATAAGACTCGTTTTTAAGAACAAAAATGAAATCACTAAATTAAATCACTCTGGAACACGCTGAATAAATTATGGTATGTCCATACCTTGGACTTCTATATACCTTTAAACAATGAAGTCAGTCTCTTATTTCTGACACTGACACAGCTGGATCACTAAGACTGTTTAGGACTCAAAAGAGTTTCTTTATGGTATAAAAATGTGTATATGAATATGGAAAATTACTGGAGAAATGATAAGAAGCTGCCTTTGACAGTGAAACTTGCTTTGGGTGAGGGGGTGGGGAGTCCTTGCTTTAAACTACATGTACATGTACATGTATTAGTTTTTCAGCCTGAGAAAAATATCAGAGATACAGGAAATAGTGGGCAGTAGATACGCATTCTAGATCCAGTCAGGAAACTGGCATTGGGTGTTTGGTTTGGGTACTTAAAGGACTTAAGCATAAGGAGTGTGTGCTTGTGATGGTCTTTTGGATCAAATCACTCTCACAGTTAAAAGCATGGACTCTGAACCCAGACTGCCTGAGTTAGCATTCCAGCTCAACCACTTACTAGCGCTGTAACCTTAGGCTATTTAATCTGTCCATGCCTCATGCTACTCATCTGTGAAAAGGAGATACTAAAAGTACTTATCCCACAGCTGTGAGGATTACATGAGTTAATAAATGTAAAGCACACGAAAACAGTGCTGGGTCCATAAAGTGTCCCTCTAAAGTCCAAGTTAGATAATGTACATGAAGCATTATGCCCCATATCATTAATCTCTTGAGCTTTTCTTATGCCAGAACCCACCTATCCTAGGAGCTACTAAAGGTGGCAAGACTTCCAGGCAGTAAAATTGGGAGTGATTAAGAAGAGCCTGGAAATGAAAGCGGGTAATAAACCCTGAGTTGAGTTAATGCCTGCAAAATGACTGCAGCCATGAAATCAAAAGACGCTTGCTTCTTGGAAGAAAAGCTATGACCAAAGTAGACAGCATATTAAAAAGCAGAGACATTACTTTGGCAACTAAGGTCTGCCTAGCCAAAGCTATGATTTTTCCAGTAGTCATGTATGGAAGTGAGAGTGGACTCTAAAGAAAGCTGAGAGCCTAAGAATTGATGCTTTTGAACTGTGGTGGTGGAAACGACTCTTAAGAGTCCGTTGGACTGCCTGGAGATCAAACCAGTCCATCCTAAAAGAAATCAGTCGTGAATTTTCATTGGAAGGATTGATGTTGAAACTGAAACTCCAATACTCTGGCCACCTGCTGGGAAGAACTGACTCATTGGAAAAGACCCTGATGCTGGGAAAGATTGAAGGCAGGAGGAGAAGGGACGACAGAGGATGAGATGGTTGGAGGCATCACCGACTCGATGGACCTGAGTGAGCAAGCTCCAGGAGTTGGTGATGGACAGGGAAGCCTGGTGTGCTGCAGTCCATGGGGTCGCAAAGAGTCAAAGACGACAGAGCGACTGAACTGAACTGAGTTACTGCCCCTCCAAAGTGCTCCCTTACTGCCTGTACTAATCTGTATTTTACCACATACTTAACTGTTGTACTTATGACTGTTCTGTTTCACTGCTATAAAATAGTACATAGGAAGGGAATGGTGTTTGAGCTGGAAGTTTATTATCAGAGGTCTAATCAGTGATTTTCTCTTACAGAAGGTCCTTCAGTGTAGGAGAAGCAGTGGAGGAACTTGTGGGACCTGATGGACTAAAATGGGCTGATATGGATCCAGAAGAACGAATGCTAGTAGCCGCTAAAGCTTACACTCATATCTGTGCAGGCCACGGTGAGGGAGATGTCAGGAGAGAAGCCCAGTCCATCCTGTATGATCCCTACAGTAAAGCCTCAGTAACCTCAGGAAAGCGACCTGCTTTTCCTGCACAACTGCATTACCCACACATAGAAAGCAATGCCCCTTCAGAAGCAGTCTCAGAGACCTCCCAAAGACTCCGAAAGCCAGTTATGAAGAGAAAGGTGCTGCGTCGAAAGCCAGGTGGGGAAGTATTAGTGACAGATGAGTCAATGATCAGTGAATCAGAGTCTGGTACAGAAAGTGACATGGATGTCTGGGACTTAAGACAAAGGCTGATGAATCTGCACTTCCAGGAAGACAGGGAATCTCCAGTTGATATTTCACAAAAATTTAGTCTACCACGTGAATACCAAGGAATTTCTCAAGATCAGCTCATTTGCTATCTACGAAGAGAAGAAATAGGCCCTCCAGCTTATGAACAAGACCTGATTGTTGCCAGCCGGCCCAAGTCCTTTATCCTCCCAAGGCTGGACCAGTTGAGCCGAAACCGGGGCAAGATAGACCGGGTAGCCCGCTATTTTGAATATAAACGAGACTGGGACTCCATGCGGTTACCTGGTGAAGATCACAGAAAGGAATTACGCTGGGGTATCCGAGAGCAGATGCTTTGTCGTGCAGAAGCCCAGTCCAAGCCTCAGCATATATATGTTCCCAACAATTACCTAGTGCCAACTGAGAAGAAACGATCTGCCCTTCGCTGGGGTGTTCGTTGTGACCTTGCAAATGGTGTGATGCCCAAGAAACTTCCTTCCTTCCCTCTTTCTCCTTCTTAAGTCTTTTTTTTTTTTTAAACTAGTCTCTCCTTTCACAGGATTGTTTGCAATAATCTGGTTCTTAGTATCTCTCCTTTTATTTAAATAGAAACAACTAACTCAAAATACCATGGAACACAGAGTAAGGACTTCACCCATCACTGGTCTTTCCTAGATATATGTCACATTGGTATCTACCACTTAACTTCCAAATGACCATCACATCTAGCAGTTGCAAGAAGAATCATGCCAGAAAAACAGACCTAGGCTTTCTGTTTTGTCTTAGTGAGCAAAGCCAGCACTATTTGTTTCATGAACTTGTTACTTTTGGCCAGTGTGAGTTGCTGTTTTTATCACTGTGTTTTTAAAGTTGCTGAGCAGTAAGCTTACCTATTAAAGACTTTTGGAAATTTGTGAACTTGACCTTATTTTCCCTTAAATATTTTCCAAAGGCAATCTCAAACCTAGGTTATGATTCTGCTTCCAATCATACTCTGCACACATACTCTCCGCACCTAAATGAGAGCCAAAGGGAATGAACAAAAACCTGGCCTTTACACACAATCCTACATGAAGGAAGAGCAAGATAACCTTTGTTACTAAAGGAATACAGTAATTCCACTAACCATGTTAAATGTTTTTTAATAGATGCTCAATAATAGCACGATATCCCATGCAAAGTTCTAACCCAAGTTTTGTTTCACAATTATTTCAGTAATATGTTGCCCTCCGTTTGTCACTTCTGGAATGCCATACTTTTTATAATTTGCCTCTGAGATTTTCTTAGAGATCATGTCTGTCATTTGAAAGCTATTGCCACACTACAACAGAGCTTCAAACTTTTAGCAGCTGGAGCCAGATGCAGACATAACAACCAAAATAAATCTGGTTGTTGGGGTCAAATCACTAACTGAGCTCATCTGAACTCTTGGATCTGTTTGTTCTTCACTTCTGTTCCAATAATACCTAAAACCTGGGGGCTGTCAGGTTTAGCATTTAAGCCAGAAGAGTGACAGCAGAAATAGCTTGCTTGTTCAAGGGAAAAACAGCCATGTAACAAAAACGAATGACCTTGACCATTACTATCTGCTAAAATACATTTTCACTGTAATATTTAAGTTACATCATTCATTCACCCAGTTCCATTGTTAAGCATTCATCAGGGAGAGAAATAATCAGTGGCTCAAAGATACATGCAACATTCACTGCAAATAAGTAGAAACTGCCAACTGTCCAATAGTGAAGTAATTAGACATTAGTCATTGGAAATATATGGGAAGCTAATAGAAAAAGGAAAATTAGATCAAGCATACAGGCCGCACACACTGTCTGACTGCACACACAAAGCACAAGGAAAGATCAACACACCTAACTCCAGGTAGTGGGATTCAAGGTAGTTTGTACCTCTTAAAAAGTTAACAGCAACATAGCATTTTTTACATACAAATAGTTAAAAAAAAAAAACTCTCAATGGTTTGCCTCTTCATATATTTTTCAAACCCCAATATTACCTACCTTATGAAACCAATTAACTAGACCAAAGGTATTAAACCGGTAGTAAAACATTTTTGGTAAAAGGGAACTGACTCAGTAGTTTTCCCCAGAACGCCAGCTCCCCTCAGGGTGAAGCGCAGTGGTTCTCAAGCAGCTGTGTAATAGGAGGAAGGGAAGTAAAAGTCGCTCAGTCGTGTCTGACTGCGACCCCATGGTATACGGTCCATGGAAATCTCCAGCCCAGAATACTGGAGTGGGTAGACTTTCTCATCTCCAGGGGATCCTCCCAACCCAGGAATCGAACCCAGGTGTCCTGCATTGTGGGCAGATTCTTTATACCAGCTGAGCCACCACGGAAGTCCAGGAAAGGGGTCACCAAATTATCAAACCAATGTTCAAATTTGGGGGGAAACTGTTGCCACACCTCCCCACTCCACATACTACCGGAATCTCCACTTCTAACTAATATTTGGTTTCATGAGCAAACGAATTCTGAGGCAGAAGAGACTACACTCCGCGGTCCCAGGGGCCTCAAGAAATCGAAGTAAACAAGCTCCTAACTGCTGCACGTTTCTGAGAACTGCTCCAAGAAGCACCAGACACAAAAACACAGGGTCTTTAGCGAGGTTCCACTTCCATACTCAAAAGAGTGCTCTCCTGAAAAGATCAAGGTACAGAAAAGGGAGCATAGGGGAAATGACAGAAACGTCCATCTGCTTGCCCATCTGTTCGTTCCTCTTTGTAGAACCCAGAAAATAATTCACCCCCCAACACCCGCACACTTACCTTCCGGTTGTCGGCCACGCCGCTTTCTTCGAGACAGGAAGCTGTCACTTTGCGCCGGGTCCTCATGGGAAATGTAGTCCAACTTTATGGGAAATGTAGTTCTAAGAGCCGGGAGTGCAGGTTTAACACTGAAATCTGCCTAAAGTTTTGCAGTCCGGCCACATTCTAGGCACCTCCAACAAGGCATGATCTGGGGCCTGCGCGAGGACAAGAATAAAAGAGAGGATAATTTCTCGTCCGCTAAAATAATAGAACGTTAAATTTAAAGAACCTGACCCGATTTTATTCGTAGTTAAATTAGTAGGAAGCTATCACTGACAGTCGAAACCATTTACAATTAGACTCCACATGAAGGGCTGAAAAGGAATGTGATCGTCCCATAACAAATGACCGAGATATCTGAGTGACCGAACAAGAACGGGGAGTCTTGCTTCAGCACCACGGAGAGATCATAACTAGGATTTTGCACTTTTTTCTAGAGATGCTGATTGAAATCTCAAGATTCCGGTTAGAAAACTCGAAGAAAAAGATATTCTGCTTCTTTTGTCCAGATGTAGCAGTCATTGGTGCAAGAATCTACCCCTGATTGTGCAGGTGAAGGTGGGAGGTGAAGGTTGTACGAAAGGGGAAACAGTTTTCTCCGCGTTGTTTCAGCACGAGGCACGTATCAGAAGTAAGATGAAAATAAGCCGGTATTTGGAAACATGACAGGTATCGAGTAACAGGGACAGTAGTTAGAATTTGAATAACTTTACTTCCTCTCTGTATCTTTCCCATTTGTCCAGTGAACCTCACTCGGTCTGGCTCCACTTTCCTATGCCATTCACCACTAGCCTTTCTGACATCTTGCAACGTAGCAGCAGAAATTTCGGGGGAAGGCGGACATGTGAGTTTGAAGCGGGGTGCGGGGGTCCTGCCCCACCACCTGGAGAATAGTCTGGGGAGAGGGTGGTGGGGGAGAAGAGGTAGGACTCTCGAATCAGCGCGGAGATTCCTGCCGCTTAGAGTCTCCCACGCGGCTGCTGCCTCAGCAGAGGTCCGCCTAACATTCTAACATTCACCACAGAAGCGCCAGTGCCGGATTTCTAACGCCTGGCGCGCACCTGCGGTCGGGTGAGGAAGCTACCGCCCGCCTCCTCCTCCCCGGACCACGCCCCCCGCCCCTGACTCCTCCCACCTCCCCAGAGCTAGGGCGCCTGCGCGCGGCGGGAGGTGGCTCTCCCCCCGCCCCCCACGCCCCGCCCGGCCCCAAGAAAGCCCATTGGCCGCTGCGTGGGGCCGCGTGCTGCCTCGCGCCTGTGACTGTCGCACGTGCTGGGGCCGGAAGCAGGCGTCGCAGCGATGGCGTCGTTATTTTGGGGAGGCGACGCGGGGGCCGCGGAGAGCGAGCGGCTGAACGGCCACGTAACCGCCACCGAGCCGGGGAGGGCCAGCGGGTGGGAGCTAGAACAGCACTCCGGAGGGCAATGTGCTGGGGAGGGGAAGGGGGAGCCCCGGTAGCGGTTGGAGTCGGGTGTCAGGTGGTAGAGAGGAGCTGTGGCAAGGACTTGGAAGAGGGCCACCGGAAGGGAGACTCCGAGAGGAACAAGACCTTGGGTTGGAAAGGGCAGAATGAAGACGCCTGCGCCGGGAGGGAACGCAGCTGGTGGCCCCAAGTAGACCCCGACTTTCCTATTCTTCCGGTTTGACCTCTGAGCCTCCGCTAACCTTCATCTTCATCTTAGCTACCGACACGCTTTCCGGTCTACTTTCCTTTGCTTGTCCTGTGACCCCCAAGGACCGTCCCATTTAGACAGAGGCTTAGGAAGAGAAATTTCACATGCAGGGGCGGCGGAAAGTCTCCTTCCAATCTTAGGGTAATTCATACAGGAGACCAGTTCCTCAAAGGAATCCATTTATACATGACATTGCAAGAGAAACAGTATTGGGAGGGGGAATCTTCCCTTTCTTCCTTCCAGTCTGTTAGGGGGCAGCACTGGGCTGCTTGATGGTTTGCTTCCTAATATTGATTGAAATTTGTATCTTTCAATAGTTTTCAAACCTCATCCACTCCCAGAAGAACCTTCTGGGTATCAAGAGTGCTACCATCCCAAACACAGGTGAGTGCTGTTAAAGGAGATTGGGCTCAGTTCCTTGAAAAAGTGCTGTTTTCCTCATATCCTAACTTTAGCTCCCTTAACACTGAGGGCCCTCCACTACCTTCCCAGTCTTTTTACCCTCTTCTCTGCTGCTTGACCATTTGTGCATACTGTAGAGTCAGCAAGAGAAACTGGGATAATACGCTAGACGTTTCTGCTTGGCATTTATCTTCACAGTTTTTTTTCTCACATCCTTTTAGATGGTTCTGTTGATAGGATCGAAGAAGATGATGAAGATGATGTAGGTAGGAAATAAATCCATTTGTGGGTATTTACTGGCATTCTGGTTCATGTAATCATGACTTCACAATGTGAATGAATAATATCTTAAGTGGAAAAGAACCATCTTTGCTTCTGTTTTCTTTATGAATAGTGAATGTCAGAAAAAACACTGACTTCAGAGTGGGGATTACCTCTTTAGAGGAAAATTGAAATAGAATATGTAGGAATGGGTTAAGACTTTTCAGGTGGCAAGGACAAAGTAGGTCTGGTGGCAATGGATGTAGGCTTGCTTGAAGATAGAGTCTGGTGTAGGGCAGAGTCTCAGAAACAAAGAATTCTCAGTGCTGTGTCATTCTTTCTAGAACCTTCTTTTAGAAGAAAAATGACAGCAGGAGCAGTTGCTTGATGTACTGAATGGAAGGAAGCAACTTGTTAGATGTCATTCGGGAGGCTTGACTTTTCCCGTGCAATATCCCCTTTTTAATCCTTGCTTTTCTAGTGGATTTGGCAGCTAATTCACTGTTAAACAAGTTAATCCGGCAGTCCTTAGTAGAATCGAGTCACCGGGTTGAAGTCTTACAAAAGGATCCCAGCTCTCCACTCTACTCAGTGAAAACATTTGAAGAGCTTCGGCTGTGAGTATTTGTGCCTTAAGTGTGGGAAAATGCCAGAAAGTGTAGCACAGAACATACTAATATGCTAATAATGAACCCATCAGATTCTCCTTCATGTTTTAATAATCAGCATTCAACTGAGATGTGGACGTTTTGCCTGGAAATAAAATATTGCTCAAAGAGGAACACGAGGCTATCTGAGTTGTACAATGGCTTGAGAACCTTTCTGATGGTAAAATTTTTAACCTTGCTGTGCTATGGGGGATAGCTAAGCCAGACACAGCCACATTGCTACTCTCCATACCAGAATATAGGGCTTCCCTGGTGGCTCAGTGGTAAAGAATCTGCCTGTCAATGCAGGAGACACAGGTTTAATCCCTGGGCTGGGAAGATCCCCTGGAGAAGGACATGGCAACCCTCTCCAGTATTCTTGCCTGGGAAATCCCATGGACAGAGGAGCCTGATGGGCTGCAGTCCAGTCCGTGGGGCCGCAAAAGAGTTGGACGTGGCTTAGCCACTAAACAGCAATAATGATGCCAGAATACAGATAGCAGGAAATTTAGTGGCCCAAATATCCCTTGGGCTAAGTTACAAAGTTTTACCCCTTAACTTTTTGTCTCAAATTGTATGTAAATAACTTTCTCAAATTGGTTTGTATTTCCTAGGGATTTACCATTTGGCATTAAGGAAATGTATTTTAACAGGGAGAGTTACTGATGTGGAGAAATCCAAAATCCTGATGCCCTCTTTCTAAATGGGGAGACACCTACCTATGATGAAAAGTTGGCTGCTAGTAATCTACCAGTTCATCTACCAATTAAACGGATCCAAACTGTGCATGTCACTGTAGTGGAAGTATTCCACTCTACCTCACTTTATTCTCTTCTGAACACTGGTCATGAGACCAGCCCGCCCCCCCACTCCCCAGGAAAGAGGCATTTAAAATACCAGCTTAGAAGAATGAGCTAATGTTGCATCTTCTTCTCCTAGATATAACTGATATAAGAATCACCTAAATTTAATTTTGTCTTCTCTGAAAATTTCAGTTAAAACAGAAGTTTGTTATTGATTAAAAGGAAATAAATGATAAATATCACTTTTCTTCTTGTATGGAAAGCAAAACACTCCTGGAAAATTGTACTTCTCTTAGATGAGTTTTCCCTTTTTTTTCTCTTTGTTCAAGAGAGAGTTCACCTTAAGGTGCTTGGTCTAAGCTAATAACATAACTTATTGCTTTAGTGCTCCAGATGGACAGGCATGATTGTATATGTTTGAGTGTTGAGATTTAGGTATATTATTAATACATTTCATACCCAGTTGCAAAGTGGCCTAATCATGTTTGTATTTCTGAGACTCCTGATGCATCATAGCCTTCAAGTATTTGATTTCTTTTTTTGACAGCAAGGAAGAGTTACTAAAAGGGATCTATGCAATGGGATTTAATAGACCATCCAAAATTCAAGAGATGGCTCTCCCCATGATGCTGGCACATCCGTGAGTTTCCAGGGAAATGGTGTTACAACGTGGTCATTTTTGGCCTCATACTCGGTTGATGCCCAGCGTCTGCTCTTTCCTACAGACCCCAGAACCTCATCGCCCAGAGCCAGTCTGGAACAGGAAAGACAGCTGCCTTTGTCTTGGCAATGCTCAGCAGAGTTAATGCCTTGAACTTGTTTCCACAGGTAAGGAAAGGCTGAGAGAGATGGGAATGCTTGCAGTGCCAGTGGTGTTTTAGTAATGGGCGGTAGTGCTGCCATGCTGTGATGATATTTAGAATAGATGTTCTTTCTTAGAATCATAGGATTATAGGCAGCAGTACAGGGTAGTGACTGAGAGCACAGTCTTCAGAGTTCAACTGGTTCCAATACCAGCCTCTCTACTTAGCAGCTGAAAACCTTAGGAGAGTTAGTGAATCTTTTGGAGTACATTTTCTTGTTAATAAAAGTAACATCTATAAAGGTGTGGATCACAGTTGTCCACTTTGCCCTTGAACCCTGACACCAAGCGCGGTGCTTGCCCTGTAGAAACCACTCTTTAAACATTGGATGAATGGGTATCTGCCTCACAGGATTGTCTTGCAGATTGAGTGAAATAATACACATTTTTAACACGATGCTCAACATAAAGTGCGCATTCAGAAGTGATGGCTGTAAGGCTGTAGATGACCCAGTCCCTCCTACTTAATGCAGAAGGAAGCAGCTTTAGAGAGGGAGAGGTCGCCTGTGAGGGCACAGTTGTCAGAGAGTGGCTGAGCAGGGGCTGGAACTGGAGCCACAGGAGACGCGGGTTCAGTCCCTGGGTCGAGAAGATCCCCTGGAGAAGGAAATGGCAATCCACTCCAGGATTTTTGCCTTGGCAGTGCCGTGGGCTCCAGTCCATGAGGCCAGAAAGAATCCTACCTGACGGAGCACCCCCACATGACGAGCAGACAGGAGGGTGGCTGCTTTACACAGTCGCGTTAGTTTCTGCTGTAGAGCAGCGTGAACCAGCCCCACGTGTACATCCATCCCCTCTCATCTGGATTCCTCCCCGTGTAGGTGACCACAGAGCGCTGATTCCCTGAGCTGTGTAGTGGGTTCTCAGTTATCTATTTCATACGTAATACCACTATCCCGCCACAAAGTTTCATTGTATTTCAGAATTGCATAATGGCCCTTATGAATCTTTCTCCTTCCCCCTTATCTTTCTGCCAGTGCCTCTGCTTGGCTCCTACTTATGAACTGGCTCTGCAAACTGGCCGTGTGGTCGAACGGATGGGGAAATTCTGTGTGGATGTTCAAGTGATGTATGCCATTCGAGGGA
Organism: Cervus elaphus; assembly: GCF_910594005.1. NCBI lineage: Eukaryota > Metazoa > Chordata > Mammalia > Artiodactyla > Cervidae > Cervus > Cervus elaphus. The sequence goes on along the minus strand of NC_057816.1, from coordinate 21,135,407 downwards.
ATCAAAGTATGTACCAGCGAGCCTGTCCTGGCTGAGATACACCTGTATATATTTAAGTCAACTCTTTTATTTATTTATTTTTAGCCAACTTTTAGGAGAAGGCAGTAGCAACCCACTGCAGTACTGTTGCCTGGTAAAACCCAATGACGGAGGAGTCTGATAGGCTTCAGTCCATGCGGTCACAAAGAGTCGGACACAACTGAGCGACTTCCCTTTCACTTTTCACCTTCATTCATTGGAGAAGGAAATGGCAACCCACTCCAGTGTTCTTGACTGGAGAATCTCAGGGACGGAGGAGCCTGGTAGGCTTGCCGCCTATGGAGTTGCACAGAGTTGGACACGACTGAATGACTTAGCAGCAGCGGCCAACTTTTAAATTTCATCTTTTCTTTTGGCTGAGCCCCGTGACATGTGGGATCTTAGTTCTGTGACAGGGATCACACCTGCACTGCCTGCAGTGAAGTCTTAATGACTGGACTGCCACGGAAGTTACCCTGGCTCATATTTTAGATCCTGACTCCACCAACAATCATGGTATATTAATACCTTCTCTGCTTTCCCACCTCTAAAATGAGGACGTAATGGCACCTGTATCATAGAGTCATTAACTGGAATTTAATGAAATGATAGAGATGAAGCACGGTGTACACCTCCAGCATGTAATGAAGATCCAGTGCCTGTTAGCTGGTCACTCCCACAGCCAGAACAATGGCTCAGTGCTTTTGCCTGTTCTCTTCTGGGAGGCTCACTTGTTTAGTACAGAACAGCTATTACTGTTTTACTTCTTCATGAAAGTGCTACATGCATATAGTTTAAAAAAAGTCTTTAAAACACAGAAAATTCAAAAGTAAAAGTTGTTCTTTCTCATCTTTCAAAAACCTATTTCCAAAGACAACTATGATTTTGTTATCAAATCTGTGGGCTTTTTTGTTTTTGAGTGTTGACAAAAAATGGGAGCATTTTTTTTCATACTGTCCCAAAATGTAAGAATCTTAAACATCTTTTTGTGTCAGTGTGTATAGCCCCACATCCTCCTTTGGACCAGCTGAATAACATTCCATCATTTTTTTCATGGGACCTCTTGATGGACATTGTGGTGGTTCTCCGTTTAGGGAGGGTCTGTAGGCCTTTCACTGCGGTGCCACTTTCCTGCAGGACCATGGAGGTGTTGCAGGCTGGCTTTTTAAATGACTGTGAGGCAGAATCAGTTACTCAGGACTGTTACCATTACTGTAAACCAAGAAACTCAGGGACTTCTCCTAAAACTCTGTAAAATCAGAAACCACAATGACCTTCAGGGTTTGCCCTTGGGGAACCAATAGGAAATGTGTTGCCTGACTCAGAATTCCAGACAGTTAGAGTGGTTTCCAGCTTAGAAGGCCTTCCAACCCTTTTCTCCCTAGTTCCCAGAGGCGCGGACATCACCAAACAGATTGTAATTGGCACTCCTGGGACTGTCCTGGATTGGTGTTTCAAGCGAAAATTAATTGATTTGACTAAGATTCGTGTGTTTGTGCTGGATGAAGCCGATGTGATGATCGACACGCAGGGATTCGCAGACCAAAGCATTCGTATTCAAAGGTAACCTTCACATCCATCCTTTTCATCCTGGATCTTCTGTCCAGATAAGGGATTTCATTTGTCCACTGCTCTTCACTGTCTTTACTGCTTATTCCCCACTTCCTTCTCCTTTAAAGCAGATTGGGTTTTCCTGATTTTCAGGAGCTCAGTGAGCCTTCGACCTGTAATTTCCCACTTCATCTTGTAATCTTGGTTTACTCTTGTGCCCTAGGCTCACAGATGGAATCCATATAGTGGGTCTGCACCAAATTTTGCCAGTAATCTTATATTTGAGCAAAATTCTAAAGAGAATTTATTAAAACCCCATAGTGCTATTGTAAAGACACAGTAACCTGGGGTCATCAGCCTAGTGGTCTAGTCCTGACCTTGCCTGTAAGTTGTTAAGTAAATCTTGTAATTTTGCTAGGCCTCTCTCCCAGGATCCCCATGGGGCTTAAAATTTCAGATTATCAGGCCTAACCTGAACCTTACAGAATCAGAATTTCTGAAGTGGGACTCTCTGTATCACTTATTTTTAAAGTACTTATGGTGATGGTGGTGTAGTCACTAAGTTGTGTCCGACTCTTGCAACCCCGTGGACTGTAGCCCACCAGGCTCCTCTGTCCATGAGATTTTCCAGGCAAGAATACTGGAATGGGTTGTCATTTCCTTCTCCAGGGGATCTTCCTGACCCGGGAATCAAACCCTGGTCTTCTGCATTGCAGGCAGATTCTTTCCCAACTGAGCTACAAGGGACTGTGTTAAAATCAAATAGGATATTGAAAGACTAATAATGAAAACCAGTAATTCCCTGGCCCCAAACCCTAGAGAACACTGTCCATTTGGGCATTAACTGTCATATCTTTAAATAGCAAGCTCGCATTGCTGCTTCTCATTGTATATTGTCTCTTCCGAGGTGGCTCAGTGGTAAGAATCTGCCAGTGTAAGAGACTCGGATCGAACCCTGGGTTGGGAAAATCCCCTCGAGAAGGAAATGGCAACCCACTCCAGTATTCTTGCCTGGGAAATGCTATGGACAGAGAAGCCTGGCGGGCTACAGTTCATGGAGTTGCAAAGAGTTGGACGTGACTGAGCAGCTAAACAACAGCGGACTTCCTATCAGAGAAAGTGGGCATTTAGTCCTTCTATACCACCCCCACGCTCACTTTCCTGTCCCCTCCATGGCCTCTCGGTGGTTTGTCATAAGAGTTTGGTTACATTAATGGTCAGTATTAATATTATTATCACAACACAAGTATTGTTAACTGTGGAGCATTGAATTATTATAATGTGGATCATTGAATTATTATATTATAATATATATAGTATATATAATTATATATATTATATATATATTGAATTATTATATTATATATGTGGGTTTGTTGTTGTTTTGGCTGCACTGGGTCTGTATTGAATTTCATGGACTTTCTCTAGTTGCACTACATCTGCCCCAGGGCTTGCAGGCTCAGTATTCGTGGCTTGTGGGTATGTGGGATCTTAGTTCCCTGACCAGGGATCGATCCGTTGTCCCTCACACTGCAAGGCAGATTCTTAATCACTGGACCACAAGGGAGTCTCTAATTATGTTTTTTTGTGTGTAACTTTTCCCCCTGAAGTTGCCTTTTTCCTTTTTTAGCTACTATCATTATGTAGGAACCTTCAATTTTTTCCCTACCTATTTCATCAGAGGTGTCATATGTCAGTGATATCTCTAGATAGTCAATTCCATCTTACAACTCCATTGGTTTCTTTTTTCCCAGACACTCTCCCACACACACTGCCTCTGGTTCTGGCCTGGACTGGCTGCACACCTGCAGCCAAGGTCATGTCACAGTCCCCCCGTCCTCGTTTACAGCTGTGAGTCTCCCGTCCTGTGGTCCTTTTGCTTGGTTTACTGAATGTGCTGGGACATACAGTCCAGTGACTTCCTGCAAAAGGAGGTGGAGGAAGTCCATTTTCTAGCCCGTGCATGTCTGAAAATGTTTTTATTGTGCCTGTAAATTTGATCTCTCAGTTGGTTTTTTCTGGATGTGGAGTCTTATCCTAGAAAGCTTTCTCCCTATAAATTCAGAAACAGTGTTGAAAACAGAAAACCTGTTGGTTTTTTTTTATTGTTTGTTTTTTTTACTATAGTTAATACTCTGTTTCTGGTATTGCTACTGGAAAGTTTAATGTCATCCTTATCCCCAGACTTTTGTTCTTTCTTCTCTAGAAGATTTTGGAATATTTTTATCCACAGTATAATGAGACTTCTCGGTTGGTTCATAATTTTTTTCTTCATTGTTCAACACAGATAGCATGTGCTTTTCATTTCCAGAATTTGTGTCGACCAGATCTGGGGTAATTTCTTATGTTACTTCTTTCCCTACAGTGACCAACCTTTTAGGAAGCCAACCCTGTCACAGCAGGGAAATACACACACACACACATATATATATCATGTATATATAATAATATAATACAGGAGAACTAATCATGCACATGTGTCATTACTTTACATAAAAATATGTAAAATATATGTTTATTTGAAATTATATATCATTATCTACTTTTCTGTTTAAACAAAACAAACAGTTGAACTAAACTGTGGCAATTGGTAGTAATTCATAGGAGAATTAGTTAAATATGCATGAGAAAAATACAGTAATGTTCGATCTCTGATACAGCAGTATAATCTTATAAAACATGATTGGATGCTTCAATTTTGGAGGCTGTGCTGTTGTATATATTTTTTTCTTTTTGACTCCACCACACAGCTTGTGGGAGTTTAGTTCCCTGACCGGGAATCAATCCTGGCCCTTGGCAGTGAGACCACAGAGTCCTACCCACTGGACCGCCAGGGAAGTCCCTACTGTATATTCTTAAAATACCGAATTACAGAACTTTTTGTGAAGAGACTGTAAATCCATTAGAACTAATTACACCTACTACCTGTATTTAATGACAGAAATAGTAATGACACTTCGCTTTGTGTCTGACAGTGCTGTTGGATGTTTCTCTTTTCCAGTGTCCTTGGGACTCCTTGCAGTCTTCTCTCCTTGTATGTGGCAGTAAAACAGAATATGGTCAAATGTAAAATTCACTTTGATTTGCAGCTCTGCCATCAGTAAGCCCACACTGATTCTTTTTTTAAAAACTTTTTGGAGTGTAGTACACATGCACAGTTCCTCTACAACGTTGTGTTGCTTTCTGCTGTAGAGCATAGTGAATCAGTTATACACATGGCCACTCTCTTTTAGATTCTTTTTCAATATATGTCATTACAGAGTTTTGAGAAAGAAGGTTGATATGTCCCTCGTAGCTCAGTCGGTAAAGAGTCTGCCTGCAGCACAGGAGACCCGGGTTCGATCCCTGGGTCGGGAAGATCCCCGGGAGAAGGAACTGGCAAGCCACTCCAGTATTCTTGCCTGGAGAATCCCATGGACTGAGGAGCTGGGCAGAATACAGTCCATGGGGTTGCAAGAGTCAGACACGACTTCGTGACTAAACCAAAACCATGTGTTATTAACAATCGCAAGAGGGTCCTGGGTGTGAAACACGAAATGACTAGGTGGTGAGGGAAAAGCTCTGGAGTTGGTGCCATTGAGAGAAAGAAGGACGAATGTTTGTTCAGTGTGGAATAGTGGTTGGGAAGGATATGCAAAGATCCAAAGGCAAGTTAAAAGGGTATGTTTATTCAAGGAAATCAAGGAAGAAGAGGGCTGCAGATTAATGAGAAACCAGGGAGACTGACTTCCTTTAGTTGCTGTGGGAGGAACAGTTTAGAGAAGAAGTGAGAATGCTGATTAGGAGGTGCATGGGTGTAGTGTTTAGTATTAGAGTTTCAGTAGTAAAGACAGAAAAATGGAAGCATCTGCGATATACTTTGAGTGAAAATGTACTGACCTGCTAGGAGGGAGAGAGGACTGAATATCAAAGACTCCCAAGTACTTGCTATATGCCACTGGGTAGAAGTATCACTACTCACTGAGGAATCCTCGACGTGTGGCATGAAAGGGGGAGATGATTCAACTCACACATATTACATCTGAGAGTTAAGTGAGCCGTTCTCGTAAAGATGGCAAAAGGGCAGTAAATATGTGACTGTGTAGCTCAGGAGATAAGGCGGAGAAGTCACATTTGAGCAGGGGGAGGGGTGCATGTGGAAGATGACATGGTTTTCTGTGTCAGTCTGACTAGGCTAGGTGGTGTCCAGCTAGCTGATAAAATGTTACTTCGGGGTGCATTTGTGAGGATATTTTCAGAAAAGCTTAGCATTTGAGCCAGTAGACTGGGTAAAGAAGATCACTTTCACCAATGAGGGTGGGCATCATCTAATCCACTGAACAGAACAGAAATGTGGAAGAAGGGCAGATGTGCTCTCTGCTTGAGCCAGGGCAGGCACCCAGAATCCTGGTTCTCAGGCCTTTGGACTCAGACTGAACTTTACCAGACTTTCCTGGTCCTCCCGCTTGCAGACAGTGGACTGTGGGACCTCTGGGTGTCCATAATCACATTAACCAATTCAATCATTCAATCAACCAATCATCAATCCTACTGAATCTGTATCTCTAATACAAATTTTGGTACTGAGAATGGTTCTGCTTAGTCGCTTAGTTGTGTCCTACTCTTTGTGATCCCATGGACTGCAGTCTTCCAGGTTCCTTTGTGCGTGGAGATTCTCCAGGCAAGAATACTAGAGAGGGTTGTCATGCCCTCCTCGAGGGGATATTTCCAATCCAGGAATCGAACCCAGGTCTCCCACCTGCAGGCAGATTCTTTACCAGCTGAGCTACCAGGGAAGCCTGAGAATGGTTTCAGATGAAGAGCATTTTAAAGATGAGTTTTCTGAATCAGTTCTGATGCTTCTGAATTGGCTCTCTAATTTGATTAGATTTAAAGATACTAATGACTATTTCCAGTAGTATAGAGAGCAGTGACAGTCCATGCCAAGATCTGGAAATAGAGATAAGCAGTGTATCTCCACTCAATACTCCTAATCAGCCGCTTTCAAGAAACAAGCATCAGATGACTGTGTCTTTATACTGTGAAACTTTTATGTGGAGATCTAACAATTAAGATTACCTAGTTACTCTCCGTATCAGACAATGTGGTAAAAGGATGACTTCGGGGATTTGAAATTTCCAGCTCAAGAACCACATAAATGACTGGAAGCTTCTACATGTGCCGTGCAGACCTTTAGCTCCTCCTGCAGCTAAGGGCTGATATTGCTGAAAACCAAACACAGAACCTCATACTGTGTATCTACAATTAGAAAAGAATAGGACACTATAAGATGGGATGATAATGTAGGGATGCAGAGCCTCTAAATTCTGAAGAGTCTTCTTTGCTGGTGGAAGAGTCTTCCCATCCCCATAATAATTTAATTCGACCATACTTAATTTCATTATACCCATAGCTTTGATAGTTGCGGTAAATAATACCAAATATGAGACATGTATGCATATACTGCCCTTAAAGAACTGAATCATCTTGGGAGGATAAGAAATACATACTTGGAAAAGTAATAAAATAAGAAGCATGGTGTGAGTACCAGGGCTTAGGATGTAAATAAGAATGATTGGGAATAACATACTTGAGTTGGCCCTTTAAATAGATTTAAAATGAAAGGATTTGAGAACTGAAAGCAATTAACATAATATCTAATGTAATTCCATTTAATAACTGAGAAAACAAACACAGAGAAACTGACTTGTCCCAATTATGATAGCAACTTACTGGGAACAGAATTCTGGTCTCCTGATTCCTGACTTTCGCTGTTTGCTTTGCAACTACTGCCTTTGTGACTGCTAAAAAAAAAAGGAGAGAATGAGAGGTGAGCAAAGAAGGCCCTATGAGTCATATGAGCACTAGGAGAAATGTACATCCTTGGCATACATACATATGGATGATATCATCCGTATCATCAGCATCATATACATTACATATGTCATACATATATAAGCACTAGGAGAAATGTACATCCTTGGCATACATACATATGGATGATGATATCATCCGTATCATCAACATCCTTCACTGCTGATATGTGAATGCTCAGTAAGCAGACTGGTGAAGGGCTCCTATTATGAAGTATCAAAAAGTAAGACTAGAATGGAATGAGCACCTTGGGATGAAAAGATAAGATTAAACCAAACAGAATATTAACAGTCTCAGTCTAGGTATTTTAGATGTTAAATAAGAAATAAAAGTAAGTGCTTTATGAATTTAAAAACAGGTCAGATTCCAAAGGCTGAAAGTAATCAGGGCTGGCTTAGTGGAAGGGATAAATTGGAGATGAACATTCAAGAGGTATAGGATTTGAGAGAAGAGGATAATTTAGATAAGGTAAGGAAATCCTAGGACCTGGAAAAGCAGGCTGAAAAGGCATGATGGCTCAAAATGATGCAGAGTAAGGAAATCCAAAGTTAAACAAACCAAGTAGCTTTGAGGAGAGTGAAGACAGAAGACTAACTAGAAGCTTGAGTAGAGGGTACCTGGGAAATAGGCTGAAAAGGCATAATGGCTCAATGGTGCAGAGTCCCAGGAAGGCTGACTGTACTCTGACAGAGACCACTGCAGGTGCTTAAGCAGAATAACTTGATTAACGTTTTAGACTCATATGGCAATGACATACAGGATGGACTGAGCCAAGAGAATAAAAGGGAAGGCCAAGAGCTATTTTTCTAATAAGAATAATAAGGAATTTTATATACTAAAGAATACTATACAATATTTATATACAGTGAGCTATTATTGCATAGACACTATGCTAGCTTTTCTCATTTAATTCTCACAAAAACCAAATGAAGGAAGTCAAATTATTATCTCCCTCTCCATCTACTGTGCTATACAGTAGGTCCTTATTAGTTATCTGTTCTATACACACACACACAAACACACATATATATGTATATATATATATGAGAAGCCCACAGTGATTTTTGGTATCAGTCCAGTGAGATATCCTCTGAACAAAAGTGCCCAAGCATAGAATACTTAGGAGCTAGTAGCAGTGATTTTTAGACCTATAAGAATTTCCAGCTCCCTCGGAATGTTCTTCCACTGCATCCGCACACTTGTTTTGGTAGACCAACTATTTGTCATTCAGATCCTTTGCATCCATAAATCCATCATCTGGGTCATCCATGCCTAAAATGTCCATCATTTTCAAACACCCCAAAGTTTGTTAGATCTCATCATATGTGAAACCTCTCCTGCTCAGGAAAAAAGATTATAAACCACAGAAGTGACTTAGACTTGTGAAATTCAAAGATGGATTCCTTACAAATTAAGTAAAGAAATGAGAAAGTCCTCAACTTAGCTGGACTTCGGAAGCATTTTATTTCTATAAAAGGAAAAATAAGTCATTTTTTGCTGCAGGTTTTTTTTTTCCCCTTTTGAACTATTTATTTTGTTTGCAGTATAGCCAGTGAACAATATTGTGATAGTTTCAGGTGAACAGCCAGGGGACTCAGTTCAGTGCAGTCGCTCAATCGGTACGACTCTTTGTGACCCCACGTACTGCAGCATGCCAGGCTTCGTGCCAATCACCAACTTTCAGAGCTTACTCAGACTCAGGTCTGTAGAGTCGGTGATGCCATCCAACCATCTCATCCTCTGTCATCCCCTTCTCCTGCCTTTAGTCTTTCGCAGCATCAGAGTCTTTTCCAATGAGTCAGTTCTTCTCATCAGGTGGCCAAATTATGAACTGGTTGGATCTCCTTGCAGTCCAAGGGACTCTCAAAAGTCTTCTCCAACACCACAGTTCAAAAGCAGCAATTCTTCAGCACTCAACTTTCTTTATGGTCCAACTCTCACATCCATACTTGACTCCTGGAAAAACCGTAGCTTTGACTAGACAGACCTTTGTTGGCAAAGTAATGTCTTTGCTTTTTAATATACAGGTATTCATTCTCCAAACCTCCCTCCCATCCAGACTGCTGCAGAACATTGAGCAAAGTTCCATGTGCTGTACAGTAGGTCCTTGTTAGTTCCCCATTTTAAATATTTGCTGTGAGTTTTGTTGCAGCCTTTACAGAACACCAGACAACTTGGGTGTAGTCAGTATACAACATCTTCATTGCGACTTCACTTTCATTTTTCACTTTCATGCGTTGGAGAAGGAAATGGCAACCCACTCCAGTGTTCTTCCCTGGAGAATCCCAGGGACGGAGGAGCCTGGTGGACTGTGATCTGTGGGGTCGCACAGAGTCAGACACGACTGAAGTGACTTAGCAGCAGCAGCAGCAGCATTGGTCATCAGACTGTTTTGGAGATACAGTGTGTTAATTGTGTTTTACTATAATCTCTTTCTCATCCTTAATTTATTTCTAAATTAGAGATGGACATTGTTTTTGTCTCAAGCTTTGAAAATAGACTAACATTTTAAATCCTTTCACTGGCCAGCTACAATGGCTGGCATCTTGTAGAGACACATGCCCAAGGGAGCACACTGCTTCCATTTCTTCACAGAAAGAAATCTTATTGAAATAAAAGAGAAATCTTATAAGGCTTCTGCAAGTTTGACCTAACAAAGAGCCCCAAAACTTTGGTAGTGAACAGCTCAGTATCACAGGGAAGCAAATTGTATGCCTTTTTAGTAGTGTTGTGTACAAAGGCTGCAGACGTTTAGCTGGTAAGGGCTGTTCGTGTTCTTTGGTAAGGAGTTCACAAGTTGAATGGAATCTGCCAGAATTTATATTTGCTCTGTCTGCTGCCCCTGCCGGGGGTTGAACAGAGGCTGGTTTGTGTTTGGATACAACGTCTAGCAACCTTTTGTTTTATATTTTCTGTGTTGTATAAAAACTTCATAGAAGTCAAGATGTTTTTAAGACTCCAGTTTTTAGTTTTTCCTTCCTTTTGTTTAAAATAAATTAAACCACAGCACTGTCCAAAAGAAATACAATGCAAGCCACATGTGTAATTTAAAATTTTCTAATAGCTGCATTAAAAAAATAAACAGGTGAAATTCATGTTATGAAAAAAATCATTTTGTTTAATTTGACATATCAAAATGAGTGTCTTAACAAGTAACCAATGTTTTATCAGTATAAAAATTATTAATGAAATAGTTTGCATTTTTTTGCATACTAAGTCTTCAAAATCCAATGTGTTCTACAGAACACCCCATGGTTCTTTCCCTTAGGTAATTTGTATAAATTTACTTTTTGGAAGGAAATGGCCCCGGTCTTGGGGTACCAGTCCTGGGGCCGTCTTTTTTCAGATGAAAGATTGTAGTAGAACAGATGGCCAATGCAGATTCTCCTCCAGTCTCTTCTCAGTCCCCCACCCCCTGCCAGTCCTTCCTCTGAATTCTCTGGTCTCACAGGTCTTAGACCTCCCAGGGTTCTGAGACATCCACTGCCTTTCCATCAGCATTTCCCTCTGTAGCACACGTATCTTAGCTTCACCCACCTTCTCCATTGTCATGGATTTCCACCTTGCAAAAATATATTGAAATGTCTCTTCCACCCATTTGTCTTCTTGAATTGTTCACGTTTTGTGAGTTCATATCTTCATCCCTTTATAATCACAACAGTGTGATGTGGGGCACTGAGACCGTAACACGTGGAGTCAGTTTCCCACAATCAGCCCGAAATCAGTCCAGTTGTGTGAAAAGCTCCTGGGGATTCAGGTCCCAGGCTTGAAATAATGTTTGGGGCTGAGCTGTATGAACTCTCCTGTTTGCTTTTAGCACAAAGGACTTTTCCTCTTAAGTGCTCTGTTGTCTTCTCAAAGGCAGTGATTTCTCTCTGGTCTCTCTTCTGTTTTTTTGAAAACTAACTTTTTAATTGATGTTTAACGTATGTACAGAGAAATATCCAAATGGTACGTGTACACTGGGTGGATTATCACAGAGAGGCTATGCTCATGGGACAGTGGATCCAATCAAGACCGAGATCTTTCTCAGTGGTGCTCCAGAAGGTGCCCTGCAGGCCCTCTCCTGTCACCAGCCCTCTCTCCTCCTCAGACTTAGCTCTGTCCTAACTGCTGACTCTGTGGGTTCATCTTCACTGTTTTTGAACTGGGGTATCAATTGTCCTGTGTTCAGTGTGGGTTTAGTTTGCATTTTCCATGCAGCAGCATCTTCCCCTTCTGCACCCCTTTTATTTATATCCAGGTCTTCCCATTCCACATAGACTTCATGTGACTGTTCTTCCCCGCTCAGCAGATAGAACATCTGCCGTTGGGTGATGAGCCTCTGTGGCCTTAATCTGCATGGAGCTCGTGTGAGATGATTGCCATAAACGGCCCCTGGACTGACACCCTAGGCTCCATAAGCCATCTCTCCTAAGGAGAAGACAGGCTTGAAAACCCCCAAGCCCTCCAGATCTCTTAGCTTACCTTCACTCTGGAGCCCCATGTGCAGTTTATGCATTTCCCCAAACCCTGGGTGGGAAGGAGGGGCTGACACGTGGCACTCCGCAGCAGGTGTGGTTTTTGTATCCACAACGCCCTTCACAGTGACCCTGGAGTAGGAGCAGGGGCGTGGGGGGCAGCTGATGACCGTGGGCGTCCGGTGCTGGAAGCTGCCCCCTGGAGTGGGACAGGCCTGGCAGTTGATGATGCCCTTTTCCCTTCTCTCTCCCAGAGCTTTACCCTCCAAGTGCCAGATGCTCTTGTTTTCAGCGACCTTTGAAGACTCTGTGTGGCAGTTTGCTGAGCGAATCATTCCTGACCCCAATGTTATCAAGTTACGAAAAGAGGAGCTGACCCTGAACAACATCCGACAGTACTACGTGTTGTGTGAGAACAGGAAAGACAAGTACCAGGCTCTCTGCAACATTTACGGCGGCATCACCATAGGCCAGGCCATCATCTTCTGCCAGGTAACTCCACTGGGACTCGCCTTCCTCCTGCCCAGACTTCCGAGCAGATGGGGGCAGGGGACAGTCAGGTGACTGAGAGCCAGGGAGCCGGGCCCTGTGTTCCACACTGTTTATTCATGATGTCGTTCAATTTTCAGAGCAACTTTGAATAGAGATTACTTGTATTTTATGGGTGACACTGAAGTAATGGAATAGGACTTCAATATGACATGAAACAGAGGTCCTCCTCCTTTTATGTTTATTTAAAAACTTTTTTCTTTTTTGGCTATGCCATGCAACTTGTAGGATCTCAGTTCCCGGACCAGGGATTGAACCTGGGCCATGGCATTGAAAGCCCAGAATCCTAACCACTGGAATTAGGATTAGGGCCTCCAGGGAACTCCCCAGGCATCCTTCTTTTAGAGGGACTGCTTCTAACATGTCCCCATTCAGGTCGATGTTTACTGTGGTATTTTCACAGATACCTTTTATCAGGTTAAGAATGTTCTCTTCGTTTCCAAACTTACTCTGAGCAAGGCAGCCACTCAGTTACTCACTGTTGATAGCCCCTTATTTTTCTTTTCATATTTACTTTTTCCCTCTGACGTTGTTCGTGTTCCTGTTCTTGATTGTATTTTTTCACCACTACATGAACACTGTCAGCTCCATGAGAGCAAAGTCTGTTCCACATACCTCCACGCCCCCATCCTGGAAGAGCCCCGCCCAGCAGTGACTGGCCTTGGAAACACACCTGTAAAGGAAAGTGCAGCCCTGCCACAGACTGGCCATGTAACCCTGGGCAGATCACTTAATGGTTTTACGTTTTAGGTTGATTTTTTAGTTTTTTCAAATGAGCTTAGACACCTACTTCATCAGATCATTATGAAAGCAGATGAGCGTGATGTAAGTAAAGGCTTTTGCAAGGTGCCTGGCACACACAACAACTTAATCATCACTGTTGTCGTTCAGTCACTGAGTCGCATCTGAGTCTTTGCAGACCCATGGACTGTAGCCTGCCAGGCTCATTTATCCATGAAATTTCTCAGGCAAGAATAGTGGAATGGATTGCCATTTCTTTCTCCAGGGGTCTTCCTGACCAAGGCATCAAACCCACATCTCCTGCTCTCTTGCACTGACAGGTGGATCCTTTACCACTGAGCCCGTCATCATTCTTAGGTTACCTCATTTTATCATCTGACCACCACAAGAGGTGGACAGAGCATTTTATTCTCTGTTTCAGGGCTGAGAAGCAGAGCTCTGACAGGTTGAGAGGGTTGTGCCCCTTAGAGGCCCGGGGGCAGGAGAACTCCCTGCCACATTCACAGATCTCTCTAGGCCTGAAAGGAAGGGGGAGCAAAACCCCTCTGCAACCCCCGTGCCCCCAGCTCCCATGCCCTGCAGACGTGAGTGCTGCACACACAGTGAGGCTGCTTCAACTTGGGTGTGGTGCTGGGCTTTGATTTTCCTGCAGACTCGTCGAAATGCCAAATGGTTGACTGTGGAGATGATGCAAGATGGCCACCAGGTGTCTCTGCTGAGCGGAGAGCTAACTGTGGATCAGCGAGCTTCCATCATCCAGAGGTTTCGGGACGGGAAGGAGAAAGTCCTTATAACCACCAACGTCTGCGCTCGAGGTGTGTATGTGTGTATTTAAAGTCAAGTTTATTGAGGTTATCATTTACATGTGATAAAATTCACTCTTTTTAAGGATGTGGTTCAGTGAGTTTTGACAAACGTGTAGTCATGTACCCATCACTATAATCAAAATGCAGAACAACTCCATCTCCCCTCAAAATTTCTCTGTGCTCCTTTGCAATCAGTCTCTGAAATTAATGGCCCCTCACCACTACTGAACCAGATCTCTGCCTCTGTATTTTTGTCTCTTCCAGAATGCCACGTAAGTTAAATCACTCAGTTGGTAGCCTCAGTGTCTGATTTATTTCTCTTGACATCATACTTTGGAATTCATCAGTGTTGTAACATGTATCAGTAGGTCATTCCTTTTCATTGCTGAGTAGTATTCCATTGAATGGGTGTACCGATTCACCAGCTGATGGACATTTGGATTGCTTACAGCTCAGGGCTGTTTTGACTGAAACTGTGATAAACATTCATGTATAGGGGTCATGCAGACGTACATTTTCTTTTCTCTTGAGTAAATACCTAGGAGTAAGATTTCTCAGTCATAGGTCAGTGTATATTTAGCTTTAGAGGCAACTGCAGAACTGTTTTCCAGAATAGCCATGGCATTTTGCATTTCTACCAGCAGTATAGGAGGGTTCTAGTTGTTCTCCATCCCTGTCATAAGTGGTTTTGACACTTTTTCATCTTAACTTTTCCAGGAGATGTATGTGATGTCTTGTGTTTCTTACTTGTGTTCCCTAATGGCTAATGATGTTGGTCATCTCTCAGGTGTTTTTAATTTTAAAACTATTGACTGCTGGGGGAAAAAACCTTTGGTTTTTTTTTTTTTTTTCCAAGCAAAGGGTCTTCCTACTTTCCTCACTTCCCCATTGTATCCTTGCCTATACCACATACTCAAACCCTGTTTCCTAGTTTATTACTGGTTCACCCGACAGAGCTGAAGACCTGCCATGAGGGCTGAGCCTGGCATTTTGGAGGAATAGCCGGAAAAAGAGCCTTCCCTTCGGGAACACACCACCTCCTGACCCTTTAGACCGGCGCTGTCCAATAGAAATGCTTGCACTGATAGAAATCTCCTATTCTCTGCTGTCCAAGCCATAGATAGTAGCTTTTGAGCACTGGGAATGTGGCTAGTGTGGCTGAGGAACTGGATTTTTATTGTGAATTAATTTAAATAGCCTTGTGAAGCTAATGGTTACCATACTATACAGCACATCTGTAGAACCCCAGAGGAAAGGGGGCCCAGATAGCTCCAGAGTCAAAGCACAGTGCAGGGAGGACAAGGATCACGAGCCAGACAGCTTGTTAGTGCTGGGCGTGGAGGTCCCAGGTGAGCCCAGCAGTCTTCCTGGAAACATTAGGTGTGAGAGGTATGGATGGAAGGAGAGAACCCTTGGAAGTCTTGAGTTATTTGTACTTTATCCTGTACGGTTTGGGCAGCCAAGTTCTAAACACAAGTGCTCTGGACATTGCTGTGGCAACCATGGTGAGGATTAGAGGAGTAGGATGTGAGGGACTGGGGAGCCAGTCCAGAAATTATTGTAACAGTTGAGGCCATGGATAAAATTGATGAGAACAGTGGCTGTGGAATGGGGCGGAGCTGGGGCCCTGATGGGGAAGAGAACCTGCAGGGACTTAGCACAGCGGGAGCAGAGAGAGGGGGCTCTCTGGCTTGGTGAGAGCCCCCCCCCCCGCCACACACACACACACTTTGTACATAGTTACACCTCTGTAGAGTTCACTTCTACTGACACTCTTAACCTAGCATCGCAGACATACATACTTACAAACAAATATATGTCAAAGCAGACTTGATTCTAGACTGTCTGTGAAATGAGAATCCTCTCAGCAAATGTGGTTTTTGGATAGCTGGGTCCTCAGGTGTCCTTCCTCTCCCAGGGATTGATGTGAAGCAGATCACGATCGTCGTGAACTTTGACCTCCCTGTGAACCAAGCAGAGGAGCCAGACTACGAGACCTACCTCCACCGCATCGGGCGCACAGGCCGCTTCGGGAAAAAAGGCCTTGCCTTCAACATGATCGAGGTGGATAAGCTGCCTCTACTGAAGAAGATCCAGGACCACTTCAGTGAGTGGCACCCTCACAGTCAGAGCTGTGGACCTGCCCACACTGACAGCGACCGTGTGTCGTCAGTGGGCCTCAGGCTCGGGGTTCATGATACAACAGGATGGGGTGGGAACCAGACAGTAGGAGGTGTCCACTTCTCAGTGTCAGAGCTCCTAACCTGAGACAGGTAGAGAAAGACCTGAAAACCAAGTGGAATTAATATAAGCTCAGATTTCTATTTTATTGCTCGTTCTGGGATCTGAAGCAGATTTCACATCCATAAAGAACCGCCGTAAGTAATGAGATCCTGTAAGATTATATTGTGTCCCCAGCTTCCTTTTTTGTCTACATTTTCCTCTTCCCTGTTGTCCCAGTGACCAACTTGGGCAATCCTAAATCCTGAGTCTTGCTGCTTTCCTCCAGCCCTTCTTCCCCTCATCTAAACAAGACAGGCTCTGATAACCTGCTGGGAAGATGGCTGGGGAGCAGGCAAAGAGGAACCCTCACAGGACTCCAAACGTTATTTTTCACCTTTAGGACAGTGGTACTTATCCTCTGTGGGAAGCAAAGTATACTGTCCCTGGAGGAGTGCACATAGGCACAGATGTGGAATTTGAAATATAATTTTAAAAAGTTTGCTTACTAAGCCATCAAGGGAAGTTGGTTAAGCGCTCCTGTGTTAGAATAACAGAGCAGGGATGGGTGTGGAGAAAGACCCATTGAGATTGCCATTGCTGTGGTGATCAATGCTCCCTGTTGCCATCCAGCAACGTCCCCCCCAGGCATGTACACACCCACTTCACTCCCCGTGAACTCGGCCAGGCCCCTTCCCGGGCTCCCCTCACTGAACTCTGGCCTTTTTTTCTGCCCCAAGGTATATAGACATGTATGTTCTCTTGTCTGGTGCATTTGATGCTGTTGTGGTTGGTGTGAATTGGTTATTTGGAAACCTGCCCGTCCTCACCTAATCTAGAAAATGTTCCTATCTTGAGAATTTCCATATGAGGTGTCACTATCTTTAGAAATGTAGTTGAATGGAGTGAAATTTCATTTGGGCCCTGGGATAAGACTGTTCCATTCTCTTTTGCTTTTTTAGACAGCAGTATTAAGCAACTCGACCCTGAAGACATGGATGAAATTGAAAAGATCGAATATTGAAGAAATAACTTTATCATTTAGCTGTATTTTGGTTTATGTGAGAATGTAGGTTTTGAAGGCAATTTTTTATGTTGAGCCTTTTTCAACATGAAGCTGTTACATATGGCAAAATAAATGTCATGGTAGCCTTGGTTTTAAGACCTGAGGTTTTTTTGAACCAAATTGATGTGACGCAGTTGATTCTTTTGAATAAAAAAGTGAGATAATTTCTTACTCCAGTCTCTTCACAGATAAACATCTTTGCGGGGCTGCTGGGATGTTGTGGGATTTAGTTCATATAAAGCACCTGAGTCGGTCGTGCCACCTGTGAACAGCTCAGGGCGCCACGAGATGGCAGTAGAATGTCACTGTTTTGGCATTTGAGTGGTTGACAAGAGCTGCGCCTCCCACCCCAGGGTCTCGCCCCCACCCTCACCCACTTCGTGCACACACCCCCAGGCACAGACATACACTCTTCCCTGTGAGTAGAGGGTAAAATCTTTACAAAGTAAAACAGTTTGAAAGAGAGAACATTTTGCTTCTTTCTTAATGTTTCAACTGACATAGAGAATTTCAAAATATTTTTCTAGTTTAGTTCTTAATGTCTTCAAATGAGAGAAGATTTAATCCATCCTCAGTTATTTTATAGTCTATGAAAATGTGGTTTTATTATAGGCATTTCTTCAAGACAGGCAGTGGGGGTTGGGGGAGCCCACCTGCCGTATTAAAGAGGTGACATTTCAGGGAGCTGTTAGGTTTGTTTTTCAGACTCTCGAGGTGGATGTGAGAATCCTAGACATTTTCCTACAGGTCCTGTTGAGATGCTTCTCATTTCTCACATTTACTTCTCAAAAAAGGAAACAGTGGGCTTGAGTAAACAGGGTGGTGGCGGGGAATCAATACTCTCCCAGAAAGCCGGCGCAGGCTTTGCAATCCGCGGCCAGAGTCAGGCTGCCGTTCTGTCACACCAGGTGGCCGCCATCGCCCTTGGGGAGTGTGCCTGTCATCCCAGGTTGGAGGGTGGTTCCCGGCCTATCTCTTCTGGTATTCCACGCGCATGTCACCTGCCAATGTTTTATTCCTGTGGGCAGGGCTCAGACATGGATGAAAATCATCCAACATCCTCATCCTCCAACGTATTCATTGTGCGTCCTATAGGCCTACACACCAAGGAGGAGAGATGAGTAAGGTGTACCCGTCATTTGCGAATTCAGAGCCTCATGGCTGAGACTCCGAATAAGTCAGCTTTCTTTTAATAATGGTCTTTGCTTAAATAAGGGGCACAGAGGAGGGAGCCCCAGCACCATGGGGGCCAACTTCCCAGAGGAGAAGACACTGCATTTCCTTTTACCAGGGAGGACATAGGTTGCAAGATGCCTCCCGTCAAGTGGTACTTAGTACCATCTTGCTGTCACCTAACAGGTCCAGATCCAGTTCATCACCAGAATTACCTGGAGAACTTGGGAGAAAAATGCAGATTTCTTCCCCATACTGTACACAGAAATCCAGACTCTCTTAGAGTAGAGCCCAGAAACACAGTTACCTATCGTAGCCGAGAACAGGTAAAGCCACAGGTCCTTAAGACTGTGTTAGGAAGGGGATGCCAAGGCAAAGACAAATCCCAGGGACAGAATCTATAAAACGTGGAGCTTCTGCCTCTGAAGGTCCATGCATGTTCTCTTTTTACGTGTCTGCCTTCCTCACTGGGCCAAATCAGCTTGTCCACTCAGTACCCAACCCCCAGCACCTAATACGCACTCAGTGAATACTTGTTCTGTTGCATAAATATTCTCTTGCCATTTCTTCGTTCACTAACATCCTTCCCTGATACTTGCCATCTTAGTTTTGAACCCCAGTCCTGTAGCACAAGATGAATAACCATAGGAAGTGTGGTCCTATGGACCACAGGATCGCTAGACCTCTCACTATTTGAGGATTGAGTTGGACTTTGCATCAGCTGAGCATTGGGGGTCTCCTAAACAAGACTCTACCACTTCCTCTTCTGGACCCGATCTCTAACGGAGTCTCTACCAGTTACCCTGGCAAACGCCTTCCATTGGGCAGCTGTTCCCACGGTGTCTGCCCGCAGTGCGCATCCTTCTCCTCCCGCTTTGCCCCTCTCCACACTTCCCTTTGTCTTGCCACCGAGGAGGAGGAGAGTCATCCCCGTTCTGTGTACATCTCAGCTGTCTGCACACTGTCAGGTTTGCAAGTCAACATTCCCAAGGCTTGTCTCGGGAGCAGCACCCTGCTCAGAACTGCCAGCAGTCTCGGTGTCCTCGTACCTGGCTGGGCCAGATCGTCTCTCTCCGTGGATGCCTGCCTGAGAGAAAGAGTCCATGGAGAAGCTGGGAATGGCCAGATGATTCCAGCGCATCTGGGAGCTGGGTTAATCAGCTGTGTATTACTTGGCACCAGATACTAAACCAGACCCATTCGGTTTATCTTGGCCAGCTTCAGACCGTGAGCATATTGAAATTCCCGATTACATACAGCAGGGCTGTGATTTCCAGTGGGAACTGTGAGTGAACACCTCACCGGCGGGGGCACAGGTCCTGGACGTTAGGTGATGGATCAGAGACAACCATGAATAACAGGAAAGACGAATGCATGGGTCCTGGTCTGGTAGGATGTCTGACAGCCCTTCCCAGAAGGTGTGATGGCTTTTGCCCTTGAGAAAATATTGATGCTCCCAGCAGAGCTCAGGCCCCAGGAGGGCTCTGGCCACGTCCACATGTGTCGTCAATGGTGGGAAGTCTGGAGGATTGCTGGGGAGATGAGTGGTACCTTTCCAGACAAGACCCTGGGAGAGGAGCCAGTGTCCAACCTCGGTTCTGCTTTTGGTTCCCTGAGAGGCTCAGCCTCCTTCCCTTTGACTCAAGGCAGTGGGGGTGGGCAGGTCGGCTAGAGGACCCAGATTTAAATAGCACAACTACAGGCACGGATGCTGCAGTGGGGTCCAGGGCAAGGGGCTCCCCATGGGCCTGCTTGTCTTCACCCTCGAGCTCAGGGCCCTTCCTGCTGAACAGACAGCCCCGCAGGCTGGTGCAGAGGCCACGGTAGTTTCCCCCAAGGAACAACAGAACAGCTGGGTCCTCTTAGCTCCTCCCCCTGCTCCAGTCTCCAACACCTCCAGGGAGTCAGCCTGTATACTGAAGACCCTCATGACATGGTAACCCACAGACCAAGAAAAACCCCAGCCTTGTGCTATGCAGCAGGGAGCACCAGCGCTCAGCCTTGGGAGGAACTCCTGCAGAACTCCCCCGGCATCTTTCTACGTGTTTTACTCAAGGGCTGAGAGAAGACTTGGGGCTCCCACTCCTCCCTTCCCTCTGCTGACTCCTCCTCCCCCACGGTGCTGCTCCCTCCTCAGGCCAACATTCTCCTTTTTGTTCTCCTGGGCTCTAAGCAGGGATGGGGCAGCCAGACCACTGTCAGAGACACTGCCCTCTTCCTCCATTTCCCTTCCTGCTTCCTGTCTCAGTGGGCCCGGGCTGCTGTGACAGAATGCCACCTAGAGTGAACCAAGTCAGAAAGAAGAAGACAAATATCACATATTAAAGCATATATAGCGCATCTAGAAAGAGGATACGATCCTACGTGCGGGGCAGCAAAGGAGACGCAGACATAAAGAACAGACTTTGGAACTCAGTGGGAGGAGAGGGTGGGATGATTTGAGAGAACAGCTTTCAAACATATACATAACCATATGTAAAACAGATAGCCAGTGGGAGTTTGATGTATGAGGTAGGGCGTCCAAAGCCAGTCTTCTTTGACAACCTGGAGGGGTGGGGTGGGGAGGGAGATGGGGGTTTCAGGAGGGAGGGGACACATGTATATCTATGTTCGATTAATGTTGCTGTATGACAAAATCCATCACAATGTTGTAATTATCCTCCACTTAAAATAAAATAATTTCTTTTTAAAAACAAGCTATATATATATATAAAAATACCACATAGATTGGGGGGCGTAAACAACAGAAATGTATTTCCTTAAATTTCTGGAGGCCGGGAAATTTGAGATCAAGGTCCGGCAGGGTCGGCTTCTGGTGAAGTGCAGACTGGTCTGCCTTCTCATGGTGTCCTCACGTGGCCGAGAGAAAGAGACATGCCTTCTACCTGGCGTCTCTAATCCCAGCGTCCCACCATGGGGGCCCCCTTCACTGCCTGATTACCTCCCCAAAGCCTCACCTGCAAATACCATCACGTGGTGAGGCAAGAGGCAGTTAAAGTTTCAACATATGAATTTGGAGTGGAGCACAGTAGGCTTTCCTGGTGGCTCAGATGGTAAAGAATCTGCCTACCATTCAGGAGACCTGGGTTCAATCTCTAGGACAGGAAGATCCCCTGGAGGAGGAAGTGGCTACCCGCTCCAGTATTCTTGCCTGGAAAATTGCATGGACAGAGAAGCCTGGTGGGCTACATACAGTCCATGGAGTCGCAAAAAGTCGGACACAACTGAGTGACTGACACACAGAAGCACCATTATCTCTTTTTGGTGTGGTCTTCCACCCCACCTTTAAACATGAAACTTTTGGACTCTTCTCACAAAATACAGGAAACACACGTGAAATGGGATGATTCCTGGTTAAGAGAAGCACTCGTGTGTCCTGCAAACCCGGGGCAGAGTTCCACTGCCCACGTGGGGCTGCCAGCCCTCCCTCCCCACTCATCAGCCCTGTACTTCTGGTGCTGAGCTTAGACTCAACCAGAAGCGCTAGGAGAATGAGAAAGATGAGCACGGAAAAGATGGCCTTCCCCGTCTGGTATTCAGAACAACTGAAAGAATTTTCTAAATGAGAGTCTTTATAGATCTAAAAGTCTTTAGTTTCAGGACCTCCCTGGCTGTCTGGTGGTTAAGACTCCACAGAGCTTCCATTGCAGAGGGCACAAGTTTGATCCCTGGTCGGGGAACTAAGATTCCACATGCTGCAAGCACGACCAAAACAAAGAAAGAAAAATAAAAGGCTTTAGTTTTTAGGGAGAAGCATAGGCAACTATCTGTTGCACTTCAGGGATTCATTTCTTTCTGATAACTTTTTTTTTTCTATTCAGTAGAGTAGCCGTGGGTGTCTACATTCCCATTTCTACTATACATTTGACATGAATGGGGATCGTCTCATTTCGTGTTGGTTTTCCCTTTGTTAGGAAGGTGATGCGGTCTCACTCAGTCCCTGAGTTTGTGATTTGTGACTTGAAATCTCAGTGGAAGGAAGCGATTGGCAAGGGAGCCCCGCTTTGTGTGAGGGTTGGGGGTGTGTTTCTGCATAGCAGCCTTGGGTGTGGCTGAGAAGGCAGAACCTAATCAGGCTGCTCTGCGAGGTGGTGAGCTCCCCACTTGCGGGAATATTCAGTCATTCAGAAGCATCTGTCACACTTGTTTGCAATGGACGCTGTAGTTCTGGTTCTTGAATTAGCTGGGGGTCAGATATAAAATGATCTCGGAGACTCTACCCATTTTAAAATGCTAAGTTTCCATGACCCCACACAGCAGACCTACACACACACACACACACACACACACACACACACACAGGAGAGTGTGAGCCATGGGAACTTGTACAGAGGAAGATTGTTTCCCATGAGCGAAAAGAAAATGGAGTGGCTAACTTTTCCTTTTAAAATGTATTTACTTATTTGGCTGCACCGAGTCTTAGTTGTGGCACACAAGCTCTTTAGTTGCTACATATGGGATCCAGTTCCCCCACCAGAGGTTGAACCTGGGTCCCCCAGGCATTGGGAGCATGAAGTCTTAGTCTCTGGACCACCAGAGAAGTCCCTGGAGTGAATAACTCTTACCTGCCTTAATTATCAGATTTGCCAACTTCCCTGTGTAACCATCTTCCCTGTGTAACCATTATACCTATTTTCATCAGTTTATGCAGAATGTGGATGATTTTTATTTAATATTTATATTATAAAAGCAGACAGAGAAGGAAATGGCAACCCACTCCAGTATTCTTGCCTGGAGAATTCCATGGGCAGAGGAGCCTGGCTGTCTGCAGTCCATGGGGTCGTGAGAGTTGGACACAACTGAGTGACTAACACAACAAAAGCAATAAAACAGCAAACAAAAGTGATGGGGATAATTACCAAAATTATTATAACATTTACTGCCTGGAAATGGTCCTTTTCATCTTAATATGACTGTGGTTGATCATAGTGCATAGATGGTATTGTGTCCTTTTATTTGAAACATTCATTGGAAGGACTGATGTTGAAGATGAAACTCCAATACTTTGGCCACCTGATGCAAAGAGCTGACTCATTAGAAAAGACCCTGATGCTGGGGAAGATTGAGGGCAGAAGGAGAAGGGGACGACAGAGGATGAGATGGTTGGGTGGCATCACTGACTCAATGGACATGGGTTTGGGTAAACTCCGGGAGTTGGTGATGGACAGGGAGGCCTGGCGTGCTGCGGTTCATGGGGTCGCAAAGAGTTGGACACGACTGAGCGACTGAACTGAACTGATTTGAAACATTAAAGTGTTTTTTTCATGTTACTACATAGTCTTTGGAATTATTATAATAACACTGATTGATTAGATTATCCTATCAGGTGACTATAACGCAATGCATATTACTATCCTGGTTGAACATTTATGTGGCTGTCCAGCTTTTCAATATTATAAATAATGCTGGAAATTCCCTGGTGGTCCAGTGGTTAGGATTTCACACTTTCACTGACAAGGGCTCAGGTTTGATCCTAGGTTGGGAAACTAAGATCCTGCAAGCCATGCAACAAGGCAAAAAAAAAAAAAAAAAAGCTGCAGCAAATCTTTCCCATTATTTTGAATTATTTCTTAGAATTAGAGATGTTTATATTACTCCCACTCATTTCACCTCACCTACCCATTTTCATTTCAAAATTGCTTGGTAACTTTTTCTGGTTTACATCTCTTTTAATACAAAGTTCCTTTTTTTTAAATTTTTTTTTGGCATGTGGTTCACTGTTTGAAAAACATCTGTACTGTGCTTTGCCCATTTGTCTTATGAGATATTAATTTTGTCCTTATTAAGTTTGCGAAATACCTGTGTGACTTGGTTTTTCCAAATAAAGAGGTTAACTTTTTACTGAACATATGCTTTTCTAGTTTGCCCTTTTTATTTGTACTATGGCTTTTACACACGAAACTATCTCATTTTCATAGTGAAATAATTCAATAGTTGTATGGATTTTGTCTGCTGGTTCTAGAATGTTGACCCTGCTCTGGGAAACATTCAGTTTTATTCTTGAGTATTATTGTATGATTTTAGCTTTAAATTATTCGTATGATTTTAGCTTTAAAAAAGATATTGGCTGTATTTTCCCTTTTTAAAAAAAGCTAATAATTCCAATGCCTTTCAATGAGAAATCTTTCTTTTTTTCACTTTCTTCTGCTATTTCCTTTATCTTAATAAACTTCTATATACCTCCACACATACAGAAGGATTCTGGGTACTTAATTCCAGTTTATTCCTGTGCCAGTGCTATAATTTTAAGTATTATTGTTATATAATGCTTTAATGTAAGGGCTTGTTCCTCCTTTTGGCTATCTTAATTCTCATCTTTTTAAAAAAATATCATTACCAGTTTTATTCTTCAAGAGTAATTTTAGATCCATGTCCTCAACTTTCAAAAACCCTCTTAATTTTTATCCGTACCCACTTGGCAGTAATAATTTATTTACTCAGTCCATACATTAATTGGTGGAGAACTGATTTCTTTACAATACTGAATCACGAGGTAGATCTTTCCTGTCTCAAAAAGGTCAGGAAGGGCACCTGGAGCCAAGGCACAAGGGGATGGACAAGCATGGCCTGCCCAGGAGGCTGTGACCCCCAAGGGCGGGGAGGTGAGGAGTCTCTCTGAGTGTTCCCAGGCTGGGCCGGGCACGCCCTCCTGCTGACTTGTCTGCCTGAGGGAGCCCAGGTGAGAGACAGTGACACGTCTGGAGGGATCAAGAGACCTGGCTTCTAGTCCCACCCCCCAAGGCCCCCCAGCTCTGAAATCCTTCTCATCGCTGCTTCGTGTGGGGTAAAACGTGGTGGTGCAGGAAGGTACCCTCTTAACCCATCTTGCACCCAGACCAGTGCCTGCTGCTCGCTCATGCCCCATTCCTACAGGAAGAGCAGGGAAGGAAGGAATGGCATCGCTCCAGCTTATAGAAGAGTTTAGACCCTGCCTGTGTGTTCAGAGTCCCCTCGCCCAGCCATGAGTGTAAACGAAACCGCCAAGAAGCATGTTAAGCTGGGGCCCTGAGATCCCAGGTCTGGGTGGCTATGATGCCCTTCACCTGCAGAGCACATTCTGAGTAATGAAATCCTAGAACACCGATCTAGGTAAGACGTCTTGGCTGAAAAAGGAGAGGTAGTGGACAGGAGGTTTGCCTGGAGTCTTAGTCACAATGATGCTTTAAAAGTTTGCGTGTAGACAAGAAACGTGGAAACAAAAGAGTTGGATACATCACAGCAGGGGTCCCCAACCTCTGGGATCTAATGCCTGATGATCTGAATTGGAGCTGATGCAATAATAATAGAAATAAAGAGCAAATAAATGTAATGCACTTGAATCATCCTGAAACTATCCTCTCCACCCACTGTCCGTGGAAAAGCTGTCTTCTCACGAAACCAGTCCTTGGTGCCAAAAGGGTTGAGGACCCCTGTATCATAGGGCTGGTGAGGTTGTGGGTGACTTTCAGGAATGTGTTTGTTGCTCTCAGTGTTTGCAAAGACTACAAACTCTAAGGACCTCTCCTGGTGCAGGAAAAGCAAAAGCGGTGGTTGGTCCCGTGGCGACTGGGGGTCGGCCAGGCCACATCATTCACTGTCCTTTCCCTGAGTGACTACACACGCCCCTGGAGGTAAGGTTGCTCTGTGGTTGGGGAGTTTTCAAAACATTTTCCAACAGCCTGCCTGAGTTTGCTCTAGTTTAGAAACGTTTGAGGCTGTACCCACAGCACTGAGGGTGAAGTGTGACCAGCCGCCCACCTCTGGTGCGGACACAGCCTTGATGGATGTAAGAAAACCCCCTGGTTCCCCCATTAGAGTTAACCCGCTCCCCGGCCAGATGACCAGCAATGCCTTCCACCCTACTCCCCTCCCCCGAAAGCCCGCTCAGGAAAATCTCTTGAGTTAAAAGTTTGCCTTTCTTACTGGAAGAATTTTTATTAGGCAAAAGCGTTGACAAGTTTGTCATTCCCAGAATCTGCTAACACCCTCCCCCGACTCCCTTCGATTTTTAGTACTTTTTCCCTCCTCATTTCTAAAAGGGGGGAAAACTGTCTCGAACAGGCAGAGAGTTTTATCCAAGGTGTTTGGCAGTGACTCCGTGAGCCGAGAGAGATTTATGTCTCCTCCGTTCTCTGGCACTGCCTGGTGTGAGCTCACTTAAAACAACCGAATAAATGAGTTCACTTTATCCCGTCAAAATGGAGCCGAGGGCGGCATGGTACCCAGCTGGGGTCCTGGGGGACCCTGAGGCAACGTTCCTGTCTCAGTCGCCTGTGCTGAGCTCAGCTGTTTTTATGTCTGTCTGAGATCATTAAAATGAGGTGGGCAGGGAACAGAAAGCCCCGTGGAATTGGGGGCAGGACGGGAACCCCACTTGGAGTCTGGAGGCCTCAGCCAAAAGCACGAACCCAGGGGGTTGGCTTAAAAGGCCACCTCTCCCCAGCTGGGTTTGGTCTGAGTTCCTTGAAGCGCCCCACCCCCAACAGCCCTCCGCCCCCCAGTGTGGTTTCTTCTTGCAGATAGTCCCAAGAATATTGGGTTTCCTGTCTCATGAAGTCATTTTTTTTTTTTCTTTCCTGCTGCCCTACTACCACTGACAGCAGGCTCAAGAAGTCAGGGCCTTGTTGCTCTAAAAAGATGAACGTGGATTCTGTCCTGGGTGGATTTTCTGGGCCAGGCCTGGGTCCTGCCCTCTCACGTGGGTTTGGGCTCAGGAGCAACCAAGCAGCTGTGTGATTAACCTGAGGCAGAGTGATTAGGAACAGAACAGCTGCCCCCGAGGGAAGGACTATGGAGCAGAGGGAGGCTGGTCTGCCCATCCAGGAGGGGATGCCCATGTGGTCCCCACTTGCCCCCTAGGCTGGGCTTATGGCTCCTTCCAGAGTCCTGGGCTGCAGCCAGAGGGAGGGAGGGCTTTGGCTTCTGTCTTAGGATAAAGAATCAGGACTGTAACAAAGCCTACGATTTTTAAGCTTTTAAAGATGACAGAGTGTGTCTCCTAGACTGTTAGCAGCCTAAAGCTGTGTCTGCCTCCTTAGGAAGGATGGGAAGAAGAGAGGGAGGGAGTAACTCGATCCTCACTAGTCCTGGGAAGCCTAAAGATGCCATTTGACTATCAATAGATCAATGGAAAGGGCTTCCCAAGTGGCTCAGTGGTAAAACAAATCTACCTGCCATTGCAGGATTGAACATGGGTTCAATCCCTGGATTGGGGGAGATCCCCAGGAGAAGGAAATGGCAACCCACACCTCTCCCATGGACAGAGGAGCCTAGTGGGCTACAGTGTATGGTCTATGAAGTTGCAACGAGTCAGAAACAACTTAGCGACCAAACAACAGCAAGATCAATGGAAAAGGAGGTATGGTGTATATAAATGAAATGAAATGTATCATTAAACCTTGAGAAAGAAGGCGTACCTGTCATTAGTAACAACGTGGATGAACCTGGAGAATATTATGCTAAGTAAAATAAGCCAGACAGAAAAAGAAATAAGAAAAGATCCCTTTTGATAAATGCGGCAGCTGAGAGGTTGTGGTTTCCATCCTGCAGCAGATTTGGCCTTGGATAGAGGCCTGTCTGAATCCTTGGTTCTTTGCCCTTCCTGCATCAGTATTGCCCAGACTTCAGTCACTCTTTGTTTTCACCTTCTTTGCCAATTTTCACATGACATAGATGTATAAATATATCCTTAAATCAATTTATTTTTACTTAAAAAAATATAACTAGGTAGGACCTACCTGGTGATTCAGTGGTAAAGAATCTGACTGCCAACGCAGGAGACACAGGTTTAATCTCTTATCCAGGAAGATCCCACATGCCTCGGAGCAACAAATCCTGTGTGTCACAACTATTGACCCTGAGCTCTAGAACCTGGGAGCTGCAACTACTGAACCCACACGCCTCAACTACTGAAGACCACACACCCTAGAGTCTGTGCTCCACAGCAAGAGAAGCCACCGCAATGAGCAGCTGAGCACTGCAACTAGAAAGTAGGGCCTGCTCCCTGAAACTAGAGAAAAAGCCTGTCCAACAACAAAGACCCTGAACAGGGTCTTTATTTATAAATAAATAAATAAAAGTTATTAAAAATATAGCTAGTTTGACATGCTGGTTATGTTTTTCTAACATGCATTAAAGTACGAATAACTTTAGGATAATCATCATCATCCATGCATCACCTTACAAGCAGCTCAGAGTTCTCCCATGGTTCCAGAGCCGGGGCTCTCAGTGTGGTCCCCGGGTTGGCAGCATTAGCACCGTCTGAGAACTTCTTAATTCTCAGGTCCTACCACAGACCTCCTGCATCACAGAGTCATGGGTGGGGCTCAGCAAGGTCTTTTTTCACACCCTCCAGGTGATTCTGATGCTTCTTAAGCTCAGGAACTATTGCACTAGAGTGTTGGACCCCTCAGGAATGTCCTGGTTGAGTCCCCTTTGCCCCCGTATCCTGGATCCTCATGGTGTCCCCAGGACCATAGAGCATAGGAAAGCCCTGGGTGAAGCACCATATACATGTTAACTCATTAGTTAGGAAAGACAGGAAGTGTGGTATGAAAGAACATCTGCATCAAGGAAAACACCTTATCTTGAAACTTGTACATAAGGATACAAAGAGCCAATGCTGGCTCATTTCCCAGTGACTGCTTGGGTCAGAACTCAGAAGTGATCGGGAACTCCCAGCAGAGCAGCTGGCTCCCCATTGCTTAGAGCATTTCTGTCCAACAGAACTCTACAGTGATGGAAATGTTGACTAACCACTGTAGGCTGGGAGACAGTTCTCCATGGGTCTTGTATTTCTGCACATTTGAAAGCAAAGGCACTGAATGCCTTTTTTCTGGACACTTTTCAAGGGCATTTATATAGCCAACAGCCATGGAAGGAAAAGGTAGTGTCTTCCTCCAGAGCAAAGAACTTCGTCTTCCTGCCTGTTGGAAAAGATCCAGGTCTCCTAAACTCAGAGTTCTAGTCCTGTATTGTGATCCACTGCATGTCCACATAAGCAGGTATCTCCGACCCTCTTCACATTGCCCTGTGGGAATTGGAACTCAGGAAACCAGAGAAAGAAAATGCTGATACTCTGACTGCTGATACTGCTATAAATAATAAAGTCCTTATCTCAAATCCTGAATTCTCATGTCTTCTGCTGGCATCCACAGGACTGGCAGATTAACTTCCTAGCTTGCCACTAGGGCAAGAGGTGAGAGTCCTTGAATTTCTTGACACATTGTATGACATGTGGCTGTTAAAAGCTGGATATGTTTCTAGTGTGACTAAGAAACTAAATTTTTAGTTTTAAATTTCTCCTAGTTTTATTAGATACAGTTGACAAATACAATTGTATGTATTTAAAGTATAGAAAGTGATGATTTGATCCATTGTGAAATGATGGCCACAATCAAGTGAATTAACATATGTTTATGTAACTTATAGTTGGGGCTTCCCAGGTGTCACTAGTGGTAAAGAATCCACCTGCCAATACAGGAGATGCAGGAGACTTGGGTTCAATCTGTGGGTCAGGGAGATCCCCTGGAGAAGGAAACGGCAGCCTACTTTAGTATTCTTGCCTGGGAAATCTCAAGAACAGAAGAGCATAGTGGGCTAAGTCCCATGAGGTTACAAAGAGTCGGACACAACCGAACATCTGAGCATGGAGTCGCCTGAGGCCGGGGGCTGCCTTACTGGACCACATTGCTTAGAATGTTCAAGCATCAGCTGGTGTGGCCATTGGTCAAGGATACTATTGATAGAGTTTCTACACTGAGAATAAGTTGAGACTTAGGCGGACTCTAAGTTAAACTCAACATTCAAAACACTAAGATCATGGCATCCGGTCCCATCACTTCATGGCAAATAGATGGGAAAACAATGGAAACAGTGACAGACTTTATTTTCTTGAGTTCCAAAATCACTGCAGATGGTGACCGCAGCCATGAAATTAAAAGACACTTGCTCCTTGGAAGAAAAGCTGTGACCAACCTAGACAGCATATTAAAAAGCAGAGACATTACTTTGCCAACAAAGGTCTGCCTAGACAAAGCTATGGTTTTTCCAGTAGTCATGTATGGAAGTGAGAGTTGGACTATAAAGAAAGCTGAGCACTGAAGAATTGATGCTTTTGAACTGTGATCCAGGAGAAGACTCTTGAGAGTCCCCTGGACTGCAAGGAGATCCAACCAGTCCATCCTAAAAGAAATCAGTCCTGAATTTTCATTGGAAGGACTGATGCTGAAGCTGAAACTCCAATACTTTGGTCACCTGATATGAAGAACTGACTCACTAGAAAAGACCCGGATGCTGGGAAAGATTGAAGGCAGGAGGAGAAGGGGACAACAGAGGATGAGATGGTTGGATGGCATCACCGACTCAATGGACATGAGTTTGAGCAAGCTCCAGGAGTTGGTGATGGACAGGGAAGCCTGGTGTGCTGCAGTCCATGGGGTCACAAAGAGTTGAACATGACTGAGAAACTGCATGAACTCACTGAAGTTATTTTCAGTATTTGAGTTTCCCCAGCTTTGGGAAGAGTTGAACAGTGAAGAGCTATCTTTTCTTTTTTTTTATTATATCTAGGGGTGTTTCGTGGTACAAGTGAGAGATGAAAGGAAAGAGAAATTGGGCTAAGTTCAGAGCCTGGGGATGGGGAGATGGTCCTCCTGTAGGCTACATCTCTTGCAAGAGGCTTGGAGGCTAGAGGGAGCTTCCCTGGTGGCTCAGATAGTAAAGCATCTGCCTGCAACGCAGGAGACCCGGATTTGATCCCTGGGTCAGAAAGATCCTCTGGAGAAGGAAATGGCAACCCATTCCAGTACTCTTGCCTAGGAAATTCTGTGGACAGAAGAGTCTGGCAGGCTACAGTTCATAGGGTTACAAGAGTGGGACACGACTTAGCAACTAAACTTATCACCACGACACCTTAAACTTGGAGGCTAGAGAGAAAGAAGATATGGCCGGAGAAGAGGAGCAGACCAGGGGCCCTTAAAGAATTTTCTCAGCTTAGCCTCCCCTTCCCCTGAGCCTGAGAACACCTACATCTGCTCCAGGCTGGCTGAAGGCTCCTCAGGGCCCTTCTCAGCTCCCCAGGCTCCTGCCCCCTCACCTCCCAGCTCAGAACAATCTCCCCTTTGACTGGGGCTCAGGCCCTGCTGACAGGTCAGGTCATATGTACCTAATCAGGAGGAGCTAGGGCCTGAAGGATGATAAACGGGGCTTCTCCTTCAATAAAGTTTGTGCAGAATATTGGAAACAGCTGTGCCGGGTAGTGCCAGAGCCTGTGGGTACCTGAAGGGGGAGGGTTAAGATGGGGGAGCACCAGGGCAAAAGTCTAAAGGGTGCTTTGCTGCCCAAAGGCTGACAGAGCTAGTGAGCTTAATCCAATGCTAGTCTAGAATCCTGGGCTTTGAGAAGAGAGAATGCTCTGGAATCAGAGGACACGGGTCATGGCCAAGCAGATCTTGACTACCCAACAGACATTTATTTGCAATCATTGCTATTTATTTCATAAATATCACACCAACTTCTCTGCAAGTTGCTTTTCTCACCTAACCTCATGAAAGAAAGAAAGAAAGTGAAGTCACTCAGTTGTCCGACTCTTTGCAACTCCATGGACTGTGGCCTACCAGGCTCCTCAGTCCATGGAATTTTCCAGGCAAGAGTACTGGAGTGGGTTGCTATTTCCTTCTCCAGGGGATTTTCCCAACCCAGGGATTGAACCTGGGTCTCCCGCACTGCAGGCAGACGCTTTACTGTCTGAGCCACTAGGGAAGCCTAATGAAAATCCTTCTAATTTGTTTTTTCTTATATTGTGGTAAAATAGCTTCCCAGGTGGCTCAGTGGTAAAGAACCCACCTGCCAATGCAGGAGGTGCACGTGGAATTCCTGTATCTGGAAGATCCCCTGGAGAAAGAAATGTCAACTCACTCCGGTATTCTTGCCTGGAGAATCCCTTGGACAGAGGAGCCTGGTGGGCTACAATCCATGGGGTTGCAAAGAGCTGGGCACAACAGAACACACACACACACACATAGAACACAAAATTTATCATCTCAACCATTTTTAAGTGTAACTTTCAGTCATGTTAAAGTATTCGCATTGCTGTACATCCAACCTCCAGAACTTTTTCATTTTGCAAAACTAAACTTCCATACCCCTTAAACAATTCCCCATCCCGCCTCTACCCCAACCATGGACAACCACCATCCTTTCTATTTCTATGAGTTTGACCATTATAGAGGTATCTAAAGTGGACTCATACAGCGTTTGTCTTTGTGCAATTATTATTTTGAATAGCTGCATAATGTTATAGGACTGGTGTGGTGGGAAAACCTACCACAAAAAATGTTATAAAGAATTTTTTGTATCCATAACCTTGTGTACTGGAGTTTGTCAGGGTTTTTTCCTACTCCCCTATAGGATAAACTCCAGAAATGACATGACTATATTAAAGAGATGCATATTTTTAATTTTTATAAATGTTACCAGATCACTTTCTCAGAAGTCCAAGGCAATTCACATACCTGCCGGCTGCATTTGAGCGTGCGTCTCTCCCACGTCTTCACAAGCCCTGACCATCGTCATTCTTTCAAGTTTTGCGATTCCAATAAATGAAAGTGTGTCACATCTTAAAATCTGCATCTCCCTGACTATTAGAGATTGAGCATCTTCCCATAAATGTCCTGACCATTTGTTTTGTCCATTTTCAACTAGGTCATTTCTCTTTCTTATTGTGTATGAGTTCTTTGTGTATTATAGATGTTAACTCTTTACTGGTGGTAATTGAAATATTTGCTCCAGTATATAATTTGTCTTTTGATTTTGTATATGTTACCTTTTATTCTTCCAAAATTTAAACATTTAAAATTTTCCTCTATAGCTTCTGGACTTGCTGCTTTGTTTAGAAAAATCTCCTCAAACCCTAGATTGTATAAATATTCTCCTAATTTTTTCCTCATTAAATGGTTTTAAATATTTAAATTGTTTTAAATATTTCCTTGTGAAATTGTTTAAATATAAAAACCAATATTTAAATTGTTTTCAATGTTTAAATTTAAATACATTTAAATCTTTCATCTATTTGAAACTTGGTTTTAATAACTCATGGGGTAGAGAGCTTAACCTTGTTTTGTTTTTTCAGCCAGCCAGCCAGTTGTGTCTATACAATTTATTAAATAAACTATCCTTTTTCCCCACTGGTTTGAAATACCACCTTTATTCTTATACTATACTCCATATGTTCTTTATATTTCCCAACTGGTTTCTATTTCCATCCCCTGGATCTATTTATCTTGTCCTTTACCTTTAATGTATGATTTGATCACAGTGATTTATAGTTCATTTTCTTAAGGCCACTTTTACCTAAATACTTCTTCACTGCTGTTGTTTTCATCTCTAACATTATACAAATTCCTTCCAGCTGTCAGAGCCTGTGAATGTCAGTAACTCTTCAAAACAAACCAGAGTCCATCCAGGGAAGGCTGGTCCATGTGCCCTTTCAGGAACCAAGACGGAGGCCAGACAGTGATATTAGATGTTGCTGCTGCTGCTAAGTAGCTTCAGCCGTGCCCAACTCTGTGCGACCCCATAGACGGCAGCCCACCAGGCTCCCCAGTCCCTGGGGTTCTCCAGGCAAGAACACTGGAGTGGGTTGCTCTTTCCTTCTCCAATGCATGAAAGTGAAAAGTGAAAATGGAGTCACTCAGTCGTGTCCGACTCTTAGCGACCCCGTGGACTGCAGCCTACCAGGCTCCTCCATCCATGGAATTTACCAGGCAAGAGTACTGGAGTGGGTTGCCATTGCCTTCTCTAGATATTAGATGAGTACCAACTATATGATCAGCATTGCTTAGCACTCTGCCTGGCCTTATTAAAAGTGCTTAATGCTAGGCATAGTTACCAATTTAACATTTATTGAGTACCAATTATAAGGCTGGGCCCTGCACTTTGTGTAAGAGATTCAACGAAGTGAAGATCTGGACACTGCTCTTTTTCTTCTCTCGTTTATTTAGTTATTTGGCTATGCTGGGTCTTCTTTGCAGCACATGGGATCTTCAATCTACATTGAGACATTTGGATCTTTAGTTGCAGCATGTGAATTCAGTAGTGGTATGTGAGATCCAGTTCCATGACCAGGGATCAAATCCAGCCCCTGCATTAGGAGTGTGGAGTCTTAGCCACTGGACCACCAGGGAAGTCTCTACTCTAAGGGTCTCACGTCTTAGGTTCAGACCCATCCTCTGTCCACTGCTTTGCGATGCTGACCTTGGGCCCTGTGAACCCCACTTCTGCTTTGCTAGCTGTTTCTTCTCGGATTTCCCGGTAGGAGCCTCTAAAGGGAAGCTATGGGATGGACAAAGAAGGGTGGGCATCTCCTGCATCTCCTTGCGCCTGTGTGTTCCCCGTATGCCTCACTCCAATGACACTTCTCCACCCCAGCAGCAGCAGGCCCACCCTGAAGCAACGGCTGAATGCAGTTTGCAGTTTTTCCAACACTGACAGCTTCATCATCCACCACCCACTCCCACACGCCTGCCCCAGAGCCCCAGCACCAGC
This sequence comes from Cervus elaphus, assembly GCF_910594005.1. Lineage (NCBI taxonomy): Eukaryota > Metazoa > Chordata > Mammalia > Artiodactyla > Cervidae > Cervus > Cervus elaphus. Next base: position 21,100,446 of record NC_057816.1, on the reverse strand, counting down.
TGGCAGGTGCCCCTTCCTGAGGTCTGGGCAGCAGCCAAGGGGTCCTTGCTTCCTGCTCAGAGTCTCCTCCTCAGGGGTCTGGGTCCCAGAATCTGGGTAGCGCTCCTTGCCATGTTAAAGGTTCAGTGATTCCAGCCTCTTCCTTTGTTTTCCCAGCCCCTGCCGTTGCCAGCTCCGTGACACCCAAGCATGCTCTTGTGTTACCTAATTAGCAACTTTATACCCAGTTACCAATTCTTTATAGTCAATTCTCTTTTCAAATGACTGATGTGGTTTCTGTCTCCCGCCTGGACCCCGACTGACACAGGTAATGAAGAACTGAAGTTTTCAGAAGGCCGGGGATCTGCTTCTCTTGGCCACCCTGCAGAGTGCTCCCCCCTCCTCCATTCCCAGAATTATTTGGCTGCCAGTTGCCAAGGAGACGGCTGACAATCTCCAGTTGCCAAGCCTCCCCCTGGAGCTCTACAGAGACATTCTGGAAACTCCCTTCTCCTTCCAGCTCCCCAGCCAGGGAACTTGGAGAATCGAGCCAGGTTGGGGAGCAGGGGATTGGGAGGGGGCGGCGGGGAGCAGCCCAGGTCTGAAGATGAAGAGAGAGGCAAAAGCTTTCCTTGAGCCCTGACTTTCTCTGCTGACCTTGGTGCCTGGATCCTCAGCAGCCCTGTCCAGACAGAAGCTTACTGGGTCCAGCCAAGGCTGAGTTCTCCAACCGGGCCCTCAGTCACGGAAAGCTGTCTTAGCACTGTCACTCCAGGCATGATAGAAGCCCCAGCACCAGCTGGGGCAGGGAAGGGCCTGGAACCTCTCTTGGAGAGGACCCTCTACCAAGAGCAGCATTCAAGATGCTCTTAAATCTGGTGTCCTGGCCCAGGCTCCAGGCTATTTCATAATAGCAATAACAGCAACACTGATGATAACAATAGCAGGCAGGGGGGTGTGAATTTCACTCCACAAACTTACATGTGCAAGAGTATCTGTTCCTTTATTTCAGTAAAATCAGATAAAGCGGATTCCATTCTGGAGTCCTTGCCCCTCCCAGGGGTTCCCTGAGTTACCAAAAACAGAGACGCTTCGAACCTCGGGTTCCTTGTGGTTGCTGCTGACCTTGTAGCCTGAGCCTCTGGGGGCCTCTCCACTTCTCCGCCCCCAGCAGTCATGGCCCTGACCTTGATCCTTTTCCAGGGACCCGGGGACCTGTGACTGATCCTCAACTCAGGAAAATCTCTCCCTCTCCACTCTACCTCCAAATGCTTTTTCCTTTCTCCTACTCATCACTTCTCATCACTGAGAATACCTAACATGACTTTTCAGTGAATTTGGGCTTCACAAAATTGAGGAAATGCTTACTTTGGTGTCGGGCTTCCCTGGTGGCTCAATGGTAAAGAATCTGCCTGCCAGTGCAGGAGATGCAGGTTCTATCGCTGGGTTGGGAAGATCCCCTGGAGAAGGAAATGGCAACTCACTCTTGGGCAATCCCATGGGCAGAGGAGCCTGGTGGGCTACAGTCCATGGGGTTACAGAAAGTCAGATTTTGACTTAGCGACTAAACAACAACTTTGGTATTAAGCAGGTTTTGCATCTGCCCTGTAAAAACCCCTGAATCAATGTGGAACTAAAGACTTGGTTGAAGATGCTTCACTGATTTTGTTTTCGTGTAGGTTTTTTTTTTTACTTTCTTTCTCTTGATAGCGCGTGCATGCTCAGTTGTTAAGTCGTGTCTGACTCTTTGCAACCCCAAGGTTGCAAAGACTATAGCCCTCCAGGCTCCCTTGTCCATGGGATTTTCCAGGTAAGAATACTGGAGTGGGTTGCCGTTTCCTTCTCCAGGATTCTTAATAGTAGTTGTATTTAATACTTACTTTTTTATTGGGGTATAACTGCTTTACAAAGTTGGGTTAGTTTCTTCTGCACAACAAAGTGAATCAGCTGTATATATACATATATCTGGGGCTTCCCCCGGTGGCTCAGTGGTAAAGAACCTGCAATGCAGGAGAGGCAGGAGACATGGGTTCGATTCCTGGGTCAGGAAGATCCCTTGGAGGAGGGCATGCAACCCACCCCAGTGTTTTTGCCTGGAGAATCCCGTGGATAGAGGAACCTGGAGGGCTATAGCATAGAGTCACAAAGAATTGGACACAACTGAAGTGACTTAGCACTCACGCATGCATATAACACCTCCCTCTTGGAAGCCTCCTTCTCATCCCTCATCCAACCCCTCTAGGTTGACGAAGGTATTTTAGAGATACCATTACATCTCACCCCTGAATGTCTTAGTATTCACTAAAAGACAAACAGAAACATTGTCTTATATAAACACAAAACTATTATCACACATAACAAAACCAACAATTTTTCTAAGAGTAGCCTCCTTTTATAGGGGAAAAACCGAGACTTGGAGTTAAGTGATTTGTTTGCTGTTGCCCGGCTAGTGGATGATGGAGCCAGGATCTGAACGCTGATCTGACTCCAAGGTCTGCCCTGGTCGCACGCCCCCTTCTGTACAGCGGTTTTTATGCTTTTTACAGTCCTCTCCTCCTTCACCACACTGTCACAACAATCCCGAGAAGCAGCTGGTGGGCATGACAACCACACTGTTAATCCATCAGGAAATGGAGGCCAGGAGAACGGGGTGTCCTGGGCATAGCAGCCCAGGAAGGGACCACTGAGCGTGGACAAGCAGATGGAAGGATGGCTTGTTACCAGGCAGAGCAGGCAGGGACCCCAGGCCCCAAGAAGCCTCTGTCTTCAGGGTCACACCTCGGCCTCTGCCTCCCCTCCCTTCCTCCCTTGCTCTGTGGTTCTTCCTCTCCACCTAGCCTTGTTCATTTCCTCTCCGGCCTCCAAGGAGCAGTTTACAAAGTGACTAAGCGGTGACCCCTGCTGGACCCTCTGTCCCTCCGGCCCCCCCGCCCCCTCCTCTCAGCCGTGAACTCAGCGGGAGCCGTGTGGACCGCAAAGCCTCTGGCCCATTTCCTCTCCAGCCCTCGGCTCATCTCCCGCGGGGGTCCCCAGGGCCTATAGTTGGCCTCCAACAAAGCCCACGTGGACACACATGGAAAAGCCGTTTATTTCTAGGAGCATCTGCTTTCTCTGCTCCAGCCCAGCTGTCCCCATCCTTCCACACTCTGCTCCTTCCAAGTGAGGCCTGGGGCTTCAACATCAGATTCAAGATGGTCGTGGCAGGCTGGCGAGCTGGCTTAAAACCACAGCACAGAATGAGGGGCCTACAGGTTGGCTCAGAGAAGCAGAGATGTGAGGGAAAGACGGGAAGAGACCAGGCATGAGAGTCCCGTAGCCCCAAAGTTGAACAAGTGTCCCAGTCTGGCGTGATGCTGCCCACAGCAATGCAGAGGTTCCTGGAAACTGAGGCAGTGGCCAGAAACCTGGAGAGCGGCTGCAGCCACATCACTCCCTCGTCCAGAGCTTGGGGAACGCCATGGAGCTGCCGTGTCCTCTCAGAATGCTGAGTTCCAACCAGCCTTGCTCATGAGCCTGGGTGTGGGCCCGCAAAGCAGTGGAATCAACACACCCTGGTACATGGTGGCCAGGAAATCAATGTTTACTAGATGGATAAGCAGTGGCAGATTTTATTTTCTTGGGTTCCAGAATCACTGCTGATGGTGACTTGTAGCCATCAAATTAAAAGATGCTTGCTCCTTGAAAAAAAAGCTTTGATAAACCTAGACAGTGTATTAAAAAGCAGAGACATCATTTTGCTGACAAAACTATGGTTTTCCCAATAGTCCTGTATGGATGTGAGAGGTGGACCATAAACAAGGCTGAGCACAGAAGAATTGATGCTTTTGAACTGTGGTCCTGGAGAAGACTCTTGAGAGTCCCTTGGACTGCAAGATCAAACCAGTCAATTCTAAAAGGAAACCAACCCTAAATATTCACTGGAAGAACTGATGCTGAAGCTCCAATACTTTGGCCACCTGATGCAAAGAGCCAACTTACTAGAAAAGAACCTGATCCTGGGAAAGATTGAGGGCAGGAGGAGAAGGGAGTAACAGAGGAAAAGATGGTTGGATAGCATCACCAACTCAATGGACATGAGTTTGAGCAAACTCTGGGAGATAGCAAAGGACAGGGAAGCCTGGCATGCTGTAGTCCGTAGGATCACAAAGAGTCGGACATGACTGAGCGACTGAATAACAACAAGATGGATAAGCAAAACCCTAACAGTACATCACTGAGAGAGATATTGAGTCTTCTTGCCAGGGAGAAGAGACTTATCAGTTCCATGGACCCCTAGCCAGCCCAGACGGGACAGAGACCTAGGTGGGCGGGGACCAACTGAAGAAGGCCCAGAGGCAGGGAGCCAGGTGGGAAATGAAGGCACTGGAGGCGGGGGACATGGAGAGAATTCGAGCTCACTCGTGTAATGCAAACAGCAGTGCTATTTCCTGGCATGCAGATAACACCCGGCACATCCAGCACAGGCCTGTCAATGGACAGGAACTCTGATTACCACTCAGGTGCAGAAGAGGAGGGCTGGATATGCTGTTGTAAATATTGGATGTCTTTCACAGAAATACAGAACAGACTTTTGAACTCTGTGGGAGAAGGTGAGGGTGGGATGTTTCAAAAGAACAGCATGTGTACTATCTATGGTGAAACAGATCACCAGCCCAGGTGGGATGCATGAGACAAGTGCTCGGGCCTGGTGCACTGGGAAGACCCAGAGGAATCGGGTGGAGAGGGAGGTGGGAGGGGGGATCGGGATGGGGAATAAGTGTAAATCTATGGCTGATTCATATCAATGTATGACAAAACCCACTGAAATGTTGTGAAGTAATTAGCCTCCAACTAATAAAAAAATTAAAAAAAAAAATAAAGTTAGCAGGAAATAAAAAAAAAAAGAAAGAGGGATTCAAAGAGTTTTGCAAAGTTTCATCGGAAGAACTCAACCCTAAGGACAGATGTGTCAGAAAAGCAGATTCCAGTTCAACCCAAACACAAAGAGGGCAAGAAAGAGGCATTGACTGGACCTGCACTGTGGGCTGGGGGTTTACCAGATGCTGGATGTGTGTGTGTGTGTGTGTGTGTGTGTGTGTGTGTGTGTGTGTGTGTGTGTGTGTGTGTGTGTGTGTGTGTGTGTTGGGGGCTGGTTTGGGGAAGATTCAAGTGCATCAATTATACTGGGCAATTCATTTCTGTTAGTTTCACATCAGCTCCACCTCAGATCTTCAGGCATTAGATCCCAGAGGTTGGGGACGCCTACTTTAAGGGTCTCTGATTCACCCTGTCTGGATCCTCACGTTTTCTCTGGATACAGGGGGTACCAGCCACCCTGGGGTCGGTGGCAAGCCCAGATCCCTATTCTCTGCTCCCCAAAGAATGGCTAATGGACGTTCTAATGCTCCCCCAGTTAGGATGGGGGCATCAGAATGGAAGGGCCATAAGCCAACAGGGGAGGGCAAACAGGGGACAGTACCCCATTTGCCCTACCTATCCCCACTACATGGGACCCCGATCCCCAGGAACCATCTACCATTCTACTCAGCTGCATTAGGAGCAAATGGAGGCTGAAGACCCTTGGAAGACAGGGAGGAACCTCGGCTATGGGTTGAGTGAAGGACAGGGGTCCTTCCACTGTCCTCCGGCCACTGAGAGGCTAAGAGTACCACAGCCAACATCTCTGGGACCAGCGATGCCCTGCCTGGCATCAGCTCTGACAGCCCCGTCCCGGCTGAGCCCGAAGGAACCTAACACCCGACATCAGAGCTCATCTCACTGGGGTCCAGGAATCTCACCCTCCCTCCAACCCTGCCATCAGATAATGGAAAACTCTGACCTTACGTTAGGTTGTCACTCAGAGACAGCTACAGCAGCAGGACATGCTGAGAACAAGATGGGGGAGAGAGAGAGAGCTGGGATTCAGAGAGGCCAGCCTGGCAAGCTGGTGTCCATTCCATCTCCAGGGCCCTGACTTTGCAGGCCAGATCTAGCCAGGAGCTTGAATGTTGGTGCACCGACTATGTGCACCATTCACACGTGTGTGTGTGTGTGTGTGTAAATTGTATCAAGCATATGTACAAAATGAATGTACAGCTTGATGAATTGTAACTCTTACCCAAGACAAGAAATAGGACATTACAAGCACCCAAGAAGCCCCCGAGATGCTAGTGTAAGTTTTTCGTTTATAGTCACAATAATCTTTACAAGAAAGGAGGTATTATTATCCCCCTTTATCTGTGAAGAAACTAACACTCAGAGGCTCAGAAATGTCCTAAAATTTTTCAGTTCATCAGTCAAACCTAAACTCTGGAGTGTGTTCGACTCCAGGGCTCCTGCCAACATTCCACCAGCGTCTCCCCCTGGAACATGAGGAAGACACGAGGGGGCACAGAGGACGTGAACCTCCTGATCCCCGTGGTCTGGAGGGCTGCATGCAGGGGTCCCGCACCGGATGGGTGGTTGGACCTGACGATGTTGGGGCCTCTGCCACATCCATGCTCAGACTCTCTGATTTCATATTACTGAAATCAGGTTTTGGGGAGCGCAGGTCCTCCCCCGGCCTGGTCTCGCCCTCCCCAACTCTGCATTATGGATGGAGTGAATCACCTGGTAAATAATTCACCTGTACTCAGGATGGTGAAGGTAACGGGAGATCTGGGGTGGATGTGTCAGGAGGGCCCCCAATGGCAACCTGAGCCAACTGCCTCCCATCCTTCCAGGGCTGGGCTTTGCTCTGGAGAGAGGGAGCCTGAGAGGCTGGCAGGAACCTCTGCAGGGCGTCCACGCAGGGAGACGGGGCCATGGTGGGTCAGGGGGCCCTGCACAGCCCACTCGGCCTCCTGCTGCTGGCACCCCTCTGCCTTCTGCATCCAGGGGCCTCAGGTGAGTGACGCTCAGTCCGCCCTCCACAGGAGCTCACCCCTACTCACATCCCATTATTTCTTCCCCTTTCTTCCTCAGGATCCTCTTTTGGTCTTGGGTAGCCTTTCAGTGAAGTCCATTGACTTCATCCACCAGCCAGATATCAGCCAGTGTGCACTGAGTGACCTCTCGTGCCAGGTCGGGGCGGCAGGACAGGAGCACCAAGAGTGCTCCACTCTTCTGAACTTTGAAAAGCCACAAGAGCTTGTGCTGAGGGCCACTGTCGGGGTGTAAGCATGATGTGACGTGGTCAGACCTGGGTTTCAGGACGTCCCCTCCAAAGCTGACAGTTTTCAGGGAGCTGGAGGCAGTGGGGAGATCTTTGCAATAGTTCAGATGGGGGATGCTCTTAGTGTCCAAAATAACATCCACGGGGTTGGAAAGAACCAGTTTCTGGATTGAATGCCTTTCTCCTTGACCAGCTGAATGTCAGAATCTTGACTCTGATCCCGTCCCTCCAACTCCACGCCTGTCTCTCCTCTTCTCTCTCTGGGGAAGCCGACAGCAGCGGGGAGAATCTGAGGTCAGGGATTAGGCAGGGCTCCAACCCCAGCTCCTCCACGTACCGTGTGGTTTTAGACGAAGTGATTTCATGTTTCTGAGTCTGGGGAGAGTATGCCGTGGTTGTTATGGTGAAGATCAGTAGGTGATCAGCAGGGGAAGAATTCAGGGCAGGCACGGTACAGGGGGCACTCAGTCAGCAGAAGCTTGTGTGAGGGAGCCCTGGGGCTCGGTCATTCTCCGAGGCACTTATCTTTCCTAAGTTTGCTGAGGCTCTTTGCAGCATGCTGACCACCAGGGACAGAAGAAGAGGGTGCCCAGGCAGGTGTGAGGTTGCCTGCTGGATCTGCCTTACCCATCACTGCTGTCTACTGCCTGGTGGACCGGAAGCTCCATGAGGGCAGAGATGGAGGGCTCGTTTGTCACGGTAGCCCATGCCTGGCCCGGCGCAGGCGCTCCAGATTAACAGCTGATGAATGAATGGGTGCTGGGTGGGCTGACGGCAGGCTGGGATCATCTTCCCTTTGCTGCAGTGGGTCTGGAATCCCCTGGAGTCCTTACGCAGACATCTCCAGAGCCTGCGTCACCAGTGGCCACTTATACCTCCTGATCTTCGGGGGTCATTGTCTGGCCGGTCATCAGACTGACTTCCAGATGGTTGTTAAAATACAGATTCCTGGGCCCTGACACCCTTCTCCCAACTCCGGGATTCTGACAGTCTTCCGAGATGAGGCCCAGGAATCTATATCTTTATCAAGCTTTCCGAAAGGCCTAATGGGAACCTCTGCTCCAATCCATTCCCTGATTTCAAGAAATCGCCTAACCCACCCACCCGTACAGCACAGACAGACAGGAAGCTCTGTGGGCCCCTCGGAAACCGTCTTCTTGTCCTCCAAGTCCAGAAGGGCTTATGCTGCCTTATCAAACTCTGCCTAGACGGCCCGCCCTGCAGACCACCGATAACAGAGATTCTGGGCGAGGAAGGGGAGCAGGAGACCTCAGACCGGCCCCGACAGTCTGCGTTGCCTCTGTCTCCAGGGCAGCCCCATCTGACCTGAGGAGCCCCCGAGGAGACCTCCTCCATCCAGGGAGAGCGAGGCAGTTCAGTGGAGCTGGCCTGTGGAGCCCAGCCTGCCCCCCTGGGGGTCTTCTGGAGCTTCACTCCCCTGATCTTGATGATCCCCCAGCCCGCGGCCGTCTCCAGTGGAGGGGAGTGCAAGGTGGAGGCCAGCGCCTCAGCTCTGGGGGCCGTGAGTCTGTGAAACAGCAGCTTGGTGCCGTGGGAGCTGCAGGAGGGGGCCCGCGGCCACTTCCCGTGCCAGGCCCTGCGTGCGGCCAGCGGCCAGCTCCACGCCACCGACTCCCCCCTCGCTCTGGCCGGGCTGGGTGAGGGGCCTGGCCGTGCTGGGTGAGGGGCGTGGCCGGGCGTGAGCTGCTGTGCGTGCTGCTTGGAGTCTATTTGCTCGTGCTGCCCATTGTGTTCTGCTGGGCTCAGGTTCTATGGGGCCCTCCTCCTGGGAGCAGGGGCACCTGGGATCATGGGAAGGGATGCTCAGGGGCCTGCCAGCAAGTGCTGGGCCACTGGGCATGGCTGGGCATGGCCTGGGTCTGCAATAACAAACACAGGGCCTCTCTTGCCTCTGGCCAGTGCCCGTATCGAAGCCTCAGGTGCGGCTGAGTGACCCATCCCCAGTGGAGGGGGCCTCCTTAATGGCCACGCGTGCAGTACGGGAGGGCACGGAGCCTGTGACCTTTGCCTGGCAGCATCAGGCACCCCGAGGCTCTGCAGAGGCTCTCATGGGGGTCACGAAGCGTCTGATCCAGCTGGACCCCATCAACCGGACACACCTGGGCTGGTACACGTGTACTGCCCACAATGGCGTCAACCAGCTGAGCAGTGACGGAGCCTTCCTGGATGTCATCTCAGCCACAATGGCCGAGGGGGAGGGGTCAGGGCTGGCACCTACCTACCCACCTGGGCTTGGCCTCCTGACACATCTCGGGACCCCCAGGAGTACCCTAGCCCTCCAAGAGGCTCCAGTAGGCGGGAGTCAAGGCATTGTACCCACTGTTGTCAAAGATGGCTCTAGTAAAAGGCATTTTCACCTTTTCAAGGTTGAGGGTCCCTCTTCCCAGGAAAATGTGCATATTTTCATAGTCAGTTTACCCTAATTTCAGGAGTGGCTCAGAAATTCTGCTTTTGACCAACTGAACCCTGAAGAAACAGGGAGGGAATTTCAGTGAAGAAAGAGGGTGGCAATTTGATCCTAAGTCTGAGGCTGAGAGGTTGCAATTAGAAATCAGAAACTTGTCTTGAAAGCGCACATAGCAAACAAAGGATTAGAAAGATCTCCAAAACAAGTGAGGAAAGAAGCAGCAATCTGTACATAAGTGGACCGAAGACAAAAATAGTTATATCAGTAAAGAGAACACATGTAGCTAATTAACTTCTAAAAATTTTTTTCAAAAGATTTTTTTAAATTTAAAAATGAAATCAGTGGTTTGTGTGAAAGATGAAGACTAGGATAGTTAGCGCTATACTGTCCAATAGGGTAGCCACTGTGTGACTTTGATCTCCTGGGATGTGGCTGAACCTGAGACGTGCTCTGAGTGTAAAATGCACACTAGACTTTGAAGATTTAATCTAAAAATAAGTATGTATATCTTTGCATATATATGGGCTTCCCCAGTGGCTCAGACAGTAAAAAATCTGCCTGCAATGCAGGAGACCTGGGTTTGATCCCTGGGTCAGGAAGATCCCCTGGAGAAGGGAATGGCAACCCACTCCAGCATTCTTGCCTGAGAAATCCCATGGAGAGAGGAGCCTAGCGGTCTACAATCCATAAGGTTGCAAAGAGTCAGACACGACTGAGTGACTAACACACACACACATCCATATATATATTTATATATACATATATTTATATATTCATCAATACTTTTTTTTTTTCATCAATACTTTTTAAAAATGATTTTTGAATAATTGTACATTATTTATTGATTTATTTTTAAAAAATTTTGGCCATGCCACATGACATGCAGGATCTTAGTTCCCCAATCAGGGATCAAATCCATGCTCCCTGCAGCAGACGCACAGAGTCTTAACCACTGGACAGCCAGGGAGGTCCCAATATTTTTTATGTTGATTGTGCATTAAAACTATAATATTCTGCGTGTATGTGGTTCAACAAAATATTATTAAAATTGGTGGTTTTTTTCACTTGGTTGGGTTTAGTTATTTTTCCTTTCTAAGATTTGGAAAATTTAACACATGTGAGGCTCACATATACCTATTGGACAGTGCTGGTCTAGCATGTTTAAGGAGTTAGGACTCTGCCTAAGGATGTCCACTAATGATAGTGGCCTGTGGAGATTGTCAGCAGAAGAGCATGGGGGAGACAAGTGAGAAGTTCTTGGGAAAGAATTAGGAGCAGAATGAAACAGGCAGAGAATTCAGTCCTTTCTGGGAATCAGGGAGAGAGAGGACCCAGGAGACAGGGGAAGGGAGGAGGGCTGGCTGCTAGGGTCATGCTCAGGGCATCTTCTCACCCTGTTTTCATCCCTTTCCAGTCTAAAAGGATCAACTGCCCCAGTTCCAAGAAACCCCTCAATCCCGGGCAGATGGGAAGGACTGGGCGCCCTGCCTCTTCTCTGCCCAGCTGGGTCTTGCCCATCCCTCCACCCCAATTCAACCACCAGTCCCTCCGGGAAGCCACACCACAGTCAGGGCTGCCCCCCTGAGCTCCCCCTGCCCAGGGTGCTCACCTCCACCAACCCTGGTCCCCTGTGCCGCAGGCCCCTGCTCCGTGAGTTCCTGCGGGCCTAGCACAGTGGTCGACCCAGCTGGTACATCACAGATACCAGCTGGGTAGGGAGTGAATTCAGCGACCACTAGACGAGTGACTGAAGGAATGAAGGCTGGGAGGTATGACCAGCCTTCCTTGCCCTCCAGATGGTCCAGATAATCCTGTGATCACCGTGGAGCCACTGGGCTTCAGTGAGGAGGGGTTTGGGGCCGGTGAGAGGGAAGAGGTGACCCCGAGCTGCCTGGCTGCATCCAACCCCCCAGCCTCTATGTGTGGCTCCATGACCACACTCAGGTGCATGCTGGGCCCACACAGGCCGGTACACCTGCCTGGCCCACAACAGCCGCCTGGACACCCACACGCAGACCAGCGTCCAGCTCAGCATCCACTGTGAGTGTGTGGGGAGGGGCCCCTTGCAACAGGAGGCCCCCCGACCTGTGCTCTGGCACAGTCCAGGGGCCCTGGTGCAGACGTGGATTGGGAGGGGGGACTCGGGAAACCAGATGGAGTTGCTAGGTGATCAGAGAGGGGTCTATGAAAGCCCTCCAAAGTGGGAAGGGGCGGGAAGAGGGGATGCCCATATGTAGACCCCTCCCCAGGGAATTGTTCTTTCGTCCTGGGGACTGAACTGAGGCACAGAGAAGGGTAAAGACAGCAAGGCAGAGCAGAGAAAGGCAGACTTCCCAGGTGGGGGCCTAGGGGGGCTCTGGGATTCCTCAAGGACTCTGAATACCCACCCCTCTCCCAGCCTCTGCCCTTGGCCTGAGAACTCTGCCTTTCCCTTATCTGCCCCACCCCTCGGACAGATCACTCTTTCCCAGCTCACCAACTTCTCCCTACTTCCTCCACTCTTGACACCTCAGGCCTCCAGGCTCCTAGGTCGGTGGGGGGTGGCGGGGGGGTTGTGGAGCACTGCCGTGGGGCTGCTCCAGCCCTGCCCTCACACGCTTCTCACCCAGATCCCCCCAAGGCGCAGCCCTCCTGTGCTGTTCTCCCTGCCCCCGGGGCACTGAGTCTGGTCTGCACCTGGCCTGGGGGGCTTCCAGCTGCCCAGCTGCAGTGGGCCAGACCCCAGGGAGCTGGCCCCACTGCGCTCAGCAATGTCACCTGGAGTTACGCGGCCACCCAGCTTCCCAACAGCAGCGCCTTCACCTGCACCGGCAGGCATCCAGCTCTGGCTCTGCCCGTGCTCGTCAGGATCACCCTGTGTGAGTGGACATGGTGGATGGCAGGGTATGCCAGTCCAGGCAGAGGAGTGGGCAGGGAGCCGGAGGCCAGACCACTGGGGCCATGGGATCCGAGAAGGGGCTGCAGGCCACAGTCTCCCAGACCTGCCACTTAATGGGGAGGTGGCAGCATGGCTCAGTCCCCACCTCCAGCTTTTCTCTCCTCTCCAGCCCCAGTCTTCACCCCCACGGTGGCTTAAGTCTGGCTTAGAGCCCCGTGACACCCTCCTTACCATCTCCCAGCCCCTAGGGAGGACCTTATTTTTACTGGGCTATTCTTGCGACTCGATGGACAACTCTGGGAGTTGGTGATGGACAGGGAGGCCTGGCATGCTGCGATTCATGGGGTCGCAAAGAGTTGGACATGACTGAGCGACTGAACTGAACTGAACTGAACTGATTCTTGCATACTTGCATTATCCATAGGGTCTTGAAGATTTGGACATGACTTAGTGACTAAACAGTGAACAATTGTTGCATGTTGGCCTTGAGATTTGCCTTTAGTTTTCTTTCTACCTTGGAAACTCCTACCCATCTACCAAGGCCAAGTTCATATGTCATCCTGTCTTCAGTCCTCCTCCCTGAAAGGCCCAGAGACTTTGTCTTTCTACCTATGCTCTAGCACACATCAGATTATATTGCTCTGTGTTCCCACTATTTCCCAGGCACATGGTCAGCCCTCAATAAATATCAAATGAATGAATGAATGAGTGACTGTGTACGCGGAGGCATGAGTGAGTGAAGCAATTAATGAAGAGTGAAGAGATGGGTAGGCCTGCCAGCCCTTCCTCCTCCTGTAGCGCCGTGCTGAGCTGTGATTCCCTACCCAGGGGAACCGCTGTGGAGCCCCACTTGCTGGACCTTGGCCACAATCAGAGACCAGTTCATCACGCTGAGCTGTGAGTGGCCGGGAGGTGAGCCCCCTGCCGTGCTGAGTTGGCTTGATGAGCAAGAATAGCCTCTGGGCAACAGCAGCTCCTCCCTGGCCGTCTACCTCCTGCAGGCCCAGGAAGACCTGGCTGGCAGAGAGTTCACGTGCTGGGGCACTCACCCACTCAGGGTCCCTGACCCCCTCTGCTGGCTCTGGTTAGGTGAGTCAGAGCTAGAGGCTTGGTTCTGGAGCGGTGGGGGAGAAGAGGCTCTCTGGAATCAGGGTGAGGGGCTCTGGGGGTCGGCGGCTGAGCAGAAATGCAAAGTGAGTCAAGACCCTGTGTCACCTCCCCTCCCAGGGACTCAAGTTTTTTGATGCATAAAATCAGGGGGCTTGGTCTAAGGTCTGTGTTGTCCAACAAAAATATGATGTGAGCCATAGATAGAACTTAACATTTTCTAGTAACCACATTTTAAAAAAGTAAAAAGAAACAGTGGAACATTTTATTTAGCTTGATATACCCAACACATCAGGCTTCCCTGGTGGCTCAGACGGTAAAGAATCTGCCTACAGTGCGGGAGACCTGGGTTTGGTGCCTTGGTCAGGAAGATCCCCTGGAGAAGGGAATGGCAACCCACTCTAGTATTCTTGCCTGGAGAATTCCATGGACAGGGAAGCTTGGCAGGCTACAGTCCAAGGGGTCACAAAGAGTTGGCACGACCAAGCGACTAACACAACATAACACACTGATATACTAATTTCAACATGTCATAATAAAACAATTAGTGATATTTACATTCTTTTTTGTTTTCATACTGCCTTCAAAATCTAATGTGTGTGTTTCCAGTGGCAGAACATCTCAATGTGGACTGGCCACATTTCAAGTTCTAAATTGTCACATGTGGCCGGGGAGTGGGGGAGGGAGGCTGTTATTGGACAGCAAGGTCTAGACCTGGAGGGATTCTGTTGCCCTCATTTGCATCAATTTGCTCAAGGTGCCTAATTGTGTTCTTGATTTGCATTAATGATTCAGGCACCAGAAGTCCTCCTCTGCTTCTCCCACTCCCTCTATTTGTTTCTGATCTGATTTCTTTCTCTGCCTTCATCTGGCCCTGCCAGTCCTACTTATCACCAACTCATGAACAAAGCATTAAACATTGAAGTAAAAATTTGAGAAAAGCGAATGGCAGAGCCGTCACCTAGAACGGTTCTCACAAAATGCTTCACGTCTTGGTCTGCAAAGGCCGAGTGACTACCATGGTTTTCAGGGAGGTCCACCACTCAACATATTTCTTTCCCTTATTACTCAGCCTCAGGACTGGAAATTCCATCATAGGAGAGTCACGAACACCTGAAACCCTGGGTCTTTAGGAGTCAATTTATAAAAACAGCACCTGTTGTGGGCCCGGCCCTGTGCCCGGGGTGGAGGTGTTGTGGGCCTTTGGGGGGTTTGGGGTTAGGAGGCCCTGGGCCAGGTGCTGGGAGGGGGTGGTTAATGCAGAGGTAAATAGGGCAGGGGCCCACCTGTAGGAGCTGCTCTGGGGTCGGGAGGGAGAGAGCATCATGAAATACAACTACTGTCAGTAAAACTTGGAGCAGGTGCTGCTGGGGTGCTGGGAATTCGGCATAGAATGAGAGCCTGAAAGAGGGGCAGACCAGGCCAAGGTGGGCTTCACTGTCAACTCCACAGCCCTCCCATCTCCTTTCTCCCCTCCCTACTCCCTCCACCACTGGCCAGCACCTCCCCTCTGAGCATCCCCACCAGCCCAGGGGGCACCTTCTCACCTTATCCTCTCTGTCCCTATAGAAGCCCCTCAACTGGCAGTGGCTGGACCCCGGGTGTCAGTGCTGGAGGGGGATGAGGCCTGGCTGGGATGTGCCCTCCTGGGGGGCATGCCACCCGCCCATCTCCTCTGGCTGGGACCTCAGCAATGGCAGGTGGAGCCGGGCACTTTGGGATTCACACTGCACCCCGAGGGGGCCCAGCTGGGCCTGAGTGTCCAAGCTGCCTACCCAGCCCGTCACGGGGGCACCCACCAGTGCGTGGCCTGAAATGCCTTGGGCAACAGCAGTCGGAGCATCCTGCTGGAGGTCCTGAGTGAGTGAGGGGTGGTGTGCAGGTGTGCATGTGCGTGCGGAGGGAATGGGGAACCTCCAGCCACTGCTCTTTAGGTGGAAAGGCACATGGATTCCCTGCTTCACATCTTGGGTGCGTTATCTTTCTCAGGCACAGATGGGCCCTCAAAAAGCATAAACCCCACGTGAACGTGAATCAGATATCCTCAAGTTCGGGCAAACAGAACTCCATGTAGTCAGAAGAACCTCCTTTTCCTCCATTTATAAGGGGCTTCCCTGGTGGCTCAGATGGTAAAGAATCTGCCTGCAAAGCAGGAGACCCTGGTTTAATCACTGGGTTGGGAAGATTCCCTTAGAGAAGGGAGTGGCACCCACTCCAGTATTCTTGCCTGGAGAATCCCATGGACAGATCATGAAGCCACAGAGTCGGACATGACTGAGTGATTAACACACACCTCCATTTACAGAGGAGGAAACTGAGGCCCGTGTGTAAGTCTAGGGTAACACAGACCAAAACTACACAGACGTGGTCGAGGCTCAACCCCCACCTCCACATCCCCACACCACCAGCTGTATCTCGACAAAACCCTAATCAGCCCTCGAGCACACACATGCATGCACACGCATGCCTGTGTGTGTCCCCGCCTTCACCCCAGGATACCCAGCTCCCCGCAACGTCACCATCAGCCGCCTGACCTACGGGAGACGCCGGAGCGAGGTGCAGCTGCAATGGGCCGTCCGAGGCCCCGGCAATCTGACGGGCTTCCTGGTGCAGCGAAGGGCCAGCGTCCCAGGCCTGGGGGCAGGGGCTTGGGAGACCGTGGCTGGTGACATCCAGCCAGAGAGCAGGGGCCAGTGGCTGGGGCGCTTGGACCTGGGGATCCTCTACGCCTTCTGCATCCTGGCTCTGAATCATCGCACGGCTGGACATCCCTCTGAGGTGAAGACACCCGGTGCTGGGGCTTTGCGCCATGTAGGGACTTCGCTTTTCTCCACTGAACCCAACCCGGGTCATTTTCTTCTCCCCAGGGCATACATTCCTTTGTTCCTTCCTCCTGAGCCCCTCCACCCCCAGTCTCTGTCCTCTCCTCCACCCTCCCCTCTCAAATAACCCCACTCCTGTCTTTCTGTCCCTCCCAGAGTCTCTGGAGACCTGGGCCTAGGGGTGGGAACCATAGTCCAGCTAAGATCAGAAGAAATAGTGAAGGGGAGGTGTAGGTGCTGGTAGTTGAATTAGGGTGAGGGCCCCGCTCTGCGCCTCAGTCTCACCTCCTGCGGCACAGGTGGGCTCTCGGCTTCCTGCTGCTCATTCTCCATCCTGGGTATTCCTTCCCTCCCGCCCCAGGCTGCCGAAATAACCAGCCTACTGCCTGCTCTGCCAGATAGAGGGGACTTGGCTGGGGACTCAACACCCCAGGAGTCCAGGCAGGCCGAGCACCCCCTCCTGGGGAGAGACCTGGTCTCCTGACTCTCTAGGTCAAGGCTTGCTCTTGATTGCAGCCCCCACCCCCCCCAAGTGGAGGGCCAACCGGAGGAGCAGGGCACAGCCTGCATGATGCCCTAAAGCCACTGTTGCCGAGTTCAGCAGTGGCTCTAAACCTACCCTGTAGACCCTCTCCTCGTGGAGGCCCCCTTCAGCGCCTGTGCGGCAGTGCTGGGCGCGGCAGGCGCAGGAAAGGTGGTGGCGACTGTGGCCTCCCTGCTGGCATTCCAGGATGCTGCCCGGCACCCGGACACCTTCCCCTGTGAGTGGGAAGCTCAAGGACAGGGCTGTTGACCCCAAGAGGCAGCCCCATATTAGACAGGCTTCCCTGGTGGCTCAGATGGTAAAGACCCCACCTGCCAGTGCAGGAGATGTTAGAGAGTCGGGTTTGATCCCTGGGTGGGGAAGATCCCCTGGAGGAGGAAGTGGCAACCCACTCCAGTATTCTTGCCTGGAGAATCCCATGGACAGAGGAGCCTGGACGGCTATGGTCCACAGGGTCGCAAAGAGTTGGACACAACTTAGCACACAATACGTAGACTTCCCTGGGCAAAGAATCTAGGTTCTTCCTTAGTTGTGACCTCCTCCCAAAGCTAGAAGTCCATCAGGGCTCCAACCGCCAACCTTGGGCAGCTAGGGCCACCCCCTTCCAGGGTCCTGAGTCTAGGGACAGGAGGGTTATTCTCCCAGGACCTAGGCTGGTTGCTCAGAAATGCCTCTTCCTTTTCTTTCTCCAGGCCTTGGGTACTTGCTCCTTCCCAGGTGGGTGTGGAAGCCCAGTCATTCTGGAGGTCAGGGTTTTCTTCTAACTGGACAGGAAGGCTGGGAAAGGGTAACTTTACTCGCCTACTTCACCCTCAGGGAGCAAAGTGACCAACATCAGGGGTCAAGGGTGGCCCCGTGGCAACGCCAGGTAAGCCCAGTTTTACCCCCAAACTCGGGAGAATAGTCATGAGTCACCCATGATGCTCTGTTTCCCTTGCCTTCTGGGAACAACCTAGATGCCCCCAGGCATCTCTCTTTCCTTTGCTTGGGTCCACCCTCTGTAGGCACCCAACCATCACCCACCACCCCAGGTTCAGATCCTGCACAAGAAACCACAGAGCCCCCAGTAAATGTCACCAACACAGTGACGGCCACACCATGAGGCCCCAAGAGGAAGGTGCCAACAGGCTTAGGGGAGACGGTGGGGTGATGGGAACATCCCCTTGTCACAAGGGAGCTAAGACCCCCAACTATCCCTTCCCACTGAATAAGCAGCTTTTTACAACCAGCGCAAGGCTCAGCTGCAGGGCCTTTAATGACTTGGTTACAAGACCAGTCCTGGCCCAGTTAATGGCAGACAGAGGTGGAACAACCAGGAAGACACGTGATTGCAGAGAAGATCGCCGGCTGTCCAAGGGCAAGTGAGAACCACGGTGCTGGGAACGGTGTCTGGAGCCATATGACCCAGCTTCCTGCCTCCAGCCTGAGTTCGAGCACTGAGCAATTTCTCAATAAATCACACATGACGCTCTCACTGGTGGAGGGTTATTCCACTTGCAGCTCCCACGGGGGAGAGGCTGCCCAGCTTCAGTCGGGACCCAGGTTTCCCTACTGGGAGGAAGCTAGGAGATGGGAAATGAGATAGGTAGGGGTGTGTGTGTGCCCTTCATGCAACTGTCGAAGGAAATGTGCTCGTCTCCCATCCAAGTACTAACCAGGCCTGACCCTGCTTAGCTTCTGAAAGTAGATAAAATCCGGCGCCTTCAGGATGGTAGGGCCGCAGAGATGTGATCTTCTGGCTCTTTCCCAATTGCCAGCTCCTTCCCCCTCAAACACAAGCTGCACCAGGGCTGCGAGCAGAGCCAGGTGCCCGGAGCCCTTGTCTTCCTTTCACCTCTCGTGCAGGCACAGAGCCTGCCGTGGTCTAAAGGCCTCACAGTCGCTGGACTCGAGAGTCTGTGCCAACAAGACGGGACAGGGGTTCCTGCCACCAGGATGGGGGAGCTGGCTGCCAGGGGCCCGGGGCTGGCCAAAGTCACACTCTGTCAGCCGCCGGCATGACTCACTGGCTCCGAGCGTGTGTGTCTGACATCTGGGTGAGACACAAATGCGTGCTTGTTCCTCTGCCTGCGCGAGTCAGGCAGGCCTGCCTCCGCGGGGGACGCAGAGGAGAACAAACAGCCAGACGGCCAAGGGATGGTCCTGCCAGGAATCGGGAAAGTGGCGCCTGAGCGGAAACGCAACGCTGACAGAAACGGAGCTCTCCTAGGTTTCTCACGGACTCAGTCTCTGCGAGAAGAGGGCTTTCGGGTTCCCTCAGAGCTGTCAGGGCTGAGGTTCAAGGAAGGCCCGTTTAAATCTGGGGAACACTGTGTGACAGGGCCCCGCCCCATGCAAAAAGCCCTGGTGGCTTTCTGGTCGAAGCAGCCCAGACACTGGGTGTTTTTTTTTGTTTGCTTTTGGCTGTGCTGGATCTTGTTTAGTTGCTAAGCTGTGTCCAACTCTTTGAGACCCCATAGACTGGAGCCCCCAGGCTCCTCTGTCCGTGAGATTCTCCAGGCAAGAATACTGGAGTGGCTTGCCATTTCCTTCTCCAGGGGCTCTTCCTGACCCAGGGATCGAACCCGTGTCTCCTGCACTGGCAGGCAGGTTCTTGACTCTCTGAGCCACCAGAAAAGCCACTCGGGAAGTGCCAGACCTTAGTTGTGGCACGCAGGATCTAGTTCCCTGACCAGAGATTGAACCTGGGCCCCCTGGATTGGGAGCATGGAGTCTTAACCACTGGACATTAAGGGAAGTCCCACCCCAGACACTTTTTTTTTTTTAGGGCAGTAAAGCTAAGCTGTTTCTTAAGACTAAATTTCTGGGGTTCACATGGACATGGCTCTAGGTTAACGGTAAAAATAGACAAGGTCTGAGAAGGGATCCCTCTTTTCTCACTCTCCTCTGCCCTCATTTCCTTCCAAAGAAATGCTAAGCCCCCTAAGAGGCTGCATCTGCTTTGACAGAGCTCCTTGCTGCAGGTATTTTCCCAGCCGCCCCATAATGTATTTGTCCCAGATCCTTTTTCTTCAGGGCCTCGATCTCTGCAGTCAGATCAGAAGGGATTAACTCACTTGATTCTAAGTTGTGCAGAGGAGGTTTTCAAGGAAGGACAGGTCCAAAACTTTTCAAAGACGTACACCCACCCCCGCCACAGCGGCTTCACACAGACAGGGAGCATCAGAGAAATGCATCTTCACGAGCTACTCTACATGAAAGCAGCATTGTCTTTTAATAGAAAATCATATCGACCAGATAAAACCTGTCAAAGCTACATCATTTAAAATATATACAATTTCAAACATAATATTACAACTTTAAGGAAAATAAAACATACTTTTCAATATGGTACAAAAACATGCATCTGAAAATCACTGCTTTAAGAGAGAGCAACACAGGTGAAATTCAGTTAGAAGGCTGACTTCTTGGCAGTCCTGTAGCTGGAATGAGACTTACGTCACGATCAGCTTAGTAATCTGTATCCATCCTCGCGGACTCTTTTGACAAAAACCAAACCCAGAAAGAAATGCCTTTTGTTTTTAAAGACCACTTCAAGAGGTTTAAAACACTGCCATTTCACTTACATTCTGTACAGCACCCATCATCAGAGGATCAGTGCACAACCAAAAGAAGGAAAAAAAAAGGAGCTACAGAAATGATATAGCCGAAGAGGCAGTTTGATGCTAAAACAAAGACTCACAGAGTTCTCAGAGGAGAAGGGATGTGAAGAGGTCTGAAGGATTACAGGATCACTATCACGCTGAGAGAAGGTCAAATTTCCGGGGAAGGGGTAGTAGCAAGGGGGGTCACAAGGAGAAATGAGGGCTCCAGGGAGACCAGGTAATAAGCTCAGAGCTCTGCCCATGGGGGACAGCCTCTCTAGTTGTGGCGCTAGAGCATCAGAGGAATTCTGCGGTGGGGAGGACCGGGGGCTTACAGGAATGGGTTCCATCAGCAGAGTGAACCGCAATGGTTTTGGAAAGCAGTCTGGAAAAACAGGAGCTCAGATTACTGCTCCAGATAAGTTCAGATTCAGGCTCTGTGGCTCACCCGTGTGACCTGGGGACTTTATCACCTACTTAGTAGATGTGTCATAACAGGAAGGTTTGAGATAGTAGTAGCAAGCACCAGTCTGGTACATAACAGTTATTCCACAAATGTTAGAGCCATCGCCCATGCTGTCCTGTCCTCTGACTTCCTGGCAAATAACATTAGGTAGGACTGTTTTGGGTAAACGTGCAGAGCATAAAAGTTCAGAACAACTCATAGTCAGCACTCGTAACTCCTAAACATGAAGGCAATTTTATATATATATATATATATATATTTATATATCTCAATATATAAAAGCATTTTTTATAAATAAAAATACAATTAAAGGGATAACACTTAAAACAGCGTTACTAATAATATAAATAAAGCAGTCCACAATGAGATTGCCCTACAGGTAAAGTCATTTTTCTCTTCCTAGTGGACAAATCCCATATTCAAACTCAATCTTTAAAAGCAGTTTATGACCTAAGGCTCACGCTAATACACCTCTGTTTCCTGAATCAAAATGACTGCTTACAAACACGTAGTCCCCAGTTTTCTAAAACTCCCTTTGTGAGTGTAGCCCTAGAACCTGACTGGCAGACACAGGGTATGTTTTCATATTCCGTGCGCTAGGACTTTGTCTTTTGCTGGCCACAGAAGTAAAGGATGCAGACAACTCCCTCCAAAGCTAACTGCATCTAGGCAACAATGAAGAATAAATCCAGTACACTATAGGTGGGGATGTCTGGAACAGAGAACTTGACTGGAGCATCCGTGACACCTGACTATGAAATTGTATCCACTACATTCTACTCCAAGTAATCCTTGCATAGTGACCCAGCTCACATGGCACATTCCACTAACAGTTCTATTTCTAAAATATATAGACATATGTAAGGGAATATGGATGCATTTACACAGAAAGTTGATTAATACAGTATTCTACTCTATTTCACTGCAACTGTTGGGAAACTGTAAAAATATTTTCATTTATGCTGGAATCGCTTGACTCTCCATAAAGAGACTTGTTTTCTGTTTTGTGTTTTTTTTTCCCCAAAGGGATGCACAATCCAAAAAAGAGCAGTGATCCATAAAGCTTGAGTCAAGCTATCAAATACACTCAGAGTGCTGTGTTGTTTTGTTTCAGACGTGGAGAAGAAAAGCCTTTCAACGGCAGCTGCAAATGTCCTTGTCACTCAGAGGCAGCAATAACTGTGATTTACGAGCTCTGCCAGTCAAAGCTATAGGTGCCTGTTACAATGACGACATTCAGGAAAAACGTCCGGAAACTTCAAACCTCCAGATTCTTTTCTAACACTCACATCTTTCAGGTATTGCCCAAGCTGGAACTTAGAAAATACAGATTTTTCAGGGGTGGGGCACCATGATACTTCCTATACTAATGGGAGAGCTTCCACCAAGATGATCCACCTGGAACCTTCCCTTTCTTCTTAAAATATGGATCTTTCTCTTCTAGTCACCACTTGAAAGTCTTATTTTTCTTAGAAACAGTCAAAAAGAGCCCCATGGTAACCATGTTATAAATAAATGTAATTTTAAATGATACTGGATCTGAAGGCATTCTTTTTCTCTCTGGTCCTGGCTCCCTTTCTGCCTTCTGCAATAACCCAACCAGGCCGCCTTAACCTCCACCATGTCCACAATACTGTGATTACTGCCTAGATAACTGGACGTAACCTGTGCCCATATGCAGACAGCCTACAGGTCAACTATCACTTCCGTGGAAGGCACTCATCAAATTCACAAGACATCTATTATAAACATCAGGTGTTACAACTGTGGGTGGTTTCAAATGTTCTCAGACAGTCTGATAACACAACAGTGAAAGACAACTTTCCATCTGAAAATTCCCAATGGCCTGTGCAATCCCAACTTAGCTGACTCAGCCAACAGGTAGGATCCTTGCAGGAGGGGCTCTTACTATCGCTGAGGCTCTTGGACAACATGGTCTCAGGTGTTTCAACTGTGCCAAACTAGGTTGTTTACTGATGAGGGAGAGGAAGGAAGAGGGAGGGAAACTTTTAAGGCATAAATAACATAAAAGGGCACACATTTTAAGATACATTCATATGACATCACTACAACAAAAAATAAATAACGCTCTTTCTCTGAACTGAATTAACGTCCTTCACACAGTCCACCCTCAGGGTTGTTTCGTGCAGTTACTGGCTTGCAGTGGGAACGTGACCGGGCACTGCCGCATCCTCAGGTTTCCTGGGGTTGCTGAAGGACGCCTGGAGGACTGTCTACAGGAGTGCCAGGAGGAGACCATGGTGTCTTTTCAGTACAGTCCTTTGAGACAGGTGGCAAAATAAGAGGATTCCAACTTAAAATGTTGTTCTCAGCTTCTGAGGGCACACAGCTGTCTCCTGAAAAACAAAGGTTTGGAAGCATTATGAAATGAGAAAGGCTGATTTTTATCAAAGCAGTCTAAAAACACTACCTTCAGCAATAAAGAAAGAACCATGAGCAAAATTAGAGACCAGTTAAGTTTACGTTTGAATCTGAGGGAGGCACAGGTTTAAAATAAAGTTGAGCTCTCATGAACAGTTATATGATTCATCTGAGGGTTACAGCAAACCCCTTAAAAGCCCCAAAATAACCGTGTTCAAGAACCACTACAACTCCAGAATCAACTCAGATGAGAAAAGAAGCCTAGGATCACAAAATGCATCCTTCTAGCAAGTCTGTGGTTCAGGTACAAACTGAATCAAAGCCTATTTGGATTTATTTTCCAGAATGTAATAGAATGAACAATCAGAGATGAAGGATGTGTATCACAGAATTTCAGGGACTTCCCTGGCAATCCAGTGATTAAGATTCCCTGTATTGGGAGTATAGGTTCAATCCCTGGCTGGGGAACAAGATCCTATATGCTGTGGCCAAAAAATTAAAAAACGGCAAAAAAAAGAACATCCCCAAGCACCCAAGAATTTCAAAGAATCCTTTACAGAGTCAACTTTTGTTGACATATCCAATACCCCCACCCAATAATCTAAGAAATATGAGTTGATCACAGAACAGTCTGAAAGCATCATCTCTCCTGATACAGTTCTTAGTTAACTGAAGACTACCGAGAAACTTGAGATTTATAATGTCTTGCTGTACCTCTGTGGAACTCTGCTGTATCTTCCACACAATCAGAGTTGGTCCCATCTCTACTGTCTTGACAGCAAATCGGCTGAGCAGATGTTGGTGTCATGTCCTCCTTGATGCCCTCCTCGGGTGACTGAACACAGTCGGGGACCGTGGAAGCCAGACACACAGGCATCTTCATGTGACTGAAGGGCTTCATTTCCAAACCATCTTGAGGATAAGGTGCTATCACTGGGACCACAGGAAGGGGGCTGCTGCTGAAAGTGCTGCTAGCTTTGGTGAAACACCTACAAAGGGTAAACCAAAAGAGACAGAATTGTCTCTAGAGGGATCAATAACTAAAATTCACTTATTCTGAAATATTATTTGGTATTTTGTATTCACAGATTCTTAAGGAAGACTGGTGCTTAAAAATAACTAAGTGATTCACTATGATTTGAATTATCAAGATCTCAAAAATTATAGTTAAAGTGAAATACAAAGGAGAATGCATCAAAATGCAAACCAGTGAATAATGGAACAGTACACAATGACTTATCATATGCATCCTTTGCCTCAGTCCACTGTTAGAAATTGTCTTTCATAATAAACTAGCTCCTGAATATAGTACACAGAAGGAAGAGGCCATTCATGCTGGAAGGAGTGAAACAGAAAAAGAGGAAAAGGACAGAAAGCTAAGAAACTTACAGCCACGTGAGAGAAATGACCTTACGAAAGCCAACAAAAATACAGTTTTGAAACCAGGTATGTTCCCTTTCACTCTAGGAAGAAATACTACAAGAACTAGACATTCAAAATCCAAGTTTTGTTTATTTTTCAATTTTTTTTCTTTGCAGAATTAATTGCTAGAATTTATTAGTACTAAACATTCACTTCAATTCTGCCCTACTTTTATTTCCTGTCTTCATCCAAGATATGTGATTTCCTCTAATTTTTTCTTCCTGTTCTTCAGATTGGATAATCTCTATTGATCTTTTAGTTTATTGACTCTTTCTTCTGTTGTCTTCAATCTGATATTAAGCCCAAACAGTAAATTCTCCATTCCAGTTATTTATGCTTTTCAGCTTTGGAACTTCCATTTGATCTTTATAGGTTCTATTTCTAAGATGAAATTCCCCACGTGAAGGCATTGTTCATTGAGTCCTTGAGCATATTTGTTAAAGGGTCTGTTTCTATTGACAATTTTTTTCCCTTGAGTAAGTATCACTTTTTCCTATTTTTTACATGTATAGTAACTTTTTTTTTAAACTGGATTTTTCCCTCTGATTTTCTGGTTATTCTGTTGACCTCAAACTCTATCTTTCAATACCTTCCGTTTGTGTTCTTGATCCAAGATTGAAGAATGTCCTCAGGCAAAAACATATAGACAAATGTTACCCATTGTCTTTCAAGGTTAGATTTATTCAGTTTCTGCCTGTTTCTAGTTACTCTACAATACTTTCAGATTGTCCAGATTCCATCATTATTACCCTGGATGATAAGCCATTCCATCATTAACAGAAACTAGAGACTGGAGACCCAGAAGTATTTACATATAAAATAAAAATATTTTTTATTTATAAAATTAGGAGTGAGAAAAGTGAAGACATTTCATGTGACTTTGGTCGGGAAGGTTAGGTAGGAAATACACAAGTATACTGGAGGGAAGCACGTTAGGGAATAAAGATAAGAATTCTTTCGACTTCCAGCCTTCTAACATGGGGTAGTATGTTTCTGGAACATAAAATCAGTAAAGGGAAGTCCACACAACTGTTACCAGCATCTCTGTTGGTTCAAGTTATAAGAAATAACAACTGTTAAGCTTGAAGCCTTGGAACCTGAAAGAGAGTAAGATATCTGTCAGTAAATCAAATCCTTAATTTAAATAAGTTCAACTTAAATTTCAAAGAGAGAAATATATTGACTATACACTTAGTAGAATTCAGATACCAGTCATCTGGAATGAAAGCAAAGTATGTTTGTCAGGTATTCATCTGCACAGAAAATTATGACCACAGCATAATCTAATATGACTGTAATCCTAACTTTTAACACTATCAGAAAAAATATATACCTGATTCAAAGAAAATCTGCATTCCGATGCAAGTGTTAAGGCAATAAAAAGCAGAGGAAGAAAAAAAAAAAGAAAAAAAAAAGCAGAGGAAGCACTGGTATGGAAGAAAGTTTGCTGGAGTCAGAATCAAAGCACTGGGATAGCAGACCAAGGCTCCAGGAGAGCAAGGCATTCCTCATGGGTCTGCTGGACATTTCATTCAACTCTGAACTTAAAATTTTTTCTGGGATGCTGGGATGCCAACAAAGGTAAACACAGATCTCTTGACATCCATTTAAAAGTGTCCATGTTATCAGTCTCTTTTCATGAGTCTCTTCCGCTGTCTCAATACCCAGGGAATCTGAAATCCCTCTTGAATGTATTCAATTCATAAGAAACTACAGATTCTAAACAGGGTACTCACCCGAAATGTGTGGCAAGGGCGGGGGAAAACTTTTTAGTTTCTTTTTCTGGCCCTGCCATGTAGATTACAGGATCTTAGGTCCCTGACCAGGAAATGAACTCAGGGCCATGAGAGTGAAAAGTGCTGAGTCCTACCCACTGGGTCACCAGGGAACTCCTGGAAAAATCTTTTTGCATTCAAATTACTTCTAGTGAGAATTTACTATTATATATCTATATAAAAAAACATACTTAGAAGAACCCTTTATTCCAAAAGCATGTGACATGTGAATACCTTCTAAATGTCAGACACTGCGGTAGACACTGAAAATATAAAGATAAATACAACAGGTTCCAGCTCCCAGTCTAGCATAGGAGAGTAAGTAAACAAACGGTTACACTATAGTGTAGTAAGTATAACGTAAGAAGATATAAGACACTGGGAGCACTCAGCTTTGAGATGGGTTAGGGCTGTATGGCTGATGAGAATAGGGTACTTTCTGCATTCCAACTAGGGACTAGTGTGTATCCTTCCATGCTCTTTCAGACTCAAGTGTCTTATAATTGAGGAAATTACATTAGATGACAATTAGAGAGTAAGAAAGATTCTGATTTCCAAAACCCAGAAATATCTCTGGTCAAGGGAATCTATATGACTACCATGATTTGTTGAAAATAATTCTTAAAACTTATGTTCCTGGCTTCTGGCTATGACTGATTAGTTTATATCAGAACAACTCTCCTGCCAAGAGCAACTAAAAAAAAACACAAAAAAAGATGGAGACATTGGAGTTTAAATCTGTTGGAATCATCAGAGAGCTACCCAGCACTTAAGTGGCTAAGATTCCAGAAAGAAGGTAAAGGTGAGTTTCAGCACCACTTGTCCTCACAAAGCATCTGCCCAGCTCAATGCAGGATGGAACACTGAGGCGTCAGGCAGGCAGTGGAAGCTGAGGAACTGAGAACTTCTGGCACTTTCATGGGGCTGGGAAGACAGAAATTAAGAGTTCAGAGGCTGCCAAAGAGAAAAGGCCCCGTAAACAGCCCAGGCTTTTAACTGGGACCCTTGAAGAGTTACACTGTAAAAATAACGGTGAAGCAGAAGAGACAAGGCTTTTAAAAAGACTTGAAACTCAGCATTAAATCATTTAAGTGGGTTAAAATGATCTGCTCCTTGCCTAATTGCCTGCCAAAAGCAAACGCAAATCCTTTCTGGGGGAAGAAAACATCTTCCAGAGCCTCTAGGAGTTTTTATATGCAACGTCTAGAATTCCATAAAAAATCACCAGGCATTTCTGAAGACAGAAATAAAAGAAAAATAAGTGATGCTTATATTGAGTTAGGAGACAATGACTTTAAAAGAACTGGATGATTATATTCAAGAAAAAAGGTGACAAGACGGAGAATTTTAACAGAGACTGAGCATCTAATAATAATTATTATTTGGAATTTCTAAACTAATAAGTAGAATATCCTAAATGAAGAACTCAGTTCATGGAGTTAAGTGGAAATTGAGCACAGATGACCAAAGGTTTACTGAACATGAAGTGTGTTCAGACTGGACACAAAAGTGTGGAAAATATAGAAAGAAGCGTAAGAGACATAAGGGGCATACAGAAAAGCTCATACATAGAATGAAATATTACTCAGCCATAAAAAGAAACAAAATAATGCCACTTGCAGCAACATAGATGGACACAGAGATTGTCATACTGAGTGAAGTAAGTCAGAGAAAGACAGATATCATATGATATCACTTATATGTGGAATCTAAAAATTAAAAAAATGGTACCAATGAACTTATATGCAAAAGAGAAACAGACTCACAGATGTAGAAAACAAGCTTTCAGTTACCAAAGGGGAAAGGGACAGGGAGGGAGGGGTGAATTGGGAGTTTGGGCCTGACATACACACACTATTATATATAAAACAGAGAACTGGTAAGGACCTACTGTATGGCACAGGGAACTCTGCTCAGGACTCTGCAGTGACCTATAGGGGAAAAGAATCTGAAAAAGAGCGGATATATGTATATGTATAACTGATTCACTTTGCTGTACCCCTAAAACTAACACAACGTTGTAAATCAACTACACTCCAATAAAAATTACCTGTAAAAAAGAAAGGGGACAACAGCAACAAAGATAATGTTGGGAACTGTGAATAAACATTGACTGCTAAAAAACCGAACCTGTATTGTCTTAAAAGATTTTCAATATTTATAGAATTAAACTATATGACAAAAATAACAAAGCACTGGAGAAGAGACTAGAGTTAAAACGACTCTAAAATATTTTGCTGTTCTAGGAAGTAATAAAAGTACTAATGCATGTTAGACTCCAATTAAGGCCATAATGTCCAGTGCCAAGCACATAGCAAATGGCATATCATAGGACTTCAAAAATGGTGAATATGGATACAATAAACATTGAACATCGAACTTTTTAAATAAGCTTTTCTATAAGCAAGTAAAATTATTATCAAAGAGCAACAACTAAACTAATTGGTCAAGATATCTTATAATAGATCACACCCAAAACTAAGACACATAGATTAAAAATGAGAATGAACCATATACTTACCTCTGAAGATTTTTGTACCACAATAGAAGCTATCTCTGCCCTCATTCATATTGGCTCTGTTGTTTAGCTTTCATTCCAACTGTTGGCTTCAAAGTTATCTGACTTAAATGTCAGTCTTCTGGAGGATGGGCACTGCCTGTCCTCGGTGTCAGAGAAAGCTCTGAGATCAGTGAGACACAGGGCAGAGTCAGGCACTTAATGAAACCCCCAATCATGATGTGAAACAAACAAAATGAGCTTCTGGCTTAATGTCCCATTTCTCTGCAGGAATCTGGAAGTAATACAAAGGTACCTGAAACCTGAAAGACAAAAAAAAAAAGGATCAGGTCAGAAAGAGACATTTTCATTTAAAGAAGTAAAGTTAAGGTGTAAGAAAAAAATATACTTGCCAGAATTTGAAACACCAGGGCAGTTCCCTAAAAAACAAGATACTGTAAGTTAATAACTGGCTTTCACAGAGCTAACAGGAGTGAAATTTGATAATGTCAACAAAAATAATGAAGACTCACCAGATTAGATGCCTTCAATTCTTCTGTTGTCTTCTTTCCCCTCTTTCATTTCTTTTTTGTCCTGCTCGTTTCTTTAATTTAAAGCAATGGATGAGATTTTTAAAGGACCTCTAAGGGCAGTCTAACAATATGAGTGTAGAGCACTTTTGCGAACATTTTATTTCACAGATGTTTGATCACAACACTGGCTGCCAGCCTTAGAGCTGTTACAATATGGCAGGTGTGATTCTGATACTGCTTTCATTGATGAAAACAAGTGGCAAGGCTTCACATTTTCCAAGTGAATACACTAGTTTCTTTCATAGTGGAAAAAAAAATACAGCACTATTGTGATAATGAAGGTGAACGATATGGATGGGACAGGACCAAAGGATGGTGAGGATAGAGGCGCCAGGGCCGATTACAGTGAATAGTATCTAGAGAGCTGATACTGTCATCTGGCTTTATAAGCTGGGGTTAACAAGTAAATACATATGTTTTAAAAGAAATTACAGATATTTAGCAGGAGAAAAGTGCAATTTCCTACTGGATATTCTTTAGCATCTATCTTTCAGGTAAGTGATATAGAAAATTACTGCAGTGCATACTTTTATTCCAAACTTTGAGTTTCAATTAACAGGGTGGTGTTGACAGTAAAATCATCATGTGCGTTAGACTGGTAAAGTGATGATTACCCAAATTTCAACCTGATAAACCAAACTGGTTTAAAATGTTCTAGTAGAGTGAACCCTAACTCATAATTATTAGTAATTAACCACATACAGCAGGGCCTCCAATCACCGTGTTCTAATGCCTGATAATCTGCAGTGGAGCTAATGTAATAGCAATAGAAAGAAAGTGCACAATAAACGTCATGCACTTGAATCATCCTAAAACCATCTCCCCCCCGGGTCCATGGAAAAACTGTCTTCCACGGGGACCACTGATGTAGAAAACCAAATATAAGTAATTGAGTCACATTACTTCTAGTTCATTTTTGGATGTCTGCATGGGTCAGCATAAAAACGGCTTTAACCTGGGGGTTACATGCTAAGATATAAACAGAGGATATAGTCTATAGAAAAGAAACATGATACCTGTTCTGAATGTAATTAAGCTTGTAACAAGTGAACCAATTCTTTTACTGATGCTTTAATTAAAATTTCTAAAGCAACCAGATAACTACAAAAATAGTACCTGTATATACATAAGAGACCCAAATCTACAGGTACTGAGAGAGAGAAAAGGGCAAATGTCTGCATATTTATGACATTATTAACATGCTCTCACAATGCACATCTCACAGTTTATATGATACAAATAATTTGTAATTTCTTTTTTTTTTTTTTGTAATTTCTTATCTATCTTTGGCTTCTCAAATGACCTTTCAGTTGCAGTTATTATTGGCTTAAGGTGGAGTGACAGTTTTCAATGGGTTGTCTCTGGCTCAATGAAATGACTTTGCCTAACTTTGAAAGCACTGAGTAAACGGAACTCTGTGCATCTTGCCACATACGAAGATTTGTGCTGCTCTGCAAGAATTCAGGTGGTCTGGGACCTGTTAGTTTATTACTAAGGTATCTTTCAGGAAACAGGAGAGGGCTGTCTGACCAAGGTAGAAGATAGGAGAATGACTATTACAGTGTCATAAAAAATAAAATATTCTTGAAGCAGCCACCTGAATAGCACACGCTAAGAAATAAGAAACGGGAATAGTAGCGCAGCATCGTGTTTGGAAGAATACGTTGCATTAGTATTTGACTAAACATATTTTGGACACTCCAGCAAAACTACATAGCACCTCTGAAATGTTTTGCAGAGAAGTATCCCATTTCTGATTACATAGTTGAACATTTGTTAAGGATGATTATATACAGAATTTCTGTGATTAGATAATTGTATACATTTTGCCTTAAGTTTCCTCTTCTGATTATCCCTGGAGGGCAGGGACTAACTACCCACGAACCTCTTGGATGCATGATACTTATTTTCATGAATGTGTTCCATGAATATCCTCTGAAACCGTCTCATCTTGGTGGTGGTTTGCTTTGACGTTCACCTCACCCTTGCTGTTTCTTCTTGCCACTGTGTCTGTCACTTTGCTGACCTAGCCCTTATCTTGAGGAGGTCATCAGTTACCCTGCAACAGAACCCTGATGACATTCCTCTAGGGCCATGGAGGTCCTCCGTTCTCACCATACACTCTTTGCTACAGGCTGCAGTGACCCAAGCCATGCAGTGGGCGTTTCCTTTTGGGAATTAGTTTATTCGTGGCTGTCACACAACAGGCAACAATACATGTTGGTGTTAGTCACTCAGCCATCTCCGGCTTCCCTGGTGGCTCGGACGGTAAAGAATCTGCCTGCAATGCAGGAGTTGGAGGTTTGATCCCTGAGTTGGGAAGATCCCCTAGAGAAGGAAATGGCAACCCACTCCAGTATTCTTGCCTGGAGAATTCCATGGACGGAGGAACCTGGTGGGCTATGGTCCACGGGACTGCAAAGAGTCAAGCACGACTAAGCAACTAACACTCCCTTTAAATACATGTTGGCTGACTATAAATGATGCAATGCATTATTGAACGTGGCAAGCTCACGCGCTCTCTCTCTCACACACACAATCTTACAAATAGAAGACCAAAAGCATGTACTGTTCTAACCACATGACTCCTTGACAACAGGATCAGGGCTCCATATCAAAAGTAGAATATAAGTAACTTCCCCCAGAAAGGAAGGTACCAATCAATTAAAGAAATTAGACCCAGTTTTTTGAATATTTTTCTTAGAGAATCAGGGAGATTACCATAGATGGAAGAGAATCCAAATCTTGGGCTCTGTGTATTTCCTTCCTTTGGTTTTATGGCTAGTTTTGAAGTAGCTGAGTGGTTAGGGATAGGAGATGGGTTGAATCATAACCAATTAACCTGCTGGAGCAGAGTCTAATTGTCTTTATTTTTTTTTTTCATTTATTTTTATTAGTTGGAGGCTAATTACTTACAATATTGTAGTGGTTTTTGTCATACATTGACATGAATCAGCCATGGATTTACATGTATTCCCCATCCCGATCCCTCCTCCCACCTCCCTCTTTACCCAATCCCTCTGGGTCTTCCCAGTGCACCAGGCCCGAGCATTTGTCTCATGCATCCAACCTGGGCTGGTGATCTGATTCACCCTAGATAATATACATGTTTCGATGCTGTTCTCTCGAAACATCCCACCCTCGCCTTCTCCCACAGAGTCCAAAAGTCTGTTCTGTACATCTGTGTCTCTTTTTCTGTTTTACATATAGGGTTATCATTACCATCTTTCTAAATTCCATATATATGTGTTAGTATACTGTAATGGTCTTTATCTCTCTGGCTTACTTCACAAAAATATGGAACGCTTCACGAATTTGTGTGTCATCCTTGCGCAGGGGCCATGCTAATCTTCTCTGTATTGTTCCAATTTTAGTATATGTGCTGCCGAAGTGAGCACCTAATTGTCTTTAGATAAGCAGTTGTTTTCATATTTCACAAACCAATTGGGTAAACCAAACCGTCCACCTAAAAGATCTACTATTATAATGGAATGTTTTCATATTCATCTCTACACACTTATGTTTATCTGAGTATATCTGACTCAGTGGAAGGTTTCAAGTTGGTGAAGGAGTACCTTCAAACCCAACAATACCCAGACTTTTAAGGTGATCATTACAGAAAAACCTGGAGGTCATTTATAATACCTACATTTTCTAAAGCACTATTCCCAATAGTTTTATTTCTCCTCTTGACCACCAGCCATGTATAGCTCATACTTTTTTCCCCAGATGGATTATATACATTTTTCCAAGTTGATTTTTACTTGGCAACTTCCTGCCCATTTCCAATCTCTTTAGGACACTTAAAGTTAATTTTGTTCCTTCCTGATGGGACCTCTCAGTTCATTCATCTGTGAATTTCATCAGTGTCCTCTCTTACAAATTATCAAGACTGATGGTAAACAGAGCAGATTTAATGTCAATCCCTTCCCATTAAACTAGCCAAGCAACTGACAAACCCCATTTAATGACATATCCAGAACTGCACTACTGTTTTCTGAATTGAGGAGAGAAGGGTAGAAAGCTATTGATTTATTTGATTAAAATCTGTTTAACTCTTTCAATGCACAAGGATTTCTCAACTGAGTCTTTCATGCAGGGGGCTGGCTCCCCCAAAGCTACATTAAATATGTTTCTTTCCAGCTGTTCATAGTGAGTCGTTACATGCAACTCTTAAACCTGAAAAACATTCAAATGGACTGAACTGCATAGAGGCAGGCAGTCCTCTACAAATGCTACAAAAGCCCTGCTGCTGCTGCTGCTAAGTCACTTCAGTCGTGTCCGACTCTGTGCGACCCCACAGATGGCAGCCCACCAGGCTCCCCTGGTCCCTGGGGTTCTCCAGGCAAGAACACTGGAGTGGGTTGCCATTTCCTTCTCTAATGCATGAAAGTGAAAAGTGAAAGTGAAGTCACTCAGTTGTGTCTGACTCTTCGCAACCCCATGGACTACAGCCTACCAGGCTCCTCCATCCATGGGATTTTCCAGGCAAGAGTACTGGAGTGGGTGCCATTGCTTTCTCTGACAAAAGCCCTAGCAGCAAATAAAACTCTAGATTGCTAGAGTGTGCACTCCCCTTTTGTTATTGTTCGGTTGCCACATTGTATCCAACTCTTTGTGACCCCATGGACTGCAACACACCAGGCTTCCCAGTCCTTCACTATCTCCCAGAGTTTGCTCAAATGCATATCTGTTGAGTCCACTCCCCTTTGACCTGTTCTCAAATTTTCACGTCAATATGCCAGTTTGGACAAGAAAGGCAAAGTCTTCTATTACTGAAATACAAAGATGATAAAAGGACCTTAAGGTTGGCAATGACTTGCTTTTAAAAAGGCCACTCCAAGAAATACATTCGAGTTTAAATCTAAAAAGGCAGGGGAAAAAAAAAAAAACCTAGGGTGGCAAGATACAGGGCAGGTAGATTCCAAGGGGAAAGGCCTTCGTCAATTCTTCACTCATCAGTAATCTGTACAGTAAGAGCCCTGCCCTGGGTCAAGGTGGGTTTGATGAGGCACCACTGGGGTTGAAGGGGATGACTCCCAGGTGTGTGGGGGTGGACGGGCATAAGCGCATTCCTGCAGTGTTTCCCTGTTCAGTGATTACACCCAATTACTTGGACACCATCCTTGACATCTTCCCCTCTGCGGGCCTCCTCAAACAGTTACCCATATCTTTTACAAAAACTGCACCTTCTAAATCTCTCCAAACCACCTACCTCTCTCTGCATCTACTGTAGCTATCTTAGTGCACTATTTCTCATCTGGATCACTGCCACGGCCATCCAATGGATCCCCTGTCTCCTTTTTAGTGCCATCCAACGGAGTCTCCAAACTCTATCCTCCAGAGAGCTCTATCATGCTAGCTTTCGCTGACTCACTATGGCTCCATATGGTCTTAATTCACTCATCTATCATCTATCTCTGACCCTTTCCCGTACTACATTCCTGCCACATTAGCCTTCTTTGATTCTGTAAGAATTCCAGCATTCTTTTTATAGCTTATAGTATCTATTACCAATGATTTTAAGATTTTTTTTTTTTGATGTGGATCATTTTTAAAGTCTTTATTGAATTTGTTGCAATATTGCTTCTGTCTTATGTTTTGGTTTTTTGGCCACGAGGCATGTGGGATCCTAGCTACCCAACCAGGCTTCAAACCCATGCCCCTTACTCCCTTAACCATTGGTTCACCAGGGCAGTCCCTTTTTATTTACTTATTTATTTATTTTTAGAAATATTTATTCATTTGACTGTGCTGGGTCTCAGTTGGGGCACACGGGATCTTTTAGTATGGCATGTGGGATCTAGTTCCCTGACCAGGGATTGAACTGGGCCCCCCTGCATTGGGAGTGCAGTCTTAACCACTGGACCACCAGGAAAGTCCCAGGATTTCAGTATTCTGCTTTAAAGGTTTTGCATAAACAGTACCTTGCCTTTGCTTGGAAAGCTTTAAACCTATCCCCATTCTCTTTGACCTAATTTTACAAATTCTTCACGTAAAGTGTCACTTGCTTAGTGAAGTCTTTCCTTTCTAATGCATTCTTTATACTGTCTTTAAAGCACCCAGTTTGAATTATTTATTCATTTTTATGATTTACTTATGCCATTTTGAAAAAAGATGTGTCTCCCCATCAAATTATAAGCTCAGTGAAGGCAAGGACAATGCCTGTTTTGTTTACAACTGTAGCCTTGGGACCTAGCTTGGCACCTGGTCCACAAAAGACTTTCAAAAAATATCTGTTGAGTGAATGATGAATGATTGAATCCTCTTTTAATTTTCGCTCTCCTGATTTTATCACACCCCTTGCCTCACCTCTTTGAAAATATATCAAGGCAATAAGGAAAATACGAGGGGATTATGAAAAAGATGTCTAATTACTTCAAATACTTAAGATATAAAAGCCTTTAAAAATTAAATATATAAAAATAATCAATCAGCCAAGGTTACTGTCTCCATTAGTATTCCCACTTATTTTTATTTTTCTTTCAAACTTAGTTTTATTAGGCAATATGGAATTGGTGATATTCAAACTTTTTATCCTACAAAAATAGCAAATTTCTGTATATATGTGTGTATACATATACACATACTTATGCATTTCCAAATAAATGTTTTATTGATAAAACAAAAATCTGCACCCCCCACCAAATATCTTTAAAATGGTCAACTCTTACAGGCAGGTAGAGAACTTCAAAATGTCCAACCCATCTTTAAGTTCTATTACTTTGATACAAATGACTTGTAAATACAGAGATCATTGTCCCAATCTACTCCCTGAACCCAAGACCAGCATTTTCATCTGTCTGCTTGACTTAGATGTTTAACTGGCACTTGAAACTCTAAATTAAACATCCAACCGATATCATCACCTTCCCTCAATATATCATTTCATTAAGTTTCTTGTTTCTATGACTATCACCATAGTGACTACCAGGCCATTCACATTTGAAATTCTCTATTCATTTGAACCTTTTTCTAGATTCCTATCAGTGCATTCCAGTCAACGGCCAAGTCCCCCAAATTCTAACTCTAGAATCTAACTCAGCTCTCCCTTTCTAGCCCCATTCCTTTCATGAAGCTGAGGCCTTCATTACACAAGTCGTCACACTGGTCTCCTCCCTCCAATCCTACCACCATTAAGTAGCCTAAACACATCTCTGCAGAGCTGGCTCCCTTTCTCAAACATCTTCAAAAGAATCATGATGCCACTAAGCCCAGAGTGTCTCAACATTTAACCCAGGTCCCCTGCTTTTTGATTAACGCAAAAATCTCATCTCTCTCCTACATTTTATATTACAGAAACAATAGGGGCTTTTCCTATTCCTTAAATATAAAACCATGAGATTCAATGTGCTTCTTCAAACTCCACTCACCATACTTCAAACTCTGTCTGTGAATCCCTCTTATTAACTGTCGGCTCTCTGGAGGGAAGCCTAGTACGTGATGGGCACTCAATAAATGTTGATTAAATGAACTACTAAACCCTGACAGTAAGGATGATCCATGATAGAAACTCAGTCTGGTTTTCCAGTTTTATGACCTGCTATGGGCTTCCCAGGTGGCTTAGTGGCGAAGAATCTGCCTGCTAATTCAGGAGACGCAGGTTTGATCCCTGGAGGAGGAAATGGCAACCCACCCCAGCCTGAAAATTTCCATGGGCAGAGGAACCTGGCCGGCTACAGTCCATGGGGTGGCAAAGGGTCGGACATGATTGCGCACGAGTACTGTACTTTATTGAGAGGTTGAATTTCAGCCCCTGATGTGGAGCATGTGCTTAGCAGCTCAGTCGTGTCTGACTCTTTGTGACCCCGTGGACTGCAGCTCACCAGGCTCCTATGTCCATGGGGATTCTCCAGGCAAGGATACTGGAGTGGGTTGCCATACCCTCCTCCAGAGGATCTTCCCAACCCAGAGATTGAACCCAGGTCTCCTGCAATGTAGGGGTATTCTTTAGAGGCTCATAAAATGAGTTAGGGGTTCACGAGTACTCTCTACTTGGCTACTCCAGCCAAATTATGCCAGCGGTTCTCAAAGCATGATCCTACAAGCAGAGACATCAGCACCCCTGGAATGCACTAGAAAAGCAAATTCTCAGTCCTCACCTTAGCTCTACTGAGCCAGAAACTCTAGAGATAGAGCTTTGTAATTTGGTTTTTACAAGTGCTCCAAGCAATTCTAGAGCATGCTAAAGTTTGATAACCCCTGAACTAGACTATTTACCCTCAGGTAAGTGTTATCTTTCCTCCTTCCATGACTTGATTCCTTCTGTCTGGAAACTCCAGTGCCAGGCTAGTACTCAATAAATGTTCATTTTGCCCGAATAGCCAAAAACTCTAAAATGCCTCCTTGATAGCCCTCATATATCTGAACTGAAATTATGCCTCTTTTTGTGTACATACTCTTTTCAGTTGGCATGAGGAAATGCAAGCTTATTCTTAGCAATAATGTCAATATTTTAGAAGTGTAAATTGTCTAAAATTGTGCATATTTGGGGGAGTAAATGATATATCATCTACTTTTCAGTATTCAAAGCTTATTACAAATTTTGCCATCTTGAGGATCTTGAGAGGAGATGCCTGTTTTCAATTACAATGTTAAAAAGAGTCAGAAACCTTTAGATTTAATGATTCCAATTTTGCAGAGCTGAAGATAGGTACTTATTGATGTTAATCTGCGTCAAAATCACATAAGTGTTCCAAGAAGCCAGGTAAGCCACTTGGCTAACCTTGGAGCCCAGGCAGGAAACTGAAGGTTTGCCCTAAATAGGTAGACTGTGAGGTAGGAAGAATATTTGGGCCAGGGAGAAACTTAAGCTGGCTTCCTAAGGCTGCAGAGAATTCATCTATGTTTCCAGATAAAAGTAACACCCCAAACATGAAATACAAGAGGTCGCTAACTTGAAAATCAATAGAAATACTGATTGTCTTAAAGGAGAAAACCATGTATAATAAAACCCCAAAGACCACACACACACACCAAGCTCACACAAACAAACATGGCAGTGAACACAAGATGGCAGAAGTCATTCAAATTCTTTTAAGGAAACGGGATGTATTTCTGGTACTAGGATATGGTACCTCATTATAAAGATGATTAGCAGCAAATTACCAAAAGCTATAATCAGAGTACATTGCGAGCAATTTTACACTATCTAGGACAATTCACCATTTTTCAGATAAGGAACAGCCTCAGAGAGATTACATTAACTTTCCCAAGAGCATAGATTTAATCAACAGCAAAGCCTATGTTGATTTCTTCTTAGACCTGAGGTTCTCTTGCTACATCATTCTAATGTCTGGGTTGAATCATATTTGCTGCTGGCCACAGGAGCCACAGAGGATGTGCTTTAATTAAATCCATCTGATTACTTACCGGGTGTATGAACTATCTTTACCAATTCTTTAGCATGTTCCTAACAAGTTGTGATAAAGCCTTTGACAAACTCAGGACAAAAATGTGGCTTTACTGTTACAAGTATCTTAAAATTTAGTTAAGGTGATACAGCATTTTAAAATATAACAAGCAAATCTTGGTACACAAAACATGCAGATGGCTGTTGCTAATACAGAAACCCTAAAATGGGTTAAGCAAATGATGAAAAAAAAATCTCTAGGAAGCTTCATTGCTTTTGTTCAGCAACTCTCAAAACACAAGATGAAACAATGTAATTTTAATTCAATGACTGACTGGATCCTTCTTTAAGTTCTGGCTTTGATAGCTCCCAGATGCAACTTGTAATTTCATAATTCATTTTTAAAATATGGGTCAAATCCCATTTCAATAATGAAATACCCAAACTCTAGTCCAATACTCCAGGTATTTTATGTACTAACTGTAATATGATTTCTAAATTGCAGAGTTTTAGAGCTGAGAAGGACTTTTGAGACCATGTAATCAAACACCATCATTATGTAAAAGAAAGAACTGAGATTTCCAAGAGACATAACTTTAGTACAACAAAATATCTGATAATCCTTCAGGATTAATACATAAAAAAGCAGCATGAAAGCTTTCTGACTATTCTGTCAAAAATTAAATGTATATATCACTCTACACATTCCCATCTTGTTTGAAAAATTATGAGCACATAAAATTCTTAATTTAAAAAAACAGAAATTAAAAGAAAGCAAGCTTGTGCTACTTAATTATCTTAAGGTTTTAAGATTTTTTTAAAAAATTGAACAACCTGATAAGAAATTTTCAGTAATGTTACCATGAAAAAACATTACCATACACACAGGGTTTTTCCTCCCTAACATTCAAACAGGCTGTCATCTACAATATAGAGTAGAAAATACCATACAGCATAGAAAAGAAAATTCTACTGAAAATAGAATAAGTGAGAAAAGATAAAGTCTATCTAAAGAGAAAGGCACTGATTTAAAGGTTTCAAAAACATCAAACCTTCTAACAGGATCTCAGTGAGAAACAAAGCCTTTAATATTGTCAATATATCAAAAGAAACCAAAGCACGAAGCTTTAAAAATTGTAAAGCTGGGGCAAAAACTGAGTAACAACCTTAAACTTAAGACTCCATACTCGGAGATTTATACATAACTTAGGTAAAACTGCAAGAACTTTCTCTGCTGAACACAGAATAACAAACGGAGTTGCACACCTATTCACAACTCGCAAATACACACCAACATACCTATTGTTGTTCCGACAATTTCGACAGTTAATGCACTCCATCGGGTCAGTCGGAGGTACCGCTGTGTACAGGCCACCACCCTTGTCAGGAAAGAAGCAGAGGGAAAAAGGAAAAACGGAGTGCTGAAGGTGTCACAGATAGTAATCAGATCATCTCAAATGTTAAATAAAGCCACACCAACAATAAATGGTTATGTGGTATATTTTAACCATCTCCTTGAGCCATGTTATGTTTATCACTATCTACCTATACGCACACAGGAGTTGTGTACAATAGTAAAACTGTTCTCCCCAAACTCAACTACCATGGGTTTTCGCATGTATGTTTATACTGGAAAGAGGGAAATAAATGAAGGGAGAAGTTTAGTCATTTCCCTTCAGTGTTTCAAATCTAATGGGCCCAAAATACACTATACGTTATAACCTCCTATTCATTTTTACTTTCCTAGCAGTCATGGAAAATTTTTATGGGATGCTAGCTGGAGAAACAGGGTGGAAATCTGTTTGAATGATGTCACAAGATAAACCCATCTTCATTTTCCTGTAATTATTTCGATTAGGTTTGTTCACTTGACTCCATGAAGTCTTAAAACATGTTATATTTTTCCAGATGGAGTAGATTCTCAGCCAGCGATGACCTGGAGGGGAGTATTAATATTGTGCTGTTGCTTTTGGCGGAAACTGCCCAGCAATTAAGAAAAATGCCCAGATTAACACATACCTCACTGTAAAATGTTCACTTGACATATACAATGGCAAGAGTTCTTGAAAATGGGTTACGACTTGAATCAGCCTTATGGTCACAGTCAAAATTCTGCTTTCAGAAGCAAAACAGCAGAGCTGAATTTGATAAGGGTGGAGGAGGCTGTTACACTGCTCCCCAAGCTCAGAACAGGCCCTCAAGGTTAGGAAAAGTTCAGGCAATTGTTTTTCCCAGAATACTTTCCATTTCCATTCATCTCATAACAACAGCCAGAATCTAAGCAAACCAAAAGTACTGAAAATTTCTTGCAACATTCCTGATCCAACTAGCAAGAGGAGCTTTTGAGAAAACATTGAAAGAATATTCCTATGCTATATTCAGTCCAGGAGGATAAACTCCAAAGCTTTAGAAGAAACTGAAGTTAAGAACCTACAGGATAGCGTATTTATTGGACTCACTAAACATATTAAAGTTAATTCAATCATTTTATGATCAAAAGCATTTTTAAAATGTCCTTATTTCCACATATCCAGAAGAGTAAGAAAATGAATGAGCTAAGATCACAGGGGATAACACCTAAAACTGCATACTTACTGGGGCAGCTATTATTTAAAGAGCAACTCATTGTTCAAAAAACACAAAGTGCTGTGTTCAAACACTAAAGCAAACATCAGACTTATTTTTTTTTCTTATGGAAACAGCCTGTGCTATACAAACGGTAATGCTCTCTCCTTCAGTTTCTTGGACAATGTTAGTAGTTTGGACCAGGAATGGTGACAAAAAAAAGTTTAGAAAGTCTGAATATAAGCCATGTCTTTCCATACAAAATAATGAAATCATTATTCACTTTTGGTAATGATGCACTAAAGCAAATTAAGTATTTTTTCTACAACATATTAAAGCTAGATCACAGGAAAGCCATTAGATTTCCAGCTTTAAGATACAAATATATATTATAGTTTTGGTCTCCAAAGGTAAGATTTTAATAAATTTAATAATTTTTAATTTTATTTAAAAATATTTTTAATATTTTATTATTTTATATAAATATTTTAATATTTAAAACTATTTAATTTAATAATAATTAAATAATATTTAATAGTTTAATAAATTAATAAAGAGTTAATAAATCTTTACTACTGTTTAAGATTTTTTTAAAAATCTCTATAAACTTCTTCATTTCTAGCACACTGTAGGCTATGGCAAATTTATCTGTAATTGAAACAATGACAAAAATGTAAATGAGTGTTTAATTTGATCAACTAAACATTTTATTTATGTGATTGAAAATAAAGTGGCTGACTATCCAAACAATGTAATAAATCAAGTTTCCTGGTGCAGAGAATCTCTTAAACCAGTACAAATCTAAAATACACTAGTCATTCTATTCCCATTTCAAAAATGAAAGTATTATCAGCTGGTTGAAAGTGAAAGTGTTAGTCACTCAGTCGTGTCAGACTCTTTGCAACCCCATGGACTGTAGCCCGTCAGGCTCCTCTATCCATGGGATTCTCCAGGCAAGAATACTGGAGTGGGCTGCCATTCCCTTCTCCAAGGGATCTTCCCGACCTAGGGATCAAGCCTGGGTCTCTTACATCGCACTGAAATAAAGTAGTACTAAAGGTTTATCACTCCTTGTGGCAAAAGAACACTAATCTTATAAAATATGAAAGCCTTATAGGCAACCAGAAAACACACATGGGGCAAAACAAATCAAGAAAACCCCACAGGAGGTCAGAAGTGACAATCTGGGGGCACACAGCCATGCTGTGTACGGCCCATGCAAGGCTTTTTTCTCAAAGTGGAAGTAGTTGCCAAATGTAAAAAACCTAGACTTCACCTGGATTTACAGATGTGAAAACTCAGAAGACCTGGCCACACAGGGTGTGTGGACAACAGGCGCTAAACCTGGGCTGCTTCTTTTTTCTTTTTTAAAAATGGTATCTATTTTTTGGCTGTGCTGGGTCTTCATTGCGACAAGGACTTTTCTCTAGTTGCAGCGAGCGAGCGGGGGCTACTCTCTAGTTGTGATATGGGGGCTTTCATTGCGGTGACGTCTCTTATTGCAGAGCATGGGCTCTAGGCCCTGTGGGCTTCAGTAGTTGCAACACGTGGGTTCAGTAGTTGCAGCTCACAGGCTCTGGAGCACAGGCTCAATAGTTTTGGCCCAGGGGCTTAGCTGCTCTGCAGCACGTGGATCTTCCCAGCTCAGGGATCGAACCTGTGTCTCCTGCATTGGCAGGGCGATTCTTTACCACTGAGCCACCAGGGAAGCCCCCGGGGGCTGCTTCTACACGGCTCTCCCATACCACCACTACTTCTGTCTCATCCCCAACTTGTTTCACTCAATTTCAGCATCTGCCTGACTCCTCTAAGCATATAAGCTTTTAGACTTTGCTCTAAATAAATCAAATTTAAACTATGTGGCTTGGTCCATGGCCAATAGAATTTCCGCTTCATCTCAAGAATAACTTCCAGTCTGTTTATAATTGGCCCTGCACTTTTGGCGCTAAATAACTCTAGATATAATTCAGATTGATGAATACAACTACTGCTTGATAACAGAAAGCTTCAAAAGATGACTGGATCAAGAGGCTGCTGGTGACAGCAGCTACACCAGTGAACCTGCGAGGTTGCTTTATTGGGAAAAGCACGCGTGCTGACCACGTTCTTGCACCCTGACATCGTGGGGCACAGGGAGGCTCTTATTTATAAGTAGGTCTCTTACATTCACTAGGTGACGAGGATGTTCAAAATCCACACGTGTTCTGGTTAGAGAGCTCACGTGCCCAGAGTAGAGCCCTCCGTTTAAGCTCCCACTGACTCCATTGGGGACTTTATGGTGCAGATGCGAGCAGCCATTGCTGAAGCTTCCATGAACACTTCCATTTATCCGGTTTGTGCCGGGCAGAGTGGTGTATTCCACCATCTGCCCATTGACATCTGACCCCTGGTAGAGATAGCCTGGTGGGTCGTATTCTGTTGAGAGAGAACAAAAAAAGCAAACAAACAAACAGAAAGGGTAAGGGACTGAAAGAGACAATTCTTCTTGTTTGGGAAGTTTTATTAATTAAATCCCTAATAAACTACAACTGTACTAAAATACACTCTTAAAAAGTGTTCACTTACAGCTTCTTTGTGAGATTTGCTTTAATCAAGTTATTACTGTTATTTCCTTAACGGTGTGGAGGCAGCCAGGAACTATGAGTTAATTATGACTCTTTTAATGGGCACAGAAATCAGCCAGAGAGAAATTGCTCAAAAGAGAATGAATAAATTGTACAAGTTGCAACTATCAAAGTACCGGCAACACTAAGAAAATGTGTTTCAATTCCCCGATGCTTCAAAGTGCCGAAAGAAATTGTATAAAACGCCAGCAAAAGGCTAACTTTAGGTAGAATATTTCAAAAAGCAATAAACACCACTTAAGTAAAAGGATGGGATTGGGGAAGCATTCACTATTCATACAGGTCCTTGGTTATTACAGCCAAGTTGGAAATTGCGGGGCATGAAAGGCTAATTATTCCCTTCCCTTACATTAAAAGTATTTCCATAGCTGCCTCAAATATCTGATTTCCAGAAGCACACCTACCAGATGTATTTAGAAAACGTGAAATGTTCTTTAGAATGTATATTATCTAAACTGCACAGGATTCGTTGTCAGAGTTTTGATCAGCTCTCGAAAGGG